>NC_071613.1:28793170-29451170 GCF_014839835.1 Dryobates pubescens
CACCAGTGTTCTCCACCATGTGGTCTCCAATATTTTTCCCTTCTAACTCTAAGCATCTTGGAAAGCAACACTTCTGCTGTTGCTATAAGAAGACTGATTCACAGCAAAGATTTTCCCTGTGATGCACAATGTATATTTGTCTTTGCTTTGTTTAATCACATAACTTTTATTACACTTAATGCTCTCATCCTAAACAGTGTCCATGTTAGTAAAATATGGACATTCCCTGATTTGGCTTAGGGGTAGGGCTGGATGATCTCCAGAGATCCCTTCCAACCCCTACCATTCTGTTACTCTGTGAAAATTCTACTACCTTATTTGCCATGAAACAAAGGTGGTGCTTACACTGAAGTAACTTGTTTTTTCTCACCAGTAGTTTTCCACTTCTGCTTGTGGATGATGAGCAGTTGCCCACAGCAGTATAAAATATTCTCTCAATAAAATGCTTTCTGATTCTTTTTGTGGCGGCTGCTACAGCCTATCCACACAAATTATATTCTGTTGTCTCCTGCTGCTTCTCATTCTTTGCTTCAATATTTGGCCTATATTCTCATGACTCTGGGTCATTCCCTCAGGGCTGGAGCAGAAAACCTCCACACATGCATTTTGGTTTCCTGTCTTACTTATTGAGAATGTGGAACAATAAATTTCACTGTGCTATTTTTAAGGATGTATGATGGCTTTAAATCCCACTTCCCATCTGCATCAGTCACCATTAGGTGTGTAAACAAGCTGCAGTCCTTCAGGATGTAACGATTTCAGCATGAAATGCAGCTCACATGCTCCCTCATTTGTTCTTATGCCTCCTTTGCTTCTACATTGGTCTGACCTCTCCCACATGCCCATGGGGCATGTGGCATGCTGCAATATTCTTTCCACCATTCTTTCCATCAGTGTGCCATAGGAGGCTACCAGGGCACAGCTCAGCAGCAGTGGAAAAAACCTCTCTGCAGAGCAGATCTAATGAGATGATCCACTTTGCAGAAGAGGTGTGGGGTGTGGGTTTGCTTTTTGGTACAAGCTCAGGTACCCTATGAGTCACTTTTGGTTTCCTTTTCAGGTGATGCTTGAGAATATTCCATTGTCATCAACTTTCCTAAAAGAAAAAAATAACGTATGTGTTAAGGAGCAAACCCCAGATCTAACACGTGAAAGGGCATTGACCTATCAACTCAGTCAACAGGTGCTAAGTGGCAAATTCAATCAGTGCAAACAGGTTGGCCAGAGAGGCTGCAGATACCCCATCCCTGGAAACATTCATGGTCAGGTTGGATGGGGCTCTGAGCAAACGGATCAGGTTAAAGATGTCCCTGCTTGTTGCAGGGTGGAGGGACAACTAGATGACCTTTAAATGTCCCTTCCAACACAAACCATTCTATGATTTCAAATGCCTCAGAACTTGTAACTAATGTTTTGGACTAACTGGCTCAAAGCACCTGTCTGGGGAAAAGACTCTCCCCATCTGGTCTCAGGAGCTGCTATGCCTCTGCATATCCAGCTACACCTGCTACAACAGAATTACCTGAAGAGGTACTCAACCATTTGTCCAGTACACAGAATACAGACAGGAATGGAGCAGTGATGGCCATGTGCACATGCTGGTGGTGTGGACTATTGACCTACAGGATGGCTGGGCAGCATTTACTGAATATCTTGAATAACAGTAATAAAGACATCAACTGTGCTCCTGTCCTTCAAGGTGTACTGGGAAGAGGATTGTAAGGAATAGATATCTTTCAGTGGGATATACTAGAGTGTGCAGGAGGTATTTAGGAGAATAGCAGGATTGTAACCTAGGTTGATGCCTAGGTTCATGGGCAGTGCTCTGGACCAAGAAGGATACTTTCTGAAGCCATTTCAGTTCCCCTATAGGTAACATCTGCTGAGTAGAGCTTTGTCACCAGTACTACTTTTATCTACATTCAGAAGGGACGTTTTCCAGAATGGATAGTAAATATGCAAAACCCAAATGAAATGCAAACCTGGAGACTCAGACTGGTTATTTTCTTGGGCACTTGCAGAGCAAGTGTATGATAGATACAGGCTGATAAGCTGGGTGACCATGAAAGACATTCTTTTGGATTTTGTCTTTTGGGTGTAATAGTGATGAATTAAACACATTCTGTAAAATTTTCACACCCTGACTATCAAAGCTTGTAGTAGGGTAGGAACTCCTGTTATGTGGTTATCTGGTCAGCTGTCTTGGAGGAGTTAGGACTGAAAGAGCCACATACTGTGGTGGTACTTGGGGTTTGTGGTATGATTTTTATCTCAACACTGTTGTGATTGCTTTGTAAAGGTAAATTTCTGCTACCACTGCTTCAACAGTACAACAAAGAGGAAACTTCTCCAACAGAAACAGCCCCTGAAATTGCGATGTGTTCTTGCAGATAAGCTATAAATCGAATGTCATGCTGAAAATTGCAAGGATATGTGAAGCAGCACACTCCTGGCTTGGATTTCCAGAAGCACTGTAGTGGCTGAGGACACACATGCCACTGCCTGTTTCTGGATGACTCAAAGTGCTTTTGAAAACTGTCTTTAAAGTGTTGTCAGGGCAGGCTCTGCTGTTACTATTAGTGATTGACTGGAGCTAGGCTTAGACAACTCAAGCCTTGGTGGATTTAGAGGAGTACAAACAGTGAAATCACAGCTTTCTCAAATGTGTAATTAAGCCTCCTCTATTTTGTGTCTGTGGTTCAGAATCTCACAGGCTACTGCCTTACGAACAAACTACTTTGTATGTGAGGCCAAAGCTACTCACTCCATCATGCTCAAGGCTTGGTCCAGCCAGAGTTCTCTTATGGGTGCTAGAACAAAGGCAACTGGAGCTGGGCCCACAGCAGTACTGTGTCACCCCTTGGGCTGCTGTGGTAAGGGACTGGTGAAGATTTTGCTGCTTCTTTGGCAGAAGATGCTTCCAAGAGCTGCCTTTACCCTGAACTGACCTGGATGCTGTGAAATCAGGGGAGCAGCACTGGGGTATGGGGCAGGTGGAAAATCATTTCATGAGCAATGAACCAAAACCAGGCTCATGTCTGAAAGTCTTCAGCATCCAAGTGGTGACCCACCACACCTGCTCTGTGTGCACGTCTGATCACAGGGCCCCGTGGGATGAAGCCAACCCCTCATCTCAGCAGGATGTTGGGCAGGGCCCATCCAAGTGAAAAGCACCGACACCCGCTCCCGCTGGGGCCAGGTAGATGCCGAAGCGCATACTGCCCCGCAGTGGGTTCCAGTCGGCCGTGGCCGGACCGCCACGGGCGGGAATGAGGCAGGGAGCTGCGGCTGGGGCTCCCCAGGCGGCAGGAGCAGGCTCGGGCCAGGGCCGCCTCCCGCGCCGCCGCGGGGAGGGCGCACGGGGGCGCTGGCGGGCCGCGCTCCCCAGCCCGGCCCCGGCCCCGGCCCAGCGCCGCCGGGGAGGCAGAGCCGCGGTGGGAGCGAATCTCGCCGAGAGGAGTAAACCCAGGTGTGCTGTGAGCGCCGGTCAGGCTGCGCAG
Organism: Dryobates pubescens; assembly: GCF_014839835.1. Taxonomy (NCBI): domain Eukaryota; kingdom Metazoa; phylum Chordata; class Aves; order Piciformes; family Picidae; genus Dryobates; species Dryobates pubescens. Next base: position 28,796,671 of record NC_071613.1, read on the forward strand.
CAGTGTTTTTGGGGAACTGTTTCCAGGAGCTAGCCTGTGGCCTCCTCCACCCCAGAGCTGCTCATGGCTTGCACTACAGTCCTTCCAGGGTCACACCGAGGTGTTGGAGTCACTCCCTGGCTGCTGACCCTTAGGATGGTCTAGCTGCTCTCTGTGGTTTCCTAGAATCCCACGTAAGTCACCTCACATCCACGCCGGTTTGTGTTTAAAGGCTTTTTTGTCATCAGAAAGAAATTCCAAAACCTGCTCGGCAGAGACCAGTGCAATGGTGCTGTCTCTGACGCCTGCACTGCACAAAGCAGCTCAGGAGGTTTTGAAAGTGTAGCTGAGAATGGGAGGTTCGGTCGTCTTTGGAGGCATTTGAGCATTGTTCATCTGTGAATTTGATGAGAAAGAGCAACCCATAAAAACAGGCCAGAAAAGACTCAGGGGCAAGGGAGTTTGAGTAGAAGTCACTTTGTGTCACTGTGATGGTTCTGTTAGCAGCCCCTCCCCAGGGGAGTGGATGAGGATTGATAGTTCTAACCAAAACGCAGGTTGGCCTGTTAGTAAAACTGTCATTACTCCCATCCAGAGCAGAGAGGACTCAGGTTGAAAGGTCCCCCCCTTACTGCACAATCAGTAACAATATATAGAGTGTAGTTATATTAAGAACCTGTTGAAATTAGAGCAGTTAATTGATAAAACATATGCTTATGCTTAATCATTATCAGCATGGCTTGTGTGGCTATACAAGGCCTGGAAATATCTATCACACAAAACACATGAAAGAAAGTATGTAGTTATGGTTTGTATGTATTAAATTGGTAAAGAGGACACAGTTCTCACATGAGGGCACACACCTCATCACATCCTCAAGAGAATCAGGACGAGGACCGTGCTAATACCTTATTCTGGCATTGGTACGAAGTCCAGGATACAAAAGAAATTCAGAGCAAAATTTGTTATGCCAAGGGCTCTGCCCTGCCTCTGTGGAGGGAAGACTCAGGCCCCCTACAAAAGCTAGTGAGGCGGGTGGTGCCTGTGATCAGCTGTTGGACTGCCACCTTTCAGGACAGGTGGCTTGGCTGGAAGCCCCTGCAGGGTATGGAGGTTTTTTCATCCCTGTAGGAGCATCTGAGTATGTGGTAGTTGAAGGAACCGTTGGATACGAAAGACTGGGGAATTAGAGCAACGAATTGCAGGTGTATGGTGAGATAACCAACATTAAGCCTGGGAGCAAATGCATGCCTGCAAGAATGCAGAAGATAGTAGATAGAAGTGGATAAACCCTTCTGGTTTGTTCACTATTTGTCTCAGACTACTTTTAAACCAGTGAACTATAGCTTAAAACATTTAATGTTCTTTGGGAGCTGACTGTAAGGGAGAGATTTAGGTACCCCTCTTGCAGTGAGCTTGGATGTTGTCGCCACATGAAAATTATTTTGCATTAATAATTAAAATGATGGTGAGCAAGAAATAGAAATCAGATATCTATATTCTCTAGAGAACTGAAGTGACTGAAATGACTACTCTAAAACATCACTGTAACCACACTGATCACATTACAGATCACCACAAAATATTCTGGTGAATCAGCTTTTGTCATGTAAAGACTTCAGATTTCTTCACTTATGTTCCTATCCTCCGTACACCCCTGTGATCCTAGGAAAAAGACATGGCTACTTCCTAAGTGTAAGTTGCACAGCTTAATTGCTGAACCTTTCAGGAATGATATTCTCATTCTCCTCCACAGCCACCATGTAAAATCAGCTTGATTATCAGGGACTTCATTCTGAACAAGAAGAAACTGCAGAGCATGCTCCCATCTTCATTAGCTGTCCTTCAGCTCTCGAACTCACTCTGTGCAGTTTAGGGTGAACATATCTTAGATGGATCACAGAACAAGCCTGAATGCAGGAGGTTACATTCAGGCAAGCTCTGCAGTAACTAATATAACCTTGTTCTCAGAATAAAAGCCCAGAAAGTTCTGTTTATTCTAACATGTTCTCGGCTACTATTAAGTGGTCCCAGGCAGATGTACATGCATTTTATAGAAATGTGCAGCTCTGTTCTGCCCCAAGACTGGCCGCTGGGAAACTTTAAGCAACAGGCTTTTCACGCTTGGTTTCTTTGATCTCTTCTCTGTGGCTGCTGATCATTAAAAGCAAATGTTTGTTCAGGGGGGTTTTGTTGTCCCAGCCAAAGTGCTGCTTCAGTTTTGGGTTGATAGTTTCATGTGATTCTAACTGAGACACAGCGACACACCATATCCAGAGGAGTCAGGCATCCTGCTGTAGCCTCCTGCAGCATACTGCAGCTGGGGGCGTAGAGGTGTCCATACTACATTTATAGACACCAGAGAATCCTGGATTTTCTGTGTCATCAACTTAGGCTGAGTTACAAAGACATTGAACCAAGAAAGGTCTTCAACCTGCAAATTTTTGTATATTATCAGAGTCTTTGTGGATAGCATTGCCTCATGTTTTTCCTGTTGTTGCATTCTTCATACCCGCTGCTGAATACTTATTTGGGAGGTGAGATAGTCGACCTTCTATGATCAGGTGACCCGTCTGGTGGATGTGGGGAGGCCTGTGGATGTGATCTACTTGGACTTCAGCAAGGCCTTTGACACCGTCCCCCACAGTAAACTGCTGGCCAAGCTGTCAGCCCGTGGCTTGGACCACAACACTCTGTGCTGGGTTAGGAACTGGCTGGAGGGCCGAGCCCAGAGAGTGGTGGTGAATGGTGCCACATCAGGCTGGCGACCAGTCACCAGTGGTGTCCCCCAGGGATCAGTGCTGGGCCCCGTCCTCTTTAACATCTTCATTGATGATCTGGATGAGGGGGTTGAGTCAGTCATCAGCAAGTTTGCAGATGACACCAAGTTAGGAGCAGATGTTGGTCAGTTAGAGGGAGTAGAAAGGCTCTGCAGAGAGACCTCGACCGACTGGACAGATGGGCAGAGTCCAATGGCATGGCATTTAACAAGTCCAAGTGCCGGGTGCTGCACTTTGGCCATGGCAACCCCATGCAGAGCTACAGGCTGGGGTCAAAATGGCTGGAGAGCTCCCAAACAGAGAGGGACCTGGGGGTGCTGATTGCCAGCCGCCTAAACATGAGCCATTAGTGTGCCCAGGTGGCCAAGAGGGCCAATGGCATCCTGGCCTGTATTAGGAATAGTGTGGCCAGCAGGAGCAGGGAGGTCATTGTGCCCCTGTACTCTGCATTGGTTAGGCCACACCTTGAGTCCTGTGTCCAGTTCTGGGCCCCTCAGTTTAAGAAGGACATTGAGACACTTGAACGTGTCCAGAGAAGGACAATAAGGCTGGGGAGAGGCCTTGAGCACAAGCCCTATGAGGAGAGGCTGAGGGAGCTGGGATTGTTTAGCCTGGAGAAGAGAAGGATCAGGGGTGGCCTCATTGCCCTCTACAGCTACCTGAAAGGTGGTTGTAGCCGGGAAGGGGTTGGTCTCTTCTCCCAGGCAACCAGCACCAGAACAAGAGGACACAGTCTCAAGCTGTGCCAGGGGAGGTTTAGACTCGAAGTGAGGAGAAAGTTCTTCACCGAGCGAGTTATTCGTCATTGGAATGTGCTGCCCAGGGAGGTGGTGGAGTCACCATCCCTGGAGGTGTTCAAGAGGAGATTGGATGCGGCACTTGGTGCCATGGTCTAGTCGTGAGGTCTGTGGAGACAGGTTGGACTCGGTGATCCCTGGGGTCTCTTCCAGCCTTAGCTATACTGTGATACTGTGATACTGTGATACTACAGTTTTTTGTCCTCATTTGGTACTGCCAGCCCTTACATTTACACTCATTAATTGTTTAGATAACAATCAGAAAAGGTGAAAGTTACTGTTTTTATCTTCTTGCTGTCTTAATACTGCTGTTAAACATTAGTGTTGTGTAAGTTACTGGGGCTAATCATAGCACTGTTCCCAAGCCTAATTTCAGAATTCCTCAGGAAGCCACTTCTGGTTGGGAGCTGCCTTGATTTGCTGCCAGGCTAGGAATGGAGCTATGTCTTCTCAGATAACCCTGGAAAATATAGTGTAACAAAATTCAGTTTTCTCTAAGCAGAGCTGTTTGTAGATCATCTGCTTATTTTGTTGTTCCAAGTGACCACTGCAAAGACACACATATGTGTTCTCTCTCTATAATTCAAAGATAGCTCTTCTTGCTTGCCCTGTTTGGTTGCTAGAATGCTTTAGCCCTTGTCTGTCTGCAATACTTGCAGCAGAGGCAAGGTATGGCCATTGGGAAGCTGGTAGTAATGATGTTGTGTTCAGGATGCACCATGGAGGTCAGTGTCACGGCCAAAGTTTGGTTTTGTTAGCTGAATTATCTTCCCTGTGACAAAAGTGGCCCTTCAGGTGCTGCTGCCTACCTCTTCAAAGATGCCATTGGATGTGATTGTATTTCTATTGGTTTTGCAAGCCTTTTTAATGACATATCTCTGTGCCCAATGTTAAGGGGTGCATGCTGTGGCATGGGGATTTTTAAGCACTGTTTTGTTGGTATTCACAATATGATGGGGAGTGTACAAATGTATTATTTCTTAAGCTAGAGGTCTTACTGCATATGAAATCAACAAAATAGGATACATTGGTTACCAAATCATTCATCTATGTTATATTGATTTAGGTGTTTAGCTCTGCAGGCCATTGGTTTCTTTCCTTTTGTGTTAGGTAAGAAAAACAATCTGTAAGAAAAAAGAATTAACTGTCACACCATTTCTCTTTGGGTTGCTGTGGTTACACTACATTTTCTACTGATATCAGTGAGGGCTCTGTAATGCTTGTGTGATGGACCATTTTGGTGACTATTTTTGCTTGAAGAAAAAAAAAGTTGAAGCTGAAAAAATCAGTTTGGCCATTTGTTTTCCTTCTAGTTACATTTTTGTAATGAGGTGATTAGTGTTAGTGGTTTACAGAGGAGCAAGAGGTGATGTTTTTATTACCTTTATATAATACAGCTACAAATTATTCTAGTTGATAAGCAAACAACAATTTTTCCATTGCCAAAAGAAACATTTAAGTGTTTCCAAGCTTTGAAAACTACCTGAGATATCACTTTTTTTCTGTCTAGGTTTTTCTGCTGTTTTCAAGACTATTTAGTTTTTTTCCAAGACCTTCTGTTTCTTCCATAATAAAGAACAGCCCATCATCCTTGTTTACATGGACCCAGAGTCCATGGGATTTCACAAAGTGACAAGATAAATCCATGGAAGAGGGTTGTAAATACAAAGTCAACACCATTTGAAGTTCCTGAGCTGCTGAAGAAGGACTAGTACAGTATTTTAAGATTTCATAGTATACTTGCCTTGACTTTTTTACTCTTCCCTGACATCTGTTCTTGGCCCCATTTGGAAAGCAGAGAATGTGTGGAGTATATAATTTGTCTGCTATGGGCTCAGTTATGTTCTTAGGTTCTCATTGTTGCTGGCTATGAAAGCAAATTGCAATTTGGTTAGAATAAATAACATCAAAGCCTAAGAAGTGAAATATCCTTAATATTTTTTGAAGCTCATAGGATTGTAATGGCTTTTGGGTGGGCTTATTGCTACTTTGAGGTGATTGTATAGGTTAAAAACTGCATGTGCTCTGTCTGATCTGCTATTTCCATTGCAGGCCAGGGAATTCACCCATGTAACAGTCTCCTGATATGCCAGCAGTGCTAGGGGCAGACAAATGTGCTCAGTACACACAAAGGGAACAAGCAGCCTTTAAAAAGCGTTGTCACAGAACTCTGCGAGCAGCCTGCAGACTGAGTACTTAAAGTGAATAATGTCTTGTCTCCCAACTGGTTAATTACACATTTAAGTCAAGCAAGGATCAGTCTTGATTTCATTGAGGGCTGGGGCTCTTTAGTATCAAGAAGGGAATGCTCAGGAGGCATCTTAGAAGTGTGTGATGAGGGTAGTAAAGAGGACAGTCAGACTTTTTAAAGTGGTGCCCAGTGGAGCCCAAAGTCTCTTCTTTGGGCTTGAAGAGACTTTTAAAGGCCATTTAGTCCAAGCTCCCTGCAGTGAACAGGGATATTTTTAACTAGATCAGGTTGCTCAGAGCCCATTCCAACTTAACTTTGAATGTTTCCAGAGATGGGTTGTCTATCACCTTTCTGGGCAACCTGTGCTAGCACATCACCACCCTCATTGTAATAAAGTTCTTCCATATATCTAGTCTAAATGTCCCCTTTGGACATTCTGAGTTGGGCTTGTTCAGCCTGGAGAATGGAAGGCTCCAGGTAGACCTCATAGTGAACTACTAGTCCTTGAGGGTGGTCTACAAAAAAGATGGGGCACATAGCACTAGGACAAGGGGCAATGGTTTTAAACTAGAGAAGGGTAGGTTTAGACTGGACATTAGGAAGAAGATCTTTCCTATGAGGTTGGTGGAAGCCTGGAACAGGTTGCCCAGAAAGTTGGTAGAAACCCCATCCCAGGAAACATTAAAGGTCAGGTTGGATGGGGCATTGAGCAACCTGATGTAGTTGCAGATGTTCCTGCTGCCTGCAAGGGAATTTGGACTAGATGACCTTTAAATGTCCCATCCAATCCAATGCATTCTATGATTCTATGTTTATTGGGTTTGAACCAATATGTTAATAGCATACCCACATTAGCAACCTCAAAGAGCATTATTACACCAAATAAATCTTATGATGTTTGCTATTAGACTGGCAAAGTTTCAAGGTAACAATTTCCCAATTTGTTTCAGTACAAAACTGAATCTCTCACAGATTTTCAGTAAAAATAAGGACAGCCTGCCAGCCTTGAAAGTTTTCCACTGAAAATGCAGAAAGAGTGAGCACTCTGCTAGGGCAGTTAGTGGTCTAGGCATGTTCCTTTGATGTGGGATCAGGCAGCAGCCTTCTCTGTGTCTCACTTCCCAGCTGAGTACCATAGTCTTCAGGGAAGTGGCTTTTCTCGTGCCTATCTCTGGTACTGAACAGAAAGCCTAACTGAGTCAAGGAAAGTTTTGTCAAAAAGCTTTCATTGCTGGATCATGCATGCATGTGTGCACACACACACACACAGAGGTTTTTAAACAAATGAGCATTCTCTATATGAACTTTCTGGCCAATTCTGACTATGTGAAAATGACTAATAGGGCCAGCTCACCCACCACTGGAAAGCCACATACTAGTGCATCACCAAGGGAACAAATTGGAGCGGGAACTAAAGAGAACTCTGCATGACTTGTAAAACATCTTGATTTGATATTTTGCTGAGGCATGCTCTTTAAACACTTTAGAGTTTCAAAAATGCCATAGTATCTCTGGTGATCCCATATCATCAGAGCATCAGTTCCACGTTGAAAGAACTGAAAATGGCAAAACATGGAAATATTTTCTATCAACTAGACAAAAACTGGCCACACTTCAGTTTTTTGGATGACTTGTACGTTTTATTTCAGAACAGACTCAAGAATAAGTGACAGGGTTTTTTGAGGGTTTTTGTTGTAGTCAAATGTGGACTTAGGTAGCATGGGAAGCCTTCAGGCATGCTCAGTGTAGAGCTATGCAGGTTTTCATATGAATATTTCAATGTTACTATATTTCACTGTATATGTTTAATAGATTTAAATCCTATTTCTACTTTCCCACATTACCTCCTTCACGTACAACAAGGTATTTCCAATTTCTGCTCTTCCAGTTCTGTTGCAAGGAGATCTTTCTGTAACACCTGCACTTTACACTAAACTTTACCCTATTGTTACTATTATATAATGAGTAAGATTTTGTGATTTATTCATGAGTTTAAAGCCACAGGAATGAGGTTTTAGTGTGACTCTGAGTAGTTAACTATAAATGTCAATGCTTTTAATCCATATACAGGTCTCTAGGACAATTAAATTCATCAAGTAAAGTAAGGATTAAAAGGAAGTTGAGAAGATCCAACTAGGTCCAACAGGCAGTATCTAAAGTTCTATTCATAATAATAATGAATTGAACTGGGAATCACATAATGCAATTACCTATAATATAGAAGTTATTATAATCAGAAAAGAAAGGTTGACTAGTGAGTAAAAAATAATTGTACTTTCGTTACCAACTAAAATGCCACAATTAACACAAAATGCATATAGTTTTACTGTGAGTTCAGAAAAGAAGATCAACACAATATTTCCCACTACATTTGGCTTCATCTGGATTTTGTGATAGTAAAGCTTAAATTTATTCTTTCTTTACAGATTTGACACACACACACAATTGCTGTTCTTTGTCAAAGACCAAATTTATGAGAATAACTACTTTTAAATTCCCTGTCCAGTCTAAGAAGAATCTGAAATTTTGACAAACTAAGAAGTTGAGGAAAAAAATAATTTTGTTTGGCAAACAAATCAATACAGTTAAAATAAATTTTTAAGTGAAACACTGTTTCAAAGTCAAATAATTTCATTTTGAAATACCATGTTTCCTTTTTTTCCATTTTTTTCTGTCAACAAAAATTTGCCAAAGTAGAATTAGACAAAATGTTTAATGTGCAGTTTATCAGTGGAAGAGGATGTACAGTTCAAATACTTCATGTGCCTAGGACAGACAGGTGCTGTTTCCTGTTTTGCTTGTTGGAAAGTAACACCAAATGCATCCATGCTGCCGCACTTGAACTGTCTTTTTGAGGGAGAATCATTTAAAAAGACACCACATTTAGAGATGACATTCATGCAATGTGGCTGTGACTTTCATACTATGAAGGTCATATCCTCTTACTTCCCCCACACTCTTTCTTTTGCAGCCTGACTTCCATTCAGGTGCCATGCAGGTTGTTACCATCCTTGGCATGTCATCTGCTTACAGTTTAAGGCCTAGCTTGTGCCCCCTCCTAGCTATTTCACACATTCTTGTGATGAAACACTAGTGATCTGATCCTATGGATCATCCAGCATTCAAAAACAAAGGAGGAGAAAGGAAACACATGTTCACAAATAGCATTGTGAGTGCCCTACTTCCAGGAGCCACAAAGCAAATGCTTAGGGTGTATTTCGAACTGAGGCATCTGAAATCTGAGAAAAGTGACTTAATCCATTCCCATGAAAGAACCACATCTTTTTTGTGATCAGTGGTAGTAAAGCAACTGCTCTATTTAATACAATTATATAGAACCCTGTGCTTTCTTAATCATAAAATATGAAGTAAAAACATGAGAAACAATGATGGAAGTTGATCTGAAAATTGCAGCATAAATTGTTACCTTAAAGTGAAGAATTTTTACACTGTATATGTGCCTATGGCTTACATATGGGAGGAGGAGTAACATGAGTTTGATACCTATTGGTAAAATTAGTATCATGACATTATATTATTGCACAGAGATGGAGAGAAAGATGCTTAAAAGATGTTCCATCTTGATGAGAGAGTACTATAAAAAGACTAGACAATTAGTCATAAAATAAAACATGATATAATTAATTAGTTTGGCATTACAAGATAAAGGAAAATATTATTAGTTTGTGAAGCAGACACTCAGAATTAAAAGCGAGAGAGCTCTTATAAATGCTACCCACACTTTGTAACACCTCACCAAAGCTTAACTATGAAACCAGCTTATTCTGCTGAGTACTGCTGTTCTAGCTATCTTTCCTGCATGTAAAACATTAAGTCAGCCAGTTACAAGGCTATCAAATGTTTCCAGAGTGTCACTTACCAGAAGGATTTGATAACTTACAGATAAATGAACTGTTTTGCTTTCAGATCTTGATTAATTTTTTACTAACATACTACATTTTGTAAGTTTCAATAGAGGATTATTTTGGGTTCTTGTTTCCCCCCCGAGAGTAGTTCTACAATTTTTGTCCATCTCATTGCATGTAAATTTTTTATCTGTATGATGCAAATCAATTAGAGTAGGTTTTGTGTTTCCGTAGTACCCACCTGACACAGTTTCTGTCACAGGAGAAGAGAAGGCCTATTTTGGACCACCCCTTTCTTGTATTTGTTTGGATTTAAATGAAGTAGAAAGATGACAATAGCAGAAACTAGAGACTGTGTATAGCAGGTTAGAAGGCTGACTCCAAAAACATACAAGATGAAAATAAGTCTTATTCAAGTTTCTACAGAACTTCAAGCATCCTAGTTTTCCCCATACAGTAACACATGAAGAGAGGTTTCTGCAGTGCAGCTGAAGGCCAACAGAGACCAACTTTCAATAACAATTTTCATAGGAAGGAATGGGGTTGAGATACTTCTTATAGTTTATGATGATGCAAGCACCCAACACTAAGTGTTGTGGGAGTTAGTACATAAAAATCCCCTCACATTCCTGCACAAAAGTAAGCAGTACTTCTGCTGGTCCTATTCACTGCAAGTTCAAGGAATCTACAAATCTCTGAGTAGAAGCTCTCAAAGCAGAACTAAGGTGCAGTAACTTAACTGGCCATTTCATAGAGAAGAATTCATATAGTGCCTGTATGTACTGAACTCTAGGAATCATTGGGGCCTGGCTATTAAGTTTCTCTTTTGAAAAAGAAATGGAATATTTGCTCAGGTGTATATTTATTTTTTTTAATGTAAAAACAGCAATCCTGTATTTTTCATGTATGTGGAGATCTTGGCCCAAACATTAATGTTCGTTTCCCATAGAAAATCCACAACCCAGGCATTGGTACCTGGCTGCAAAGAACTGCTGCTTGTTCCAGCTTTCAACACAAGCTGTTGTATCCCATGACAAAGCACAGATGTTGATAAATCCTACCCACAGCACAGCATAGCCCAACCAGACGTTATGCAGTCTTTCAAGCTCTCCCAATTGTATCACATATCCACAGACTTTATCCAGATTCTTTAATATTAATTTTGACTGCATCTTTCAATTTTCAATTTGTAATATACTTATATTGAAAAATGCCTCTGCCTTACTGCTTCTGTTGTGAAAAGCTGGCCGGTTGCTGCTCCTGTAAACAAAAGTAACTTGAGAAGCTGGGGACCGTATTTGTGGATGTTTGAACGGAAGTGTTGGGTAGAAATGTCCCAATCCAGAGCAACAAACTGCTCAGATGAAACTGAACATTTTAAAGTACTAGTTTTTCAAAGCAACAGCCAGAAGAAAATTAAAAAGAAAAACCATGAATGAAGAAACTGAGAATCTTTTGTTCAATTGTAACGTCATAACCACTAAAAAACATTCATTAAAGTATAAAACTCTGACTGTGGTTAAGACACCTGACTATGGAAACAGAAAGAAATCTCTATTTAAAAGATTTATAAAATGAAAGAGTAGTGAAATTTTTAGCAGTTATCAATCTTCTATACTTCATGGAAGTACTTCTATACTTCCTGGAAGCATCTACCATGTCATACCAGCAGGAATTATTCATGATTCCAAATGAAGTTTTTTCCCTTACCTGAACACTTCCTTGCTCCATCCCTCTAGTAAACAACAAAAATTTTTCATCTGACTTTAGGGACAATTTTTATAACCCTCCTTCCCATATTTACTAAGATTTTAATCAGTAACAGTCCTTTGCTCAAACATAGCATAGCCCCTTGCCATTTGTCTTTGATATACAATATAGAAGTACTCTTAAATAAGACTGTTCTACAACTCACAAAAAGCATTCATACAAAATGATAACAAAGTCATGTAAGTGCTGAATGTCTATGTGTACAAGTACTGGAATAATTATGCCCAAGTAGTGCTCAGGAATGTGCAAGATCAGCAAAGTATGGTGCTTTGTATTTGTAATTGTTTCCTCATTCTCTGCAGAGTCTGTAGAATCCCCATAGCCTAGTTATCACAGAAGCTATCTCAAAGTACCTCAATGTATCTCAATGTGTTCAAGCAAGCATGAGGTTTACAAATGTCAAGAATAGATTGGTTTTAGTTATGGATAAACCATCTGCTGTACACCAGCCTTCTTTGGTTTGGATTTCATGATACAGCTCTTGGCTACATCATCTGATTCTTATTTATGCCTCTCCTAGCGTCATGATTCAGACTGTTCCCATCCCAAAGAAAACTGATGCACTTTCTTGTTCATTTTTCAGGGCTCACTTCCCAGCAGTAGGTCTTGTCTAGTGAAAGGAAGATGCAAGTCCTACCTTGCAGTATACTTTGCCTCTGAATCTCACCTCATCACCTCATTTTGTGAAATACTGACCCTCTTTTGAGCTGCAAGACTTGAAGTCAGTAATCACACAGGAATTGTATCAAGCCAGTTAAGAGTTTACTGGGCAATGCAAATGTTGGTTATTGAAAAACAAGAAATTAGGCCCAGGGCAATCTTGAGCAAAGGTCATGAAAATAAGAAGGATAGGGATGGGTCAGCAGAAGCCTGCTCTTGCCACTGCCTAGGGGTCCTTTTTTTAATTTGGTAAAGTTATATGGAAAACAGAACTAATGGATTTTCCCTACATACCTCAAGGCTTGACTGAGTAGTGAGTTCAGATTCATATATTCCTCCAAAGAGTGAGGAATGTGAATATTTCACAGGAAAATATCTGATGCTAAAATGTTAGACTACTTATTGCCTACTCATAGAGTAGCTAGATGGGAGCCTTTTGTCACGTGTTTTCCTCCACCAGCTAGGACTCTGGTAACTGAAAATGGCAAGGATAAAAGTATTTCAGATAAAAAAGTGGATGAAAATGAAGGTAGAATATTGGAGAGTGGAGACTGGTGATATATGTATATGGTATTGTCTTTGATGCAGACAAGTATGCCTGTGAGTGCCCACTTAGATGCAGCTGGACAGTCTTCCACAAAATCTTTCACAAACAGGTTGCCATATCTCCTGACTGGGTGAAGGATACATCAAAAGATACTCATCCTGAATCTCACCAGGAAGTACGGTCTCATTACTCGCAAGCTGCGCCAGGGGAGGTTTAGGGTTAGGAAGGTAGGAAGTTCTTCACAGAAAGAGTGATTGGCTGTTGGAATGGGCTGCCCAAGGGAGTCACCATCACTGGAGGTGTATAGAAAGAGACTGGATGGGGTGCTTGGTGCCACGGTTTAGTTGATTAGGTAATATTGGATGCTAGGTTGGACTCTATGATCTCAAAGGTCTTTTCCAACCTGGTTAATGCTATTCTTTTTTTTCTTTTTTCTTTTTTATACTTGGCTGTCCAGTTAAGATGCTCAGTTATATTTTTAAATCTCCTGTTCTAATGAGCATAGTTCTGAGATTAAATCCTTTCACCTTTGCTTTTCATATTCTTCACAGAATGATTTCTCTTTATTGCATTTTCTGAGGTGCACACTGACCTAGGGTTTGCACCTTTCACATTGGTACTGCTGCAGTCTGACAGAAAGCTGTATCTGACTTGTGTATGTAGGTTTTTTGGGTGCTGATCATGGCAAGATGCTCTCCAAGTACTGGGGAGGAGCACAGAGCTTAAGGTCCTGGTGGGCAGCACTGGGAATCAGGAAACAGAAATTCCCTGAGGTCTGGGCTTTGTGTTCCTCAGGGATGGCTTCTATGTAGACCATATGGAGATAGGTACAAATATAATCTCTGCAGGCACTAGACTTCACTCATCACTGTAGTGCAGGATATAAATTATGAAAGTACCATTATCAATAAATTCTAAACTGAAATCCCACTTTGGTCTTCACTGCTACATCTCCTGATTTGAGTGCACCTATTACCCTGCCAGAAAATTTAAAAGGGGGACCTGTCTTAGAAGAAAAATGATGGTGCATAATTATATAATTTGTAGCTCAGGCAAGGCTCCTACAGGGGTAACAAAAGCCAGAGGAAATTAAGCACTGCAGAAATAAGAGAAGGTTGGAAAAAATAGCTAGTGAGGTTGAAAAGAAGTTCAGACTAGCCATTGAATTTGGGCAGATTTCCAATATGATAATTATTAAACATCATACCAGGAATTATATAAGTTAGGGAGCAACATGAAATACTGCTATTGACATATGTAAAGTGATCATTTCTGCTATGCTCTTCTCTGCTCTACTCTTATCTTATCCAGGTTTTGCTGGGACAGAATCACAGGCCAGCCATGGGCTGCAGGCCATTTCAGCCTTCGGGTCTTCTCTCTTTCTCCTGATCCCCATTCTCTGCTGAGGAGGTGTCATTGGATGATAGAGCAACTGGTGTAGGTTAGCCCCAGATACAGGCTAAATATAGGCAAACATTCACTATTTTAGGTAATTTAACAGCCTGCAGTTTATGTAGGGCACAATTCTTTGCTGGTCATTAGAGGCTTCACGTCTCTAAGAAATTCTAGTGTACTAAGAGGGATTAGTCCTGGTGAATCTAGACGGCCTAACCATGGTCAACTTAGCTGCCAGAAATTAAGATGAACTGGAATAGATATGGGTTCTCTGGTGACACAGATACAAAGCAAGCTGTGACCAGCGGTCATGAGGCTGTTGATACATGTCCAAAGCATCACTTCACCCAGGATGGATAAACTTGAAAAATAATTTACTTGAGCTGCTTTTAGATTGCTTAAGAAAACTGACTTCTTGGTCTCAGAGTATAAGAATTAAGAAAAACAAAAAGAAAAAATAGTTGGTTCCTGATTAAGTGTCAGACATGATTTAAGGGATATCTGAGTAGTGGTGGAATATTTGCTTCGGCTAATTACTCTTGCATTGCCAGGGTAAATTTAGTAAAATATTTTACAGCTCATAGAAGTGAATGTGTGGATCAAATCTGTTTTTACTAATCATGAAACACATTTCTTTGAGCAGGCTGCAATGGAATAGGCAGAAATTCAGTAATTTTGCAGTGCCATCAAATGTGTGATCTTTGAACATTTTAGCCCCAAAACACCAGGTTAGTGGAAAAATAGGGAAAAAATCCCAGACTGATGTCAGAATACAAAAAAACACCTTCAGAAAAAGGATATATCATCAGATGCTACTTTTACTTAATACACTACAATTGTAGGTCAGTACTAAGAGAGCAAGTAGCACCTGCAGTCATCAGCAAATAAATACGTGAATGTTTATATGTACAGTAGGAGGTGGTACCAGATGAAGGAGCAAGAAGGAAAAGGCAAACAAAAAGAATAATGAGATTTGGCATTCTGGGAGCTGCTGCCACTGCAGGAACATGGCATAGAGGGTTGTAGGCTTTGGGTTCACAGTTATGGAGCCAAGAAGATGGAGTTCACAGCTGTGAAATAGACACATGCTTCCAAAGTTTTGGGTTGCAAGGTGAAATTTTGATGGAAAAGAGCCAAAGGAGTAGGTAGTAGATGAGAATGATGAAATTGTTTTAAGCTTCAGCAGCTTTGTGCATTTCAGCTATCATTTAGTGAGTGAGAGTATTGGAGAGGTGCAAAGAAAACAGGATTTGAAACTAGAACTAGCTTTTTTATATAAATGTGTACAGGAGACACTGTCAAGGTTGTTACAGTTACCTTCTGCAAGTAAGTGACTTGGCTGGAAATGAAACAGTGATTGGTAGCATCTCTGAAGTACATCTGAAGTACAGCTCTAACTAGACAAACAGAAGACTTGACAGATTGTAGTGGTGGCCTCTTGAAGAATAGGAGAGGTGAGAAAGTGTTGGCATGAGCCCAGAGACTTCCTCAGAAGGGCAAAACACAGGGTTAGAGGGGAAAGGTTCATCTTGTCATTGCTGCTTTCTAACATGTAGCCACTTCCTGTTCTGAGAATGATGAATAAGAAATAAACTTTAATTTGGGCAAAGCTTCAAAGTTTTTATTAAATGGTACATAACTAATAAAGAAGATTATACACTATAGTATTTTCATGGAAAATAGACTCAGTTACAAACAGTAATATACTTCTGCCTTTTGCATAGATTATAACTTAGCATTTGTAAAACGCAAGGCCCCTGCAGAGCTGCAACATCCTTCCAGCAACACCCTATGAGGGCTCCTACTGGGTAGCCTTTGTCCCCAACCCAGCTGTCAGCACTGGCTCAGATGTCACCAATGTTCATTTCAGCATGGCATAGCTAGGACACAATGCCAGTGAAAGGAATTGAGATCATCCTTTTAGAGCAGTAGTATCATCAGTGCCAACCTACAGTGATGCTTCTGTGGAATTGCAGAGCACTAATGCCAGAAATGGGACCAATAAATAGCAATGCAGGGAAACAAGTCAACATTCCTTTGTACTTTAGTGTGTTCTTTGCCTCTGCTGCTCACCTATAGGATTAGCCATGCAATGACACACAAGCCTCTGTTGTAATAGTGTTTGGATTTCAGCTGATCAGCAGACAAGGTGAAATTTGACATTAAGTTTCTCAGCTGCAACAGCGATAGTTCATAATGCTATAAATATATCTAAGTATCTATATAGACTACATATTGGTACAATACAACTCAAAGCATCAATGGCCTAATGTAGCCATTTTTGTGTGACAGAGTTAACCTGGAAATATTAATGCAGGAATTATTTATTCTCCTCCAAACCATAGAAGTTACAAAAAATATTCTCTCTCCTTCCTGTACAGCTTCATAATAAGGCAACTAATTTTATTTCTTTAACTTAAGTGGATTAGCAGACTCTCCATCCTAGCTAGGAAATAATTTCTCTCTTTACTTGTTTCAGTTAACAGTGATGTGGAATGGAATTGCTTTTTTCTCTAGCTTGTCAGAAGGCATTTTCACATAGACCCCAGTAGTGAGACATCGTCTTCTCTTTATCTGTAAAATAGGGGAAGACACTATAATAAACAAGTGATCTCAGCATAGATATCAACCAGCACATTTATAGAAAAATCATGGATGTTCTGCCTTTACTGAGTAGAAGGTATTCCAGGCACCTTTCCCTGTCACCACTCTGTAGAAGATCTGTTGAGAACATCTGAGGGAGTATGTCTGAGGGGGAATCGGGATTTACAAAGGCCATTTAGCAAAGAACACAGTCTTGCCATTCACTGGGCCCTTTGAAGGTGCTCCTGCTGCAGAGTTCAGTGTTGATTCCAAACTAGGGGTGTTTACACCTGACAGTTTCCTTTAGCTTCTAGGGACTAGGGCAAACTGAAAAATCTGGGACAGGGATGCACTTTGAATATAGCTTTGGCATCAGACAAACTGTGAGTACTCCAGACTCCCATGCAAAGAGGCAAGCAGACTTACATTTTGCTTGTCTTTTTCTTTGTGCAGACATTTCTAGCTGTGAAGTTAGAAATGCTGTAAATTATAAGTTGTCCACATCACGAGGGGAAACCTCTTCAAACTTGCTTTGCACAGAGGTGAATGGTGAGAAAAGGAAAAACAAAATCCTGGAATTTTCTATGAATCAGTTGTGAAATCAGAGTATCATGAGGACTGCGTTGCCTTTGATCCCAGAAGAATTCATGTCTCCAACTTACTATAAACACTCAAACCTAAGCCAAGGGTGAGACCAGGTGATGTAAACTGCCTGCTTTCTGGTACTCTGGCAACACAAATGAGCCATAAATCTAAATGGCAGCTCTAGCAAATTCGCTTATTTTGCATTATTGTAACAGCGTTGTGTCAGTAAAGAGAAGCATCCCAGTGTGTTTGATCCTAGTGTTCTTCCCTGTTCTCATTTCTTTTTCCTTGTCCTCATTGCACAAATGATTGTCATTAGCAGGATGGGGCTGTGTTGACAGGACTTACCGCTTTGGCCGCAAGAATGGCTGAGGTGATGATACTGTAAAGAAAAAATCCTGAGGCAGTAGCTCCTAAAACCCAGAGATATATGGCAGTGTCTGGACAAGGTTCTGGATCTAAAACATATAATATCACACAAGTCATATCACACATAAGCCTCTTAAGGATGTCCTTAGAGTAAATAAGTCAGCCTCCACACTGCTTTTCTCCAGCATGTAGGACTGAGTCCCTATCTACTCAACCTCTAGCAAAGCCTCTAAATAGGCTTTATGTGTCAAAGAACATGCACATTACTCTCCACTGATTCAGCACTTACATAGCTAATTGTCTAGACATACATGTACACTATGAGGTATTGCTTATGCTCTCAAATATCCACACATTGCTAAATACACTGCATGGCGATGACTTTGCTTGCTTAGGTATGTGCAGACAGACCTGAAAGGAATGCGAGCTAATGATAATTGAATCAGTGTTCAGCCTCACTTCTTAGAAACAGAACTTTGAAGACATTTGAGAAATCCTAGCAACTGCTTTAACCTGGGAATATCATGGTACTGTGAAGGTGTTTGGCTTACCGATGACATAGAGATAAGTCCCATTTCCCTTGTTCATAAAATAGGGTGGGGGGTACATCCTCTCCATCTTGCAGATGTAAAGACCAGTATCATTAACTTGAAGGCCAGTGAGGGTGAGGGTCACATTGTTTCGGCCAGGACTCACATGGCACTGAATAACCTCTTCCACACTGAACATTTTAAATTCCGTTGTGTAGGTTGAAGCACAAATTTCAGTGAACATGTCACCCATCTGTTTAAGAAGAGTCACTCGAATTTCTGTTGCATTCCCAATGTGTTTGTATTTACACACCAAGCTGGCGACTCCTTGCCTGTTGGCCAGCACCATTGCTGGCTGAGTCACTTCCATAACTGCAAGGAAGTAGAGCATGAAGGTAAGTGAACTGTCAAGTAGTTATCTGCAGTCACTTACCTGAAACTCACACAATAGGGAGTCCTACCACCTCTTATTATCCATGAGTAGTTCTTAGAACTGCTGCTAAATCCTTCCAAGAATAGGACTCCAAGACCACAATTCACATAAGCCCTTTATTAATATACTTTTGAAAGCTTAAGTATTTCTTTGATTGCTACAAAATGATACCATAAATCTCAGCAATTACTTATTGATTAAAAAGTAGTTAATCTGACCCACTTACTGGAGGACCAACCTGCATCCTTCCATTTCCTTCAACACAAACTTTTTAATATACATAAGAAAGCAAAAAATATACTTCAGTAGAAATAAGCATATTTACACTGAAAAACAAACAAGTTAACATCAGGCATGAACATGGAACAGAACCATTATGGCAACAGTAAAACTGCATGGAAAACCTGTTTGCTTTTTCTTTTTTTTTGTTTGATCTGGTTGCTCCTCATTTTTAACCAGCTGTTCCCAAGCCACAGTACAGCAATGGTGTATACCCCAAGCCACAGTCTAGCACAACCTGGTAAATACATTGCAAAAAGTAATTGCAAATCTTAAGAGGAAACTTGTGTAACATGTATGTCCCCACTGTCTGCCTTTTACAACTTCTATACTCTATGCTGCTACACAATAGGAAGGCAGTAACTTTTGCTTTACTAGGCTGTGAAGACAGTACTGTGTGTTCAATTTTGGTTTATTTCAGTTCTTTTTGGGTCAAGACTTATCTTCCTCAGTTCTGCTGTGCAAGAATTTGGGACAAAGAGGAGCAGAATTTCTGTCCATTCAAACCTCTATACCCATGTTGTCAGCTGCTAACAACTTCACTCACAGGGTCTGGCTGTTCAAAACCTCTGAAGCTCTGAATCTTGCTCTGAATCTTTAGAGCAGTAGCATCCATCTATAGAGGCTACTGCCCTGAAGTCTGTCTGTTTTTCCAGATACTTTGCAGTGCCCCAAGAGCTTGTTCCCAAAATGTCTTATGAAGGTGTCCATGTTGCTTCCCTCTCCCTGTTATACCCAGTTCATCTTCTGCAAAGATGTGAAACCAAGAAAATGTAGATGCCCCCAGCTACCCTGCCTCCTTCACCTACCCTGCCTCCTTCATCTACCCTGCCTCCTTCATCTACCCACCTTCAGCAATGGCAGTGGCTGTGCAGAGAAAGCCCACGGTGACCAATATTGAGAGCATTCCTGTGCAGGGAGAGATGCTGAAGGGGCTGAAGGTGGCTGATGCCTTCAGACTTTAAGACAAACTGGAACTCTCAGGACTGGAAAAAAATGACACCTTTCAGGATACTGAATCTTCGAAGTGTTTGAACCCACACACCTTGTGTATATATATAGCTTTGATCCCAGATGCTGTACCTGAAAGTAATACAAAGCTTTGTTTTGGTTTTACGAGAAAGGAAGTAGTGGGTTTGATTAATACGTGCACAGTTAACCTCAAACAGCATGAACAAAAACAACTATTCAGCAGATGGAAAATATGTATTCAATCTGAAACTGCCATCCATTCTGGTTTAAGAATTGGGGGAGGAGACAAAATCATCCAATAGAGCAGTTCAGGCCTAGTGGTGCTGCCAACTTGTACCATCATAGCACTTAATATTTTAGCAATCATCAGGTATTTCCTATTAGGACAACACATAGAGCACTATACCTCTGCCTAATGTAGCATGATGAATCAGTGCAAGCTAGCTGTTTTATGGAGGATTTCCCTCCGCCCTCAGTTTCTTTCCCTGCTTTAATGTTAATGCTTTTGATGCTTAAAAATTGCTGCCCCTTTCAAAATACTGATTACACTATCAATGGCTTCATCTTTTCATATCAATAATGTGACTTGAATCATAACCCATCTTCTTTAAGCTTTTCTGCTTCCAAGGAAAAAAAATCTAGGTTTAGAGCTAATGACTTCCACATCTATAAAGAACTTTTCCTACCTACAGACCTTCCTATGTAAGTACATCAGCAGATGAAAAACACGGCAGGATCTTTGATTACTGCAATCTCTGCTTAGAGCACCTGCATCATTTCAAATCTCAGTGAAACAGTTTTCACCCACTGACCTTTTAAAAGCTATGTAAGGTCTGAAAATCACTTTGCTTTTTTTATGTGCTAGACTGTCACATCCATGAATTGTTGCCTAAAGAGTTTCACAAAAATGAAGTTATACTTCAGTTGCACTGAGGTCACCATTCTGGTTTTGTCTCACACTTAGAGAAATGCTTCTAGAAGGTGCTTCATCATTCATGTATTGTCCTGAGTTTGGATGTGGTAGAGTTAATATTCACAGGAAGCTGAGGAGGAGCGTAACAAAGACAGCTGACCCAAACTAGCCAAGTGGATATTTGATACCATATGAGTTCATGCTCAGTATATAACTGGAGGAGCTGGACGAGTGGGAGCAGGAATCATGGCTCAGCAGCAGGCTCAGTGTAGGGTTCCAAGTGGTGAGCAATTGCATTGTGCATCACTTGGTTTATATATTCTTTTATTAGTATTATTGCCTTTATTGTTTCTTCTCTACTAGTGTTGTCCTATTAAACTGTCCTTATCTCAAACCACAGAGGTTTTCCTTTTCTCCCAATTTTCACCCCTGTCCCACCAGGGTACAGAAGGAGTGAGCAGGTAGCCATGTGGTGCTCTATTACCAGCTAGGCTTAAACCACAACATGTATGTAGATCTCACAGACTGCAAAGACCTACTTTTAAGTTGTGACCTAGAAAAACTTAACAGCATCACATTTTGAACAGGAGGATGCCCAATGCAAAGATACAGGATAAATACTTGATCTTTAAACATATAAATATCTAATGATTTAAATAAATTTACTGCTTTCATACTTAGGTGATGCAACAGTTTGCAATGACAAATTAATAGTCAATTTGATCTTAACTAACATTCAAAATAGAACTGATGATAAATAAAAATACAGCTCTGGGAAAATGAAAGCTGCACCTTAATAATGAGCCAGAACCATATTGTATTCTTAATTAGACAGGCTTAAATAAATTTTAATATTATATAAATGCTGTTACTATATCATGTATCAGAATATCAGTGAGATTTATGGCATGGAATTACTGGGTTATGCCTGACATTTTCATATCCAGAGCAGTAAACAAATTACCTGTCCTGTGCATCTTTTGGCCTTGGGTTTTGTATGCAGTTAAACAAATAATGCATTTGAGCCTCATCAACCATAATGTAACTGACTGCAGCTGCCAGGACAACCTGACGTGAATTCAAAGTATCCTCCTTCCATTGCACAGAAGTCACCTTGCAGTGGTGCCCTCTTATCCTTGCTAATCAGACTTCTGATCTTGAGTCAGGGTATACAGACAGCAGATGGATGATGTTCTCAAAAAGATCTCTTCTTCACTGCTCCTCCCACCCATTTCAACTCAGTTATGGAATGGAAAAAAGTCTTGGTAACTGAATGAGTTCCTGACTAAAATAAGATCCACAAGAATCACTGGGGATGCTTTTGCTCTCTGCTGTGCCTTTCTAACTACTCTTCAGCTGATGAAGAGTCTCTGAGCTCCTTCTTGGTCCACCTTCCCTGTATATCACAGCCATGCTTTGTGGACTACAGCCATAGGGCCTTTCTTACCCAGTTACTGTGCCACCTTACCTTTATAGTCTGGTATCTTCTTCCCCTGACTTCCTCATCTTGAAAACTTTTCTTCTACCCTTTCCTCATTACTGGAACCTTAAATAATGGCCTAGGCCCAGGGCAAGGGAGCAGGTGAAAGAAGAGCCCTCCTCTGATATTCAGAAGGTCTTTCAGGAAGAATATCCCTTAAGCTGTCTCCAACAGCCTGTGCTTTGTACTTTCTGTGTCCAAAAGCTCAATGTAAGATGAATCTTCCCTTTAATGCAAGTGCTTATTTTATTTTATATATATATATACATTTATTCTTAGGGGAAATACTAATCCCCAGGTCACAGGAAACCTTTATACTTTACATGTGCTAACACAGCAAAGTGCAAAAGCAGGGGAGAGGACTGAAGGCCTTGCAGAGCTAAGCTGCAGAGCCTTCAGCTGTGGAATCAGCTTAGGAGTGGTTCAAGTCTGATGGCCTCTTTGAACTTAGATCTGAAAGGGACACAGGACTTACACTGAACACTGGGCTACATTACCGGGATTAGTCAGATTGCTAGTAAATTAAGTAATTAGGTTTCTCGTGTAAGATCTCATTTTGGGTTAGTCACTGACATTTTAGTGATTCAAATTGCTTTTCTTCATTGAGCACTTGCTAGGGCAAACCTTCCTGCTGAGAGTCTGTCAGAATCCCATTGCAAAATGTTACTATCCACAAATTTTTTAAAATACTTTAAAGTCTGTCTCATGCTGCCCATGTTTTTTTCTTCTGTGACAGGAACTTGGTTGGTGAATTGCTCGAGATGTAATGGAGAGAAGCTTATCATTTGCATAAGTATCTGGTTTCAGGGTATTTTGTTAAACTCAGAATGTGAGATCATGTCTTATTATGTTAAGCAGTTCACATTTTTAACATGCCACAGACCTACTGAGGTTTTGAAATGCACTGTCATTTGAAAAAAAAATCCAGTCCTCTAAGTGATATGGCTAAAGAAAACTTTTTTCTACAAAACAATAGGTAAAGAGAAAAGGAAATAACACGGTGACTGGAAAAATACTGTTTCGTTACCATTAAAGGACTAAAACCTGATTAGTGTACGTAAAGGCCTAGATATGCCCAAGTTCGGTGGATCAGTCCTGGTTCTTGAAGGAACCACAATTCATATCACAATCCCACTGATTTTTAAATCTCTCAGAAATGTGGCCTTTCTGTCAGCTGGATTCACAGATGCTGCTCTCTAGTCCTAAACCTGCAGAGGCAAGGAGAGCACTGGCTGAGGAATTCGTGTTCCACTACATTTTGGAGCACACAGGATTTGTCTTCTTGTGCATTTTTGCTGTAGAAAAACTGGAGGTGTGGATGGACATATGAGAGTCCTTGTTGTGCTACAGGTGTCAGTATGTCTTTTTTAGAGTCAAGGGTTTGTTTCCCCTAAGGTAAAGTTATATATATATTCATATATATATATTCAACAGGCTTTCCTGAAATTCAAGGCATCTGTAGTTGTCTAATACAGAGGGAAAAGTGCCTCCCAACATTTCATACTAACAATTTGCAGTTAGTCTTGAAGGTCGGCATTGTACCTCTTTCCCCACTGGATTGCTGCACACTGTAATACTCCATACAAGTCCTAGTAGCAACCAGGATCCTTACCTATGTAATTGTATTGCACCCTCCCCATGCAGCTTACGGTCAAAATGTAACATCTGAGACTGTATGGAAAGTGATCCAGACAGAAGTAAGAGGAAGTAAGAAGCTCAGGAAACATGGCATAGACCATTGGTCTGTGAGGTGGATTGCAAACCGCCTCAACAACGGAGTTCAGGGCATTGTCATCAGTGGCACAGAGTCATCTTGGAAGCCCGTAGCCAGTGGTGTTCCCAGGGATCAGTACTGGGTCCAGTTTTGTTCAATACCTTTTTAAATGACCTGGATGAGGGGATTGAGTGTATCCTCAGCAAATTTGCTGACGATACAAAACTGGGGGGGTGAACAGGTGGGGAGGGGGGAAGGGTGGCTGACACCCCATCAGGCTGTGCAGCCATCCAATGAGATCTGGACAGGCTGGAGAGCTGGGTGAAGATAAACCTCATGAAGTTCAATAAGGACAAGTGCAGGGTCCTGCATCTGGGGAAGAATAACAGCAGGCACAAGTACAGGTTTGTGGCTGCCCTGCTGAAAAGCAGCTCCATGAAGAAAGACCTTGAAGTTCTGGTGGACAGCAAGTTCTCCATGGGACAGCAATGTGCCTTTGTGGCCAAGAGAGTCAATGGTATCCTGGGGTGCACCAAGAAAAGTGTGTCCAGCAGGTCTAGGGAGGTTCTTCTCCCCCTCCACGCTGCCCTAGTGAGACAACACCTGGAATACTGTGTCAGTTTTGGGCTCCCCATTTCAAGAGAGACAGGAACCTGCTGGAGAGAATCCAACAGAGAGCCATGAGGATGATTAGGGGACTTCAGCACATCCCTTATGAAGAGAGACTGAGAGACCTGGGGCTGTTTATTCTTGAGAAGACTGAGAGGGGATCTGATCAATGTCTATAAATATCTGAGGGGTGGGTGTCAAGAGGAGGGGGCCAAGCTCTTTTCAGTGGTATACAATAGTAAGACAAAGAACAAGGGCTGTAAACTTGAACATAGAAGATCTCACTTCAACATGAGAGAAACTTCTGTACAGTGAGGCTGATGGAGCACTGGAAAGTGCTGCCCAGAGAGGCTGTGGAGTCTCCTCCTCTGGAGACATTCAAAACCCACCTGGATGCATTCCTGTGCAGACTACCCTAAGTGATCCTGCTTTGGCAGGGGGGTTGGACTGGGTGATCTCTGGCTCTCCCTTCCAACCTCTAATGTTCTGTGATTCAGTGGAATAAATAGACAGGACTGAGAAAGAGCACAGGCAAAAGGTTTTGTACGCCAGCTTCCTTACTGTTCTCCAGTTTCCAGGTTGTGGTAAGGAAGAGATTTTAGGCAAAATTTGAACACAGACCCTCAAGTACCTTGGCAGATGTTAAGAAATCATAGAATAATAGAATGGTAGGGGTTGGAAAGGACATCTGGAGATCTAGTCCAAGCCCCTTTCTAACACAGGTAAGATCAAGTTGCACAGGACCATGTCCAGATGGGGTTTGAAAGTCTCCAGAAAAGGAGATTCTATAACCTCTCTGTTTCATTCACCCTCAAAGTAAAGAATTTTCTTCTTAAATTCAAGTGAAATCTTCTGTGTTCTACTTTGTATCCACTGCCCTTTCTCCTATCACTGGCCACCACTAGAAAGAGCACAGCCCCATCCTCATGACTATCACACTTTAGATATTTACGTGCATTTATAAGATTCCCTCTCAGTCTTCTCCTTTCCAGACTAAAGAGCCCCAGATCTCTCAGCCTCTTTTTGTGAGAGAGGCGCTCTGATACCCTAATCATCTTTGTGGCCCTCAATTGGCCTCTGTCCAGAAGTTCCCTATCCGTCTTGAACTAGGGAGCCCAGAACTTCAGGTGGGGCCTCACCAGAACAGAGCGGGAAGAGAACCTCCCTCAATCCTCTGGCCACAGTCTTCTTAATGCACCTCAGAATTCTATTGACCTTCTTGGCCACAAGTAGATATTCATGAATTTGTCCACCAGGACTCCCAGGTCCTCCTCCACAGAGAAGGTGCTTTAAGGAAGGAGCTTTCCAAAGCAGAGGATCATAAATCTCTTGTTAATAGGCAAATCACTTATGAGTGAATACAAAATAAAGCAGACACTGTGACTGAAAGCTGGTCTCTTTTCACCAATAAGCAAAAATAGAATCAAAGGAATCCCCCAAGTGTAAAAATAAGCAGTTAAGTGTACCTTGTGACAAGCTGCAGCTGTGAAGACATGATGTACTGGAGAAAGCTTTTACTTCTGCTACCCTTTTTTTCATAAAGCATTGCAAAAAAATCTAAGCATCCCCCAAAGTAGCTGTCTTTCTGACATTCTATGGCTCCAACAGTACAGCAGTTTGCATTTAACAAGGCGTACAAGAACAAATCTTTGCTGAACACATAAAGAATACTGTTGTCCTCAAAAATGAGATGCATAAGAAATATTTTTAATGTAAAGAGCATAATTTTTGCATGATACATAGCTTAAGAGCCTGCTCCCAGTTCTCACAGGCCTAACCAAGTCCCTGATGTTTCAAAAAAAAATAAAAA
Organism: Dryobates pubescens; assembly: GCF_014839835.1. Lineage (NCBI taxonomy): Eukaryota > Metazoa > Chordata > Aves > Piciformes > Picidae > Dryobates > Dryobates pubescens. Next base: position 28,822,933 of record NC_071613.1, read on the forward strand.
ATAGATGAGATTTCAAACTGCAACATCAAAGCAGGACTCATGGAAAACCTATAATTAAACCATTATATTGAACATTCACAAAGCAAAGAACTCAGAGACGTTTGTGTAAAGGAGATAATGCTCCATCTTAGTGGGCATACAGAGGATTGAAATATTCAAAAAACAGGATACCTGACAAGGAAAGGCATTTTCCTGAGCTTAGAGTGGAAGTTCATCCAAGGGATAGCACAGAACATATTCTAAAGCACCTCTTTGAGCTGATGACAAGTTGGTAACAAACATCTGCTTTATTTGTCAATAAAAGTCTTGAAGCTATTTCTGAAGAGTGAATGAGAGCTGATAGTTGGATGGGTTAGAAAATGAAATTAAATGAAATGAATGTTACACAGCAGAAGGGGAAAGTCAGCAGACACACAAAAAGAATGGCAAGGTGTTCAAATTGACAGATTCACAGTAACATTTGAATACATAACAGCAAGACAAAGTTTGTGGAGGCCAGAGAAGAGAATGTTTCCACAGTTGAGATGAATAGCAATCATGAGCTAAGGGTTCTGAAGGCGTTTTGTCGTATTCAACCACATTTCCACTCATTTTGATTTGCCTGTGTGGGGACTGGATCTGAGAACTACAGCACAGGTATGTACCCCTTCCCAGGGGCACATCAAGTTTGGGACCAGAAGCCACAAGCTTTCAACATCTTAGGGAAATGTCTGTATGGAACACTCAGAGGGCCCATGATTAAATGGAGACAGGGAAATGAGACTACCAAGACAGGAAAGGATGTTTAGGGCAGAAATGTCAATGGCTGGATTCATCAAGAGTGGATGTAGCTTTTCAGCACTTTCACATGTCACTCTTAGGCTGACAACATCTGCCCAGCAGCCACAATGAAAACACATTTTAGTAAAATCCATGTAGCGTACTGCCTGCATCCCTGTCAATAATGCTCTTTAAAATTGGCATGATAGAACAAGATGCTATGGAATCACAGCACTGAAGGATGAGCCCTCACGTTACTGAAAGTTTACAGTGATGTGTTTCAAGGACTGTGAGTTTGCATTACAATATGTATTAAATCATAGGCTGGTGCCTCTAGAAAACAAAGATAAGGAATTTCTGGCAGACAATTGTAGAGTAAATTCCAAATATTGCAAGAGTCTTCTTGCTTTTCAAGTGTAGCAGTTGCAAAAAAAATTGTCACCCCATAACCCAGACCTCTCTGCAGATGGAATGCTGTAGCCAAGCACTGGGTTTGTGGCTAGCATCACATGATCCAGCCCATGAAAAGCAGGCCTCGTACCTTCCAAAAATATATCAAGTGCAGGATTTGTCGTTCAACCAACTCTTCACCACAGAATGTGATCTCATGTGCAAAGACTTAGCCTTGCATTAATGATGACTCAAACATCCTTTGTCTTCCCTAGTTTACACATTTCTATGACTTAACAATTCCCCTTTCCCAAAGTTCCTACCAGGGGTAGTATGAAAACAAATCCCTGAAATACCAGAGAGGCCAGAAGTGCAAGGGGTGGCCAAGTCTTTCATTAGCTAAAGTGATAGTTTTAAAAAGGTGACAAGCTTCTACTCCTATGTTCAGAAGCTATTTCCTACTATACTTGTTTGCTGACAACTGTTACCACTCCCTACAAGCTTTATCTTTCTCATATTTTTAGGCAATCGTGTCTATAGCAACTCTAAGAAGATTAACTTGAACATGTCAATGTGGCCAGCTTGCTCTCCTGGTTATTTGAGTTGAGCACTGATAGAGCCTCTGACTGCAGTGAGCACCCAGCTGATGTGCTTCTCAGCTCCAGCTGCCTCCTCCCATTATCATCACCTGAAAACCCAGAGAGACTCATAGAGTCATTGAACCATAGAATCAGGATATTTTGGCCTGGACGGGACCTTTAAAGGTCATCTAGTCCAACTGCCCCAGGAGCAATCCAGGGACATTTTCAACTTCATCAGATTGGAATGCTGGAATGCTATGACATAGTGGCTGTTACTAAAACTTGGTCAGATGATTCCCATGACTGGAACATAGGGTTAGATGGGTACAAGCTCTTTAGGAAGGACAGGCAGGAGAGAAGGTGTTGCTCTCTATATCAGTGACCAGCTAGAACCAGTGGAGCTCCATGTGGGAAAGGATGATGAACTGGTTGACAGCACATGGGTGAAGATTAAAGAGAATAAAGAGGAAGGTGATGTTACTGTAGGGGTCTGCTACAGGCCACCTGACCAGCAGAACCAAGCAGATGAGTCCCTCCACAGGCAAACAGAAGAGGCTTCACATTCACAAGCCCTGGTCCTCATGGGGGATTTCAACCACCCTGACATCTGCTGGAGGGACAACAGCATTCCAGGATGTCCCTGGAGTGCATAGATGACAACTTCCTCCTCCAAATGGTAGAGGAACCAATGAGAAAAGATGCTATGCTGGACCTTGTTCTCACCAATAGGGAAGGGCTGGTCACCAATGTGAGGCTCAGGGATAGCCTTGGCTGCAGTGACCATGAAGCAATAGAATTTAAGATCCTCAGGGCAACTAGGAGGATGTATCCCAAGCTTGCAACCCTGGATTTTAGGCATGCAGATTTTGATCGCTTCAGGGATCTGCTGGCCAAAGTCTCGTGGGGCAAAGGGAAGAGGGGCCCAGGACAGCTGGTCAGTGTTCAAGGATCACCTTCTCCGCGCCCAGGACCACAGTGTACCCACAAAGAGGAAAGCAGGAAAGAATGCTAGGAGACCTGCCTGGATAAGCAAGAAGCTCCTGGACACACTGTTACACAAAAAGAAATTCTACAAGGAGCAGAAGAAAGAACAGCTGGAATGGGGGCATATAAGGAAGCTGCCTGAGCAGCAAGAGACCTGATTAGAAAAGCTAAAGCTCAGGTAGAATTATATCTAGCCAGGGAGATCAAGGGAAACAGTAAAAATTTCTCTAGATATATTAATGGTAAAAGGAAGACTAGGGAAGGTGTGGGCCCCCTCAGAAAGGAAACAGGCGAGCTGGTGACAAGTGTCGTGGAGAAGGCTGAGGTTCTCAATGACTTCTTTACCCTCAGTCCTCACTGGCAAGGGCTCCAGCTGTACTCCCAGGATAATGGAAGATAATGGCAGGGACTGGAAGAAGGAACTGCCCATGGTGAGTGAAGATCAGGTTTGTGACCATCCAAAGAACCTGAAAGTATTCAAGTCCATGGGACCTGATGATACCCAGAGGTGCTGAGGGAGCTGGCAGATGAGGTTGCTAAATTGCTCTTTGTTATATTCCAAAAGTCCTGGCCGTCTGGGGAGGTCCCCACTGATGAGAAAAGGGAAACATAACCCCCATTTTCAAAAAGGGAAAGAGGGATGACCCAGGGAACTATAGGCCAGTCAGTCTCACCTCTGTGCCCTGTAAGATCATGGAGCAGATCCTCCTGGAGGCAGAAGAATAATAAAGAGGTGACTGGGTACAATCAGCATGGCTTCACCAAGGGCAAATCCTGCCTGACAAAGCTAGTGGCCTTCTATGACAAGGTCACAACATTAATAGATGAAGGCTGAGTACCTGATGTTATTTATCTGGACCTGAGCAAAGCCTTCAACACTGTCCCACACTATATCCTGGTCTCCAAGCTGGTGCAGAATGAGTTTGATGGATGGACCATTCAGTGGATAAAGAACTGGCCCAAAGGGTGGCTGTCAATGGGTCCATGTCCAAGTGGAGACCAGTGACAAGTGGAGTCCCTCAGGAATCAGTACTGGGACCAGTCTTGTTTAACATCTTTGTTGGTGAAATGGACAGTGGCATTGACTGCACCCTCAGCAGGTTTTCTGACAACACCAAGCTGTGTGGTGCAGCAGACACACTGGAGGGAAGGGGTGGCATCCAGAGGGACCTTGCCAGGCAGGAGAGTTGGGCCCATGACAACCTCACGAGGTTCAACAAGACCAAGTGCATCCATACTGAGGATTGCCCTGACCCCTTTTCTAATAGTAAATCCTAAATTTTAAAATTCATATCTGGCACAGAGAAGAATTCTTAATGTTTTGGCCTCAGGGAAACCAGATACTATGATAGTGGGCAATTTGGTTGGTCTGTGTACTAGAGATGAAGGAGAGAATCAAGAAGGTTTGCAAATGTGCTTCTAGAGAGGAAAGAGATTATGAAAAAGGGCTGTCAAGTTGTTAAGAGGGGATAAAGAGGAGGATGGACTTGTGGGTAACACATCACTTGGGGAAATTTTCTTTTCAATAGCAGTGAGATTGTATCTGGTACATACAAAGAAAACAAGTCTGTTGGATGTGGTCCAATGAAAATCAAGCCCTACATAAAATGAGAGGAAATGTTTTGAGTTTTATAATTTTGATGAAATGTTGAAGGAAAGGGGGAAATTTTGAGAAAATGCATGTACATCTTTTCCTAAAGCTTTTTTTGAGACCTCATCACCAACATTTTGCATTTTAAAATCATCAGGTCTTTTTCAAAGAAAACAAGTGTCTTGCACGACAGCAAAATGCAATTTTGTCTTATTTTCTGCCTAGAACCAGTACTGGCTGAAATGAGAAAAATATGAGGGGAGCCCTTTGCAGCAAGAGCAACTGTAGTTAAGCAGAACTTTCTTGAGAAAGTTTCACTTCCTAAGGTTTTTTGCTACGTTTGCTCATTTAAATGGCTATTGTATTAACCCACTTTTCATGATTTTCAAATGTCAGCAACTAACTTAAGTCTCGTAAAAGAAAAAGTGTAAAGCAGAAGGCCTGGTTTCCATTACTCTAAGGACCTAACTGCATCAAAAAATTTTGCTGCCCCAGTCTTGTCAGTGACATTGCTGCAATCTTACCTGCCTGATACTTCAGCTGTTAGGTTAGTACGGAAGGTCAAGAGTCAATGAAAATATATGATATCTCTGTGCCAAGGTCTTTGGGCTAGAGGGGTTAGGCAGGACTCGATCTCCCTTGGTTCCCATTCCTCTGTTCCTTCCATAGCTCCACCCATGCCAGATGGATTTAAGACCAAATGCTCTGTAAGAGTTGCTTTGTTGTTGCTTTTTTAATACCACATCCTGAAACAGAGTAATTTTATCTGCAAGCTATTTAATAGTAGACTGTGTATTAGGTCATAACACACTGAGCTGGTGAATGCAGGCTCTAGAAGTAGTGTAGGTATGATTTCTGTCTGTGACTTTGCTGTGACTTGTTCAGTTCCTGGGTCACTGAAGAGGTAGAGACACACAGAGCTGCAGGCTCTGCAGTTTTAAGATATTTGGATTTGAATGATAAATTGACGAGCCTGGGCATGGGGCTTTTGCTTTTGAAACAAATTTCTGAAGCCAAAAATTCAGGAACTTGGCAATTAATATTAAAGCAAACAAACACAGAAAAAAAAATCAGGATTTCCAGTGAAATAGCTTTCAGTGATTTAATTTTTCTTGCTCAGAGCAACATTCTCTTTCAGAAATCCTTATTATTTTAAAATACTCAAACCATATTTATAGAGTCATCACCAAAAGGAAGCATTACAATTTTAGGGAAAAAATATCATTTGAATCCTCCAAATTATTATTTATTTTATTTTTCAACTCTCCAAAAAATCCGTTTTTTGCTTTCCATTCTGATTGAAATGAGTTGTCTTGAGTTTCCAAATTTGCCAAGGAAACCAAAAAAAAAAATTAATTATTCATTAAGTTCCAATGAATACCTTTCATAAAACTTGTGAATTATGCAAATTAATCACCTTCTGGGAAATAGCTGTAGACCATTTTATGGTGCAAGCTTGCAATGTGACTCAATACCTCTTCACTTGCACACTATAGCCCTACTCACTCATCTGATTTTGCCTTGTCTATGGTTTTCAGCTCATTTTCCCCCAATACCACCACCAATTTTCTCTAATATTCTTAGTCTTTTGAGGTATCAAATGCTGGCATCCTGTGAGGCAAATGCAGCTAGGATAACAGAAATGGTTACATGATTTAACTTATGAAGTTACTTGTAAAATTTGTCACTACTTTGATGTGTTGGTGGGGGATGGCAGGCCTAGCTCAAGATCTCCAGCAGAGTAGACATTCTTGTTTGGCACAGGAAGGAAGGTGTTCTCCTCACAGAAGTCTGGCCTAGCAAGTGTTCCCTAGGGAAAACAAACACGGAGAAACACAGCACAAATAAGACACAGAAGCTCTAACTGAGGGGCTAGAAGCAGAGTGAGGAAAGGAAGAAGCTTTGATCTCTCTCCTGAAGTGAATCACAGTCTCTCCTTCCCCAGCAGCCTCTCTGAATTAGGACCCTAGCCCATTCACCTACACACTACCAGGCCCTTCAGCTGACCTTAAAGAAGAACACACCTGCCTCTTGCTTTTAGTATTGCTGCTTGCAATTTGCACAAGTGCTGTGGTCTTTTTCCTGCATGTCCCACTCATGCACAGGGCCAGTGGAGTCCCAGGGTGGTGTCCTGGCTGGCCCAGCTGAGCACCTGTCACCACTGTTTGCACTAAAATGGACAGCAGATGTGTGCACACCATCCACATTGTAACTCATTCACTCTGCTCTTGTAGGGCTTCGCTACATTTTTAGCTAACTTCCATTTGCTGTTCTTGGGATCCACTTTGTAACCTTGATTAAGTGCCCAGAGCTTCTTCAGGACTTTTGCCCAGTAATCTGATTTAATAGCAAATGTCATAGAGGCCACATCTAGAGTTTGTACACTCCAAAGTGTGTAAGTGCCTGCCATAGTTGTTTGCATAATTGTTGGACATTTTTGCCACTTGAAAGCTGAAGTTTTCTGTAAGAGTGGCTGCCTACAGCAACCATCATTTCTTTAGCAAGAAACAGCAGACATATACTAAGGTTTGGGGTTTTTTATCAAGGACCGATCAGTTCTTTAATTCCAGGGCCACCAAGAGCTCCAATCCTTGCTGAGCTTAGCTGATGGCACATTGTCTTCCAAGTTGTTTGTGCTCATTTTAGGGACATCTGAAGGTTCAGACGACCAACATGTCTTTGTGGGAAATCGTCTTTCATGTGGCTTGACTTCTGCTGAAGACATGACAAAAAGTTTTTCCTTGTGCTCTTCAGCTGCAGGCAGCTCAATTTGCATTGGCAATCATCAGCCTCCAAGAGGAAATCCTCTTCAAGGAGCAGCATTATTTACCAACAACACAGCCACCTCTGCTGTTACACTGCGGGCACGCATTTGGTGTAGGCACTTCTGTGCTGCTTTTGTACTGCTAAAAGATTCCTGTTGTGACAGCAGCTTCAATGAAGTACTGAGCCTTCCCTGCCAAGGGAGGATCGGTGGTGGTGTGTGCCCTTGCAGGGCTCAGTTCTTATCTCTTAAGCTAAAGCAGCTGTCCTAACTCGGCATTTGCCTCAGGCAGGGCAAACTTGCCATCTTTTAATCTATTAAAGTTGTGGAGTTTTACTGTATTTGTTACTGGTATCTGAGTGAGAAGACTGTCAGTGCCTTGATTATCTCTTCACACAGAGATGAGATCACACCCTGTCCTGCAGGTGTGATTTCACCAGCAGCCTGACCCCATGGAAGAGCAACTGCTTCCAAAATCCATGGTCCCATTGTTCCCTCCTCCTTGTAGCAGCACTAGCCGTTGTGCAGCTGTACAAGCTAAATTCTTTCTCTGCTTCAGTTCATCCCACAGTCAAACTGAGCTCAAGTGCTAATTGGGGTGGTGCAGCTGGAGGTCAGAGGGGCGGTCTGAATGGTGCTGCCTTTTCTTGGTGATGTTGATGGAGATCAGGTAAAGCAGATCATAAAACCATGTCCTAAAATGTCCTACCTGGCATAAAACTCTCTGGACAGTTAAGATAGAGCTAGCGAAATCCTCTAGGCTTTCTTTTGTGTTTAAATCTTTCTGAGTCTTGATCCTCCAGCACACCATATCTAGTATATTTACTATGTAGCAACACTAATTAAATCCTAAAAACGTGTCCTGCAATATGGGTGAGTCTGTGAGCAGAGTCAGCTCAGGGAATGAATCAATAGAATGAATCTGCCTGGTGTGGCACTTGAGGTTTACTCAGCTTTGACCTCAAAGGCCCCAAGCAGTGACTGCAGTAGTAAAGTCTTAAAATGCCACATTTGCCGTGATTGAAAGAGCTGGAGAAGGGGCTGATTGAATGAGTTCTGTGAGTTCGGGCAGGGCAATATCTTCCAGAGGCAGATATGCACAGTTCATTTCAGAGACAAACAAGCATGGCTGAGATCTCCAAAAGATGAGGCATATCTGGGCACGTTGGGGACCTCAAGAGGGAGTTTGGGGAAAAGGAGTCCCGAGTGCCCAAAATATCACTGCAGCTCTCTGCATTTATAAGGTAGATCCTGCTGTATCAGTTACAGCCATATGAATGAGGAAGATGTGAGGAACTCTTGCTACATGCCTGTGCAAGCAGTGGACACTGATTTGGGTGTTTGCCATAAGGTACTTTTTTCTGGAATGAATGGCTGTGAGCTTCAGAAATACCCTGGCTGCACCCACATGCATTCTCCAGCAGCTGTGCCTGAGTGTTTTAAGGTATTTAAATTCAAAGATCAAGTGTTAGTTACCATCTTGTGGTGCTGCCAGGGTTACCCCAGAGCAGGGGTGAGCTGGCAGGTGCTCTCACTGAAAAGCCTCACACGTGTGGAGCAAGGATGTCCCAGTACCAGCTCCAGTTAAGCAGTCTGGGTGCAGCCATGCAGCTTTGGAGGCTGGGAGGTTTTCCCAAGACCCATTTATTTTTTACTAACAGAGACAAGTCATACAATCCAAAGCAAGTTTTTGTCCCAGGAAAATAGTGCAAAGGGAACTTTTCTACAAACTTTTTGAGCAGATGTTCCTGTAACTCTGGGGTTTGGCATCCTGAAGCTTTATAAGTAACTCATAATGTTCCCCCTTTCTCAGAAGAACATACCTTTTACATGAAAGAGTGGACCTCAAATCTTAAAAGCATTGCTAGCTTTTCCCCTTCCTTTAAACACACCCACACATACACGTTCCACTTTTATGGTGTGGTCATCCTCACCATTGCCTTAGGGTCAGGTTTTGTAATGTTGTATCTAGTTCTCCTAAATGGGGCTTTGATTGCCCTTGTGGCAAAAAAAGACAGTTGCTGACCTCTGTAACTTGCCAGCCCAAAAGGGGAGGGAAAATGAGGAGGTGAGTGATTCTCAGTTTAATCTCTCTAAATTCAGACCTCAACAATATATACCCTTTTGCCATTCCCCTTCTGTAAGAGTCTCACGTGTGACCATGTGGTGTATTCTTAGAAAAGCATCTGCCATGTCTTCCTGAAGAGTTCATTTCTTGCAAGCCCTCCCCCTTTTCTGTTTGAGAGCTGTGGGTTTGTGTAAAGCGTCATTGTAAAACAGGTCTACCACAGCCAAATGTCATTTGGCCTGCTGCATTCTCAGAACGAGCAATACCGCACCCTCGGCAGGAATGACGAAGTAGCCAGAGTGACTATGAAACATGCGTGAGCCCAGTCTTCCCTTTCGTGCACTCCTCCTGCTGGTCTTTGGCTTCATGATGAATGGTTGTCTAGAACAGCTGGGTCCTCCTATCAGATGTCCATAAGAAGGGAGCATCCTCCCTGCTTTTTCAACTCTATCACTCCTGGTCATGCTGACCGCAGCTGAAAGCTCAGTGCCTTCCTGCAGGTGACAGAGTCATTTGCACTGAGGTCTATTCACATGGCCCCAGAGAAGGTATATTATGTCAGATGCTGCGTAAGATAAGAAAAAGGTACTATCAATATCAGAAGGGTCCAGCCCAGAGCTTGGGCAAATCCAGTCCTTTGAGCTTGTTCTTCACTGCACAGCACCATTCACATCACTCAATACAGCACCATTCCCCAATCACAGAATCAACCTGGTTGGAAAAGACCTCAGAGATCATCAAGTCCAGCCTATCACCCAACACCACCTGACAAGTAAACCATGGCTCCAAGTGTCACATCCAATCTCTTTTGAACACCTCCAGGGATGGTGACTCCACCATCTCCCTGGGCAGCCCATTCCACTGTCTGATTACTCTTTCTGTGAAGAATCCTCACCTCAAGCCTAAAGTTCCCCTGGCACAGCTTGAGACTGTGTCCTCTCATTCTGTCACTGGTTGCCTGGGAGACCAAGCCCACCTGTCTACAACCTCCTTTCAAGATGTGAGGTATTGTGAGTGTAGCATCCTGGTGGCTGTTCTGGTGAGAACACCACACAAGAATAAAACAGTGGAAATCCTTTGAACATGTTTGTGCAGAGGCTAATTCTCCAGCCATGGAGCATTTAATCATCACCATGCATTGCTTGATGTTCCTGTTGTCAGAATCTTTACGGGCCTGAAGGAAATTCACTGCATGTGGATGTTAATGGGAGAAGCTCAAGCTCAAATTTTATCAGTAGTTTGAGAACCTATGGGGAATGTGAGGAGTATTTCCTGTTTTCCTGGAATGCACAGGTTTAAATGGGAAGCACAAGTTTAAACCAGGAACAGCTGACTAGATCAAGCAAAACTTGTTCCTGTTTTTGTATCATTGCACTTTGTTTACTAACTGAGGCAAGTGAGGATTGTGGACTGAACAGTTGTGAGAACTATGTTGAACCTCCTGGAGTCTCCAGTTCCCTCATGTTGTGTTCACAGAGAGAAAGAATCAGCAAACAGGCTGGGAAAGAATCAGCAAACAGGCCTCTGACCTTTTTCTCCCCTCCTACATCCTCTCATGTGGGAACTGTTCAAGCCAGGCCTGGGAGACTCTGGTACTCAGCACTTAAAGTCATGGCTCGCAAGAACATTTCTTCCTTTCGGAAATGCATCAAATTCCTTGGGACCCTGGGGAGAGGCTGAATAGGATCTCAGCAGAAGAGATACCTCCAAACTTTTTGCCACTTGCAGTTTTCCAAAACCCACCTCAGGCTGCCCATGTTGAACTGAGGACTGCAGTCTGTGGGGCTCAGCATCCCACTGGGGTAGGTGGTTTGCCAGAAGGGGGACACAGCATTCCCTCCAGCTATGAGAAGGGACAGACAGCTTTTTCCTCCAGCTGCTTAGCCTGAGCCTCTGCTTCTTGCAGCAGTGCAGTAAGATGCAAGGCCCACAACTGAGGTGAAGCATATCCAGTGCTGTTAGATACATTACTGTGGACCTTTAAAGGCAAATGGAGAATTTTTATCTGAATGGATCAGCAGGTGGAGAAATGCAATTCTCTGAGGTACCATGAACCTTACCTTGCTGTGCCCTCATGTCTCACAAGTGCTTGTGGCTGAAGAGTTGTGGATCACTGTGAGTGTGAGGAGAGCCAGATGTGGCCCTGGGCTAGAAAGGCTGTGCTGGGGGAAAGTGCATGCTGGCAGGGGCAAGGGAATTTGCTGCAAAGAGTTGTTCATTGCCTCCTCCAGCCAGCCTGGCAGGGATAGAGGCAGGAGGGCACCTGTCCTGAGGTGCTGCAGCAGCCCCATGGGCTCGGTGCTGGCAGTGGCTGGCAGGTACACCTGGGCCCCAGTCCAGGCTGCTCACCTGGCCATGCCACAGCCTCTGCAGACACCGTGGTGGGACCCGCAGCAGTGGAGGGTGGGGGGGACATGCCACATTCATGCCCACAGTTCATTATCATTTCTGTCAGCAGAAACCACCTTACAGTTTTCTGGGAGGAATTCCACTCCCGGTGTGCCCTCATGCCCTCCATACTCCCATTTTTCCTTCTTAAGTGCTGTTTCCTTTCCCTTTAGTCCCTAAAACCCTGTCATGGTGCCCATGCAAAGACCAGAAGGCAAAGAGTGGTGGAGGGGGAAGTGTGAGTGTGTGGTGGGAGCGTGCAGGGCTTTATGCACGCAAGCTTCAGGGCAGTGCACATGTCAGCCTGTGTTCTCTGACTGAGTACACAGTGTGGTTAACAGGAGATGACAGTGTGAATGCAGCTTTCTGGAAATTCTGGAAGCTGCTGAAGCCCAGTGCTTTTCCATCAGCACACCCACAAGCAGACCTACCACAAATACTGAATCCACTCACTGGAGATCTTGAAGAGAAAAAGCTCGATCACTTCAATCACACAACCTTTCATGTTTAGTATCCATGAGTCAAAATCTCCTGTGTAAGGATGAATCCCTCTTTTTCAGTCCTGGGGTGAAGTACTGTACAAACCCTACAAATCTAAAGGCAGGGTAATTATATATGGGGAATTTTTAAATGTCCTTTCAGTAATTTAAAATTGCTCTGCCTTGCACACATGTCACTTACAGTTAGGAAAGCAATTGAATTCCCAAGTATTTGGGTGCACAGTGATCTATTTTAAATGAGGATGGTTGCCATTTTTTTTCTGAAAGCAGGAAAAGCATAGGTGAGTATTGAATTTCAGGATCATATTCTGTACTTTCTCATTTCCTCTATTATTAGATGCTCCTTTAAATTCCTGATTGATTTCTTACTTCTGCTTTATTTATCTTCTAGCTCAAAGGTGCCCATGTAAAGAAGCTTAGTTTGTTTATTATTGTGAAGGCTTTGGTTGAAGTTGTATGTTTATATATTTTTAACCAACAATATACCAACCCCATATCAGTCTCTAGCTTTGTGTTGTTTGTCAAGTTGCTTAGCAGGCAAAAAGCTCACTGGTGTGCTGCAAACCCCCATTGTGTCTGAAGTTTTAGTACACATCCTCTCCATCATGATTAGCAACCCCTACTCTGTACACTGGTGAGTCATTATTCAAATATTCCAAGTTTTCTCTCTTTCGACACCATGGTCAAGTCAGATGTGAATCTTTGAATACTGAGTGGATAACATTTTAGCCTGAAATTATTAAAGCTTTGAGGGTTAGAATCTGCTTGTGTTTAAGGTGAAAATCTGATTTTCTGTGACAGCACATAAAAATTGAAAGAGTAAATAAAATTGTTGCTTCTGCCTTGCCCACTGTGGTATATGATTACTTCAGGCAATACTTCAGGTTCATTTGAGTGTTGTAGCTCTTAGAGGATGGCTGGTCTTAGATGAGCAGTGTAGTCCTGTCCCTTAAATTACCATATATGAGCTACTGTGTCAGTGACGCAGTTAGCTGAGCAGTCATGGGACAGAGAGTTTTGTGACACCATTTGAGCTAAGTAGCTATTTGGCAGTTGCCTGCTTCCATGAAGCTCTGAACATTACAAAGTCTTTTAATTATTTTTCTCTTAGCAAGCACCCAAACCCACAGTTTTTCTTCTCTGTGGGCTTGCATGTAGTCTGCTTAAGTCCATATATGAAGTCTTTGAGATTCCTGAGCCCTACCATACCAGCCTGTGTGAAGGGCTGAGTCAGGATTTTCTTGCTGTGTGTCTGTGGCATAGCTTTGCTGAAGCCAGAAGCAGATGACCTTCAAGAAGCAAACATTACCTCTTTTTCTAGACTTGTCTTCTAAGTGAGCAGAGGAAACACTGGATTTTTCTAGGCAGAAATTAAGAGTGGTGGATAAGGTTGGGCTACTATTGACTGGCATTTTTCAGTGGGCCAGAGCCAGGGAGCAGAGACTCGTTGCTAGCAGTGTTGCAAATCGGGACGTGGTACCTGATGTTAGTTGAATGTGTCACAATATCATTGACAACACAGCAAGCTCTGTCTACAGCAGATGTTTCTTTAGAGGGCAATGAACGATTAGGGCAGAATCAGTCCCTCTAGAAAGATCATTTCAATGTTTCAGAATTTTAAAACAATTGCCTGGTTTATGTTGTGCAAATGCTTACAGGACTGACTGTTTGGTCTAGCAAGGAGTCATGTTAGACAAATGCACAGCCATTGTACCAGAGAAGATGTGCTGCTGTACTTACAAGATGAGTATCCAGTAGGAATTCTTAGCTGAGGTACTGACTAACTGTGAGAGCTTTTGTCTCAAAACAATGTGTGACATACCTGATCTAAATAGACAAGGCGATGGCTTTGATGGCCTTTAATAGCTCTGGAGGAGAGCTGCTGGCCTGGCAGAATGGCTGAACAGTGAGAAGATAACTTCTGTAGGAGTGGGAATTCCCTCTTTCCTTATTTTAAAACCACTGCAACAGCGCCATAGAAAGGCCAATGGTATACATTGCATTGGAGCGCTCACCTCTGTGCATACCTCACTCTGCACAGTTCTTTGTGATTTGAAGACACCCCACCCTCGCCGAAAGGTTAAAGAAGAACTGCAACTTCCAGGGTCCAGGTGTTGCATCTACAACAGAAGACCGTGCTGGGATGTACACCCAACACTGAAGCACTTGGACTTTGGATCCAAGGAGTGTTGATAGGTTTCTTTTTCCCTGACTTCTTAACTCTTTCTCTCTCTCCTTTTCCCTCTTCTTTTTCTTCACATTTTTCCTCTACTTCATTCTATTCCTTAGGATTTTCATTTGCTCGCATAAACCAAACTCATCAGCCACTTGGTGTTGGTTTAACTTTAATTTACTCCAAGGGACCTCCGCTGCTGCCCAGGGTCAGCTCAGAACACCAGCTGGTGGCACAAACCTATCCTGTTTTAAAGTACGTTTGGGTCAATGCCTTCTTTCAGTACTATATAGTGATGTGTTTATTCTTTTTATCACTTGTTAGTCTAGCATGTAGACAGATCAGTGTCAGAATAAGTAAAAAATCTCGCTGTGAGTGAGTGTCAAGTGCAGATCTACATAAAATGACCAAAATAACAGTAATTTTAACCATGTGGACTGGAAATGCACAATCATGTCATTTCTGAGAATAAATAAAACAACTAGGCAAACAGAGAAATGGGTCTCTGCACAGTTCTGGTGAGAAACAAGATCAGTCTGTAGGAATGAAAGACCGGAGTTCAGAGAAGATCAGAGAATCATAGAGTGGTTTGGATTGGAAGGGACATTTAAAGGCCATATAGTTCAATCCCTCAGTTGTGAGCAGAGACAGGTTGTGAGCAGATCAGGTTTCTTAGAGCCCTATCCAGCCTGATCTTGAATGTTTCCAGGCATGAGGCATCTACCATCTCTCTGGGCAACCTGTGCTAGTGTTTCACCACCATTATTGTAAAAATTTTCTTCCATATAGCTAGCATAAAATCTACTCTCTTTTAGTTTAAAACAATTACCCCATGTCCTGTTCCAACAGGCTATGCTAAAATAATTGTTCCCCATCTTTCTTATAGGCCCCCTTTAAGTACTGGAAGGCCACATCAAGGTCTCCAGGCTGCACAACCCCAACTCTCTCAGATTTTCTTTGTAGAAGTTCTCCAGCCCTCTAATCAGTTTTCTGGCCCTCCTCTGGACCTACTTCAACGTGTCTTTCCTGTGCTGAGCACTCTAGAGTTGGACACAGTACTCCATGTGGGGTCTCACCAGAGGCACAGTATCACTTCTCAAGCTTGTTCAGGTACCTCTGAATGGCATCTCATCCCTTAGGTGTCACTCAGCTTGATGTCATTTGCAAACTTGCTGAATGTGCATTCAATCCCACTACATCACTGATTAAGATTTTAAACAGTACTGGCCCCAGTACAGACCCCTGAATAACACCACTTGTGGACAATGAGGCATTGACCACTACTCACTTCATTAATCACTGAATAGTCCACTCATCAAATTCATATCCAATTTCCAGAGAAGAATGTTGTGGGGGACCATGTCAAAGACTTTACAAAAGTCCAGGCAGACAACATATGTAGCTCTTCCCTTGTCCTGGTACTACTGATGTAGTAGTAGCCATCATAGAAAGCCACTAGGTTTGTCAGGCAGGACCTGCCTTTGCTGATGCCATGCTGGCTGTTTCCAGTCACTTCCCTGTCCTCCATGTGCCTTCAGAATAGCTTCTAGGAGTATTGAGTCCATGATCTTCCTAGGCACAGAGGTGAGGCTGACAGGTTAGTAGTTCCCAAGATACTCCTTTCTACCCTTTTAAAAATGGGTGAAATATGTCATTTTTTTCCCAGTCACCAGGAACTTCACCTGACTACCATGACTTTTCAAGTATTATGGAGAGTGGCTTGGCAACTATGTCAGCCAATCCCCTCAGGATTCTGGGATGCATCTCATTGGGTCCTATCGACTAGGGTATGTTCAGGTTCCTCAGGTGGTCACAAATCTGACCATGTCTTTACAGTGGCTGGGAATTTGCTCCAAGCCCATGTCCTGCCTTGCAGTCCAGAGATGTGGAAAGAGAGATTACTAGTGAACACTGTGGCAAAAAAGTCGTTGAGCATATTAGCCCTTCTCCATAGCCATTGTTTTCAGCTTGCCAGTCCTGCTCGTCTGAGCGAGCTATGCTTTCTTGGATCTTCTTGGAGATCTGACATCAAATCAAGGGCTGAACTATTTCTAGGGCAAACTATTCATGACTACAAGGTGCCCAGATGTAGAAAACAGCTATTCTATTTATCATGATAGTGTAGTGAAATGGAGAAGCAAAGGAAATATATTACCTCCCACAAGATTTATTACATATTTATGCTCTTTCACTGAGGACTCTTTCCCAGGTTTTTTTTTCTGGCTACAACAAGCTTCTCATGTCTTCAACCAGGGTGTTACTTTTGTGCACCAGAGGAGGGAGATACATGCCTGCAAACCTTCTGAGAAACACATTTACAGGAAATAAAAAACACACAAGCAAGCCTTTTTTCTGTGTGGAGAGTAAGCCTTTACTCTCTTTCACAACTGTTAAATACCTGAGCTACATAGTGGTGATCATATGGTCTTCACCAGGTGCTGCAATGCTTGAGTATTATTTGAGGAAATCATAGACCACTGAGTGGCATGCAGAGGTGACAATCATTACTGTTCTAAAAAGTCCTTCTAATTGTGTAGTTGGCAGATGGATTTTACACAGGGTCTCATTTTCTCACTGCAGATTGCCTTTTTCTTTCACACTTTCTAATCAGATAGTTCAGTATGATTTGCACATGTATCACACTGCATGGACATAGACACCGCTAAAAGGATCTCATGGAGTTTTTCCTGTAGTTTTAGAGTTGCTACATCTGGTGACTTAAACCCTTCATAAACTAAACCATCTCAATAGAAAAGATAGCAGACTTTAAGTTAAGGATTGCCATTTGAACTTTGAGATAATGGAGCAACTTCCACATTCTCTCCATCCTCCTTGCTGTGTGAAAGAAATAAAATGTTGACAGTTGAACTCTCCAATTTTTAAAAGTAAGAGGTTCTGCAAATATTTGCTAAATTATTTGCTTTATTCAGCAGGGAAAAGATATGATGTTCTGACATTTTGTCCTCATATGAGGCTTTTTCAAAATGTATGGAGAACGCAAAGGCTTTTAAAATAATCCATATCCTAAAAACTTAATGGATTATTTAGGTGGTATGCATAGTTCATCTTTGTAGTGCCTGAATTGGTCTCTGCATATTTGATGGCTCAGGAGTTCCTAACTTACTTAAATCACTTTCAGATACTTGTCCTTGAGGAACAGAGATTCCATATTGATTTATGCTTTTGTTGATTCAGAGTATTTGTTTCCTTGAAGAGCTTCTGTTTGTCCTTCTTTTGCTTATTTTAACACAAGATTGTTCTGAATACACAGCTATTCTATGTGTGTCTCACTCTTCACAGCAAGACTTTTCACCTTCTCAGGACCTAGGCTGTTGCCAAGTGGATGGCTAAATTTCTTCTGAAGCTTTTAAGAGACTCTTCCTTACATGGCTGTCCTCTCTGTTCATAGGACTCACTAAGCTGCTTCAGGAGCAGAGGCCCCAGGTTCGAGGGCAAATGAATCATCACAGCCTCTGACTATTTTTGTGTTAGTCCTTCAAACCACCTTATGTGTTGCCCTACCATTTCCCTAGGGAATCAGATTCCTGCTGGAATGTAATCTCTTCCTATAGTTGATGTCATCAGCAAGATTCTGTATTTGCTAAATAAAAACCAGCACATGCTGATGTTGCAAAGAGAACACAGTACTTTCATTCAGCACCACCATAACCAGTTTCCCTATCCTGTGGTTAATATTTTCAAGCTCAGATGGAACCTGGTGGCCAATGGGCTGTAGATGACAAATTTGTTTTGATCCAAGGAAAGCTATTTGATAGCAGAGCATCAGTGTTAAAATCTAAATTAACATGATCCAATTGCCAAGGCTTCTGCACTGCAGAAGGAGGTTAATTAAGCAACAATCCTTTCTTCTGAGCAGTCTCTGCTTTCAGAGAATGAATAACAACATGAGCTGGAGTCAACAGTTCATGACGCCATTAGGTTTATTACTCCCCTGCAGCAGAGAGAACCGTTGCCATTAATGAATGAAGTGCTACAATGCTGCAGTTGTGGTCAATGTAAGGCATAAAATGCAGAGCCCAGTTCTGCCCATCACATGCTGGCAGAAGAAACCACCATAGTCTGTCAGGAAAGGAAAATGGAATCATCTCTTTCTTGCAATGCAAAGAAATTTCTCCCTCACATGCATCTGAAAACACCCTACCAAAATTCTCTACAAATGATACACGGGAGCAGAGAGGAACTTCTGGAATGTGTCAGAGCCCAGGAAGAGAAAGACTGTTCAGCCAATTAGCCGTAAACTGGAGACACTCCTCTGCAAATTCCTGCCTGTGGCAGGTTATATATTCCACTTCCAAATTTCACACTCTGGCACCAGCGTACATCCCTAACAGTCACTGCTGACAGTTCACAGTTGTGTAGTGGAACGATGTTTTCCTCTTCTCAAGCATTAAACTGATGCTTGACTGAAAACAAAGCCAGCTAAGCATGAAAGGCAGTAACAGTAAATATTTCTTTCCTTTAATTCCCTTTTCCTTGGTTGTACATCAAATTTAAAAGCAAACAGCCACACATGCCAATCATATTGCAATTCCTTACATTTTATTGTATTCTGTTTCCCAGTCATTTCTCATCTGTTTTGCTTTTACCCTCTAAACTCTTCAGGGCATGGAATATCACTTTTCAGCTTGTGGAGTGTGAAAAAATAAGATCTTTGGTTATTACTGTAGTATACATGTATATTTGTGATCACAATGACTGCAGTTGCAGAGAATGAAAAACATAAAGATTTTTTCTCAAAACTCCTGTTTAAAACCATGAGATAATTGCTAACTAATGATAGAAACACATATCTTTCAGAACAAGCTAGTCCATTATAAAGGCTCAATATCTTCCACTGGAGCAGCTAGGTTTGCTGGAAACAAGACACCATTGCCAGATGGAGCATAAGTCTGTGCGTTTCTGTCCTGATGCAAAATGCATGTGAAAAGCCTCCGGAGTTCTGTGTCCCCCAGGATGAGGCAAGAGACTTAATAAGATCTGGTTTGCAAGAGGGCTGACTGGTGGACTCAAACAAGTTACTCCAGCCACAATTTTTTCCATTAGAAAAAGTCACACTGCCAACTAGAGAACAGGGCAATCAGCAGTCACTGAGTAGCATAAACCACGTGCACGACTTTACACTGAACAAAGCTGGCATAATTGTAAAAGAAACATTGTGTACTAACTATATATAGAATATGTATATGTTTATCCCCTCCCTAGCATTTACACATGCTCCCCCCCAGGGAGAAGCATTTTCAGAATGTTCCAATTAGAGGAGATTAGGTGGGGAGAGAGAACCATAAAAAAGCTTCCTTCTGCCCTCTGAGAAAAAAATCATTTGTCTTCTATGTATATGTGCTTGAAGTGTACTCTATTCCTTCCCCTTTTTATCACCCCCAGTACTGTAATTTTGCAAATTTGTTGCGAGTCAAGCAGCAGCAATTCTCTCCTTCTGTGGAACTGCCTCAGAGCAGTGCTGTGCTTCACTGCAGTGTGAGGGGATTACCTGTGGTTTCTGGGTTGTGAGGTGAGAAATATCACTTACAGAGCTCTCTGGTGATACTGCTTTCTTGGCTGCTCTTTGATGATGACTTGTGTAGCCATATAAATAAGTGATAAAGTGGAAAATAAGCTCTGGTAAGACCGTGGATCTTACGGCCAGATAGGTTCTAAGCAGTAAATAAGAGGCCCGTGAGAAAGTAACTCAAGTGTGTGGAAAGTCCCAGCCCCCACAGCTTTGCAGGTTTGTTTTTATAATACTTTCTCTTCCATGGCTTTTAGTGCTGAGGAAGGGTTGACAATCTTCTTCTAAAGTTATTACTGTCCTTTGTGCTACAATGTGAGGAGCTTGACCAAGAGATGGGGTTCCAGATATTGTACAAGCTATACATAACTCAAAGAGCTTGCAATCTAAGTAAGGAACGTACATAAAACGTGCCAATGAAAGCTCAGAGGCATGACTGAGGACAAAGCTTGTGTTTCTCTGCTTCTGTGTGTCACCTCTACATTGCACTGCTTCTGCTACATATTTCAGATGACCCCTCAACCCAGTTGATCTTGGCCACCAAATGTTTTAGTCATAGGGACAGAAGGTATCTTAAATCAGCTTCTAGATTCAAAAAGTTTCAGTGCATCTCCAGGAAGAGAGTAGCAGATATGTTGCAGGCTAATACATTTAGTGGCATATATTATTTAATGTTTTGGTCATTATTCTTGCTATACATGAATATGCTTCAATCTGTGCAAGACTGAATTCCAGACTAATTTATTCTTGGTATGCAAAGCAAGTTCCACAGTTTTCAGAGGGAATGTATGACGAGGATGCCCTGTCAATAGTTTTGTAATCTTAATGAAAAATGAAGAAAGTGAGTTTGAACCACCTGCTCCCAAGCCAAATGCACCTTCACTTGGCACTTCGCTTTGTAAATGGATATAGTCCTGATCTTGAAGACCAATGGGACAGTTGATCCTTATGGGACCCTAGCCTGGTGGCACAGACAATTCTGACTTTCTGCTGCCTTCAGTTTTGTTGTAGTTTTAGGCTATGCCTTTAAAATTTTGTTACAGATTTTGAGCAGAAAAGTAGAAAAATATAAATAAATCACTATTGGCTGTAAAAAGGAAAACTAAAGATAATTCTAAACAATTTCATTGGAGAAATATATGCCATAAGATTGGGTGTACCAAAACAATCTTTCTTCATCTGGGGGCTTCTCTTCTGTGCTTGCTTCGCTCAGGAGAGATTAATCTGCTTTTGCTGACCTTGGCTGCATTATTTTGATTAAGACTAACCCCTACTTTCTCTCTGCTCCTTTCTCCCTTTTGGACGGGGTGGGGAGGGGGGGCAGAGGGACAGTTTCCCTGGTCTCTGACCAGGGGGATTTTTGTGTTGTTTGTTAATTGTAAATACTGTATATTTTGTACATATCCATTGCATTCCATTGTAGATTGTAGTTTTGCTTGTAAATACAGCTTCCATTTGCTTCCAGATGAGTTAGTCTGGCAAAGTTAATGGGGGGGGGGGGGGTGGAATTTCAACCCACCACAAGTTTGCCATATTTCTTACTATGGACTATAAAAGCAGTCATTATGCTCTGCAGCTTCTCTCTGGGAAGCCCCCCAACTGGAAGGTCTAAGCTGTGGCAGAAGGGTAGAAGTGAAACTGCAGTTGTGACCAGACAGGACTTTTCCAAGCTCAAACCCCTAGTTCCTCTTTTTCCTGTGGAGTAGAGGGTCCCTCACAAGATGCACTTACACCTGTGATGTGAGTCAGTGGATAGAATTTAGAAGCAATGTGAAGAATGGCCCAGTTGTGCTTTGAGCTCTCACTACTGCTGAGCTTCATATATATGCATCAGGCTTCTGTTTCCCCTTTTGTTTCTTACTTGCATTTTTAGTCTCCTCAAGCAGGGACCAGCACATCACTTCTTTGTATGTCACATGTCTCTGTATGTACCAACTGCAAATTCTAGCCCAGCACAGTGCCAGCCCAAGTGCTTCAGGTGATACCCTAGCAAAGATGGCATATGGAGAGGGCAGGCAAGCTGAGCCCACTGGCTCCATGTGGGGGAAGGAGGGACATTTGAGTGCAAGCCAGCATTCACAGTGATTATGAGTCACCCAGGTATGAACAGTAACTACAGTGATGGCCCTTCTGACACATGTAACATTGTTTGTGCTCTCTTGGTTTCCTGTTCCCACCACATAAACGGTTTGCTTTTAGCAAGTTAAACAACTTGCTTCCTTGCATTTCCCCCACTGGCTTCCTTGTATTTCCCCCACTGGCTTGGATCTTTAGAATTTTGCTGTGCATTTGCAGTCTATGTGTGTCTGAGATCCTAAACTTGGAGAAAATACATACCAACTCACTCCTAACTGATCTGAGAATGGTAGAGCTACAGCTACTAGTGCTCATGCCATTCAATAAGGGGCAGCACTGTTAATTGTCAGTGCCTCAAATTTCACAGGTCTTTTCTTCTGATATTTTTCTTATGCTGTTCTCTAGGCAAAAGTGATAAACGTCAGTTTGTTGACTAATTGTGACCCATCATTTGCACAAGGGAAGAAGACACTCCCACAATTTCATAGATGTGCAACTTCCTCATACAAATAACAATGCTAACATCAACTGGATTCTTTCCCTCAGTTTACAGGCTTGAGAACTTGTTATGCTCAACAAGAAATTAATCATTATTGACCAAGCATTCATTCTGGCAGCTTTCGGGACAAATGAGTTTAATTTTTGTAAAGAGGTCTGTTTAGTGGGGAAAGTGAATGTTATATTGGCACTTGGGTGAGAAGGGTTAGTCAGATCCTTGGTACTCTCAGGCCATAGCTGGGGCGCAGAAACTGCAACATGCACGCTTGCTTGGTGATTAGAACAGCTGTAGCAGAACCACAGGGAATCCACTGCAACCTGTGATCAAAGGGATGGTCTTCAGTGTTTTCATTTGGTTTAGTGATAAAAGGGAGAATCTTAATACATCTCAAATCCAAGGCCAGAGCAAATTAAAGCAAATTGGAAGCAGGAAGAAAGTCTTATTTTAAACCACAGGTACTCTGAATTTATATGTTTTCTTTTTTTCCTGATGCTTCTTACATCTTAGAAGATGGTGAACTGATCCAGGCAAGTCAGCACACAGCTAAGTCAAACATCATTAATCTAAATATATCTTAGACCAAGCAAGTGTGCTGTGCTTGATGTGCAATCCAAGACATATGTTCACTGGTGGTTTAATTTTATTTTTACAGATATGCATAATAAGAGGGAATAAACCCAGCAGTTTTTATCTGCACAGTTGTTTGCATGTCCATACATGAAGCATCCCTTGGTAGTTCCCAATGTAGAAGATGTCTTTGCTTTAAAACCTTTTTTAAATAGTGATACCTATGCAGTGTTGGCAGCAAGCAGTGTTTAGCTGTGTTCAGAGATTCACTCCATTACAGACCAACAGGCAAGCACAGAAGAATCACATCTTCTACACCTTCTACATCTTCTACACAAACACTAACACTGAAGTCATGGGTTGTGACCCAGGGCTTCTAGTTTTTGCTAGCATCCCTCCATAGCAGCCTGAACAACATGTTCTTCTCTGAAGGGATTGCACAGCAGATAGTTTTCCTTGTTGCAAGTCCCCAAAATTCAGCAGATGGGAGGAGAAGAAAGGAAAAATTAAACTCCATGCCCTGGGAGTCAGGCTGTCTTAGTGATTTACAAATGAGCCTGGTGATCTGCAATCATTCTGGGCCCTTGATGTTGCTCAATTCCCTCTGTCTCACTCTCCTTTACACTCTCATCATAACAAAGTTAAGGAAATCCAGGGGACTAAATTCAGTGCTGCAGATTAGTGTCAGGAAGGAAACTGGATATGCAGAAATTTGCCTTCTCTGATCTGCAGATATTTTTCTCTCAGAAATGCAACTACTTTTTTCACAGGTGACACCCACACTCCTTCACTTACTGGCGATGATACTAAAGGAGATAAACAACTGGAGCTCATGCAGTTAGACTTAATCTTTGTAAGCCATCGTCACCAAGCAAAGCCACAGCAGTAGGAAAACAGAGCTGTTTTCTGCTGCTCGTTTATAACTGACATTTCTTTACCAAGGTGCTCACATAACCTATGGACTCTTTGAACTTCATTTTGTGCTTGCTGCCTTTCACAGTGTGTGGGTACTGCCATACAGTGCTGAACTGCAGTACATAGATCCTCTGCCTATACCCCAGTTGTCATTTTGCCTTTCTGGCTCAGTGTTTTGAAAGCAGATTACAGAATCACCACAGAAACTCCTTTAAAAATCTAAACATTATTTTTAAAGATATAATAAAACCACCTTAACAAAGGAATACTCTGATTGTAGAGCCTTATACAGTGGGTTAAATGTAGGCTTTTTCAACAATCCTGTAGTTCATAAAGGAGAAAAGGCAGAAATAAGGATAATTTCAATTCATTTTTTTAAAGTGTATATGCATGGTTATTTTGACTTAAATCTCAGGAAATAACCACAAAAATTTCATCCTTCCAAGGGCTACTTTTATTGGAGGAAGCCACTGGAGCTGCAGTCCAAACTAATGCAGTTTGTTGTTAGGGTTTTTTTGTTTGGTTTGGTTTGGTTTGCTATGGTATAGTTTTGCTGCTGGAGACAAGCCCTGGAGTCTCTTAATTCCACTCTTCCTGCAGTCAGACATTCATCCATACCACCTTTCCATCCTTCCTTTCCAGCCATTGTGCTTTGAATATAATTTGCTGCCTCCATCTCAAGAGTTTTCTGGGACCCAATAGTACGCTCAAGTCCATGCACAGGACTTCACCTGGTTTCCACCAGCTAGTTTCTCACTGATGCATAGTAGTCTATGCAGTAAAATTTACTTCCTGAGATGAGAAGGATTAGAGGGATTTTAATACCATTTTTTGTAGTGTATGGCCAGGGACAGGCAGAAGTCTGCTTTGTGTAGTGCATCCTGCAGCTGGTTTGCTCATTTCCATTCCCTGGGGGTTTGGTCCACTGAAACGGTTTCAAGAGTGGTTTCTCCTTTAGTTCCTTTTGCTTATCCCATCCTTAGTGGTGGATTGCTCCATCACACGGCTGGGCTTGAAAGTAGTGTCAACTTTGTATCTGCAGCAGGAAGAAAGTATAATCTCTTGCTGTGCAATTGTGTATCTTCATAATCTTACACGGTTTTGTTGTTGTTAAGATAGAACACGGGCATCACTCCAGGGTTCTGCTAAAGAGAGAAAAGGCTGTATGGGATAATGCTCCCAAAGACAACGTTGAAGCCTGGACTTCAGCCTCTGTCCCTGTGCATCAGGAGCTGTTGAGCTATGCAAACAGAGAAACAGTTTTCGTTCTCCAGACAGTTTTAATTTGGCGGGGGAAGGATTAGGAGCCCAGGGGAAAAAATACATCATTCATTATTTTCATGAGGGAAAAACAAAACAAAACACAAAACCAACCAACCAAACAAAACCCGAACAAACAAACAAACAAAAACCCACACACCCTTAGCTCTAATCTTGACCTCTGATATCTGAAAATTAAAGTAGCCCAAGAGTTGTCACAGGCAGCAAGCACAGCAAGAAAATTGGTTCATCCAGACTCGCAACAGAGTGATCTAATTTAATGGGGCACTGGCAAAGCTGTCAAGCATTAACTTCTCTGTTATCTAAGTTAGTCTGATCGGTGGTTGTGTCTTGCTATAGCCCTCCATGTGAGGGGCTTGAGATGCCACTCGGATTCTGTACCCGCCATACTACCAGCTGAGCACCTCCTCTGACAATACCTGGAGCCTATTACTGCAGCCCTGGGCTTGCTGCAAGGAAGCAGACATCTATTAGCAGTGCATGCTCAGACTAAAAGGCCAAGTCCCTGTAGGCAGGGGAAAAAATGCAGTCGTAGCACAAGAGCTGCTCCGGTCACACAAGGGGGCAGAAGAGAGGCTGTGTAAGAAAGGTCCTTTCTGGCATTTCCTGCCTTTGGTTTCCTAATTTTGCAACCTGATCTCTTTTCTTTTAAGGTATATAATTTTTCAAGCTGCTTTATTTTAGAGAAAAATTATATTGTACAAAGGCCATTTGATCCTCCTACCAGTGTGAAACCACTGTGTTAATTCCCACAGAACTCTTCTGTTACACGTTGCTTGTTTGTGTCTTTGTTTCTACTACCTAGGGCGTAATCTTTCCAGACTGAAAAATTAGAGTTGTTCCAGCCCATGAGACCATTTCAGCCTGATCCAGAATAGTTAGTTTTCTTAAAGGAATAAGAAGCCAGTGAGGAAAAGGAATTATGTAGCCACATAGTGATATAATGGTTAGGAGAAGTGTGGCACTTGAAAATTCCTGATCATTTCAATGGTCAGATGAATGAGATGGAGCCAGCTCCTCAAAACTGAAGTGCTCCTAGCAAGTTTCCAGGTCCTGAAAATAAAATTACATTTTGTCTTTATTCACAAAACAAACAAGGGGTGGGGCAGGGGGAAAAAAAAAAAAAAAAAAGAACCAGTGCCTTGATCTTGTTTAAAATATAAACAACCAATGGCCTGAATTTAAGGCCATTCAGCTTTTTGCAAATGGATTTGTATGAAATTGGCAGCCTCTTAATGCTTTGTCAGCCAAATTGGCCACATCAGACTATGCCCTAGAGGCTGGAATAGTACCGGGCTGTAATGTGATGCTCTAACAAAAGCACCTAATTGTGAAGAACAATCCATTTGTATCAAGATAAACAACTAGAAACTGTTTCCCTCTCACAACCACTTTCAGACACTGATTTGGCTACAAATTACTGCTTAGTGCTGTTTTCAGCCTTTGCCAGTCTTCACTGGACCTTACCAAGGCTGATACTGTATTCATTACCCTAACCTGTTTTCTGGTTAGTGTGCATGACTAATAAAATTGTATCTTGGTCTGTGATTCATCTTGAACAAAGTTTTTTCCAGTCACACAGCAAAAGCCTTGCTGAAAGTGGAAAGATTTGTTCTTTAGTACTGAAAACTCTCTGTGTGCTCCTAAGCTTTTGTATTTATTAGTATCAAACATACCACCAATCACTGGACTGCTTCTGAAGGCATAATGAACTTGGCACTAGCCAGAGGCCTGCTATGCACAAGAAACAAAGCATACAGAAATTAAATGTACTGTGGGAAGCACATGATGTGTAGGATTCCTACCTGGTTGGTTGGGATGGCATAAGATCTGAATCTGATGGGGAAAATCAGAGGGATGCAAAACACCAAGTCCTTCAAATAGAAAACAAGCACCTATGCAATCACCACATGGCTCCAGTCTTCTATGGCAACTCTTTCCCCCAAACTGAAGAGGAATGTGGCATACAAGACAGTCTTTGTGAAACAACTGACTAGTCAGGGCTATACATAGAAGGCTGCACAATGATGTTAGAGATTTACAAACTGGGTGTGCTCCTGAACTGCTGAGTCTGGCACAGAAACAAAAGTAAAAGGGATGATACCCAAAGAGGAAAATGTGATACTGTGTGACAGACATGCAGAATTCATGTTTATAGCTTCAGAGGAAGAGGCATTTTGAAATAATCTGATACAGGAGGAGGATATTGGAATTTGAGGGATTCAAATTAGAAAGAACATCTGAAGCCTTGTGGCTTTACTAAACCTGAAAACCCCAATGGTGAAGGTATAAGATACTACAAAGATAACACAAGATACCTCCTCTAATCTCCTATGGGCTTGGTTCCTGGAAGTTTTGTGCTGTGCTGGCAGCATGCAGGGGACTGGAGCTGCACAACCCTTGTTTGACCCCTTGCAACATATGTTGATTGCCATTCAGATATGATGACTGCAGATTAGATGTTCATTTGACACTGGAATCCAAAAGTGGGGGAAAGGAGAATGAAAAATTAAGTCATTGTTCACCAGGATTATATTTGCATTTGAATTAAGTCCTGTGTACAAGAGAAAAAAAATCTTCCTTACTGATCTCTCACTGCTCTCCTTGAGGGCCAATTTCCAAGATCAGAGCAGCAACAGAGGGAGGTTTCTCTTTACATCATCCTGTAAACAGGATATAGACCCCAAAGGAAGGGCCAGGGAGGGTCAGGGCTGTCCTGGTATGTTATGTATTGCTTAAATACAGATGGAACAAATTAGGATTGCTTTGTTTGTTATATATGCTAATCCACATATGCAGAGTCAGACTCCAGGCTCAACTAGCTTGCTCCTCTGCAAACATTTCTTTTAGTCACTTGCAGTGGTGGGTAAAAGGTATTTCCTGGTATCTCATCTCCAGCAGTCTGTAATTCCTGTCCCTACAGTGCTTTAACATAATGACAGAGTCAATTTTAAGACATTGCTCAGTATTCTCCTTTCCTTGTTCTCCTCATTCTTTTTTTATGTTCAGGATGTTTCCCTGCATCTCCCTTTCTTTTCTGATCAAATGAATTCATAATTCCTCCAGGTACTCCAGGACTTACTTACTAGTGTTATGTCCTGGGAGTTATCAGTATTGGGGGAAGGAAATCAAATTATACCAACATTTGCTTTAGAAAGTAGTACTTTCCTCTGACTAGCCTCAGGCTCCATGCATTTCTTCAGGATTTAATTTACTGTATCCATTTAATGATTTTTAAGGTGATTGCACAAATATAAAACTCTAAGGAATAGAAATAAAATTAAACAGATATATCAATATCTATTTTTATATATATATATATGTACAAGCATATGCAGTTTAAACAAAGAATGTTTACTGTGTTTTCCACTTCTGATGCACATTTGCTATCTCATCTTACATTTGCACTAGAAGATGTGATTTTTCACAGTGCATTGTAATGAGAGCACTTGTTAAGGTTGTGTTATACAATGACAAGTCTGGTAGATCGCATGGAGCATGGCAAGACAGTGCCATACACTGGTGGAGGACTGTGTCTAGCCTGCTGTTCTGTACCAGGAGTGGCTGGATGTCCTTTCTCCCCTCTATGTCAAGAGGGAGACAGCAAGGCATTAGCATCCCCCACAGTCAATACCAACAAGGAGGACCAAACTAGGACCATATAGAAACTGCCATGGGTGCTGACTGGCTCCTTTCCCTCCACTCCTTGCATGTGCCCCTTGCTGCAGTACAAAGTTGTGGTAAGGGGTTTTTCAGGAAGAGTGAAAAATTACATGAAAAAATGTCAGCCTTGGGGGATTTATGCATGTGGTGAGAGGAAAGGGGAAGAAATAAGTAAAAAGATTTTATGTTCTTCAACCCAATAATAAGCTTTTGGATTTGCTGAACTGAGTCAGAGCAAAGCTTTCAGGACATGTTGGGTCCACGACTGTGGCACTGTGCTAACTGCACAGCTCTGCCACATGGCATCAGGGGTTCAGGCCTTGCTTACCATTGCCATTGTGGGCTTTGTGCCCTGCCGTGGCAAGGGGGCACAGAACACTTCAGGAACATGCTTTGTGTCAGCATGACTCAGAATGAATGGTTTGGGGCCCAGTCAGCAAACTCAAATAAAACTCCCAATTTGGAAGTGCCAAAGTTATTCCTTGGGCTGAGGTGTCAAAGCAGATTGGTGTGACCCTTCCACACTTCTACTTTTGTCATGTTCCTCTCAAAGAGAGAAAGAATTTTTTTAACTTGGAAGAAAGTCAATGTTCTACAATCCAAATTTTATTTCAAGGTGGGAATATGGATTTATTTTTCATTTAATTGTTTATTCAGTAGTTCCTATAAAATAAATCTCAAACCTCATCTCCTCAGTATGAAAATGAATTTTAGTCCAAGACAGCCCCCATTACCCTGTAGGATGTCCTGTTAATGTAAACATGCTTAACTGAAAAACAGGAAACAGGTTTTGCTGAAGACATTGTCTTATTCCAGCACACAGCATTTCTGAAGAACATCTTCAGATGGGAAGGTAACCTCCAGACAATGCAAAACTTGTTGAAGTACTCAGAGCAGTCCCTGCAGGTGGGTGAGCAGTTGCAGGTCCAAATCATAATTGTGGAAATGAAGAACACTCTAACACCCTAAATATTTGGTGCTTACAGGAAAAAAAACAATCACATGATCTTTAGTTGCTTATAACTGGACTTTGATTTTCAGAAGTGTTCTGGTACAGCCTAGAAGGCAGAAGATGTACACAAATATCTGAGGAGGACTCAGCAAAATGCCTTGTGGATAGGAACAAAAATTAAAAAATGAAAGTAAAGGTCTTCTCAAAATCTGATCTCTCTGTCTTCTAATGCTTCCCATATAAATTCATATTCCCTCATACTAGGAGGCAAACAAAATTGAAGTGGTGTTCTTCATGATGACAACGCATCTCTCTTCCTCTCTTGCTTGTCTTCATTTTGTCTTCAGATTGATTACTTTTTCACTCTGTGGAGTAGCTTGTTCATAACTTCAGATGGCCTTATGAACATTTAGAAATTGTCCAACCTAAGGGCTCACATGTACATCGTTTAGTAGTTTTCTATCAGCCTGATTTGCCCTGGCAGCCCATTTACCAGGATGCCTTGTGGCTGAATTTTCCCCTCTTTCTTTCAAGCATGTGTTTTGAATTGCAAACTGTGCACTGGTCTTGTAGGGGGAAAAAAATAATTAAAATTCATATTGCCATGTTTAACAGCAAAAAAAGGTTTCTGAGGATTGGACATACAGGAAAGTAAGTTAATAGTTAAATCTAAGGCATCAGTTATTGGGAAAGGTCAGGTTCTCCCAATAGCTGAGCAAAACCACAAGAGTTAGAAGACCAAATCTAAGGTCTAATGCCATCTTTCTGTCTTACCCACCTACGATTCTCAACACAAGTTCTATCTTATTTTCAGCTATCATGGAGCACAATTTTTTTGTCCTGCTCACCCATCCCCCCATGCTTCACCCTTCTCCCTCATGCTTGTTTAATTTTCTTTTAGTACATTGTATTAAAGCTTAGCCAATACTTGCTGTGGTGTGGGTATCCATAATCAGTAACAACAAACATTATGAGAAATGAGAGGCTGTCCTTCCATGTCCGAGAGCAAGTGACTGCCTAGAAACACATGAGGCTACTGGCTTGCCAGCTGATTAGTATCATGGTTGCCAGGACCGATATGCAGTGTAGTCTCGTGTTGGAGCGTAGGATGGGTAACCTTTCTTCTTCTGGTATTGTGGATGCCGGGGAGTCATGTTCATGTAGTCATTCTGATGGTACAAATTCTTCTTGGATTTTTGCTGTGGGAGAAGGGTGAAGTATGACAACATTTTTGCAATTAATTAGTTTGTTCCACCTGGGCTGAATATTCAAAACAGGAGAAGAACAGGGGTCCTTTGAACAGAGGGGGTTTGACTGAGAAAACTTAATAATGAATTTGATTAATTTTTCCTTCTTTGAATTAACAAATTGTCTTACCCAGCTGTCTTACTGACTGCTGAGATTTCTGGCCCTAGGTCCTGGTTCATGGAAACAAACAGGTTTCAATACATATACAGAAGAATTAGGACACAATCTCATAGAATAATCTATGGAATTTGCCCAGCCTTCATACAAGACTCCAGCTTATCTGCTGAGATATTTACAGTGGTAGTTCTCCAGGTAAAGGAGTGCTGCAAACCAAGGATACAAACAGATGCCTCTCAGCATGAATTCTCAGCTGTTGAATGACTCAGCAGAAGCAATACAGTTTTAGCATTGAAGGTTGTCCTCATTTTTTAGGAGGAAGAAAAAAAGGAATTAGCTTAACTCAAACTGAATAAGAACAGGAAAAAATCATCCCAAGCTATGTGTATCATGGTTTTTGTACCATTTACAGCAGCAACACATGATGTGTATGCTCTTCCGAGCCTTCCTTCATGGGGTAAAATAATCAGAGCTGATATTAGTCTTTTATCTGTCTCACCATCTGGGCCCCCAAAATCTCATTTCCACTGTTGAATTACTGCCTTATAATGACCCTGAGAGACAAAGGAGGCATTGTCTCTTTCAGAAATAAGAGCAGCAGAAGACAAGTGAAATAATTTGCTTAGAGAGGAAGTTTGTGGCTACAGCAGCATTTAAACCACTTAGTGCTGCAGGCTGTGCACAAGGTTGATGTTTTTGCATAGCTTAAGGCTTTATTGATCAGGGCCCAGGTAAAGTGCTTCCATGTTTTTTCCTTAATACTGCTCATATCTTCTTTTGTAATTTCCTTTTTACTGAAATTTTCTCCCTGTATACATAAATATTTGCAGATGCTGCAGTACACCTGTGATGTGAAACTTGAGGATGCTTGCTTTAGAAAGTCTGATGGCTGAATTAAGCTGCACGTGTAGAGCAGGGCTCTTTACTTTGAAGCAATTTAAGCTATTTTTATATCAGTGTCATATATATATGCAAGGTGTCAAATGTCAGTTATGTACTGCTTAAGCCATGCAATGCAGTCAACGTAGGGAAATCATTAGATGCAAAATCTTTACCTCTATATGTTCATCTCTGTTATACAGGATGTTTGTAATTCACCTGAGAGGTAATTTTGCGTGCAAGAAAGATGCTAGCATGAGTGAATGTTGGACTGTTAGAGGATCAAAGACTGGTAATTTTAGACAGAAAAGCAGTTTTCCTCCAGGAAAGGCAGAAATGTATGAAAATAGACAAATCTTTAGCTGCTTTCAGGAACTCAAGTGAAACAGACTTGCCATGGCTGACAAGTATTATATTTTAGGACCTTTTAAATTTTTTTTTACAATTCACTGTATCTTCTAGGTAGCTGTATTTATATACAGCAACACTATAAATAATTCACAGTCAGAGTACCAGTACAGTATCAGGAGAATACCAACAGCAGGAGTAGCAGCAGGTAAAAACCGATGCAGCAAACGGCACACATTGCATTGCGGCCTTGTCACTCTTGCTGGGGGCAGGTATGTTAGTAGCACAATGTGTAGACAGTAGTACCAAACCAGTAGAGCAGACAGAAAGTCTTTCAGATTGAAAGGATGATTTTGAAGCTACAGTGTCTCATCAGACCACAGCAGCTCTGATTTAACACCAGCAGCTGTTTGCTGTAATTCTCTCAGCTTTCTTAGGAGTCAGCCTCTACAATAAAGCACACTGAAGGACCACCTAACCATGGAACCTGCCTTTGTGTTTCCTTATGGCAATGCCCCATTGATTATTTTCCATTAGAAATAGCCATGTATTGAGCAAGTATATTTTTGTTAAATTAGATATTTCAAGCTTTAGATAGCACTGAGAGAAGTTTTCTGTATATATGCAATATTAAACAGTCAGGGATTCTGGGTCCTTTATACAAGCAACCCTGTAGTGTGCTAAAAATCACTATCTAAGGACATGATAGAGGGGAAAGGCAAAGTGCAAGGAACAGAACTCCTGACAGTCATTGTTTAAAGCTTTCCCACATGGAGTATTTTGTGTAAATCAGCTCTGGGACATCAAAATCCTAATACTTGTCCAGAAAGATGTCCTTCTGCTGCCACTGCATCAGGCCTCACTCTCTCTTTACTCCAGCAGGCAGAGCTGGGTGTGACTTGGGTCAGACAACCCTGCAGAATGATTGGAAAGCAAAAGTAATGAGCTATAAGACTGTCTCAGCTTTCATAGGGTTAATGTACACAGGCAGACAGGGTCTACTGAAGTCCCCATGCTCGTATTCGCTTGTAGTCAAGCTGACACAAATAGTGGATACTCGAGGGAACTACTGGGTAGACACACAACATCAGTGTCGATGGCCTTGGCAACCCTGAGAGTTCCTTACAGATTGTTTTACTGTAGGAGGGCTCCTTCTACCAGCATAGTCTCAAATGGTTTTGCCAGGAATGCTTATAGTGTTAGATTTCCCTATCAGGGACAATTGGCAGAGCTAGAGTATGTGTCCCAGTATTGCTGGTGTGCAGGGCACTGCCACTGCTATAGCATTACTATTTCCTTTATAACTCTACTGCAGAGACCTGACTTCTTTACCTAGAGAGTGTCTGGTGTTTGGCTCTTCTGGGGCAATGCATGGGTGTGTGTTTAGATCTGAAGTGAAGAAGCACTGTAACCCTGAAGTGAGAGGTATCAGTGTGTTCATGGTAAACATGGCAAGTATAGCCTGAGAAATTAACCAGGGACAAAGAACATATGGAGCAAAGGAAAACAAGAGTTTCTTACCCAGTAGTTAATAAAAACTGCCGTTATTAGCATACTGTACAAAGCAAGGATTCCAGTCATTGCCACAATAATCCACAAAGAAACTGCAGACTGGGGCTCTTGTATTTCGACGTGTGTCTCTTCTTTAGGGAAAAGAACAAAGAAAACTTTAAATTCATGAACGCAAACCCATCAATCTTTGCTTATTTTCTCATTGTTCCAACCTGACATATAGATTAAGCACCATTTTAAAGTGTTGTTTTCAGGATTTCAGGAATAGAATGTAGTTTTACCAGACAACCCAACTGGTTTTTTGGTGTTTCTGTTGGTTTGGTTTTCTTTTTCCAAGGAAACTGCTTCAAGCAGTGTGTAGGGAGAGGATACTGGCCAAGAGTGTTCCCAGCTTACCTTTCACATGAATGACAGTCCCGTTGCTCTTCTCATTGCAGACATATGGAGGTGGATACATGGCCTCAATTTTGCAGAAGTAGATGTCAGTTTGGCTGGCACTCATATTCCAAAGATTGAAGATGACTTTTCCTTTATCATGAGTCACCTGGCAGTTGGATTTTTTATTTAAATTGCTGACAATTTTGGATGTGTTCCATGAAATAAAGCAAACTTCCACTGCACTGTTTGCCCCTTTGTGCAGTGAAGCTCGAAATTCCTCCCCTGTTCCATTGTATGAGTAGTTGCAGATCAGAGTTGCAGTTTTGTTATCTACGGTGAGGAGAGGACGCTGAGCCACTAAAATCTTG
Organism: Dryobates pubescens; assembly: GCF_014839835.1. NCBI lineage: Eukaryota > Metazoa > Chordata > Aves > Piciformes > Picidae > Dryobates > Dryobates pubescens. The sequence continues at coordinate 28,857,461 of NC_071613.1, forward strand.
TTTTCTGTAAGGGAGGGGAGAAAGTGAGAAAAACACTTTTTTCACAAAATACAATGTGCAACTTCAGAACTGCACATCCTCCCGTGCAGCTCTTCTCCGTCTCTCCTCTCCCCTGCTGGACACTCCCTACTAGGAAGTGTGTAACCACCAAGCTGCAGAAAGTTTCTCACTGGAGCTCTTGTTGCAATCTCCCTCTATGTAAATAATTACATAGTCACTAGGGGAGACTGTGAGGTTGAGTGTTTTTCTTCAGAGGCAGAACCCTAGAGCAAAAAGTGTCCCATGTGATTAAGATTTAACATCAGGGCTCAGAAGGCTACTCTGCCTGTGTGTCCATGTGCATATATATAAGGCCACCTTAGGCTATCCCTTCCTTAGCAAGCAGTTTCCCAGTGGACATTTATGCAATGAAAATACTGTGAATTAAATGCTTAGTTTAACAGTTGGATAAGAGAATATTGTTTACACATTTGCTTTTAAAGCCAAGGACAGAGTTGAAGATTTTGCAGGTGGAATTTGCTGAACCATTTCAGGGGTTTGAACTTTGATAATGAGCACTAAAAGCATGGACTGTGATAATTTTAAGTTAAAATAAGTTATTTCTCTAGCTAGCAGCTGCAGTAGATTGTTAATCTCTCAAAGGAGTCAGAAGCTGACTAATTTGACACTGCAATGGTACTTAGCACTGGAATGGTCTGCAGAAAAAGATGTAACATGGAGGTATAATTCAATTTGAATTGACCATACTGATACATAAACAGGAAGCATTTTCTGCCATGTTGACCTCTGTGCTACCATCTGCCAAACAATGAAACACTACAAGGACTATGCAGAAAGACAACTTCCAAGAAAACACATCCTATACAAATGAGGCCCTACTTTTCAAATGATGACCATTAAGTAAAAAGAAGGGGGATGGAGGTTGCCAGAACTAAGGACAGCCCTTTTCTGTGTGTATGTGACTGCAGAAGTCTTCATGCAAGCTCAACTCATATGATGCCACAGTAGCCTTTTATAGATCCCTGAGAAATGCTGAGGTTTGGGGATGGAAATCATACCTCATGTCTTCAAAATCTGTTGCAAAATCTATATCTTTTCTGCTTGCTCCATGCGATAAGACTCAAAAAGTCTAGTAAGCAAGGTGTGGTTGGAAAGAATGCAAGATCCAGAACTCCCCCAAAACAAGTATTTCACAGTGTTTAACAATATTTAGGACCAAATGAATACATTTTGTGTGTTCACATCTCCACAGGAAGATGGAATACCCCAACTCCTCTTGATTAGGACACTCCTTTGGGACGAAGGTGATCCAGGGAGTAAAGTGAACACAAGGAGATGTATGAGGTGGCCAGAACTAGTGTAGGATGTGGGCAGTAAAAGCAGCTCCTGGCTAGCAGGTTCTCAATTTACCAGCCCAACCCATGAAACTGCTGAAGTTGTTCATTTTCTCACTGAAAGTCTTACCAGCCTTTTCTTCTCATGAGAGAAGGAAGGCATGAGACAGTTAATGCCCTGTGGTCTTGTCTTTATTAAAAAAAAGTCTTGCATCTCTTTGTTCAATATAGCATCCCTTTGTAAATATAGCATAAAGGGTAGAGCTCACAACTCTGAAATCCCTTGTTTGCATGGAACCCAAACACTGTGAAACTTTTTGTTTTGATGAAAGATTAGCATGTCCAGCCTTTCCAGCAGACAGAGACAAAGATGTCCCCCAGGGATCAGTGCTGGGCCCCATCCTCTTTAATATCAGTATCAGTATCACTAAGGTTGGAAGAGACCTCAAAGATCATCGAGTCCAACCTGTCACCACAGACCTCATGACTAGAGTAGGGAGGACACTAGTGCCCACTGCAGGCTTGAACTCACGACCTTCCCCATTAAAGGTCTTATGTGCTACCAACTGAGCCACACCACTCCCCAGTATCTTCATTGATGATCTGGATGAGGGGATTGAATCAGTCATCAGCAAATTTGCAGATGACACCAAGTTGGGAGCAGATGTTGATCTGTTAGAGGGCAGAAGGGCTCTGCAGAGGGACCTTGACCGACTGTACAGATGGGCAGAGTCCAACAGGATGGCATTCAACAAATCCAAGTGCCAGGTGCTGCACTTTGGCCATGGCAACCCCATGCAGAGCTACAGGCTGGGGTCGCAGTGGCTGGAGAGCTGCCAAACAGAGAGGGACCTGGGGGTGCTGATTGACAGCCACCTAAATATGAGCCAGCAGTGTGCCCAGGTGGCCAAGAGGGCCAATGGCATCCTGGCCTGCATCAAGAATAGTGTGGCCAGCAGGAGCAAGGAAGTCATTGTGCCCCTGTACTCTGAACTGGTTAGGCCACATCTTGAGTCCTGTGTCCAGTTCTGGGCCCCTCAGTTTAAGAAGGACGTTGAGACACTTGAATGTGTCCAGAGAAGGACAACAAGGCTGGTGAGAGGCCTTGAGCACACGCCCTGTGAGGAGAGGCTGAGGGAGCTGGGATTGTTTAGCCTGGAGAAGAGGAGGCTCAGGGGTAACCTTATTGCTGTCTACAACCACCTGAAGGGAGGTGGGTTGGTCTCTTCTCTCAAGCAACCAGCACCAGAACAAGAGGACACAGTCTCAAGCTGCACCAGGGGAAGTTTAGGCTTGAGGTGAGGAAAAGTTCTTCACTGAGAGAGTCATTCTCCATTGGAATGGGCTGCCCAGGGAGGTGGTGGAGTCACCATCCCTGGAGGTGTTCAAGGGGTCTGGACATGGCACTTGGTGCCATGGTTTAGTCATGGGGTCTGTGGTGACAGGTTGGACTTGATGATCTTTGAGGTCTCTTCCAACCTTGGTGATTCTGTGATTCTGTGATTAATAGCAGACAAGGCAGATTTCTAGCTGAGGTGCTGCACATGGTGAATTAGCTCTGAAATGAAGACATTTCAGCAAAACATTTCAGTTTCATTAAGTCAGCATTTTCCAACAAAAGCTCTCTCATAAGCTTATAAGGCATTCTAGTAAGGGCCGAGGTTTGGATTCCACCCCTTTAGACAAGGTATTTGATCATATTTTGCCTAAGTGGCAATGTGCCAGTCTGTGGTAGACTTGTTCTACCTTTAGCACAGCAGAATTCCACACATCTCACAGAGTGCCCACCATGACAACCTTGATTGTCACAGGGACTGAATACACTAGAAAAGATCTCTTCTGTCTTAGAGTTTGCAGCCAAAACAGGCATACTTGAACAGACATTTGCAGAAGCATTACACTTCAGAAAAATATTTGCCTGTTTTCACTGCAAGTACTCACAGAAAATTATTGGATGTTTATTGCTCAGCCTGATCAGTTTTTTTTGCTATGGAGAGAGGAAAAATAAAGAAAACTGAAAATCTCATCACTGAGGGACCATCTTCAAATTGTTAGTTAGACTCATCTGCAGACTCCAGTGACTTATCCCCACCCTTTGCTATATTAAGCTAATGTCATCCAGATTCCTGATGTTTAGTACATAGCTTCATGCCTTGAGCTCCACCATTTAACTACAGACTTGGACGATCTATGTCCCTGCCATGCTATTTTGCAAACTGGTAACCAGTCTCTTCTGATGCAACCACTTCAAAAAAATAAAATTAAGTTCCTTCAACTTATTTCCACCTCCTGGATTCATTGTCTGATCTGTTTGCCATGACATGAAGGCTGGATGTTGATAACTCAGCTCCCTGCTGCTGATGTTGGAATACAGGGTAGCTGAGCAGTGGGAAGGTTATTTGTGGATTATTAAACGAAGACTACTCCTGTGTCATATAAACTAAGCACCTAAATCTGTTTTCACCAAGTGGCTCTACTAGTTTAAATCTAAAGTGATTGAGGGAGATCTTTTGGTTTTCATTTATAGGAACTAATCTGCACTATGTGAATTGATTGGGCTGTAATTCCAGCAGGGGCAAGGCAGGCTTACCCTGAGTTGTGTTAGAGAGGTGTGCTGTCATCCTTCTCCGCTGGACTTGGAATGTTTTTTTTTAATTGAAGAAAGTCAATCATCAAAAGTGTGTATTTGTTTCATGGGGAAAACATAGTAAGGCCAGACATCCTTTACTTCACTTGTATTCTGAATAGGATTAGATTATATTCTCAGTAGCATTTGGATCATCATGAGCAAATATGTGCTGAGTCTGCTTTTGGCTTCACAGAGGCAGTTATTCTCGTAAGATCTCTTTGAGTTTGTTAAAATGGCAAAACTCTGAAACATTTAATATGTGTTTCCATTAGTGTATGCTTTCCCTTAAACAGGGTTATCATTGCCATTTCCAGAACTGTGTCATTGTGCATAGCCAAGAAAATGGCAGTTACGAAATTGTGTGTACAGATTCAAAAAGCAATGAATTCTAAAAATGTGAAATCATTTAAATCAGCATGCACAGGATATAACCTTTCTCCCCTAAATGTTTGTTAAGCTTTTTTACATCTTATTTCTCATTCTAGACATTTGTTGTAATCATACCTGATGTTTTCTGCATCATTGAAAAAACACCCATCCATATATAATACCCATGGAATACTGATTCTGTAATCATGGACCTCTGATGCAAGCAAAACTTCATTGAAGGCGTTTTTCTTACTTATTTGCCAAGAAAGTGAAGTAGGGATGACAAAGTACGGAAAATAACTATTTTGAGGGTTTTTTTTCCAGAACTTTCCATGAATCATCATCAGCTATTGGAAAAAAAATATTCTGCTAAAAATATTTTGTACTCTCTTTCTTTCCTATGCCAGTTGACTTGAAGAAGCTGTTTACCAGATCAAGGAATCTGGGATAAGTTGAAATATCTATAAGCACAGTAATGAAACAGGCCTCTTAAAACCCTGAGGGGAGAGGGGAAAACGTGAAAGGAATTTATTTAATCCCCAAACGGAAAGACGTACATTTATGTTATAAACAATTCCCTTTTTGCTGCTGCTGGTCTGTTGCACCTTTACTCTTTTTTCCCAAGTACAAAAATCTTTGTCTTTTACTTTGGTTTTAGGCCACCCAGCTGTGCATATAATGTGCAGCTGGAGGGATCTGCCCCTTCAAGCCGTTACAGACTTGTTTTGTACTAATGTTTTCCACTTTGGTGTGAGTACTGCAGGAGGCATTGTACTGCATAAAGCTCAGGTGACACTCTTGCTTTAATGAAACCCAGCATGAACACAGGGGTTTCTTCTTGTCAGTTTGTGACTTTATTTATTTATTGTGTTAAAAGGATTTGTTGATGTTGTTATCTCAGCTAACTTTGCTTCATACATCTTTGCATTCTGGTAACCTTAACAGGCTAAAAGTTGTTTTTAACACCCAGAGACTGTAAGCCAGAAGGCTATGCATGTAGTAAAAAGATTAGGTCATTTTCGGTATGCTGCAGTGGGAACCCACTTATATTGTATATTTCACAAAATACACAGGACAGGCAACTTAATCTACCTGCCTCTCTGACAGACCAAAGCTAAGTAATTATTTAGCTGGCAAAAAGATGTGGAGGACAAACTTTGTAAATGTTAATGTTTCTGCGAAAGGGAAAATGAATAAAGTGACCTTTTGAGTCCCTTTCCATGTTTCAGATTCGACTTACAGCACTCACTGGTGCAGTGTAGTAACAGCAAAACAGAACAGATTCTGTTGTCTTCCCCAAAATGAAATACCTGACTGAGGCCTATAACTTTGTGGCTTGAGGAAGTCCATCACAGTTTTGACCTGCCTTAATGTTTTCCATGTACTAAGGATCAATAATCTCAACCGAGATGAATGAAAGGTGCAAAAAAAGATATATAGAAAAAAAAAATGGAAAAAAAAAGAAGGAAAAAAAAGAGAGGAGAACCCTGAGAAGCAAGTGACCTCATGCTTTTCTTTAAGTAGTTGAACAGTCTTAGTTAAGCTGTTTGAGAGACTCGAGTTTTTCATGCAAAGCAAGTGTAAAAATGTCTATGGCATCAGGGAACGACCCCCATAAACTTTATTTTCTTTTGTTGCCATTGAAAAGGGTTGCTTAAAAGCTGCTCACATCTCATGAAAATGTTTTTAAAACTGCTAACCCACTGCTGATACTTATCCCCTCTTCAATCAGTGTCTTCTCTGACAACCCAGGGACCCACTGTGGAAATTATTGTGATATTGCAAACACAGAATTAAAAACATAGGAAAACAACAAGGAAGGAAAAAACCTATGATCTCTTAAAAAAACAGAGATCATGGTGTCATGCAAATTACAATGCCTTCACTAAGAAAAATAATTATGGAAAAATAAGGTAAAAATAAATTCAATTTTATCTCTTCTAATGGAAAAAAGGCAGTTCTTTAAAGATGTTCTGTACGTGAAACGTTTTACATTGGAAAACGTCTGCAACTTGCCTGTAAAACACAAAACACTGATGCTTGGAGAAGACCCAATAACAACAGTTCACAGGCCAGTGGGTTGAAAAATTATCTGTCTCAAAATCCTAGCAAAAGCTATCATCCCTTGCCTTGGTTTGCATTTTGATGTACCTCTTGGAAAGTCACATTAACTCTGAACACAGGAGCACTGCATCAACAGGACAATCAACAATACTCTCAACCACAACTGGAAATTCAGAAATATTCACCAAGACTCAGGTTTATAATATTGCAAATAGACTTTTTTTTTTTAAAGTTGAAGATATTTTCAGAAAGAAGTTAGGTATCTAGTAAGTATCAATAAAGTATTAATGCAAAAAAATAATAATCAGAAACTCAACAATTCACACCTTCCTATCTTTGAGCTCATAAGACAGGCATTTGCATCAGGTCTGTTCAGCTCCTGTTCTCCTCACTCCTCTGCTTTGCACTTGTGAGTGACATTTGTAAAGCGAGAGGGGCAGGTGTAATAACCTCCCTCTATCTATGCATTCAGTTACCAAATGCATCTAAAGAGAAGTCAAATTCAAAAAAAGCTCTTGAGTCTCATCTTGGAGGGATACTTGTGGCAGGGAAAAAATCAGCCTCTTATGTAAAGTCGATCTATGCACAGAAGCATTTCTTCTCTCTCTCCTTTCATCAAAATGTAGGATAATTTGTGCAAAATTAATTCAGTGCTATGGTAGACCTTCTTCCTTCTGATGATCAAAGTGAGGAAAAACAATGGAAAATATTGAAAAGGGGAAGGGGGTAGTTGTTACCTGTTACATCAGCAATGGGGATGAAGCAGAGCACCACGAGGATCCCCAGGAGCATGGTGGTAATGGTGGGCCCAATACCTTGTCCCCACCCCCTCCAGGCACTGTCACGTCTTCCAGGTGCCCGTGCCACCAGCCTTCCTCCCTTCCCTATCAGGCTAGGCTGCACTTTCAGTTGCTCTCACAACTTCTCTCCTCCCTCCACAGCACATGATACACAGCCAACTGAAACCACTCTAATGGCAATGCTTGAAGAGGAAGTCAAATTGTGATGACTTTAGCCTTAGGAAGTTGCCTCTGCAAAGTTCAGCAGCACCTAAAATGTAGTGGAAGCCCAGCTGTCAAAACAGGGACTCTTGTGCCTGTATTGTGAGATGCACACTTGTGTTTGGGAACCTTCAGTGTTGCTCCTATTAGGGAGCAAAGAACTTTCCTGGAGGTGGAGTGCTATTTCTTTACCAAGTGTACATACAGACATATGCTGTTACCATCATCATGGCAGAAGAAAACAGCAGTTTTCAGGTTCCTGGTGGCCAAACTTGGCTCCTCAGGAGGTTACATGCTCAGAACGTTCCATCTCTCCTCACTCCCAGGAGCAGAAACCTTGATTTCTTAGCCTGCTGGCTTTCCTCTTGCCTGCTCTCTCAGCTCCTGAGCACACTGACATTTTTGGGCAGCAAAGGATCTAGGCTTGTTCTTTTCATTTTTCTGCAGAAGTTTGCCCCTTAAATGCAGAACAAACAGTGCAAGAAATAGTGATCTGGTTATTAACTAATTACTTCTGTCTGCCAAATCAGAAATATTTAAATGTATCAATGCCTGTCATTATCTGTGATTTACCTGAGAGAAAAGAAGAGGTGTTTAGCAGGAAGGCTTTGAAGAAAATTGGTTCATTGTAGAAGGGGATGAAAAGCCATGACCTGTTCTTTTTTGCTTAGTATTTGAGATCTTTAGGTCATGTATTGTACTGTGTATGCAATTTGAGAACAACTTTAGCTGGTATATTCCATTTGAAATTTATACATTTTAACAATATTATTTGTATTGTAATTGTATTATAATTGGTGTAAATTTCCAGCAATATGGAAAGTTCTGGAACTTCTTTATACTTACAAAGAAAAGAAACAAGACTTTCCTAGTCCATTTTGTGGCTTCTAGAGAAATATATGGAAATATTTTTTTGAGTCATATGAGTCTACAAGCAGCTATCAATTAAACAGTCTCAGTTTAACTTGAAGTAATAATTTCAAATAGAGTTATAAAATTCAGTAACTTTTTGCTGAACAACCTCATCCTGGAGATGAAAACTACTATTGCCACATCTTCTGCCTCCAGGAACTGGACCCACACAACATTTATAAAGCCTGCTGCACAATTCTGCATCATGGCTGTTAGATTCTTTTTGTATCCGAGATATGGACTGGAAATGGACAGAGAGTATATTCTCCCCTCATCACAGGATTAGCAGAATATATTCCATTAATTTCACTGGCATATGTTAGCAAAAGGGCACCATTCAAATGGAAAACTGGTTGTGGAAACAGTTGTATAGGAAAAGACTCTGTCTAGGAATACTACCAACTGAAACCAAGAGGGAACAGTGTGCACTATCTTTCCTGTGGCCATGGACCCATTTATTCCCTTCCATCCTTTGTTGCTCCTCTTTTGTCCCTCCCATGGTGAAGACAGACCAAGGCACTGGCTGCAGACAGTGACAGGACTGATGATAGAATAGAAGAGGGACAGAAGAGGGGCCACTGAGAAATTACCCACTGTGCCCTAGAGACCAAGCTGTGGTGTATCATTTCTCTTTGCGCCAATGAACAGCAGTACCAGGTTTCCCAGAGCCTCTGGTCATGACTTCAGTTTTGCCTAATGGTTTCTTGTTTGAACGCTGGCATAAGGAAAGGCTTTTGCACTACCACCACCCCCCCACCCCCCACCCCCCATAAAAAGGCTCTTGGCTCATCTGCACTTCTTTGTTTTCTAGAAATTTTAAAGGGCACAAATAATTGTTGTGTTCCCTAGCGTATGGCTCTTCTACTTCTCTAAATTGCATCTCTTCCTCTTATTTAAACAGTTCATTTCTGAGCACTTAGATACTTGTCTTTGTCACTTCACCTATCTGCTCTTTTTCTGTTGTCAAAGTTATCATGAGGGTTGGGGAAGAAGGTAGAGCTTTCAGCAAGCTATCCTGCATCTTCGGACAAACCATGTAAAAGAAGGGCAACAAGGCTGGTGAGAGGCCTTGAGCACACGACCTGTGAGGAGAGGCTGAGGGAACTGGGATTGTTTAGCCTGGAGAAGAGAAGGCTCAGGGGTGACCTCATTGCCCTCTACAGCTACCTGAAAGGTGGCTGTGGCCGGGAAGGGGTTGGTCTCTTCTACCAGGCGACCAGCACCAGAACAAGGGGACACAGTCTCAAGCTGTACCAGGGGAGGTTTAGACTCGAAGTGAGGAGAAAGTTCTTCACTGAGCGAGTCGTTTGTCATTGGAATGGGCTGCCCAGGGAGGTGGTGGAGTCACCGTCCCTGGAGGTGTTCAAGAGGAGATTGGATGTGGCACTTGATGCCATGGTCTACTCATTATTAGGTCTGTGGAGACAGGTTGGACTCGATGATCCTTGGGGTCTCTTTCAACCTTAGTTATACTGTGATACTGTGAAAGCTTATCTAGGGGGGAAAAAAAGAAAATGTGCCCTAATGTGCCCGTATTCTTGATTTTTCATCTCTGTCCTTCCTTCTATATTCTGAGCATTACCCAACAGTGTTCTGCAGTGTCATTAATTCAGTCACCATTCACTCCTATTCTTACCCTATTTTCCATTCAGATTTCTGTCTGTTGAGTCTGTCTGTATGCTAGCCGGCAGGCTCCGCTTGCTGTCACAGTGATAGAAATCCACACTAACGTCATATCAGTGGAGCTAGAGCTGTGAGAACACTCAAAGAGCTAAAAATGCAATTTGGATGTGTTTGGGGGGGAAAAAAAAAATAGAATGTTTCCATCCCATCATAAAATGACTGAAATTTCAGGAGAAGTACATGGGTTTTCAGAGTATACAATAACATATAGTATAGGCTTGAGCTTTTTTTTTGCGTCACAACATATAAATAAAATGACAGTCCAGGTATTTGATCATGGCTTTTCATGCCTACTATTAGAAAATCAAGCACTGACAGGGGCTATGACCTGAGTTTTAGGGAAATGCAACGTGATCTAGTATGGTTTCTCAGAGGATTATCTGGATATCTTTTAAAAAGTCCTAAGATGTCCGAAGCAGGCTATCACTTTGCCTTTGTGTTAAAAGTTGAGGAAGTAATGACCCACATATCCTGAGCCAAATATTCAGCTGTTAAGAAAGACATTCCAAATTTGGTATGACTGAACAAGTGGATAGTTTAGAAGATACTTTTAAAATAAATTAAGTCTCCTTTCAATCACTGGAAGTTGTATAGTGCCATAATTGATCACATCACTTATTCCTGTTTTCAGGCAAATAAAAATGTACATGCACACTAGAAGAACAATTGCAACAATATACTATCATGCACTTATTCCTGAGGACTCCAGTCTAGTAGGTGCATATTAGGTCACTAATATTCCCATTTAACCAATATAGAAAATTGATTTTTAAGTCCCTGGACTATCCCACAATTCCATTCAAAGATTAAATTTTACAGTTGTCTGCGGGAATATTCCTCTTTCTTCCCTTCCGTGAGGAATCATAACACAGACCACGAGTGAGTAGCCTGGATGGGCTTTATTCTACTTGTATTGTATGCTTGTACATTGTCCCTTGCTAGAGTAAATGCTTGCTGGGAAATAAATCCTTAGATTTTCTCAGTCTCTGTTTTAGAGCTGCTGCCAGGCAGTTGAAGGGAGCTGGGCTAGCTCTTCCATTTCTCCAGTGAAGGACAAGCTAATGATCTTCTGTCCTCCCTAAGGAGAGGGGTATGGGAAAAGTTGGAAAATGGCCATTAAAGACATGAAGACATGACAATAAAGCAGCATTGCCTACATATGAGGTAGTTCAGAATTCTTTAAGAATGAATTTCTTTCCCCCTCTTTTAACCTGCTGAAAACAAAAGATTTGAATGAGCTCTGCAGGAATATTACAAGCTATTTTAAGTAAGAAGAAGCATCTTCCAAAGAACTTAGGGCCTAGAAATCCTGAGCAGACAAATTCAGAATTCAGCTTTGTGCAAAAAGACAGCTTCCAGCCATCCACAGCTTGTCCAAAGAAGTTGCATAGATTCCTAAACATCACTTACAAGATTTCTGTCTGCTAGGGCTATGCTTTCTTAGCCAAGGGGAAGGTGGAGTATCACAGGTCCTGCAAGGTGTGAGAGTCTGTTAGAGGGCTGCTGAGAGAGGAAAGCTGAATGACAGTCACACAGAGCAGGATTCCAAGCATGGAAGATACATATCCAGTGTGATCTGCCTGGAGCTGGTTGGTCTGTCAACGGTGCCAGCATTTCCTTTTGGAGAGAAATAATTGACCAAAATTATTGCTGCCAAAGTCATGATGTGAACAGTATGGATAATCAGGAAACCAGAGCCCTGGGGTGAAATACATACGAAATCAAACTGGTGGTGTAGACACTTAAGTCTCTTGGCAAATGTTACCTGTAGTAAGGGGATGCTGTAGGTGAGGTCTCTAGGAAATCATCTACCTTGCCCTTAGATGTAGAGAACAGTCTGCATAGCCTGTATTTATGGGTAGACCATTAGCTAGAGAAAGCACTAGCACCTCCACTGGGTTCAGCAGGTTGTCATGATCAGGCCCATTTTTGTACAGTAAACCACCATCCATTTACAGTTCTTCCCATTTACACAAACTGGGAAGGAAGCATTACTCATGTTTATGAACAATTGAAACTAGAAGAGAGTGTTCCATACAATGAGAGCCCTTTTGAGGAAGTGTCAAAGGGGCTGCCCAGCAGCCTCACTTGTACAACGGAATATATTCTTTGAGATTACTTAATTCTGAGTAGCCCTCACAGGAAATAATTATTTTGGTAGACACTAATGCACTCTAGCTTGTAGAATAAGCATTTCAAATGACTCCTTTCCCTGTAGACAGTGGCTTATTTACGCCCAAGCAAATCTAGCTTATGTCTAAATTCAACAACCTTCTGCCTAAGAAGTGGCCTATTCTTAGACTGTGGTGTTGCCAGCACCAGCCCACAGTGTTGTTTTCTGCCAAAATGCCATGGAAAACAGGCTTTTCATTGTATTTCTGCCACTTCAAAAAAAGTACTGAGTCATAGCACACTGGAAATGTTTGTGCTGGACAACATAGGAAAACATCATAAATATATTAGAGGGAGTTTCAAATATTCCACAAAGGAACTAGGGGCAAAATTCCTGACTCTTAGCTGCAAAAAGTGCCCAAAGCAGGAGGAAGCATTTATCAAATCACCCATCTCCTTGTGCATTTGGATATGCATATGAATTGTGATGATCCATTTTATAATGGATTTTTCCTTAGAAAAGAAATCCTGCTTTTATTCCACATGTCAGCATTCCTTTAAATGGGAAATGTAAAATAACCATTTTGCTGTTTACAAAGACCTTAGTAGGTTCAGGGCATAGGAATCCTTGCTATTTTAAAGAAAGATAGAAGATTATATGATGGTGTATTAGAAGACACATCCACAAAAGAAGCAGAAAAAAATTCCATGTTTTATTTCAGAGGTGTCCCCTCTGTCTAATGGTGCAAGCCACAAAGTCCATTAGGAAGCTGCCTAGGTACTGAATGTTTAGATGTCTCCTCTAATGTATCTTAGGACACAGACAGCAAGTATGTCTGGTTCCCCAGACACACCAATGGCATGTAATGACACAGACTTATTTCTGCCCACATGAACCAACAGGCATGTGCACACTGTTAATGTGAACAGGCGTTTTGCTGTCCTTTGGCAGACATATTGCATGGCTGACCTGCATGACCACCACTAAAGGGCTCATGGGAGAGAGCAGACTGTAGATTGGGTGTATTGTTTTACAGACTAAACTTGGCATTTAAACCAGAGATTATCCCCAAACAGAGTGCTAACCAAATACCATGTGCCAGAACTACCTAGAAAACTTGTATGTAAGCCAGCAGGCAACTATTAAGATTAGAAATCTAGGTACAGACTTCCACTTCATGTTGTTGCTGCCTCATATACCTGTGGGTTCTTTTCTAATAAAACCAGAATAATCTCGTCTTTTCCTTATACATAGAGTTTGACCCTCTAGAGGTCAAACTACATATTGCTTACTGCAGCTATCAGGTTAAACTTTTAGATGATATTAAAATAAAATCAAAATTTAATATCTCACTACGCTTTGGAAGTTATTAAAAGTGATGTAAAAACTCTGGTTTTGCTGATTTCAGGATGATCTGAGAGTGTATTAAAGTCCATTTTTTTGTAGCCAGGCATACTAAGGTTTCATGATAACAGTGGAGTATGCGATTAAATTTTCCTTGGATTCAGCAGATTACTGTTGATGACTCCATTAGCCCTATTCTACATCTTTGGGTATTTTCACACTCTCTTTAGTAAGAAATAATACCATAAGTCTCCAAAGTGTCCATGTGGAACATAAAAAAGATGACCATTAATTCAATCCTCCTTTCATAATCCAAAGTAATTTTGTAAATGTTTTTTATAAAACAAATTATTCTATATAGCATTTTGTCTGTTTGATCAAATTTCCTTTAATTAGTCAAATTCCATGAGCAGTTGCATGTGGGTTCTGTATTACGTGCAGTATCCTGCAGTAGGTTTTCACAGAGCAGCTCTGCAGGACGAACGAGAAATCAGTGAGGAGCAGGGCATTTGGAAACAGAAGTGAAGTGATTCTTGACTATTCTCATGATCAGATCTCCCTCCTGGTTTACAGGAATGTGTATTTAAGCTGTTAGTTTAGCAAATTATTTGTCAGTCCTAAACATTTTGTAAATAATTTGTAACACGGATTAATATTAAGCTGGATGGTCATCATACAGGAATGTTATTATTATTTGTTGAATAATTGAAACACTTCCACCATTATTCTCCTCCTGTTTTAATAGTTTTAGTTTCTCTGTCAGAAATTATGGCATGTGAATTAGGCAAACAGCTGCATACCCTTGGGGGTAAAAAACAAACTGAGTATCTTCAAAGACACCGGTCTGCAAGTAATTCACCAATTGAAATGTATTTGTATAATCAGTTTGATGAATATTTACAGTTAATTTTACAAACAGAGAAGTCAGGATCATGTGATGGTCAAATCATAAGTAGAAAAAATGGACTAAATTAAACAAATTACTTTCTACCATAAACAATTCATTCATCTCTGGGTCTGGGAAAATTGCATTGTGGAAATACATTCTTCTTTTTCTGCCTAAAGAGGATTAACAGTGTGAGGGCAGTAAACTCACATAAAGAAGGCAAAATTTTAGATTGTATCAGGGAAACTACTTGGAAAAGCACAATCTCTAGTAGTACTGCAATGATGGGATAGAGGAGGATTGTTTAGCTGCTTATTTGACCTTTATTGGAGGAAAAATGCAACCTTCCTTTTCAGTGTTTCCACTTGACTGTTTTGTGAAGAGGTTTAACTGACATCACTTTGATATTTCAACACCTGCTCTTGGCTCTTCTTTTTGTCCCTGGGGGTAGGTTATGTTCATTTTTCTTTGTTCATTAGCTCAAAATAATCTGTTGAACCTAAGCTAATATCAGAGTACTAAAATCAACATCAGTTTTAGACAGGCAGAAGCCTCCAAAGGTGTGGGGGGCAAGAGATAGCACAGGAGCACTCAAATTCCTGCTGCAACCTGGTTGTAAACACTGATATGAAGTGAGAAAAGCACACATCATACACAAGTCAGGCACAAACAGACAGTCTAAGGTGCAGTTGAAGTGGTAAAATATTGGTTTAAGACAGCAGTATAGATTTCAAAACAGAAGGAACAACTCCACAGTCAGAACTCAGGTTGCAGCCATACTGTTTGTTGTTGTCCCATCCACTGAAAGAGAGAAGTGAACATGGGATAAGCAGTTGGGAAAACTTATCTGGGGCCCAGGCGCTGTGTCAGAGTTTCAGAAGACTTGACTCATCTCTTCCAAACAGCACCAGCCTCTGTGAATCTGCATGACAGGGATCCTCTTGGGTTGCTGAGAAGCATTTCATCTCATTGCATCTTGCTGAATATAAAACTCAAGGATCTAGGGAGTCAGGGGCTCTCATACCAAAATCCACAGAACACCCTGCTTGGCTACTACCCACCTGCACTGCAGAGTATTCCTTTCATCTACAGTGGAAGTAGTGCCATCCAGACCCCATTTCAACCTGACAGCAAAGTCATCCCCCATATATTTTCTTGTGCAAAAACATTCCAGTTTGCCTAAATAGGAATACATTCATGCACAAACCAATGTGTGACATTTGCTGCTTTTTAAATAAGGTCAACATCTGGACACAGTTTGGCTAAACTTAAATCCTGGCCTGAGAAAAATCAGTGGGAGTTTTGCCATGGGTTTCACTGGGCCAGGATTTCATACCAGCTCAATTTTTGACCTGTTGAATTCTGTTAAACTGGTAAGCCTAAACTGTGGAACATGTGAGAAGACTGCTTCCCCACATTTTGGTTTCAGCTATATCCCATCCTGGTCTTGGAATAATAAATAATCCTGTTTCTAGTTCTGGACACAACACAATGGCAAGGTAAGAGTTGTATGTATTCTTCAGTTAATGTAAAGCTGCAGATTTTGACTTTAGATCTATGCTCCCTAATTTTTGCAGGTGCTCAGGTTTTGTGTGAGGCATGCAAGCTATAGGCTGCGGTATGCTTATGTGACTACATCCCATTTTAGGAAGTGATGCTGGAAGGATGTGGATTAGCTGGTTGGTTAGTTATTTCATTTTTGGTTGTTCTGTCAGCATTGCTGTTATTCAAGTAAGGAAGACATGGGCTTAATTTTGATGTCTTTCAGACATAATCTTACATTTCATAAGTGTAGGAACCAGTTGAAAGGCTTGAGATCAGTTTCCAATCCAAATGGTTCAGAACTTGAAAAATATCCTAAATTTGGCTCTTGACACCATAAAGCCTTCTAAGTGTGCCCTCTCACCAAAGAACACATGCAGATGTCTTCTCTAGTTTGTCATCTTAATTTTCAAAGCTATCTTTGCTATAAGGTAGCAAATGTATTCAAATAGAACTTGACTTCAGAAAGATGTGGTTGTGCTGCATTGCAGGCAGTCTGCATAGGTCATTTACACCTAGGTAAATGCACTTTAAGGGATGTAGCTAAAAGCCCATGAGGTTTGTTTCCCAGCAAGGCCAGAAGTGTCTGGGGATGGCATAATCAGCCCTCTGCACAGCATTTGTGAAAACCTTGATGATAAGAGACTGTTTTCTCCTGAAGGGGACTAAAAGCACAAGAGACTTCATCAGCTTGGAACACTACCATTTTTTTGAACACTTTCACAAAGAGCTCTGTGCACCTTGCATCAGATGCCAGGCTCAGATAAGAAAGCTTGAGAGGCATCCGCACTGTAATGCAGTCTGGCAGAAAATGTTTTAGCAATAATGCTGATGAAACAGGAGAACTAGAGCTCTACTTGCTGTACAGTTAATATGCTGGTCTTGTGAACAAAATAATAAAAACACAGTTAAAGTCTTCTTTTCAGAGGAGTGAACTACTTCCAGCTTCCATGGCCTTCTTTTGGAAATTGAAGAAGGGAAACAGAAAAATCAGGTGTATAGACCTCAAGATGGTACATTTTAAAGCACTTGGAGACTTATTTGGGAGGATCCTACTCTAGAGACCTACAAGGGAAAGGCTACTAAGAAAGAGAAGATGGATAGTAAGAAACTAGAAGATTACTGAGGATGAATATACAGCCCTATATACTTGTATATAGGGTTGAAACACAAAAGCAAGAGCACAAAATGAGGTAACCTGAGCAAATTCCCTAAAGGGTAACAAGAAACACTTCTGCAGGCATGGTCAGAGAAAACAAAAATGAAATTAAAGGAAATGGCTAATTTTGAACAGAAAAGATAAACGTTACTAAGAAAGTGTGGTGTCTTTGCCTCAGAGGCTTCAGGAGCCAGCTGCAGGCAGGTAAACATAACTGACACCATGGCAAGTAGTATGATCTGCACATAGGATAAGGAGTGAATGGTTTGAAGAGGGCATTAAGAAGCCAACTGTATTCAAATTAACTGAGTTTTATGAATTATAGCCCAGACTACTTGGAGAATTACCTGATATGATTTCAGAACTATTTGTAGTTCTGTCAAGAAAGGTGAAACATCAAAGAAAGGAAGAGGGCAAATGTAATGCTTCTCTTTTTAAAAAGTGAGAAAGAAGAGACAGAGCATTACGGAGAGTTTCTTTCAGTTCCTGCAAAAATGCAGGAAAAATACATTATTCATAAGTACCTAGAGGAAAAAAGGAAAAGTACAGCTTTCCAAAGAACAGCCCATGTCAAACCATCTAATTTCATCATTGGATGAGGTAAGCCTTACCATGCTGACAGGGAAAAGCACTAAATGCCATATATCTCAATTTTCATAAGGCATTTGGCAGAGCTTTATATAAGCAAGGAAGAGAAATATAACCAGATGAAAACTGAGTATCAAACTGATTGGAAACAAGGCTCAGTAGCTACAGACAATTTGCTGTCAAAATAGAAAGATAAACTGAGCTCTTCAGTTCTGAGCTCCCCAGGAGTCTGGTCTGGCCTGGCACTGTTCATTATGTTCATTAATGACTTGGATGATTAATAGAGTCTGATTTTCAAATCTTCACACAGCTTGGGGTGGGAAGGACTATAGGCATGTGTGAGGATAGGATTCAAATAGTAAAATCTGAAAAAAAAATTAGGACTGGCCTTACACAAATACCATAGAGTACAAGGTTCAGTGTGCAGCATGATTATACAGTGAGGAACAAGTGAGACAGCAGCTCTGCAGAAGAAAAATAATCCATGAGGACCCATCCATAGATTACAGGCTAAATATGAATCACTAATATCATGAAAAAGCAAAAAAAAACCCCACATTGGACTGAAAGTTATGTGAAGTTGTCCTTAAATTGGTTCTACATCAGTAGTGACTTAGACTAGCACGTGATGGTTGGAGTACTATGTAGCCAGAAAGCTGTGCCTGGCTGGAGAGAGGTGAAAGGAATGCAGCAAGATCAATCAGAAATTTGGAAAGCATTGAAGAAGGTGTGTTCAATAAAGAAGAAGGGACTGAGTGGAGGATAACAGTCCTTGAAGACACAAAATGCTTTGGGCAAAGAAGAAAGAATCAAGTGTCCTCTGTATTTGTCATAGGTAGGGCAGGGTGTGATGGTATTTCACTGCAGCAAGAGACACTTCAGCATTAGGAAAAGCTTCTAAAGGTAACTACCCAAGCAGAGGAGAACACTGACCACAGTGACTATTCTAGTGCTGGTGGCTTTCAACAGGTTAGTCATCCATCTTCATTGGTTTAGGTGGCTTACAAATCCTGCTTAGGGTCATGATCCCCTCATGCCCCTTGTTCTATAGCCAATTGGAAGTATATAGCACATCACAGTGAGCAGATACATCACTTGTAAAGCTTTGTGAACCTTCTGTAGATGAAGCCTCTTTGCCTTACTCAAAGATCTTAAATATAAGGAGAGTATTTGCACACAGCATCCTGCCACCTGTGGAACAAATGACCTGGCTTCCTTTGAAATACTTCATATAAAAAGAGCTTCCTTGACTCTCTGGTGAAATTAACATACTACACATACTACACATTACATGTAGTTTGCTCACTGGTTTGTCAAACCCATGCAAGTTTTTAGTAAGTACTGCTTCAAGTTTTGGAATGTTTTACTCAAACACAATCTATCCAAGTAAGGAAACCTTGGTGAAGTATGCTGTCAGGTTGATGGTGAGCTTCCAATGAAATTATACACCCGCTTACCATCAAATCAGGCAGTAATGTTTTCCTGAGTTACTGTGGTATTCAGCAAGTTACTACATATTTATTATAAATCAAACAGCAAGTTGCAGACATCAAAAGAGCAATGTTACTAGCCAAACATTGCTTGTTTAAAAACACTTAGAGCTTGTACATCCGGAAGTTTCTTTTATGGGAGAAAGCTTTATTTGAAGATTTCCAGTACTCCTGGGTTTTAGTTCCACAAAATCCAACAAAACAGCTGTGTTTGGTATTTTGGGTTATTCCTGCTTACAACCTCAGCTGAGACCAGGATGTGTACATAACAGTACAAGAATGGAAGTGCACAGATGAGGCATCTGACACAGCCACATTCAGCCAAGTCACCCAGGAGATGAAGCCAATGGCCCTACTATCACTGGTAGCACTGAGCAGCACTTCTTCCAGGAAAGGGAGGCACTACCTGAAACAATAAATGTTATATGCAGTGCTCATTCAGGAAAAAAATGCCCTTCCCAACCCAAAAGACTGACTTAAACTTTCACATAGCCTGTGATATTCAGTTTTAGGAATAGAAATAAGAATAGCCTTGGGAAAGCCAGACAACTCCAGCAGGCCTCTCTCTGCCTCCAGTGGTTTCCTAAATGAACTCTGATATTTTGCCCAGACTGCAGGTCTTCGGCTTACAGCTATGTTTTCTCCACATCTCTTGTGGCTGGTAATGTTCTTCAGGACAACTTGCCCTTCTCCCACAGGCCTGGGAGCCTTCTGAGAGGTTCCCCAAAAGATGCCCATGACTATGGGATCACACATGATACGTTAGTCATCACAGTTGCTGTCTGCAATATGCATCCTGCTCTTCTTTATGGAATAGAGATCACCCCTCTCTGATATCCTCCATTCATCTGTTTGTTTTATAATCCCTTCAATCTTTCTGCACTGTAGTGTTCCTCACCATGGGACACATTTTTCCAGCCACTATCCTGTCTCTCTTCTTTTCTGGATATAGATATTAATTTGCCTCATACCCTTTTCTCTAGACTCTGCAGAGGCCCTTAGAAAAAGGAATGCATCTCTGCCAATTTCTGTGGTTTCTTTTGCAAAGGACAGTGTGTCCCCATGTCCAGCCAGCTCCTTGCAGATGTTTATTCAAACTGCCAAATTTTTAGAGGTTTTCCCGCTTAATTTCTAGTGTGCTGGAGTTGTTTGCAGAATGCCATGGTAACAAGGGAAAATACTTCTGTGTTATTTTACAGTAAGGAAAAGTCTGAGGAGCTAGGCCCCAAAGTCTCAGTGGCCTTCTTCATTCTTCTATTTCTCACAACTCTTCAGGCAAGGATATTTCTGTGTTGAGAAATTGCTAGCCCAGAGGAGCACAGATTGCCCAGGGATGTAGTTGAGGTCCTATCACTGGACACATTCAGGATCAGACTTGAAGTCACCCTGGGCACCCTAATCTAGTTGGAGGTGTCCCAGCTGACTGCAGAGGGGTTGGAAAAGATGGCCTTTAAGGGTCCCTTCCAAGCCAATGCAATCTGTGAATCTATGAACACAATCTGCAACAGGTCACCTAAATATGATTACAATAGAAGTAATAGGACACATTCGAGATATCATGGGTAACAGATGTATTTTAGCTATTCTGCAACTTACAGAAACTATATGGAAACATTACCCAGTGGCAATATCAAGGAAGAGTTTTCTCAGTGACTAATGTAAGGAAAATGATAGTCAAATCTGCAAGGCATAGATGAAATATCATTCATTGGCTTTTACCTGCAAAGTTAATTAATCTAATTACTTTAGAAAGGATAAATTGTGCTATTAAAAAAAATTAATAAAATCCCACAGGAAAAGATCAGCCTTCTTTCAGTCTTTTTGGTACTGCACCAAAAAACTGCAATAACTTTAACAAAGGAATGAATGCTTGTCAGACTTCTGTTGTGTTCTGTGCACTTATTCAGCCCCTATCTGCTGAGTGTAGCAGGGATCTTCAAGGTACTGTTTTCTACCAGGTTTAAATCAGATACAGCATAACCTTTTCTTACTATTTGATGTGACCTCTGAGTACACTAATGTGTCACAGTACAATATCATAATTCTCTTGGTGCAAGTGCAGACACATGCATCCAGAGTCCCCTTGGCTTTTCTGCACCTTAGTGATTTGAACAACAGCAACAAAACAGCAAAGAATATTCTTTAACCCTGTGACCATAGACCATTCTTTGCATGTCTTTAGTCTCTTTCTTATTGTCATCTGAGGTTTGTAAAATTCTAGTCCATTTTGGAGCCACAGAATTTTATCTGTAAGACAGAGACAAATGCACACTATTTAGAAAATCGCCAATGTATTTTCTTCTAATTAAAAACAGATAATGTGTGACAAAAACCTTGTTCCAGGTTTGCAATGAGTTTTGTTCAAATATTCAACCCCACAAGTCTTTTTAGCTGTGCAGATTACTTCTCTGTACAAATTTTCTCTATCAGTTTCCTGTAACATCTCATTAGTAAATCCAGTAATTCATGTTGCCATTAGACTGCAAGGGGTCCTAGCTTAGAGCTTCACCTACTTGCAGGACTATAATGAACAGCAAGCTTGAAGGTGTGAGTGACTGAGCAGCAAATAGGCACAATTTTCTAACCTGTAGCCTACAGATGAAGCACAACTAGGGTATAGCTAGGGTAGCATCAAGATGGGGCTTTAGAAATGGACAAAACTTCAGAAGTCAGTGATGTATGAGTTTTAATTTTGTTGGCTGCTACCTGAATGTATCTGACAGTGCATTTTCTCTTTAATATAAATTATTCTCAATTGCCTGTCTGACTAGCATAGATTAATTTTGATGTGAAAGTTAGTCTCCCCCATCCCCCAGCAAATCCTTAGACACTGTGTACTTGTACAGCTGGAAAACCCCAGTGAAGCAAGATAAACTTAGCAGCAAGTGATAGCCACAGCTTAATGAAGGGTGGCAGTTCTGCCCCAGGGAGGTGTCTAACGGATGTGGCTATTCTGATGGCTTGGTCTTGGGCTGTTTATCTTTCCAGCACATTTGTTGATACATATTTTGCTGCATATATGTATAGACAAAACCAGTAACTGCTTCAGTGTCAGGAGAATGCCGGCATAGAGACAATATGCTTGTACTAGACTCCCAACACCAGCCAGCCACACATCTTCTCTCCTCTGGCTCGTCTTTAACACTGTATAAAAAGCAGTTTTTCCAGGTCCAATGAGCTGCACAGAAATTAGCATTTTTCCTGCATATCCCTGAGCTGGAGGACTCCTTTTGAAGCATTGATGTCTTGTTTAATTTGATGTTTCAATTACTGAGTGCAATAGCCTGCACTAAGGGAGCCAAGCAATTAAAAGGAATCTATTACTTCTTTTTCAAAGTACCAGTGTAAAACAGTGAGGCTAGAAATCAAGACTCAGAACACAAATGCATTTAGACAAATAGGCCTTAAATGTCAAAGCTAAAAGTTAAGACAAAACTGAAAAGAGAAGCAAGAGCTCTCTCCTTTTCCTCTCCATTTTCATTTACTGTTACTAGTCCTTACCCAAGACTAACCACTTTGAGGACGCAAATATTTTCTGTCTCTCCCTGGTTTTGAGATTAATGCTTTCTGAGCAAACAAAAAGTGCTGTAGATGCAGCTGTGTCTTGGAATTCAAAGATATGTCAGTAAAGAGCACAGACCAGTCTCTGTGAAGGGCCTCGTTTCATACCAAAAGTAAATAGCCACTGCCACACAAACCTGTGCCATGACCAAATACTGGAAAACATGACTGGACATTTTTCCCATAGTCATGAGGGAAGGTTAGACTTGTCTAAACTGGCTTTCTTTGTGTGATGTTTTAAGTTGATGCACTGAACCTAGAACACATATTTTAAGCATTAACCAGTGAAAACACAAGCAACTTTTCAGAGTGGCCTTTCCTATTTAGCACTGAAGAATTACACTTTAGAAACAGATGATCTTTGCTGCCATACCTCCATTCAAACATGACAATAAGCAGTAATCATTCCAGGCTTATTTGTTGTTTCTTTCTGTTATAATTTCACAATTTTTTAAAAACCCTATAGAAGCTTTTACTACAGATAAAAATGCTCATCCTTTGTTGCTGCATTCTCCTTATAGCATCATCTTTATCAGGGCACAAAAGACTCATGCATATTTATTTACATTTGTTGTAAAAATGTCATTGATTGAAGTAAGAAAGGTCCAGGCCAACAAACAGGCACTAACCGTCCTCTCCCTACTCCATTTCCTGAAATCCTGTCCCAGCTGGGAGCAAGAATGAACTCAGGAAGTTCTACTCCAGCAGCACACTAAGGAATAAAACAAATTTATCATTCATGCTATACTTACTACGTAATGCCCTGTGTGACTGTCTCTTCCTGTCTATGCATATACTATTTTAGGTACATACTTATATTATGTAAGGCAAGCATCATTCACATCTTCAACTTGCTGATGCTGTGTAGTTTTCACCTTCTTGAATATTTAAGGGAAGAAGGATTAGTTTGTGGTTTAAGTACAAGCCTAGGAGTCAAGAGGTCTGGATTCTATTTCTGTACTGTGCCACAGACTTCCTGTATGCCCTTGAACTGCTCATGTGACCTCTTTTCATTTTTATACCCCATCTACTAAACGAAGAATAATCATTGCTTCATACCACTTACATACGAGACTTAATTCATACTTCTCTGAAAGTGTTTCAGGTTCCTCAGAAGAAAAGCACTTCAGAAATGAAGCCTCATCTGAGTTTTAATATTGTCTGAACTGTCTAGCTTGAATGTAACCTCACCCAAAGGGGACGGCATTTGTAAATGTCATCCTTATAATGAAAAATCTGTTCTCCCTTTTCTACCGCCCCATGCCTTCTCCACTTCCTCTCCTTTATCTTCCAATCAGCTACAGCATTGTTAAAACACTCCCTCATCCCCTGGGACAATCAACTGGTCACAGATCTGGATGTGGGGTTTGTTTTATATGAAGATTTGCATGCACATATGTTGCAATGTCCTTTGTCTCTGAGCAAGCAAACAGCTTTGCCAAAAGAATAGAGCATATCTGTATTTGATTTAACCAGACATTCAGAACAAGCTGAGGATTTCAGGGAAATTATTTATCTTTAGTTCCCTTTAAAACAAAGGGATTACCAGACTGACATTTATGAGCAGTTGGGGCTTTTTAATCATCTCTTGAGAGTTTCTAAAGGTGCAGAGATGAGATACTATGCTGCTTTTGGACATGAGTGTTTCTGTTAGTGAATGGTTACTGAGTGATCCATTACTGAATCAACATAATACAAAAATTTCAGTGGTTAGATGTGTAGAGGAGAAGAGAGTGCTTTGTGGGATGTGGATGTGTTGCCTAGGTGGGTAACTAACCAAAAGTTTTTATTATTGGTATAACTGTTTAAATAGTGCCATATTTGTGCTCAGGCTAGCTCAAAGTATGACCCTGCCCAGAAGCTCCATTGGCTTTAAGCCTGGGTAAGGCCTGCAGAAACTCATGTGAGTTTTGAAATCCAGACCCCCAATTCTGAGTGCTGCGTGTCCGACAGATGAGGTACCTCATAGCCACCATTCAAGGCTAACCTCATACATAAAGGCTGATGGTGAAGAGGGTGATTCTGCTGGTCTGTCACACTACCCCCAGAGCACAAGAACAGCCTCAGGAGTGCCTGGAAGTGGAAGGCCTTTGTACCCAGAATACAATGCACTGATTACTCTGGACTACTTGAGTATCCCAGAGGACTCATAGTATTGGTACACTAGTGAAGACACTATGTAACTGCTCACTTTTCCCCTGGAACCCTGGTTGTGCATGGCTCTGGAAGTGGATCCTTGCATTAAATCTGCACACATACAGAACTCAGCACTTTAAAAAGCTATCAGCTCCCTGAGTTGTGTGAGAGAACCATTGATTTCCAAATTCTTAAGAGCCTTCTACAAAACAACAGAATGAGTGCCAAGGCATTGTATTTTAGGGGAGCAGCATTGTTGCAAATGCTTTGTCAAAAAGACACTGTCAAGCAGAATAAGCATTCAGATGAGTTAGAAGTTCAGCATGTGAAGAAGAAGACCAAGTTGCCACCAGTAGGTATAAACATTGGTGCTAAAAAAGACATTGTTTGAAAGACCTGGAGGAATTAAAAAGGAAAAAGAGAGGAGCAAAGTTTGAAACATTCAGAATCATGAAAACAAGGAGAGGAAGTTTGAGCTGGCTGCAAAAGGGAATGGAAGTAGGAAGCTAGAATTAAGAGAGGACACAAACTTACTGTGAGGGTGCTGAGGTGTGACAAGTTCCGGGTTCCATATTTCCCTGCACTGGGTGACAAGTATCAGCTATTGATGGTTAATGTGGGAGTAGACCAGCTATCAGATGAGGAATGCTTACTTACTGCCCATCTCCTCCTTTTATCTGTAAGTCAGCAACAGGAGGTGGTGAGGCATTTATATTATGAGAACATCAGCTGTCAGTGTTGCAGCACCTTAACCATTCAGTGCTTTGAGGGAATATAGGGCTCATTTATTAGTAACTTTAGGAGGTTGCATCAATCAGGGGACAGGGAGGGTGGGGTGAATTATTACAAGGCAAAATGGATAAATTTGTGTTATCTGGCTGCAATAATTGTCTCACACCAAACCTTTTCATTTTCCAGGTGGTGTTCCCCCAGGCTCTCCATACAACTCTGAAAACTGCAGACTTGTGAGAGCCTGGGAAAGCAGCAATATTGCAGAAACTATGATTATTTAACCTCCTACACCTTCAGTACATTCTTCTCATTACCACAAACTGTCCCCAGGAACGCTTGATCTGAATTAACTACAAGGTTTGCAGTATTTTAAAGATCTCTCTAAACTGTTTCCTGTCCTCCCAATACTCCCTTACTTGGGCAGATATCCCAGTAAAGGTCCATGGGGGTTTTGCTTGAGAAATCAGTTCAGATTTCCATTTCTGTTTTTTTTTCTTTTCAGCCAGTATCTTGCTCCTTGCCTCTGATTCCTTGTTATTCTCCCTTTGCTACTTAGTGCAAAGTGAGGAGAGGAAATTCTAGACAATGCAAAGGCAAAAGAAAAAGAAACCTGCCTGAAAGGAGCAATAAGGACCCATAGTAATGGGAAGGACTGCAAACTTGGCCAAAAATAATTTCTTAATTATTCTTAGCAGCGCTGGACAGAGACACTTTGGTGGGTGCACTTCAGCTATCCAGTTTTTGTCCCACAAAACATGGCTTTTGCGTGTAGATGTAATTACCAAGTCTAAGCTATCTTAATTAAGTGTGATGGAAAAGGCAATCAACAGATTGCCTTTGGCAGCTGCTCTTTGTGTTGTTTCAGGTCTGAAAAAGGTTCTCACAAGACACATGTGCCTTTATATATCACCAACTGACTACGTAAACCCAGTAGGTTAAGCAATCACTCAAGAAATAACAGCAGACAAAATGAAAACACAGCTCATTCCTCTTGACAGTTTGAGCCACCTAGAGAAACCTGCTTTCCCCATCAGAAAAGACACATCACACCACTTCAGCCACGAAGCAGGTGAAAATCAAAGATGTAGCTGTGCTTATTTCTTTTTCTGCAATGAGTTGACTTGTTCTTGTGTAGACAAGTCTGTGCACATTTTTTTCTCATTTAAACACAGTTAGCAGCCACTTGGTTTTATTTCCCAAGATGGATTTTGGTTTATTTTCTTCATCAACTTCAACATAAGAAATTCTAACCTAGCTTCTTGTCACAAATATTCTTCTTTGTTTGTCCTGCAGAGTAAGTGTTGCTTAAATATTTTAGGGATTCGAGTGCTTCGTTTAAGAAATTCTGTCTCCATGACAACCCTTCTGTGCTTTGCAATACCTTTGGTGAGCACACTGGAACTGGCTATTATTTATTTCAAACTATATAACATTTAGCAGTGGAAATGAAAGGGAAATGGAATTAAAAGAAAAATACCAAAAGAGCTAATCTGCACCATTTTCTTTAATAACAATTTTCAAAATGACCACATCATTTACTGTATGGGAAGACTGATTGCATCAAAAATGCCTCTTTTTTTTCTCAAATTCACCTCTGGGACATTCTTCATCTCACTGCTGTGTTCCAGTATGGACAGGGTTCACAGTTTGGCCTTCAGTGTCATCTCCATGGCCACTAGTGTTATGTGAAAAAGAGCTACTTCATGTTGAAAGTGGATCCCAAGTGTTATTTATTTTTTCTCCCCCCAGGCATTCAAATAAACTGCTCCCACACTGCAAAAAAAAAAAAAAATCCCAGAAGTCTCTTCTTGCCTGGGATGATGAATGATTATCTGCTACATGACTGAAGGTGTAGCAGGGTCACACAGTTCTTGTCAATCTTAAATAATCCCATACTTCCATCATTTGGAAACTTCAGTGATGCAAATAATATCCTGTATATGGAGTCTCAGTTCTCTATCTGTAGCTGTGCTGGCTTTCTAATAAAAACATACCAGTTAAAGTTATTTGGCTAGGTATTTTCCATTCCATCCTCAGACCCATTCCTACATTTGTGCCTTTCTCTATCTTTCTTATGCTGTTCTGTAGCTACCTCAGTTTTCTATCTAGTTGATAACCAGTTCATATATGGACTGGCTAATATGCACATCTGTTAGATGCCAGACTTCTAAGAGTTGTGCTTTGCATAAGCTCTTTGTGAATAATGTTCCCGGCAAGGATGTGTTTGAATAGTGGCTTGATTTCAAGGTGCATTTGTAGATGCATCAAAACAAGGCCATATTTTCATGTCTTTTTAAATGCCAGGGTATTTTTAAAATCAGATCATGAAAAAAAATGTCCATGCCTTATCACCTGCAGAGGGGTTTGCTGTGTGACATCTTTGTGCTTCCATACCTCTAAAGAGCAGCGATAACAACCAAAGACTCTGTATCTGCCTTCTCTGCTCCTGTGTCATACTGGAAGTTTTTTAAACAACTGAGGAACAAGGGACTACATGTGGCCTGGGCATTTTGATAAGATACCTATATAGCAGTGTTACTTTGTATTCAAAATACATTTTGTTTTATTTTTCCCTTCTGTTTTGAAAATGGAAGCACATTTAGAGCCTAAAACTTGATGCCAGCTCCATGAAGCATAAACACTACCCATGACGATATTTTCTGTTGTCTAAGTCATCCTCTTATGCTTCATACACAATGTTGTTTCATAAAACCCACTGAGATGCAGCCCCAGAAGCCTTCCATGCTCATCTTATTCCTTCTGTTTGATTTCTAAAGCTACTCAGGTCTGCCTTCTCCTATTCGTCAAGGACTGTAATGCTCTATCATGAGAGAACTCCCATAACTCATAGTGTTAGTGACTCCAGGTGGTGCTACCTTAAATATAAAAGCAATCTAATTAGGCCACCTTCTGGCTGAATCTGATCTAGTCTTTGACTCATGAGAGACAAGGAAGACAAGTGACTGTGCGTGCAGAAGAGTGACTGTGGGTGCGGAAGACTGTAGTAAAAGCAGAAGTTGCTCAACACAGTTTTTAAAGTTCTAAGGCCTCCTTTCTCCATTATTTTTGTTGCTTCCTTGTCCTTGCAGCATCTACAGAAAGTCTTGATGTAATACAATATAGGACTTATGATAAGCAGAATTATTACAAATGGATCTTGCCTCACTTCTGGATCCTACAGCTGTTACTACATGAGGTTTGAGGTTTGTAAATGAGTGGATCTGTGTTTGAACACCCTCATTTTATACCAACCTGACAGCATTTTCAGGAGAAACAAAGTCTAATACTCTTTTTCTCA
Organism: Dryobates pubescens; assembly: GCF_014839835.1. Classification (NCBI taxonomy): domain Eukaryota; kingdom Metazoa; phylum Chordata; class Aves; order Piciformes; family Picidae; genus Dryobates; species Dryobates pubescens. Next base: position 28,886,302 of record NC_071613.1, read on the forward strand.
ATTGGTAGAGCACTCTTCTTTCCCCTGTGCTTCATATTTCTCTTTATCTACTGCTTTTAGAGATATGAAGTTAAGAGCCTTTTTCTAAGAGCTTAATGTGGCCTGGGGACCAAATGTGTAATTCAAATAATGGTGCTTTTCTGTTCCCTTGAAGTGCAGGATAGAGCTGGCATCACTCAGAGTAATATTTTGGGCTGACACTATTTGATCAAAGAACTTGGACGGGATCTGCCAGTGTTAATGTTTTTAGAATGGATGACTCTTTTGCTTTAGAATGGGTTTCCAGTAACTCAGGGCAATACATAACTTCTTTGAAACTTCTGTATTTACAGAGTAGTGAACTCTCCATGGTAGTGCACTTCAGGCACCCTCTGGGGAAGAAAGAGGTTTTCCTTTTCTAGTTTGTGCTCCTTCCAGTTTGGCCTTGTTTCTGCAGCTTTTATAGAAGCTATAGCTATAGCTTCTACAGCACTTAGCTTGAGGAACAAGCCTGAACTCAAACCCTGCTAACACAGACAGTTTACTCAGAACCATAGGCTGGAAGGAATAAGTTTTTTAAATGCCTGAGTTCTTTGGAGCTGGATCCATAGTACTCTTGTTTCAGCTGAGTAGATTTTATACATTAAGTGCTGTACAATAACTAGTCTTTATAAAACAGCATATCACATGTACGGCTAATGCCTGTAGATTAAAGCAGCTGTCAGGCAGCAAAACTGTTGCATGCAGAAAAATCAGGCAGACACTCAAATTTGGATCTTAAATTACTTCTTTGTTAGGGAGCCACAAATCTTAAGACAACTTCAAACAAAGAATCTTACAGACATTTGAAAATTAAATACACACCAATTGTTCTGAATCTGTGCTTAGCTTTGAATTCAGCTGCTTTTATTCTAGACTTGAAGAAAACTTGACTGGTTTTCCAATTACATTTGTCTCATAAAAGTCATTACTGCACATTGAAAACACTGCCTCATATAGTGTGTAGATAGGTCCTAACAAAGCCAGTACCACGTGTGCTTGGAACACAGCCATTCAGCACGTTGCTCTTCCTAGTCAGAGTATCACTGCAAAACAGTACCAGTTACAGCTTTCAGAGGAAGTCAGCAAGTACTGGGGAAAGATGATTTGTTTCTGACAAGCCAGCCAGCTGCCCACTTACTTCTCAAGTAAATCACCACGTTGTAAGTTGAACTAACTGAAATTTAGGTTCCTAACAGAAGTACATGTTCACTGGAGCTAATTCTGAAAGCCAATATGTGAAAGTTGGTATAAAGATTCAAGAAATTTAACTTCTCTGCTATCACACTCAGAATGCTTTCTTAATATCACCTGCTCACTGTATTGAAAAAAATAACATTGCATCTCACTGGGCAACGAGTAGGTACACTTAGCAAACAAAACACACTATGAACTCTAGAAAGTATATAACACAGAAAAGAAGAGAGTGGTATTCTCCTGAAGAACAAGCCTCTTTGCAAAATTTCATTTCCATTTTTGGCACATTAGATCTTTTAAACAGTCTTGTATGTGTTGCTACTACATATTGTTTCGCCTTTGACTGTCACTGTCATTTGGTCCATAGACAGTTCCCAAAGTATCAACATTCAGTGTTTCTTCCCTCCTTCTCAACAGAATAAATTAACTTTCTCTCACCCACCTTCCTGAGACAAAGGTTATTTCATCCATGGCTGTCATATACCTCATAGATATAATTTTAATATAGTCCCACCAGTGACAACTTTCATAAACTTGATTTACCGTTTGGTTTATTGATCTTACTTTATGAGCCTTTGCCCCCTCTTCATAAGAGCTGCAAACACATTGCCTTAACAGGATTTTGCCTTCTGTACACCAAAAATCTGCCCTTTCATGTTCTGAAATCTCCAGGGAAACCCTGGTGGTGTTAATCTTTCATTCCTGGGAACCTACCTTATACTAAAGACAATCTGGACTTCTTAATAAAAATGTAGCTAAGGAAATAATTTAGGGTAACTGGGCAGTGTTCACTAAATCAGCAAGACTACAAAGCATATTTTCCAAGCAAATTGTTTATGGAAAGCAATAACCTTGGTTTCCAAATGAGTAGGAATTATAAATAGGCATGAGAGTATGTCTGGGGACATGCAAGACATGCACAGAGTCAGCTTTGACTAGTTTGCTCATGCTGATGTAGACCTTCATATTCTCTTATGTCAATTCCATATGCCCATTGGAATAATGAGAGACTGAAATCTGCAGCTGAACAGCCACTCAAGAGCTGATTGGAGATATATAGATATATACATAGATATAGATATATATTTGTAACCTCCCACAGTATATGTGGAAATGGCAGAAGGAGCCTGCTGCAGGGATACAGAGCTGGCAGCTAGAGATTGAAGGGAAATGGGATTGCACAAGGCAAGAGGAAATGACTAAACTGTAGCAGAGGTGAGATCACACTAGTACACAGACTGAGCAGCAGAAGTACAGAAAGGCAAATACAAAGGTGTAAAGGATGTGGGAAGAGAAGGAGAAGTCCATGGGATATACAGAAGTAGGAGCCAGAGAAAATTCTCCTGGCTTAAATAGCTTTTTTTTATTGAAAAGTATTTCTGCTTGTTGAAAGTTTCAGGTAAAGAAAGCCAAGGCAAAGCTGCAAAAATACACAGACAAAGGGGAAAAACCGGACTGGAAATAGTCACTTGTGATGGCAACAGATTAAGCAGTTTCTGTATAGAAAAGAAAGATAAGAACTGGACATCAGATACATTCACACCTCCAGTAGTGTCCCTGGCAAAGGTTTCCCTTTCTGAAGGAAAGCTGTGATTTTGTCCTGGACAACAAAAATTAAACAAAACAAGGAAAAACTGCAGACATTAGAATTCTGAGGTAATCAACAGAAAGAAGCCTGCAAACAAAGGCTTAGTGCCAGACATAATGGAGAGAGGTTAGGGCCAGAGCAAGGGGCAGACACAACGTAGGCAGCAGCCTCACTGACTGCCAAGTTTCCTGCCTTCACCAGCATGCTGAACAACCCTTCAGCAGAAGTTCCCAGACTCCTTTTCTGTTGCTTCTTTATCAGCATTTTGATAAGCTGACTTATCAGCACTTCTGAACTGCGGAGTGCTGCCCTGAAGTACTCTTTCTGAGTTACTAAAAGTTGAAGCCTTCCTGCACTGTGGAATTAGCAGATGAACTTTCAGAGGCCAATTTCAAGAACTATCTTGGAACCATATGAGAGCCACTTCTCCTTATCCAAGCTCTCAGCCTGGTCTTGCTGTCCTGTCACATGTGCATAGCAGGACTGCTTGTGCAGTATGGGATGTCTCCAGGTTTAGTTTGCAGGGCAGTACAGTCTAGAATGATAATATTTGACTGGGTCATGGCAAAAGGTCTGTGGCTGAAAAAAATAATTATTTAAATTATTCATATTCTGTCAGGGGAAAAAATAAGCTATATAATAGCAGATTATGCATATTTTATTGTCAAGATGTATAAGTGAGCCATTGAATGCCATACAATCCTTGCAAGGCTTTGTTTTATGGATTAGTTTTACAAAGCATTTTGTGTTCCTGCTGAACATAAACAGGCTCTCATAACTCCACCTACTGTACCAAGTATTCTCCTGATTAATTCATGAAGTCTATAATACTGAAGAGGAACCAGGGAGCAGAAATACATTTTTAAGCCCTCTCTACACTTTAACAGAGCAAACTATCTGCACTCAAGCCAGGGGAGAAGATTCCTTGATTGCAGTTGTTCAACGCAGCATGCGTTGTCCTTTCATTAGCATTATGCCTGGTCCTCTGACTTTACAAGGAACACAGTAGTTCTATGGACATGGCGGTGGCTCTCAGAGGTTATCAACATCAAGGCTAATGCTAGAGATAGAGGAAGCATCATGATAAAATCAGCCTCACTTGAAGCTTCATCTAAAACTAGGTTAAATCCTAAACCTTAGCTTTTCCCAGATGGGGGAACACTGGCACCCCTCCGTACACTGCTTCCCAAGAACTGGCCAGAAGTGGCAAAATTCTATAGGCTCTCCTGAGCACTACTACAGTCACCCACAGCCACATCACATCTGAGGAGGACAAGCATTCAATGGGGATATTTATAGCCTCACCTGAAGAGATGGGTGGAACAACATGAGCTTCCTCGGTGCTCATTGCTTTGGCCTTTGTTGGGCTTTTGCCTCATGAGTCTCTCCACTCAGACCACATTGAGTGGCTGTAGACTAATGCCCAGGCATAGAAAGTAGTCTCAAGACTTGAAGGATGGGATGGCAGAAACAGAAAACTTCTCCAGGAGCAAGAATAGCTGCTTCACAGCCACTTTATGACCAAATATCATATCAAACACGTGCTCTCTTATCCAGGGCCCAGAGCATGGGATGCACCATGTGTAGAACATTGTTTTCACTTTCAGACTCACAGACTGAGTCTGGCTGGCCACAGGCATGAAACAGAGACAGGTCAGTAATCCCAGTATTTCTCACTGACCCACTGAAGGCAAGTACTAGCAGAAACAAAGGAAAATCCCAATCTTCCAAGGCTTTGCAGCCTCCAAATTGCTAGCTATCTTACAAAATGCTGAGTATTGTACTTAGCCAAACAATCATTTGTTGGAATTTCACTGCCTTTTAGTTGACAGCTCTTGGAATAACTCCACCTGAAGAAGATGCAAAAGCCAGTCTCCAAACCTCATTCTGTATGTCCGTGTTTTCTGGTAGGCTGTATGTGTACTGCAGCGTCAGAGCATTAGGGTGAGCAACATTGCTTTGGGAGGTATCTGGTAATGAGGTTTTGATGTCTTCATATGATCTATACTCCAGCAAATATGAGGAGGGAGACAAGGAAAGATTGGCTCAAGATGCTATCTGTTATGCCATCCCCTACACATTAATGTTTTGTAATGATTAGGTATCTACCTACTTGTACTGATGGTGAATTAGGTTTACTGGATGTTTTCAGAACTCAGTTTAAAGCAGATGCCATTCTACTAAATTAAGGAGGCATTTAAAAAGAAATCACATGACAGAATTATTGATATTGTTGTCCTTCCACCCCACACACACACCCCACACACACCTCTGAGGCGCCAGTGCTCTTAATTCTCACGGGAGTGTTAAATACTCAATTCTTTTAGAAAAATCTGACAAACGGCGGTTAAATATGCTCAAATCATCTTTTTTGGCAATGTCCCTTTAACTCAGGTGTCAGCTGGAGAGGTTCTTACCACTGTTTCTTCTGTTGATACCATAGCAACAGCTGGATCACATGCTCCTCTGGTGTGCTTCCTATAAGCAGATGTGAACAATGCTGGCTAATAAAGTCTCAGCAAGTGCTGGACAGGAAAAGGATTGAATTAAGTCTCTACTTTTTTTTTTACTTTTTTTTTTTTTAAATAACTCCCAGCAAAGGCTTCCCAATGATGTTTATGACACAGGTAAATCCAGATCTGCAGGCAAAACAGATTCAGGCTTCTTCCTTGCTTAACAGAAAGAACATCAAGGTAGCTGACATTTTACAGCCATTTTCTCCTCATCTTGTGTAAGCATTTCTTGGAATCCTGAAGCTGGAGTATGTTTGCATATTCAAATGGGCTTGCAGTGACTGAATGAATGTTATCTCTGATCTATTGATGGTTAATCCTGCTGTTAAAATGATTACATTTTGGGGTATTTTTCAAAACTTTACCCCAAATAAAAACTATTAATATATCAATTGAATGCTCTATATTTTCCATTCATGTGGCAATCACTTAAAGGAATACTGGTGAGTTTGGTCTAATAACTATGTTCTTGTTTTTAAATCACAGAATAAAGCTTTTCACATGTCAAGTGAAAATTTAATCATGCCGTCGCTTAGATGAAATGTTCATAATCCTTCTCCTTGACTAGTGTGGAAAATCTATGTGTAGTCTTATTTACATTCATATTTAGGCAAGAAAAGAATAATAATTCTATCTTTTAATCTGATTTCTGCTTCCAAGTATCTCCCATAAATTCCTCCCATATAACACTAAACCATACGCAGTCTCAGCTGCATCATACTCCCTGAGTTCAAAACTGACTTGCAAGGCATAGTCTGCAGTTATGTCAGACATTGTGTAATCAATCTGTACTTTAATTATGGGTTCTTATGAGGACAAATAAATCACACCTCCATGCAGTACAATGGAAGGGCTAAAACCCAAACAGAGAAAGAGAGCAGTAAATCTATTCCATTATGCAACTAGGTAGAGATTTAGGAAGAAATCAATGTTAATACTTCTGATGAAAATGCAGAGTAGAATCTATGATTTAGAAATTTGAAGTGGTTCAGAAATTGCAGATGCCTGTAGATTTCTTAGACTAATACTTGTTTATGGTGTCTGCATCAATTTAGATGCAAAAACTTAAGAGATCTAATTACTTTCCTTCTGTTTTACACAGTCTCTTTTAATTGCGTACTACCAGGATAGAAATCCTGGGAGGAAATCTTAAGTAGTAATGTCTGCTGCTGATTTTAGCTCTTTTCTTTCTGAAGACTAATAAATGTGTGTGTGCATGTGTGCGTGCGTGCGTGTGTGTGTGTGTGAAAAAGGGCCTGTTTCTGCCACCCCTTTGATAGTGTTGTAAGAATTTGTGATGATTACTGGAAATGCTCACTGGTAAGGTCATTGCAAGGGAAATGGCCTCCATTCAAGTAAAATGACAGCCTCTGCTCCAAGCCTCAGATCGTCACATAGCAAGCTGCCTGACAGGCACTTGTGCACATGGTTTCCATAGGTCTAGAGCAGGCTTTGAGCTGTGTATAAGGTAGTGGTACTTAAACGGGATGGGCATGAAGGGTACGAGGAGTGCAGATTTAGATGCAACAGTATCTGGCATTCAGAGAGTCTGAGCTTTTCCCATGTGTCTCTAGGAGTATGGGACATAAGTGTAAGGGAGTATACTGGCAGGCAAAGAGGAGACACCAAAAGCAGAGAGTATCCTGATGCTCAAAGCAGCTCAGGTGTACTGTTGGTCTCCTCCTGGACTGCCCATTGCTGCCATAGGTTGTTGCATAGATAGAAGGTGGCCCACACTGGCTGGCCTCAGGACAAACCCTCCAGGCCAGGTGAGCCAAGGGCTCTTCTCCTGCTGCTGCCCCTTGTGGGGAAACACAAGCTTATGGTCCTCAAACTGTTGGGTTAGCATTTCTCACCACAACAGTAGAAGAGGTTGAAACAATGGGGGCAGGGGGGAACAAACCAAGAAAGAAAGATAAAAAAATGAATGGAAAAACTAGACCTGTTCAGGCTAGGAAGATGAATAGCTGAGCTAGTTAAACCAGGCTAAGTAAGAAATTAGCAGGCATTGTCTTGGGGATGAGTGATGCCAGAAGTGAAGGAAGTAGGTAGGTAATCGTCAACAGTTCCTAAGAGGATGAATGGCATGCAGATAGACAGATTTAAAGTCAGGAATAACAATTGTGCTTAGAAGTTAAAACAACTTGCTTTATTGTTTTATTTGTAGTCATTGTGCACAAGCATTTTTTTTCTCAAAACTCCTAGGCAGACTGTATGTTATGTTTGTGGAAGGACAAAATCATTGTTAAAGCATAACCATAATAACAAAGAGATTGTTCCACCACCAAAAAAAAAAAAAAGAAAAGCTTTTTATTGCAGTCTGTGGCAAGAGAAGTTCCAGAGAATTGTAACATGCAATCAACAAAGGGTCAGCATTGCAGCTAGTATAAATCAGGGTAACTACAACCTGGAGTTATATCTGCTTACGTCAATTGAATGTCTGGCCCCAAGAATGTTAAATAAAATCTGCTCTGCAGAATAAGACTACGTACCCAAGGATCCCATGACTCGCCTTCCTATGGTGAGAAAATGCAGAATTAATAAGATTTTGCTATTAGTGAACTTGATCTGAGACTGCGTTTTATTTTATTCCAGTGAAGCCTGGCAGATATTTAGCATCAGGAAAGCAAAAGCTGGTAAGAGCATTTCTTACATAGTGCAAACATTTCCTAAGGAGCTCCGGGTGCGGGAGCCTGCAAGCAGCCAGGCTGCGGGCAGCACTGCAGGGCAGCCCTGGGTGGCCTCACCCCATAGAGGGTGCCCTGGAGTGAAGGCTGCCAGTTCAGCTCTGGCACTGTGGCACCCCTCTCAATTGTTGAAATGCAAACCAGAGAAAAGAAGCTGCACTTCTTTATTTCTTGATAAGTACTTAAAGTAGAAGTACTTTGACCTATTTTTTTTTTTCTCCTAAGCTACCCCTGTCTTGATATTCCCACTTAGCAGAGAGCTGTGTGTCACTCCTCACAGCAGCCCTGTTCTCAAAGACTTAAGGCTGGACTCAGCCCAACAGCCCTACACTGGAGAATATCTACCCAGCTGCACTAAAAGCAGGGGTCATTTGACAATGGCTCAGAGCAACACTTTTCAAGCCTTGAGCAGCACAACAACTCCAATAATAGTCACCGCCTGCCTTGCTCTTTTCATGCTCTCTCCTAGCTCGACACTGCAATAATAAAAAGCCTCTTTAGAAGATAATGCACACTCTGTGATGCTCACCATTCCTGTGATTTACAGGAGCTAAGGACACTACTAAGGTCCAAGGCATTTCTGTTGCATTCAAAGATACCTTGGCAAAGACTTCTGGCAAAGTCTTAGAAGAAAAAGTAAACAGTTTAATGGAATCCCCACACAGCATTGCCCATGTCTGGCTTGGAATTGTAGAAGAGGTCAATCTTGAAGAGGGCTTTGCCTGTACAGTGGCTGGTGCCTCCGTGCCCTGGGGCAGCAGAGCCAAGAAACAAAAACCCTGCAGGGGAAAATGCTTGATCCCTGTTTGGGATGCAGGGAGGGTCAGTGCTCAGCTGGGCAAGAGCAAGTCCCAAGAGCACTCTCAATGTTGGCTGTGAGTGGGCAAGGCTCTCTCCTTGTGTAACTGTTTGAGAACTGGGTACAGTATCCAGCAGAGCATGGTTTTATATAGCCCACATTTTACATAGCCTCTGCTCTTGCTCCTGCCAGCTGCTGCACCCCTCACACCTAGTGCTTTACCTATTCCTCTGAAGCAAGGACAAGCCTTTCCTGCACACTAGTGACAGAAAATCCACAGGCCAACACTGTAACACCTGTCATCACAAGACACCAGCTTTTCTCCTGACTGAACTTCTTCCCCTTTTTCTTCTTTCTGAGTTATTCAGTTATTAATAAGAGGAGATCTGCCTTTATTGATATCTTGTCTGATGATGTGACCGCTTGGACTGTCACCACAGAGCAGATGTTTTCTGCAGCAGCTGGGCAAAAGTAATTAGTGCAAGAGAGGTATAAGCAAACCTGCACTGTTTGATCCTCAGCAACAGAGGCCTTAGGCTTTGGCTGCCTGAGCAGCAACAAGAAGAAATTGTGTAGTCCAAGAGAAGATGAATTTAGCTTGCAGCACAATTTGATCACTCAGCTTATTTACAACACTCATCTTTGGCATCACTTTCTTCTCAGTTAATACTTTCTGCTCTGCCTTGGTACCAGCCTGGGTAAACCAGAGGCCTTCTGGAGGGGAAAACAGAGGTTATCAGTCTGCTCTGCAGTCTGTAGTAATGGACTGAGGGGCAGCACCTTGCCAGAGTGGATTTTGTTTTGCTCTTCAAGGGTTACAGCTGTTCCTTGGCAAACTTTTATCTCCTTCTCTTATTAGCTTAACAGATGTAAATTTTTCAGGTTACTTCAAATAGCAGTCTGGTTGAACATGAAATTCTTGCCACCAAGAGGTCTGTCATTTGGCAGATAAATAACATTATTGCTGAAGTATTAAAAGAAACTAGAAATCCTCCACTCTTTGTGTCTTACAGCTACCCTGGGTCTGTGGAGCTCACAGATGTTTTTGAGGAGGGAGAAAGATTTATGTAGAGAATGAACATGCATGTAAATCTCTCTTTCCATGTATGCTGTATCCTCCTGTGTTGAGTCTTGGCCTTGGTAAGAATTGTCATAATGTCCAAATGTTTTTATCACTGATTGAAGAGACTATCTGCTATGAAATCACTCTTCTGTCTGGTCTCTCTGAATTGGGGATGGAATACAAACAATTAGTAACAGGTTTGTGCTGTTCAGATTCAGAAACATTCATATTGAAAGCCTGCACTGTTCCTCTCTCTGCAAAACTCCTCTTACATATATCAACAGAAGAGCAGCACTTCTGTATCTGTCAGAGATTTTCCAAAGTTTTTCTATAATTCTGCCACACTCTCATCTCACTCATTTGAATATTGGCCCCTGTCTTGAGAAGAAGCATAAACCTTGCATTGCTCTCCCCATAGCGAATTATCGTTACATGCGATACAGATGCTGCTCTAAGTTTATGTTTTCAGGTTCCAAAACAGATAAGTGCTAGGAGGAGGAAGTTCATGATAGAACATATCTTTAGCTAAAACTGGGAAGATCCACTTAGATGTGGTCCTGGATGGTATCACTTTGCAAACAAGATTTGGTTTAGAGGTGCTGCCACTCCCTGCTTCTGCAAAAGCAGAGGGGAAACACTGGATCTGTCTCCTACTGCCCATGTGGAGTCCAGCTTCTTAAACCAGGGGCTGCCACCACTTCAGCAGAGCTCATGAGCAGAAGCCCAGTATAAAATGATCATGAAAGAGGATGCACCTGAAAGCATGTACAGCTTTCAGGAAGACCATAGAAATATAGGGTTGCTCAATAACTTTTATCTCAGGTGCTCAGGAAGGATGACCAAATGTGAGAGATATAATGGACTGTGGCTGCAATTGTTTTACCTTCAGCCATGCAGAAGTTGTCCATTCACAGAAGGGCACCATCCCTCCCTCATTCACACCAATTCAGAGAATGAGTTTAGCTATTTGGCAAGAGATGTTCTTTCTGTGCTGAGAGAACCCAAATGCAGAGCTCAGCCAAAGAACCTTAATCTAAGTTTCATCTCTTTCCAAGGAAGGGTCAAACACTTGACTGTTATTTTGTAAACCGCCGTCATAGGCAGCTGGCTCATCAGCCTCCAGCACTGCCAAATCAGAAACTATGTCCAACTTTAAACCCATTGCCAATTAGTCTGGACCAAGCAGCATACCCTGTGCAAACACCAAAGCAAGACAGTGGCTCCACCCTCCAGGAACAATTTGTACTGATACGATGTACTGAAAAGCACCCATTAGCACTGGCATACTGATTTAAACATGGCAAGACAAAGAAGCTAGCTGCTAAAATTAAGATGCTTAGGGCACAGAAATTCTGTTCAGCTTCTGGCTTCAAACTGTACAAAAAAAAAAAAAAAGATGGGGAGGAGAGATACTTTTTGGTTTGGGGTTTTATGGGTTGTTGTTTGGTTGGGTTTGTTTTGTTTTGTTTTGTTTTTTAACACAGCATTATATAGAAAAATCTAATCCTTTTCATTTAGCAAATTCATTTCGTTTCTTTGAGGGTTAAATCTTGCTTGCTTCAAACAAATGAGTAATCCAATTGGCTTCAATGTGACAACTCCCAAAAGGCAAACAGGATTTTACTCCCTCCAGAACATAGTACACAAATTTTGTGAATGAGTTATTTGAAACACTGGATGTTTTGTGTGCTAGCTTTGGTACTGCCCCGTAAACCCATGATGATGGTGTCAGCCAGTTTTTTCTTGTGCTGTAGATTTAAATGGCTTTCTGTGGCTCTAAATTTAAACTAGAGCCTCTCACTACAAATCAAAAGTTTGTATGTTGGTTTTATAAGATGGAGAGAAGATAGAGGAGGAGAAAGCACTCTCTCTGAAATCAGTAGTTAGGGCCAATTTACTTTTACTGGGTGTTTTAATTTCTTGAGAACTGCAGTCTCCTAGGACTCTTGCAAAACTAAGCTCTGCATTTCTAATGTGAGAGAACGAGAGTGACTGAGCCGTAGTGTATAAACTTTCCCAATTTGCTAACATTGGGGACTTTCTCTTCTCACTGCCTGAATTCCTATATTCTTACTAAGCCTTCTTTCAAGAAAGCAGACATTTCATCTTGCAGTTTGTCTCATATTTGCTGCTGACAGTGCAGGCTGTTTTTAGAGTGGCCTGAATTTCTTTTGATACCTACAGCTACTTCACAAAAGACACTAAATCAGACATCTCCCATCACCCACCTACAACCCTTTCACCACTACAGGAGGGAGCTCCCTTGACAAAAATGTTCACACTGTCAGGAAATGAGACCAAGAAGGTAGTCAACAGTCCACATGCATGAAACCCATCCAAAGAAAATAGCTTCAGTGTTCTAACCTTGGGACAATGTGCAAAATCACCCACTGGCCGTTAAAAAACCCAGTCAGGTGTGTAGAGCCACTGAATCCAAATAACAAGCAAGAGAAGAGAACATTGCAACAAATGAAGTGCCAAGTACACTGGATGTTGCTTTGATTATACTCAAACAGACTTAGTCCTATTGGAACTTGCATGTCTTTGGGTCCTCTACACTTGCTCAAGTTGCAGTCTCCCACTGCCCCATATCTCCTAACAGGTAGCAAGGCTTATGCAGCTTGCATTTTTAGAAGAATATCTGCATCTTCTTTGTGTGTGTATGTGTGAAAATAATGCCTACAAAAGGATAGGGTATGTGGAGAAAGCTGTTATATAAGCAGAGAATAGAGAGTTCTGATTAGGCTTCTACTCTGGGCTACAAAATAAATAATCACAGAAAATTAAGATACAGGTGCCTATACCAGGACTGAATATGGGTCATGGTTTTGAGCACAAGCCCTATGAGGAGAGGCTGAGGGAGTTGGGATTGTTTAGCCTGGAAAAGGGGAGGCTCAGGGGTGACCTCATTGCTCTGTACAGCTACCTGAAAGGTGGTTGTAGCCAGGAAGGGGTTGGTCTCTTCTCTCTAGCAACCAGCACCAGAACAAGAGGACACAGTCTCAAGCTGTACCAGGGGAAGTTTGGGCTTGAGGCGAGGAGAAAGTTCTTCATGGAGAGAGAGTCGTTCGTCATTGGAATGGGCTGCCCAGGCAGGTGGTGGAGTCACCATCCCTGGAGGTGTTCAAGAGGGGATTGGACGTGGCACTTGGTGCCATGGTCTAGTCATGAGGTCTGTGGAGACAGGTTGGACTCGATGATCTTTGAGGTCTCTTCCAACCTTGGTGATACTGTGATACTGTGATGGGTTTGTTTCCTGGGCATTCATTTCCTGATCATACAGACACTGCCCTGAGACTCACAGATGACAGCAATCAAGCTGTGTAAGACCACTGTATACAGCACATACTACTGTGAGGGAGTGTATTGGAAACTGGCCTAGTAATTTTTAATGTGTGCTGCTCATTGCTAAACTCAAGCATCACATTTTCAAGAAAAGTCTTTGTATTAAGAGCAGGCCTCAAACCAAAATGCTGGATATGGATACCTCCTGTATGTGCACCAGGTTTGATTCAGGATCACTTTGGAGCAATGGACCCTGTATGCCAATGGTCCACCCAGATCATGAGGGTGACACCAATAAGAGCCCTCTGTCAGGAGAAGGGCACTGTGGCCCAGCTTGTGTCCTGCTTTTGGCAGAATAAAATGCTGGAAATTTAAGGAAACCTTGCAGACTGTGCCATTCTCTCCAGAGAAATTTCATAGGCAGGACCATGTAATCTGTGACTGTTTGAAGAAAACTGTTGCATACCTTCTTAAATTAGAATAGAATAGAATAGAATAGAATAGAATTAACCAGGTTGGAAGAGACCTTCGAGATCATCGTGTCCAACCTATCATCCGACACCACCTAATCAACTAAACCATGCAACCAAGCATCCTGTCAAGCCTCGCCCTGAACACCCCCAGCGTCGGCGACCCCACCACCTCCTCAGGCAGCCCATTCCAATGGGCAATCACTCTCTCTGTGTAAAACTTCCTCCTAACCTCCAGCCTAAACCTCCCCTGACGCAGCCTGAGACTGTGTCCTCTTGTTCTGGTACTGGTTGCCTGGGAGAAGAGACCAACCTCTGCCTCACTACAACCCCCCCTCAGGTAGTTGTAGAGAGCAATAAGGTCACCCCTGAGTCTCCTCTTCTCCAGACTAAGCAACCCCAGCTCCCTCAATCTCTCCTCATAGGGCTTGTGTTCCAAACCCCTCACCAACTTTGTTGCTCTTCTCTGGACTCGTTCCAGCAAGTCAACATCCTTCCTAAACTGAGGGGCCCAGAACTGGACACAGTACTCAAGGTGCGGCCTAACCAGTGCAGTGTACAGGGGCACAATGACCTCCCTGCTCCTGCTGGCCACACTGTTCCTGATGCAGGCCAGGATGCCACTGGCCCTCCTGGCTGCCTGGGTGCACTGCAGGCTCATGTTCAGTCTACCATCAACCAGCACCCCCAGGTCTCTCTCAGCCTGACTGCTCTCCAGCCACTCTGACCCCAGCTTGTAACTCTGCATGGGGTTGCTGCGGCCAATGTGCAGAACCCGGCACTTGGATGTGTTAAATCTCATGCCGTTGGACTCTGCCCATCTGTCCAGCCTGTCGAGGTCCCTCTGCAGAGCCTCTCTACCCTCCAGCAGATCAACTCCTGCCCCCAGCTTGGTGTCATCAGCAAATTTACTGATGATGGACTCGATGCCCTCGTCCAGATCATCAATAAAGATGTTAAAGAGCATGGGGCCCAGCACTGATCCTTGAGGCACACCACTGGTGACTGGCTGCCAGCTGGATGTGGCACCATTCACCACCACTCTCTGGGCTCGGCCCTCCAGCCAGTTCCTAACCCAATGCAGTGTGCTCCCATCCAAGCCATGGGCTGACAGCTTAGCCAGGAGTTTGCTGTGGGGGACGGTGTCAAAAGCTTTGCTGAGGTCCAGGTAGACTACATCCACAGCCTGCCCTGCATCCACCAGACGGGTCACCTGATCATAGAAGGAGATCAGGTTGGTCAGGCAGGACCTGCCCTTCCTAAACCCATGCTGGCTGGGCCTGATCCCTTGGCCATCCTCCAAGTTCTGTGCGACTGCACTCAAGATGACCTGTTCCATAATCTTGCCTGGCACTGAGGTCAGGCTGACAGGTCTATAATTCCCTGGCTCATCCAACCGGCCATTCTTGTGGATGGGCACCACGTTGGCCAGCTTCCAGTCATCTGGGATGTCTCCAGTGAGCCAGGACTGCTGAAAAATGATGGAGAGCGGCTTGGCCAGCACATCTGCCAGCTCTCTCAGCACCCTGGGATGGATCCCATCTGGTCCCATGGACTTGTGGGGATCCAAATGGCTAAGCAGATCACCAACTACCCCATTCTGGAACAGAGGAAGACTATGCTGCTCCCTAACTCCTTCTGCCAGCTCTGCAGGCCAGCTGTCTGGAAGACATTCTGTCCTGCTAGAAAAAATTGAGGCAAAGAAGTTATTAAGTAACTCTGCCTTCTCCTCATCCTTTGTTACAACATTCCCCTCCGTGTCCACCAAGGAGTGGAGGTTGTCCCTGCCCTTCTTCTTGCTATTAATGTATTTACAGAAGGACTTTTTGTTGTCCTTCACAGCAGAGGCCAGTCTAAGCTCCAAATGTGCTTTTGCCTCCCTAATTTTCTTCCTACAAGACCTAGCAACATCCTTAAACTTTTCATGGGTTGCCTCCCCTTTCTTCCAAAGATGATACACCCTCTTTTTTTCCCTTAGTTCTTTTAGAAGCTCATCACCCATCCAGGCTGGCCGTCTGCCCCGGCAGCTCCTCTTCCGGCGCATTGGCACAGCCTGATCCTGTGCCTTCAAGAGTTCCTCCTTGAAGTAGTCCCAACTCTCCTGGACCCCTTTGTTTCTAAGGGCTGTCTCCCAAGGAACCTTCTGAGTTAGTTCCTTGAGCAACCTGAAGTCCGCCCTCCGGCAGTCCAGAGTGGAGGTCTTCTTGCTGCCCCTCTTAACTTGACCAAATACTGAAAATTCAACTATCTCATGGTCACTGGCCCCTAAACAGCCTCCGACCACCACATCACCCACCAGCCCTTCCCTGCTGGTGAAGAGGAGGTCTAGCATAGCCTTACCCCTGGTAGGCTCACTCAGCACCTGGGATAATTACTTACAAGCACTTGGACTGCAGTAACATTATTGCTTTTGTTTTGGTAAATATGAAGCAGACTATCAATCCTTGAAAGAGCAAATATGGAAAAGAAGACATAAGTTCATCCATAGACTAATTTGCTCTTCAGCCCTACTAAGATGGCATACTTCCCTGGAGTCTATTTTCCTCAGATTTTATTTTTACCAGCCTAGTCAAACATCCTAATTAATAGATCTCAGTAGGAAAAAAACCAAAACAGCACACAAAAAACCAAACAAACCAACAACAAAATGAAACTAAAAAACCCCGACACAATTAAAAAAATATAAAATCTAACGATGATGGTGTAATGTGAAATGTCTTCCAGCTCTACTGTGTTAAATATGTCTCCCTACAGCATGTGGGGAGCCCTGAGAGCTTGGCTCCTGCAGGGGCAGTGTTGGCATAGGTGTGGGAAGATAATCTGTACAAAACCTCATCTGTGTGAGTCTCCCACATCTGGGGGGGGGGGTGTTTCTGTGTCACATGAAAGGTACTCAAGCCACCTTCTGAGAAAATACTGCCTCAAATCTTGGTCATTGGAACTAGGTATTCCAAATCCCCTACTTAGCCCTATAAATATTTTATTTCCATCTTGTAAAAACATTTAGAACCTTTATCTTAAAGATCATAAAAGACAAAACAGTGGCATACCTCCCTCCTCTGAAATTCTGTTGATATAAATTGAAGTAAGGTACTGGTCTGAAAGTGATTTAAAGGGGCAGGGGTAGAAAGGCAGAAGTTTTGCAGTTGCATCCAAGAGAGTTTGAAGTTTAGAAACTTTTGCTTTCAGATCTTGCAGTGGAATGTAGGAAGAGTGAAACAGGGCTGTAACCACAAACCCACCTTATCAGCCAGAAGGCTGCACTTACTGAAATTTAAATCTGGAAGAAGATAATGGATTTCCTTTTTTTTTTCTTTTTTTGCAGGGGGGGGGAACAGGGCAGGGGAGCAGAAAGAGGCAAATGTTCCAGTAATAGTTTAACTCTTTTCAACAAATACGAGCCTAGTAATTTTCCCAATGTCACCTGCCAGCAAGTGCCATAAACACCTTCAAGAACAAATACATTTAAAGGAACAAAACCCAAGCTTTTTGCTGGAAGATAGCATCAGTAGCACTGAGACATCTGAGGACATTTGATGAGCAGTGCTGCTGCTGGATTCATAATCCTTTCCAGATTACTCTTTGAAGAAAGAAAGCTTAACCCCATTTGACCTACACTTACTCAGGTTGTCTCTTCCACTTCACCAGCTTGAGCCACATACAAAGGACCTTGTTTTTGCAATGGTTTTGATAGATTTTCAGGGACACAAATGTGCCTGACTGTGAGGTTTATGCCTCTGGAAATTGACTAGCAGTTCATTAACCCTGGCTGCAGCTGTTGAAGTCTGGTGTGCCAAAATAATAAAATGCAACCCTGATTTCCTTTCTTTTGGGTCAGGTCTTGACAGCAAGTGACATTCTCAGCTCTGAGAGCATCTGGGATCATTGGCTCCTGGAGAATTAGAATAGGATAGGATAGGATAGGATAGGATAGGATAGGATAGGATAGGATAGGATAGGATAGAATAAAGCAGGATGGAAAAGACCTTCGAGATCATCAAGTACAACCTATCATCCAACACTATCTAATCAACTAAACCATGGCACTAAGTGCCCCATCAAGTCTCTTCTTAAACACCTCCAGTGATGGTGATTCTACCACCTCCCTGGGCAGCACATTCCAATGGCAAATCACTCTTTCTGTGAAGAACTTCTTCCTAACATCCAGCCTAAACCTCCCCTGGTGCAGCTTGAGACTGTGTCCTCTTGTTCTGGTGCTAGTTGCCTGGGAGAAGAGACAAACCCCTACCTGGCTACAACCTCCCTTCAGGTAGTTGTGGACAGCAATAAGGTCTCCCCTGAGCCTCCTCTTCCCCAGGCTAAGCAACCCCAGCTCCCTCAGCCTCTCCTCATGGGGCTTGTACTCCACACCCCTCACCAACTTTGTTGCCCTTCTCTGGATACGTTCCAGCAACTCAACATCTTTCCTAAACTGAGGGGCCCAGAACTGGACACAGGACTCAAGGTGTGGCCTAACCAGTGCTGAGTACAGGGGCACAATGACTTCCCTGCTCCTGCTGGCCACACTGTTCCTGATGCAGGCCAGGATGCCATTGGCCTTCTTGGCCACCTGGGCACACTGCTGGCTCATGTTTAGCCTACTATCAACCAGTACCCCCGGGTCCCTTTCTGCCTGGCTGCTCTCTGACCATTCTGACCCCAGCCTGTAGCTCTGCATGGGGTTGTTGTGGCCAATGTGCAGAACCCGGCACTTGGATGTGTTAAATCTCACACCGTTAGACTGCCCATCTGTCCAGCCTGTTAAGGTCCCTCTGCAGAGCTCTTCTACCCTCCAACAGATGAACACCTGCCCACAGCTTGGTGTTATCTGCAAATCTAATAATGATGGACTCAATGCCCTCATCCAGATCATCAAAAAAGATATTGAACAGGACTGGGCCCAGCACTGATCCCTGGGGGACACCACTAGTGACTGGCTGCCAGCTGGATGTGGCACCATTCACCACCACTCTCTGGGCTCAGCCCTCCAGCCAGTTCCTAACCCAGTGCAGAGTGCTCCTGTCCAAGCCACGGGCTGCCAGCTTGGCCAGGAGTTTGCTGTGGGGCACGGTGTCTTACTGAAGTCCAGATAGACCACATCCATGGCCTTCCCCACATCCACCAGGCAGGTCACCAGATCATAGAAGGAGATCAAGTTGGTCAGGCAGGGCCTGCCCTTCTATGGCTCTCTGTCTCCTATGGAAAGTTTTTGCTCTTATGTGGCTGTTGCTTTGATTTTCTAGTGGTGTGTGTTTTTATACATGTCTGTAGAAACAAACACGGTTTATCCTACTGTCACACAGATCCCTTGCAATGTTTCGTGAACAACATCCAGTCAGTGTTACACTCAAGACAAGGAATGACTCATTTTTTACAGTTGTGATCTTCTGAGAACATTTTAAAGGCTACAGTGGAAATGGTTTAATTGAGAAGTATTTCCTGCATCACCATCAGTGTCTTTTTTTACCCTGGCTTTCCATTTCCTTTTCTTTTCCAATGGTTTGGGTGTTCTATATTTAGCCAGTTCACTGAAGTCTGTGCGGAGAACTGAACCAAGAACTTGTACAAAAGATGTTACCCTGCTTCATAGTAGAACCCCCTGCAATTTGACTGTCTTGTCATTCCCATTCATTCTTGCTGAATGTAACTGTGTAAGATTTTAGCAGTGCACAGTGCATTTTTAATTCACCGTGTGCCGCTCCCTCAAATGAGAATTAGATGACATCTGCTGCCAGGGTGACTCAGCATGCGAAGAACTGCAATTGCAACCCAGCAGCCTAAGCTAAATAACCTGACCTGTTTACTTCAAAAGCCAGTCAAATCTAAATGCCTAATATTAGATTAAGGTGTGGGTGGGTGGGGATTGGAATGAGCCTAGGAGGGGTGAGGGAAGGGACAGACTGTGGCCCTGAACTACATAGGCAAGCACTGGAACAGGGAGCAATGTGGCAGTGGTGCTTGGACCCCAAGCCTGCAGCCCTGAACAGGGTGTTTGCTGACTTGTAGCCTGTGCAAACCAAAATGTCAGACAAAGGTGTTACTGCAGTTGGAGGGGGAGACAGAGATTTGCAGGGGCAGACCAGAGGAGCCTGTATGAACCTGCCTTCTGCTGCAGGAAGGATAAGAGAAGGCAAAATGACGAGTTTCACAGGTGGCTCAGGCAGGATGGCCTGCAGGCAGTAGAAGCTCTCAGGAAGCAGTAGCTCACTTTATCTCCAGCAGTATTTTGGGAGGGAGAATAGAGGGCACTATCCTTGCACAAGCTTTGGCATATGAACAAAAGACATTAGGTATCCAGCAGTTAATCCACTAGAAAGGTGTATTCCCTGCCTTCGTAACAATGGATTTTCATTTCCAAGTGGACAAGATCTTTGAAGATCCCTATTAATAATCTAATGCTTCTTGGTCTGACTCATCAAGGGTAATTTTACTGCAGCACTTTTAAGTGTCCAGGCTTGTTTTCCATAGGAATGTAATGTTTCTAGAAGGTCATGTTTGGTGACTGAGCCTCCATAGATCTTTTGTGTATGTATGAAGATATTACAGATTTTCATATCTTTACTGGGATTTGTTGACTGTTTACAAGCCTACAAGGGGGCAACTGGACTTAGAGTTGCTTTCTTCATGTACATGAAAACATTATCATATACTTGCCATATTTTCCTTCAGAGTAGAGGAAGCTTTCCATGGATCTCTAAACTAAGCCCCTCCCTGCAAAAAGGTTTTCTTATTCAGAGATGAGGAAACTAAACCAAGAAATTATTCAATAGTTTTCCTGAGTCCCCACAATGATTTAGAACCTATTTCATGTCTGTGAAGACAGATTTTGTGGCTGAACTTAATGGCAGGAGTCATTGACATTTCCTGTAACCCAGAAGTAACATTACACTATGTATTTCCATGTGCCCATCTTTTTGTTTAAAGAGATCAGAATGAGTTCTCAGTTTACAGTGACTGTGTTGGTAGGAATTAATGGCTGAGATGAAATGCCCAGGAGCTCCTGGAGGAGTGAAAGCATAAACAGTTTGTAGATTCTGCTCTTCAGGCATAAGGCTATTTTCTGCTCTTGTAATGTGACTCTGGTTTCAGGGGTCTCTTCTTTTGGGAGCAATAGATCCTTGATTACTTTCTCCTGAGATAATTTGTGGCACTCTCTCTGAATTGTAGTGGCTTTGACTGTGCAGCATTGCAATGTGTGAGTGAAAAGATGCGGAGGCAGCTGGCATTCATTCCAGAAATACATGGGCACTGGTGTCTGCCAGGGCCACGCCTGGGAATGTCTCAGCTCTTCCACTGCACAGATGCAGAAACACAGACTGTTTCTTCCTTACAGCTGGTTGGTTCAATTTGGCAATCTCACCTAACTACCTTCTTGGAAAACAGTTTTGTGCTTTAAATGTCCTTTCTCCTCAAAGGTGTCTGAGCCTTTGTGCAGAATCAGTCAGGGAATGCTCTGGAAAAGGCAGACTGTTGGCCGTGATGTACGTGACAAAAAGCCACAAAAAGGGTTTTAATTTCAAAATGCCACATTGCATGCATTATGAAATGATATAAAAAGCTACAGCTGCTCTGCTAATAATTCTCTACATGCCTCAAAATGAAACACTTCATGAACTTGCTATCTTTCTAAGACATCTTTTATCATGATCTCCTAGCAGCCGCAAGCTAGTTACATTACCATAACAATAAATGAAATGTCCACCTTTCTGTCTCTTCCACACAGATATCCTTTATGAACACTAATGGCCTCTCTGAAGTCAACTAAGCAATCTGCATGCATAAAAATGTTTGCAGTGAAATGTCAAGGGTCAGTCCCAGCCTTCATTTTGTTTGATTATTTTTCATAGATATACACATTCAGTCATTTCCCAATCCATATCTGGAAAGCATCCACCCCTCTAGTTACACAGGAAGGTGTGAAGAAAAAAGCACATTGCAACACACAGGTGCTTCAAAGGCAGGGAACAATGCTATCGGCAGAGAAACCCATACACACAGCCTGCTGACCATAAGGAACTGGACGAAAAGACTAAAGCAGCTCAGAGGGAAAATATAACACAGAGAAGGCCAGCTGTGTCTTGAGGCACAGTTTCAGTTGTCAAGTCTACTGTAGTATAGAAAATACACCTTATTCCATTAGTCATGCTGAGGATGAAGTGAAGCTGAGCTGCCAGACAGTGCCTTTTGGTGCTGAGCGCACTCTCCAAACATGGCATGTAAGGAATGCACTAAGCAGCTCTACCTGAATGGTGCAGCCATTCAAATCATGCAGTGTGGGTACTCTGTCCTCTCATTGCCTGCTCCAGTACAGCTCTGATGTCTGAACCTGTGTCACCAGGAACTGAAAGGGATGTTAGCTGCCACCCAGCCCTTCCAAATAGTATATAAGGAAGACTGAAGACAAGTGTGCCAGAGCTCTAAGCTGCCCATCAGTTCATTGAAACCTGAGACCTTGAAAGAAGAGCAGAGTGAAAACGCAATCTGCCTTAATTCAGTAGTATACCACAAAAACACTGAACGTGAGCTGAGTTTTAAGTAATCAATACTTAATGTTGCAATGAGTGCTTCTTGGTTTCAGAAATACTGTCTTAAAGGTACAAAGCACTCAAAGGATCAAAAATAACCTTTACATATCCTGCTAAGATAAAGAAGGATATTTACACTGGGTTGATTCTGTTCTGTTGCTCTGAGGCTATGCACAGAAGACAGTTCTCTATTGTCTTACACTTTAAAATGTTGTCTTTTCCCTCATCAGAACAGAAGTAATTATAATTTGAAATGGACACCCCAATATAATTTTAAGGGCAGGGGGAAGTGAGTCAGCCCACAGATCCTTTTCTTCAAATGGCAAATTCCTGTATTTATCTCTGAAGCTATCAGACGTGGTCGATCCACTGGGAAATAAACTGTAGAGCAGCACTAAAAAGCCAGTCATTAGGCACATAAGAACTGATCACATTAACGCATAATTAGCACATAATTTTCTGAAGATCCCATATGGCTCCAGACATATCATTACTAACAGCAGCACATCGTATCATCCAACAAGAGCAGGTCAAGCCCTGACCATTTTCTAGCATTCATATTCTGATAATATGCTAGATTTGTAGTGCTGTATATTTGATAATATTGCTAGATTTGTGGTGCAATTTATAACTGAGATTAGTCTTCTCTTAAGTGTGAATGTTCTCTTTGATGATCTTGGTGGTGGTGATGTCTGCTATCTTGCTGCCGTGCCTGACAATAACATAACAAAGCTGAGTAGATCATCAGCTCAGCCTAACAACTGAGTAAGACTCTGGCATCTTACCAGCTCAAATAGTGGTGCACTGGCTGCAGGGCCCGGGAAAAAAATGCAAATATTTCTGCTGTGTAGACAGCTATACAAATAGCAGAGCAGATGAGGCAATCTCATCTGGGGAGACAAAGGATAAATGTGATGACCTCCTTCATTCAAGTTAAACAAGTAAAATCTTACCTTGGCTCATTGTCACCAGTTGCCCTCCTCTGTGAATGTGCACAAAGGGCAATGCACTATATCTGCCATTTGGCTGCATGACAAGAGCCTGGAGAGAATGTTCTGTGGTCAGGTCTCACTGTGCCCTGTCTATGTGCCTGCTGTGTGTGGTCAAGGTGCCTGGGGCAGGCTGAGCACACAAGGCAGCAAATGCCAATTCAAGCAGCCACATTTTCTTGCCATTCTGTCTCTCCTCCTCCACCAATATCTTTTGTGTTGCCATTCCATATGTTTGCTCTGTCTCCCTGTGGTGCTCTGCTTTTCTTGCACTCTCACTTTTTCTTGAGAGAGCGCAGAGGCTTATCAGGAAAAGTGGAAGCTGCCTCCAACATTTTGGTCATTCTCCCTTTTCAGCATAGAAGTCTTGGATGTTGGGGTGCAACAGGCGTTTCCTTGCCCATTTCCATCTGTGCTATCTGACACAATGAGCAGTCTCAGCTAAGATGTTTTTCACTGTGTCCCAACATGCCATGCATTGTGCAATGTACTTGGCTTTGCTTCCTACCACAGAAATTAACAAAATCCACACCATGCTTCTTGTCTGTCAGGAAGCTATACTCTGCATTAATAGCTCTTTCAGGAGACAGGCTATGTGACAGAGATGATTAATCCTAGCTACAGGTAATGCTTCCTGTCTTAAAATAGTTTTGGTAGATAAATAATAGATAATGAAATGCTATCCCACAATGGAGGTTTGGTCCAAGCCAGGAACTTTTGAGTTTTAACTCTGGCTTTTAGACACAATAGCTTTGTGGATAAAGGTAACTAGAAGTCTGTTTTGTTTGTTTTTACAGAGATGGTACACTTTCAGCTTTTTTTCATGCTCCTCAGGAGTTCCAGCTTTTCAGCATCTACAAACACAACCCTACTTCTCTGGCCACTTCTTTTGCTGTAAGCTAGTCATAGAGTTTTCCATGCAGATGTGTCAAAAAGATAAATTACTCAATGTCATAAAGATATCTGAAGATGCAGGTCATAGCTTGAGGCAGATTAGAGTCACACACAGTGCTCAGAGATTGCTCTAGGGAGCCTGCATTGTCATTGTGGTCCCCGCCAGTACTCAGTCTTTACCTGGAAAATGCACCCAGCAGACCTCATTTTTGAATCTGGGTCACACATACATTCACTGCTGCTCATGGGTAAGCTCTGGTCCAAAGCTTATTAAAATCAGCAATAGTCTTTCCTATTTAAGTGGGTTGGAGTCAGGGCTTTGCAGGGTGTAGGAACCCCAGCCTTCCCCACTTGTGTATAGCACAGTGGTGATCTAACACAGTGCTACCTTCTGAGAGCATGTTTACACAGTTGAGGAAGTCTTGGCTTCTGGAAGATAAAGGACTTTCTACCATGGGCACTGTTCAAATGGCATTTAAAATAACATTCAAACTCCTACAATCTCTCTGCAGTACTTGCCATTTAAATATTTTTTTCAAACCACACAGAAATAGAGCATGCATTGCAGTGATTTTCATCTATTCCCTTCTACCAGACAAACCAGGGAAGAAGGAGCTGTGAACACCAAACAGAAAATGCTGTGTTCAGGAATCTCATCCTTGCCAGAACATTTAAAAATAAGGAGTAGTGATAAGATAAATTATCTGAAAAGTCCCTTGAAAGAGCTTGAATTAGTTTCAGCAACTTTTTCTTTTTGACCACGTAAAATAAACGTGCTACATGCTAGAAATACTGAAGATAGCTGTGCAGATGCAGAAGCATCACTGAGCCTCCAGAAATACTGTGATCGCAATTTTAGCTTTAAACCAGCTACAGAGGACAGTATCCATGTCCCCATAGCTGTGCTATTGCTGCTGCTAGGCCCTGAGCTAGCTATGCAGTGCTGTAGTGACTTGCCTGTGATTTTGCTGGTAACAACACCACCTTAAAAGGGGCCAAAGATTAGGATTCTGTGTCTGTAAAGGCTGGCAGCCATGACAGAGCAGCGTATGATGTTCTGATTAATGTTTGGAGTAATAACCCATTAGTCTTCCATAATGGTGAGAGAATGGACTCTAACATATGGTGGTGATTGGCAAAGTAGTGCTGTGGCTACCCAAACTCATTTAATGCACCATGTGTACAAAGAAAGATGAAGCCAGGTTCACCCTGGATTCACCCTGTTTCATAAATATTTTTTCCTTGTGCAATGCAGACATACAGTTCTCAAGGATTGAAGGGAAGTAGTCCTTGATGCTTTTTCAATGCAAAGTGAGAACTGAGACCTAGTACCTTGCTGGGGTGAACACAGTGACCAAGGATGAGGAAAAGGCTGAGCATGTGCTGGAAGAGAGGCCAGGTGGGATCCACCCAAAGGTACTGAGGTTACTGGCAGAAGTGCTCATCAAGTCACATTCAATCATTTATCAGCAGTCCTGGCTAACCAGGGAGATCCCAGTTGACTGGATGTTAGAAAATGTGACACCCATCTAGAGAAGAGTCAGAAGAATGATCTGGGCAACTATAGACCTGTCAGTCTGACCTCAGTGCTGGGCAAGATTATGGATTAGATCATCTTGAGTGCCATCACACAGCACATACAGGATAAGGCAATCAGGCCCAGTCAGCATGGCTTTATGAAAGGCAAGTCCTGCTT
Organism: Dryobates pubescens; assembly: GCF_014839835.1. Lineage (NCBI taxonomy): Eukaryota > Metazoa > Chordata > Aves > Piciformes > Picidae > Dryobates > Dryobates pubescens. The sequence goes on from NC_071613.1 coordinate 28,912,026, forward strand.
GATAAACCTGATCTCCTATGACAAGGTGACCTGCTTAGTGGATGAGGGAAAGGCTGTAGATGTTGCCGACCTGGACTTCAGTAAAACATTCAATAATATCTCCCACAGCATCCTCTTGGAGAAACTAGCTGCTCATGGCTTGAATGGATAGATGCTTCATTGGATTTAAAAAAAAAAAGGATGGTTGGGCCCAAAGAATTGTGGTGAATGGAGTTAAATGCAATTGGTGCCCAGTCACAAGTGGAGTTCCCCAGGGTTCAGTATTGAGGACAGTTCTGTTTAATATCTTCAGCAATGATCTGTGTGAGGCAGAATGGATTGAGTGTACTCTGGATTGAGTGCACTCAAGTAAGTGCAGGTGTCACCAAGTCAGATGGGTTTGTTGATCTTCTCAAAAGGAGGCTCTATGAAACCTTAGTTAACTGTAACCTATGTCATTGGATCAGATATAGGCATTAGATACTCTGGCTTAAGATTTTAACTCTAGGAGTTGAAATTTAAGCTCCAAATGTCGTATTTAAACTCCTAAATATAAGTGACCTGATTTTCCAAGGTGTTAAGCATATGCAATGCCTGTTGATTTCAATGATAAATGTGGGTGCCTACCAACCATTTTGTAAAACCAGGCCATTTTATTTAGTCACTGACACATAAATTCCTAACTTTAAGCAGCCAAGTTTGAGACCTTTTCTAGCTTCATGCCATTCTGCTTCAGATTTAGCAGAAAATTACTTCCATTAAGAAATACCCTTGGCCTACTCTCTTTCAGCACTATTTTGCATTCATTTAAGGCTGATCTTGCAGAAACAAATAAAACCATATCAGTTTAAAATACCCCCCCCCTTTTTTTAATGCAGAATAAATAATTTTATAAATGTTTTTAAAAAGAGAATGACCTCATTTTTACACAGCAATTACTACTTAGAAGGGAATTTGTGCTGTAGAGCTGTTCTCTTTAGTACAGATGACACATTTCAGTGGGAAAAGCAAAGATAAATACACACACTGGGTTCCAGTCATATATGGACTATATCACAAACTAAATAACACTAGAAAACACTAGAAAATTTAAAATGAGCTCTGCTTCTCAACTCCAGTCTAGATTTATTATGTTCACCCCATGTGATGCTTGATCAGAAAGGAATAGGAATGCATGTAACAGGAGACAATGCACCAGGTCTGTGCACAGACTGAAAGTGCCAACTGTTCAAACACAAAACCCTACTGGAGGGACAACTAACACAAAGGAAAGCAAATATGGTTTAACCCATATAGCTTTACACTAGTTCAGCATTAGTTACAGTGACCAAAATACTTTCCTCTTAGGACATGCTTGTATACATTAGAGCTATAAATTCTGCAAAATTTCCTTTCTCTGACTGATACTCATATAATGGCATGGGCTTTTAGTGGTCTTAGCCTTAATCTTAGACTTTCAGAGTGAATTAGCAGCATGTGTTTCTTGTGTACATCTCCTTGCCATCTGTGGATTCTTTAGGTTCGAGGGAGGCAACAAATACATCAACACTCAGGGAGCCATTTGGATCTTGAAATTTTAAAGTGGGAAGTATTGATGGAAATAGTCTGAATCTTCACACTGGAGAGGTTGTTGCAAACAAAGATGTCTCAACTCAGCCTTAAGAGAAACAGAAAATTAATTAGACGTACCATGCAGAGAGCAAGGATTAGGTGGAGAGGGGATAGGTGAAGTTAAGGGAGATTTTTGAGACCTAAGGATGCGCAGAGCAAAAAATTGTCTCTTTGAAGTCTATTGAAGAAGGACATTTGTTTCCAAGAGATAAGTCTGAGCTTCAATACATCTTACTTACATGGTTCTGCATACAACACTCTGACCAGCAGTGAGTCAGGCTCTGCGTGCATTCTCTTCTGGAAGAGAAGCTATGCCTTGGGGCTCCTGCAAGTCCTCTGCGACGTACCGAAAGGTGGATCTGCACAGGAACAGTGAAATAAGCAGGGAGCTGGTGACAACAGTCCTGTTTTCTGCTGGTTAACATGATGCACTACCAGGTTACTAACAGGAAGTCTGGGACTACAGAGATGTGGTCTTGGCATGCTGATGATCTGCTTGCAATTTGAGACTTGTATTTAGTGGCAGGACTTCTATTTAGCTAGCTAAAATTGTTTACAATGGTGTAAGAATAGCTCAGAACAGACCACACTCCCATTTTTTTGACTTTCCAGACACAACCATAATGTTTTAAATATAGGTGTTGGGCTCATGCTTCTGTCTTTGAGTGTACACAACAAATCCATGACATAGTCATAGCTGGATCCTAAGTAAAGCCATAGAATAAACATAACCAAGCAAATGAAAACCAAAAAACATATGGGATGTTGCTGGGGCCGCTTTCTGGTTGGTTGTGAAACAAAACCCAAAGTGAGCACAACTCATGAACTATTTAAAGGAAGCACAGCTGCAGTCACCAACGCTCACCCAGCTTGGCCCAGATGCAGAGACCCTGCCCACCACCAATTTTCCCCTCTGGCAGAGGAGAGCTTCTCAGAAAGAAGCCACTACATTAAAAGCATTGCCACATCCTACTGCAGCCTCAGAGGGGCTGACACTTCCCACCAAGCCATTTCTCATCAGTCCTAGCAGAGGACTGGGCAATGCAGGATACCTGCATGCTGCAGCATATGTGCAGCCCAGCTTAGATAGCCATGACCCGTACCACTACCACAACACAACCTGCCCTGGGGGCAGACCTGCAGCTGCAGCCTGGGCTCCCTTTCTGGAAAGACTGGAGCACAGCTGGTCACCTTGAATGTTCTTCAACACTTTTGTAAATTAGCAGTAGTAAGTTCCTGGAAAGACCAGGCTTCCTTTGTACCATTTATTGATTGTATTGTAATACAGGTTTTTGCACAGGAACCTGTGCAAAAATTTTGTCCTGATGGAAGAAGATGGATGGGACTATTTGTCTGGAACTACTGAAGCAGCCCTGCAGGAACTGTCATTCTAGCTAGGTAGCTTAATTCCTGGGCATCTCCAGTTGACCACTTTAACCAGACCAACTGTCCACTATGTCCAGTGCTTTCTTATGCCATGTATTGACACACAGGTAATATGGGATCTACATCTTATGAAAGAGCTGACAGTACAAAAAGTGGAAAAATATGCAGTGCAGGAAATGGGAAAGGAAGGACAAGAATATCAAAGATAAAACCAGGCAGTAACACACACACATTGATTTTGTGCACTGTAAGCATTTCCAGATTGCTGTTTTGAGACATTTATATTCTTACTGGCTGTTCTGGTAGTGTTATTAACTTCACAGATGTCAGAATGGAGTACATATGGAAGAGATTTGTAAGGGCCATGCAGTGGCTTCATAGGGAGGTGGTGGAGTCACCATCCCTGGAGGTGTTCAAGAGGGGACTGGACATGGCACTTGGTGCCATGGTTTAGTCATGAGGTCTGTGGTGGCAGGTTGGACTTGGTGATCTTTGAGGTCTCTTCCAACCTTGGTGATTCTGTGATTCTGTGATATATTTGTACAGGGAGTTTATTTTAGGACACAAGGAGAAGACACCTTGTACTTGCTGGAGAAAAGGACAACTGGTCAGTAGAAGAGGAAGAAATGGTTAGATTTTTATGAGTTTTACAAGGTTTTGAAAGTTATGTGAAGAGCATCTAATGGGCAAATTAGTTAACATGAATGGACCTTTGGGAGCATCTGGAGGAAGCAGCAAGATTGCAGAATAACCTAGCATATGTAGAGCTCCAGGAAGAGAAGTGTCATTAAGGAGACCTCCAAATTAGTCTAGAAGAACTCACTGAGGTTGCTGAACATGAATTGTTTACACTTTCTAGATGCACAGGCTTGCAGTTGCTGGGAGACAGTGGGCTCTGTCCTTTGAAGCTGTTTTCACACTGTGATATCCAATTTGCTCCTGGTTGGTATATACAATAGATGTTGCAGGTTTTAAAAATCTGGTCTAAGCCTCATTGTCAGGTAAATAATCAGGAAAATCATGAGTTTTAAATCTAATATCATAAATAAATTTTCAAAATAACTGTATTTTTTGTTTTTCAGGCTGAAAATCTGTCAGTTTAGGGTATGTTTATGAGACTAGTAAAGTCCAGTCTGTGGCTCAGTTGGTGGCACATAAGACCCTTAATGGGAAGGTCATGAGTTCAAGCCTGCAGTGGGCACTAGTGGCCTCCCTACTCTAGTCATGGGGTCTGTGGTGACAGGTTGGACTTGATGATCTTTGAGGTCTCTTCCAACCTTAGTGATACTGAATACTGACTTCCAGTCACATTTATAGAAAGGCATTTAATAAGAAGGCAGCATCCACTTACAAGTAAGTCTGACTTACAGAAAAACAACCTACTCATGCTGATGTGTCAAAAGAATCCAGTAGGTCCTATCTTTCTTTACATGTACATATTGACACAGTACAAATGAAAAATGTTTCAGGGTTCTGACAGAAGACAAAGTACCTTTTACCTAGACAGTTTAATTTTGCAGAATTTCCCTCATAACCAGTATTGACCTGGGGAACTTGGTGCCTGTCAATTTCTTCCTCAGAAACCTTGTCCACACAGACTCAGAAGTAATCCTCTAATAAGCAATGTAAGTGTGGCAGAGTAAGATGAAGGGGGATTTATTTCCATCTTTCTTAACACCATATGTTCACCTAATCCCACTCTTCATTTAGTTAAAGGTAATCCCTGAGTCCTTCAGTACAAATTACATGCAAAGATAAATTATGTGTATGGGTGTACCTGTGTAAAACACTGCACATGTGTCTCATGGACTAAGAGAGAGAGAACACACTGATAGAGCTAAGGGAGCTGAGTTTTCCTGACCAGATGCTCCCAAATCATCTTCCTCCAAAGCACACATTAAGATTCAAGAAGGAATTTTTTTTTTCTTAAAGAATTATTAATGAAGCTTGCTTGGATTCCTGCCCATCAAATCTTTAATAAAAATCTTAGAACTTATTCTGAAGTGCCATATAATTTTTCCTACTTCATAAGTAAAATTATTCAAAAATTCATGACTGCTGTCTTTGAGAAGTCCAGAAACATCACACAGACCATGTTAAGCATGCTAAAATATTTATTTTCCACTTCTGATTCCAGAATGAGAGCTTTTAAATAAACTAAGGCTTCAAAATACAATGAGAAAAACTCTGAAACTTACTGTTCAAAAAATCTACTGTCTATTCATCTGCAGCTGTTCAAGAAAAGAATCTGAAATTTCCTACAACTATTTTCAGTCGCTCACTAAAGAGCAACTGGACCAATGAAAACTACCTCTTTAAAACAATGTAACACATTCAACCAACGTCACGTAAGTGGTCAAGACAGAAATTCCAGTGAATCCCAATGTGTGATTTACAAGGCGTACGTCAAACATTTCACGTAAGAACAAAAATGACAAGAAAAGAGTAGTTCTGCTCTGTACATATTTGGTACGGTTAAATAACACAGAACTTCTAGAGAAAGCTGTAGTTTCTACCCAGTCTTGCAACTTCATTGGTGTCCACCAGCTCCTGAAATAAAGACAAAAACCCTGCACTTGAGCGAGTCACTATCCAGAATAGGATCTGAGGACAAAACAGACCTGAAGACAGCTGGGAAAAAATAGGTAACAGCAACTGGAAAAACAAACAGTGCTAGTGCTGAGTATACCAGAGATGCGGGTATCTCTATCTCGGCAGCTCAAGAAACTGTACTGCGCTGCTGCAGTACATCCACACAAAGCTTCCCACTGAAATTATGGCCAGTGCATGACTGCCTTTGACTAAATTTAAACTATTTCAGTCTATAAATAAAGGAAGCTAAATGTAGTACAGTAGATTTTCACAGTACAACAGGAGAAGCTCCAAAATTCTATTTCAGACAACAATGTCACTGATAAATATTTTATTGAACATTCATAAAATCAATATACTTTAATAATTATTAAATCAGATTTAGCAGGTAATTATTCTGTAATGAGGATTAGCTGCATATAAGGTATTTGGTCTTGAAGGAAAGACACTTTCAACATTTACATTAAAATGCTCTTTTTCTAACTCAGTAAGCAAAAGATATCACTCCTGAAGTGAGTGATAGAAACTTTTCAGCACAAAATGAGAAATTCTGCAATGGAGGGAGTAAAAACAGAAGGTCAAAAGTAATCTGAAAGGTAAATGATTCTTTGTTGGGTTTTTTTATGCCTTACTCTGTAATGGTAGCATGGATAACATGAACTTCCAAGACCTTCTGAGAAATTATTCCAGTCTGACCCAGAGAAGTGCCTAATCCTGACACTTGGCATATCCTGGGACTCTCGTAGTTTAATATCAAGCAGAGTCATTATGCCTAAAATGTCATAAAGCCAAGCCATGTCAAAAAGGTTATTGCAAGAGAACTTTTTGTCAGGATTACAAGACAAATCTGAGCTGCAAAGCAGAAACAGCAAGCAGAACCAAAGCTCATTTCCCACCTTACTCTGCCATTCACCTCACTCTACCACTCACCTCCCTTATTATTTTGAACAAATTGTGGACATGTTCTTTTTATGTAAACTAATGGTTCTCATAATTGCAAAACTTCTGGTATACTTTTGTCATTTCACTGTGGTGTTCATGACCAAACCCTTGCCATTATGCAACAGCAAATGGGATGTTCTGATGCTTTTGAAGCAATGCATAGTTTGCTCCTATGCTGAAAATTCTAGTGTGGTTAGAACAAGTGTATGGAAAAGAAGCGCTATTTGTATTTTAAGTGAATTACATGTCAGAAACTTCTAGTTCTTATGAAGGAATAACCACAGAATTTTCAGAGGCATCACTCAAAGAAAGCAAAGATGCTCCAAGCTATATTTATTTGCAGAGTTGTTTGCAATGCTGTTGCCATAGCTTTGGTGTCTTTTTTTAGACCATCCTTACCATGTAGTGACTTCTCCACAAACTGACCATGACAGAATCAATGTCCCTGGCCATTTCTTTACATCACCCTCCTTTGCTGTTGTTGGCACTTCATTCATGTTCATGTTGCCTTTTTTTCCCCCGTTGCTAATGGGCCTTTTCCAATTCATCTTCACCACTGAGATTTTTTTTTTCTCTTGGTTTTAACCATACAGTCAGAGAGAAAAGTATTGGCTCCTCCTGTCTCCAAGATAATGATGAAATCCCTTGTTTTATGAGTGGCCATTGCAACTACCATGATTGAGACCCACAGCTACATTCTTTTCCCTTGTAATCATATTAAGTCAGATGGAGGAAAAAGAGAGGCATCTAGGGAGTATTAACAGATCTTGGAGCTGTGATAGATCTTAAGGTATGCAACTGCACTACAGAAAGCCACTCATTTATCTGTCTCTAAGTAAGACTCTCTAGAAACAGGCACATTTTACAGTATAAGATATTAGAATAGAATAGAATAGAATAGAATAGAATAGAATAGAATAGAATAGAATAGAATAGAATAGACCAGGTTGGAAGAGACCTTTGAGAAATACATACATTCTGATTGTCCTTTGAAGAAGGAAAACTAATTAAGACAATTGAACCATTCCCCATTAGTGGAAACGCCCCACAGTTAACCTGCCTGGAGCACTTTCAGTATCACCAAATCCCTTGGGTGGGATTTTCCAAAGTGCCAGCATTAGCTCAGCCCTGCTCCCATTAAAATCAATTACTGACTTCACCCTGGGAGGAGAGTCCAGAGAGTCACTGCAGTGCCCTGTATGTTGCAAGATCCTAATTTTGTGCGCACTGTTGCTTCCCTATTTTTATATGCATGGATGCACAGGTGCCAGGATTTTCCTCAGAGCAACTAAAAAGGAACCAGAAAGTCAGATGTGTGGAATAAAATGTAATGGATGGTAATATAAATCCTGGAGGAAAAGGAGACTTTACATAATATGAAACTTCATCAAGTGTCTAGCAAAGTGAGTTAAATGCAGGCTCTATGCCCCAATTCACACAGCAAAACTTTCCAGAACACATTTTCACTATTACTTCACACAGTATATTTCCTGTCTATGGAATACAGTTACCATAGACAGTCATCAAGGCAAAGACGTTAGCAGAATTAAGAAAAAGGGATTTAGGAAACTTTGTGAGCAAAGACCACATTTGCAGCTGCATGTGCTAGATTACAACAATGCAGGGGGAAAAAATGCTTCCAGCTTCAGCAGCATAAGCTGATTGTGTTGAGGGTCAAAAAGAAATGTTTTCTTGCCTTGTGTTAGCCCTAGATTATTGTGATGTTTGATAGGATGGTTTGAGTTTTCACTGAAAGGAGTGATAATGACCATGAATGCAACAGGCAGATTACTTGCTAGTCTGTATTATAGTAATGATGGAAATTCCATAAAAAGAGTATCAGTCAATGAGTCTGTCATGAAGAGCAATCTCCCAAGCAAGGGTTTGGTTTGGTACTGACAAGCAGAATTCAGACCTTTGCTATGAATGAGACTTACTGTCTTACTGTAGTTTGCTCTCTCTGTGCTTTAAATCATCACCTGAGAAATGGGAAGAGAGTCCATCTCTAGTTCTCAGAAGTGGAATGGAGAGTGCATAAACAAAAGAGTGGTTATATTTTTATTCATAATTGTTCTGTGCTTTGGATTCAGAGCTGTCAACTCATTGTAAATCAGGAGTATTGTAGCTGGAATTAGTCAAGCTGATGAAATGAGTTCAGAAAATGATGTTTACATTCTGATGTTTATGGTGCTCCTCCTCTGTTTGAACTTGTTCCCATATGCAAATAGCAGCAGCCCTTCCTAAGAACAGTAGCCCTGAGAAAGCTTAGCAGCCTTAACCTAGAACATGAGTGGCTTCTACCATAGAATATGTACCATGCCAGCAGGCTTGAAACACCAGAAGCTCCTGCCCAAGTCTGCATTCCTGATACGGGCTACTGTTGTCATTACACCTGTTGCCTCAAGGTCAGATCTTCTTCAAGATATTCTTGCATACACTGAACAGTAGGTAAAGTCTCAGAGAAGGCATTTTTAATGTATAGGTTGGGCAAGCTGAATTATTTATGTTAATGGCTATGGGTGCTATACCTGTTGATAAGAAATAGCGTAATACTTCATCATAACTCCCATTTGGAAATACCATTATAGCTAGCAGAGCAGTTGAGCAAGCTATTGATGCACAGGAAAAGCTTTTAATGATTTTGTACCTTGAAGAGTTTGGTTGGCTAAAATTTGATAAAGAAGCAGGTGGAAACAGTCAGCTCTTCTTGTGAGAGCTGCCAGGGGTCACAGTGCTCCAAGTTCCATGACAGGAGAGCACATGTGTATATAGATGTACCTATTTATGCACATATATATATATATATATATATATACAGAGAGAGAGAGAGAGAGAGAGAAAGAGAGAGAGAGAGAGAGTTTTGACTGATAAAGTCTGGATAAGACCCAGATGGTCTTCACCAAAAGGTGAAATTTCTACTGCACAAGTCACTGAGCTTTTTTAGGTCCAACAGAACAACTAAAATGGGAGTTGTTGGGGTTTTTGATTTTGACCTCTCACATATCCAAACCTTGCCTGGTGTGTCCTTGATGGAAATTCCCCCAGCTATGTAAAGATCCAAAAGCCTACATAACCTTTGTTTATTTATTTTTTTCATATTCAGAATTATTTAAATACAGAAAATAAAACTTTTGAAAGATTCAAAGTTGAGCTCAGCTTCCAACAGTGCTTACCTGATACTTAAAATTGAGATTGGTAGATAACATTTAGGGAGAAGGAAGGATCAATAATCATGAAATTATTGCCCTGACTGAAAAACATTTTATCCTTGTTTATTTCAAAGCAGATATAGATTTAATCTGACCTTTTAACCTACTCAGAAGGCATAACTATTTTTATTATTTCATTAGCTGTTAATTTTATTGACAGATGTATGACTAAATCCACTGTAGTACTTTGAAAACCTTACCTGACATCTAATGCAGGTATGTACTATTTCCCTGGCCTGGGGGATGATTCTACAGTAGTAACTGATGTATGTAATTAGATGGTGGTTCTGTAGGATTCACACAGATTCAATCTGGTCTTCAAGCTTAAAATGGTCTGGCTCTGATCTCTATCCAGCATTAAATTAACTATGTTGTCTGTTGTCTGCGTAGGCTGAGGGCAATTTAACAAGTTTGATACAAAGGAGTAACATTTCCACATGCCAAAAGCAGAGTTTGCATTGAACAGCTACAACCTCTTTTTCCTTTCTTAGTTGAGTGATGAGGCTTTGCACACTTCATGGCCATGCAGTTCCTGAGCTGCTGTGGAGCTGAACGTGGCTTGGTAGTGCTTCTGTGCTGGGTTAGATATTGCTGGAGCTGCCATGGAGTTACAGAATGAACCTGGCCATATTGTACCCAAGCTGCAACTTGTATTGTCCCCCCGATGCACTCACTGCGCTTCCTCTGTGAAGCTCTGATCTGATTCTAAGGGAGGTGTTGTCATTCTTATCCCTTCAGTTCATTAAGAAAGTATGGTGGGATTAATACAACCTGGAGACAGTCTAAACCTGCTGATAACATCAGATTCAGGCTGGATGTTAGAAAAAAGTTCTATACAGAAAGAGTGATTGCCCATTGGAATGGGCTGCCTGGGGAGGTGGTGGAGTCGCCATCACTGGAGGTTTTTAGGAGAAGACTTGACGGGGTACTTGGTGCTGTGGGTTAGTTGGGCGGTGTTGGATTGGTTGATGGGTTGGACGCGATGATCTTGAAGGTCTCTTCCAACCTGGTTTATTCTATGTATTCTATGTATTCTATGTATTCACAGTCACTGCCAGCTCACTCTCACTGCTGATATTCAGGAAGTGCAGAATAGCACTGAAAATTTAAGTCACTAACACATTTGTGAAGTAAAGTGAGCTCAGACAATTATTTATTAATTATGGAGCATTTACACAAACTATGAAGCAGTGTAGCAGTATTGGTCTATTATTCTGAATGGCGCGATTATCTGCAACTGCAGGTTACTGTACTCTCTTACTGATGAACACATGTAGTTTTTCATAAAAGACATCCAGAGATGCAGTTGAAACAGTCTGATATTTCTGCATCCATAACTGCTTTTCTGGCATATTGTTGTCAACCTTTTATTATATTGTCCAAAATCTGAAGATTACATGCTAAGGCTATTTATATCACAAGGATTTTTTGCACTATATGTTAGAATGTATGTGTGAACTTTGTCTTTCAAATTACTTAATTGTATGTGCATATGAAAATAATATTCCTGTGTACTTGCCTGTATTTTAAGTTTCCTCTTCATGTAGCTCTTGACCTAGCTTATAACCTTGTTGGTAAATTAGTATTTACAGAAGTAGAACAATTAACATAATTTTGCATAATTGCTCTCATTTATGGAAAATACTGTGCTTTAGTTGACTGCAGCTTTCTCCTTGTCACACACCGACAGATAAAACCCGCTGTAAAACATGCCAGCGTCCCGGCACGATATGACAGCAGTTCTAGCAAAGGGAAGCACCACCCTCCCAGCCGAAGGCAGCATGAGCATCACCTCTCCGTGCCCCGGCTTGGAGCCCCAGCATACACTCATCTGCCCCCGCAATAAACTATACTTGGGCCAACCTCCTCTCGCACACATTGTTTGCAGCCGCACCTATAGCATTTCATCCCATTTGATGAAGAATTTACAAAATGGTGATTTCGTCACTTAAGCTGCGGTAGGATGAGAAACAGGGATCACCTCCCAGCCAGGGGAGTTTCTGGCCAAGGGGGCTCGGGGCGGCCGCTGCCGCCTCTGCGAGACACGGAGAGTTTGGGTTGGATTTCCAGGATTTTGTAATCTGCTGCCAGCAGAAACTCTGAGTGACTGCTGCGGGACGGGTAACACGCCCCAGAGCCTGTCGTTGCCTTACGAGCCGCAGCGCGCGTTCCGTACCGCAAGCCGCCTGGGGTACGGCCAGCGCCCGCCGCCAGCGCGCCGGCCGCCGCCAGGTCGGGCCAGACCTGTTCCGCGGGGCTCGGCGACGCGACCTCCCCCGGCCCAGCGCCAGCGGCGCTGGTCAGAGCTCCTCCATTCCTGCTGCAGCCGCCCACCGGCCACTCTGCCACGGCTGCGGGCCCCTCGCCGCCACTCGGGCGCTGGCGGCGCCCCCGACAGGGCGGAGCGAGGTGCGGCCTGCGCACCGGAAGTGAGCGGCGGGGGGAGCCCGGAGCGGCGGCGGGCGCTTAGGGTGGTAGCGGCGTGGAGAGAGCGGTGTCTCCGCTGCCGGGCAGGGACGTGCTCTGGCGGCCGGGCGGTTCCGCGCTTGACGGAAGCAAAAAACGGGAAAGGAAGGGAGCGGCAACGGGAGCCGGTATCGGCGGCCACCATTAGCGGCGGGAGGAAGAGCAGCAGCCGAGGGGGTCTGCAGGCGGAGCCGAGCCCGGGTGGTGCCGCCGCCGGCAGCGAGCGGGAGCGTGCCTGCCGCCTCGCGCCTCTGTATTGTGGGGAGTCGCCGCTGCCCGCCAGCCCGCCGGGGGGCTCCCCCGGAGCCGGGGCGAGGTGAGTGCTTGAGCCGCCTTCTTGTCCTTTCTTTTTTTGGGGTGGGGGCTGTGGTGGGCGAGCCGGTGGGCGTCTGCCTAGCCACGGCGACCGAGGGGCGGGCAGGCGGGGAGCGGCGCTTCCTGCCGATTCCCTTCCGACCGGCGGTGGGGCGGGGGCCGCTGAGGGACTACTGTGGCCCCGCTGTGGCCGGAGACTGGGCAGGGAGGACCGGGGTGAAGGAGTGTGAGAGGGGTGAGGTTTTTACGGCCCCCGGCCCGGGTCCTACGGCTCGAACATAAGCGGGTGATTTTTTTCAAAGCGGGCTTTGCGGTGCGGGTGGCTGCCGGAGAGCTGTGTATGTGCGATCCGCCCGTGCGGGGCTGGGCAGGGAGCTGGGGATGCGCGAGGGATGTGGTCTGTGGCATCCAGACAATGTCAGCTTGGGTGAGCCTCCACCCTGTAGAGCTGCAGGCAGGCCAGTCCCCAGTGCCACCCGGGCAACCCAACGCGCTTAAATCCTTTCTCCTGGTGCAGAAAGGAAAGATCGATTGGGATTGTTCATTACAATGTTTTGTCTTGTACAAAACCCAAAAGACCCGAAATCTTTTAAGCTTTTTAGGCATGCAACTTACTGAGGGTGGGCTGATTTGTGAAGAGCTTTCCAAGTGGTGTCTGCACTGGTTTTCATTAAGATGGGGAGAGTGGTTTATTATTTTAATTTAATGGGGGTTTTTGTATGGGGAAAAATCATTGCTGGTGGGAGGGGAGGGAGGAGTGTCTGTATACATGAGTGTCACATGATCCGTGGGCAATTCATATAGGTACACTCATATCTGCTGCGTTAATGTGAGGTGTAGGTTTTATATCTCTTGGATTTTTTATCTCATGTGGCAGAAAATAGTCATATGTGTGTTTGGGCAACTGTCTTGGCATTTTAGAATTTTTACTAGTATTTCAAGACTTAATGTTTTTTACCTGGTTATAGATACTCAGAAGGGGATGAACAGCAGTATATGAAGTGCAATTCCTCTTTTATTGGACGGGCACAGGTACACTTGGTTTGGCATAAGTGTGCTCTTTCATATGGCCATTCATGTGATGGAGGAGTGGGAAGCTACTGCTTCATGAGGCTATAGAATCACATCCACTCCATTTTAAACAAATAGCCTCTTTTCACCTGTTTCCCCTCAATCCCCTGTTCTACAGGCAGGAACACATTCACTTGTAAAGCACGTCTGAGCAGAAAATGTAGATATTTATTGGGAAAAAAATGTCCAAACCATCAAATCTTCCAGTTTTGCTGTTTAATCAGATTTTCTCTGCAGATACCCTTTCTAGATGGGTGTGGTGCCTAGTCGAATACAGAACTATTTTTCTGTACCTGTGTTAGTATGTGTTTTTTCATGTCAGCAAGTGACACTCAAATTACATGACAGAAATCCACATTAGAAAGAGGTTTTGCTTTCATAGAACAAAGAGGGAAGGGACGCTAAGGAATTTATTTATTGCCCTCCTACAGATTAAATTTTCAGTTAGATATTTGCTTAAAATGGCTTGATTTTTAGGCTCTTACAACATGCACTGTTTTTCAAACTCAGCATGGAATGACAGAGAGAAAAGTATTTGCTAAAAGATAAGCCACAGTTCTGGAAGGCAGCATTGTTTGCCAGCTGTTAATCTTGCAGAAGATTGTTAAAAAAGAATGTAAAAAAGGACACTGACAAATTTTCTATAATCTTCAGTCTGTTTTCCCAGCATAATATCTAGAGACCACTGCTTTCATGTTTGAATGTAAAGTAGTTTTTTCCCAGGGGAGGAGTGTATTATGTAAACTGTTTTGAACTTCCTGTATATTGCAGCTGATTCCTTTCTTAATAAGGTAATGCATGGTACAGAGAACACCTGTTGGCTTATAAAGGAGTGTGTGAGACTGCTGTGCTAACTTTTGTGGGTAATGGTTCAATATGATTGATTTTTAAGAGGGTGTCTGATCTGAGTGCCAGAATATGTGGGTATTGCTTTATTTCTTCCTTCCCTTAAACCACTGACTTTTGGGTTTTAATTATATTTTTAGCTGTAAAGTTATTGTGGTGCTTCTTTATTTGAATTTTGCAAGAATATGGACATGTCTTCCTTGTCTCTTCCTTCGTCATCAGAATTTTTAGTGAAGTCATCTAGTTTTTCTAGACACAAATGGTTATTTCTTTGTGCTCTTAGTTGAACGTCTTTATGCTATATTAATATAATTTGCTACTGGTTGTACAACATACCTTCCTTCCTCAAATGTCTTTCAGCCACTGGAGGGGAAAGAAAGTAAATCTATCAAACTGGGACAGAGTTAAATCTGAGTGACTAAGCCAGTTAGGCAAATACTAAGAAGAATAGTGCTGAAAATCCCAGCCGTTAAGTAATTTAGATTGCATTCCTAAGAGTAGGAAAATCTAAATCTCTTGTGTTACAAATTAAGCCAAAGGTTACAAAATTATCTGTTATGTTAAACAGTAATTTTATTTCTGAGTTCTCAAGTAGGACTGAAATAATGTGCCTTCATGGCTTCCCATTAACATCTGTTCAGAATGAAGACCCTACTGAATAAACCTAGAAGTTGTTACAAGCATTTAACAAAGCCAGAAATGTCCAACTTGCATTTCAGCCTCCAAAAATAAACTAAACACTGGTGGGTGCTCATTCTGTGGTGTTTCATTGGAGTTGCTGAATCAGACAATCTCAGATAAAAAAGCCTTATAAAAAGGGGCAATCCAGCAGACTGCTGACTTCTCATGTTTGGTGTGTTTCAATGTTAATTCTGTTGAAGGAAATGTAACTTACAAAAGCAAAGTTGTCATGTTGAGTAAGTTATTTTCAGGATTCAAAAACTATTGTAATTGGCAGTCACAGATTTTGAGTGAGTACACACGTTGAGTGCTCTCCACTTTTAGGAATGTCTACAAGGTTAAGGAATGCCAGTGAAGAAACTTGCGCTGTAATTGCCTGCTATAACTGTTCTTCAGACTGGCAAGGGATTTAAGTTTCTTCTTGTTAGTCTGCAGGCCTAATCATCACATGAAAACTGTGCTCCTTGAAAGTGGCATATTATCTTCCAGAGATTAATACTAGAAATTAGTAATAACTATCCAATAAAGCATGTTGGTCCAAGTGAGAGAGACAAGTAAAATTCCGTGATGATTTAGGTTGCCAATAATCATCCTCATAGTTGAAAATATTGTAAAGACTAAGGAAACTATTTGCAGCATAGTTTTAATGCAACTTGATCCAGATACAATTAATTTTTAAAAAATGGATTAATGAAAAGCACTCAATGTCGTCTTCTGTGAGCTACCATTCTCTTTGTTAGGAATGGTATGGAGAAAGATGGCATGCAGAAGAATTTGAAACTGGACTGAGGTTAAATATTAGGAAGAATAGTTTTTGTGGTCTCATTTTTAGAATGAGTTAGTTGAATTCTGTAGAGGCATCTGGGAAAGAGGAATTCCAGAGCTGCTATAAATACAGTTTTAAAACTTTTTGTCATAGAACATACTTTTTACCTGTTGCTGAATTACTGGTCTCAGAAATTTATCAGATTAATTTAAAATTGAAAAGCCATTGAATCTTCATTGTCTCAGGTACCTTTAAGAGAGCAATGTGTAAGGTACAAGTTTTTATACAAAAATATAGCAAGTCTGGTGAGGCATTTGCTACACACAGAAGCAAAACTGTTATGATATGTTTACTTTTCTTGAGTAAATATTGTTCTCATCTTGTGTGAAAATTATTTTATCTTACTGGAAGGCTAATGCTATATTCTAATTGTGTTTGACATCTGAAATGGTCTTGTACAGTGTAATACCTAAATATTTAAAATAGCAAGTTGTGTTCATATACTAAAAGGGTGTTCTTTCGCTTAAGTTGTGTTAAGAGCAAAACCACCTTACTGTTTCCTACTGTTTATTATATCATAGTAGCTAATTTCTAGCATATTAGGATTAGAAAGAAACAGGAGTAAGAAGTGACATAATTCTCCTGTTTTGTGACTCTGATCAGTTTATTTCTTGTGTCAGTATTGCAGCACTTTCATCTAAAAGTCTTGGAAACATTGGGTAGAAAATGCAATCATTTCTCTGAAGTACCTGTATGAAGTGGAAAAATATGTTAAATAAAATGTAGATACAGAAAAGTACTGGAGGGAGACTCAATGACAACCTTTATCCTCTCTGGTAACTTTACCCTTCAGAAAGCTTTAAGTGCAGCTTGGGGACTGGCAGAAACTTCTCATGTGATACGAAGTTGAAGTCAACTGCCTGTGGCGGCACAGGGTCCTTTGGTACTGCCAGTGCTGTGATTATCTCATTTTGTCCTTCCCTTTCCCCAGAGACTCAGCAGCTTGCACTGTTTGTAGGACCTGTAGTATTCCTGATGTGTTTTTGTCCATAATAGTGGGTTAAAGTAAAACAAAAACATAGCTGTGCTGTGCTTAGATTTGAGATGTGCAATCCAATTACTTGTAATTGGGCTTTTTTTGTTTGTTTTTTTTTTTCAACTGTTGCCTTCATGGCTCTTCTTGTAGTTTGTTCCCTAAAGAAAAACTCATAGAGTATGGCCTGTTGCATTCCAGTGATACATGAAAAGGCCTCATCTTGATGAAAATTCTGTCATTTTTTGCCTTTCTCTGCTTTAAGAATAGCCATCTTTAGCACAGAGAGGTGGTTCATGCTCTGTGATCATAGTCTTAATATCTGAACTGATACTGGTAAAAGTGCTGCCCTGTACTAAAACTGTTGTTGGGTAAATAGTTTCTGCTTCTACTATCCTACCATTGTCTCTAAGTGACTTGTAGATAACTGCAGGTTCTTAGAGGAAGTACTAAAAACTGTTCAAGGATACTCTGTTCAAAATCTTACTTTATTGTCTGAATTCCCCTTAGTCATTGTAAAAGGAAAAATATCATCAGAAGTATCTAAAAGACCTAATTGCTAGTCTTACTGAAACTGTAATTTGTAAACTTGTACCATCTACTTGTAAAATTGTATTTTGAAGGCTAAGTCATTAAATAATGTTCAAAGTGCAAATAATAAATGTGTATCAAGCACTGATGATAAAATAATCCAATCTTAGTCTGATAGAATTTCTGAAGTTTAAATCCTTTCAATATATGTCAGAAAATTGTCTGCTGAGTTATGTGCAACATTAGAAGTCTAGTGAGTTGCTGCATACTATGAAAAATGTTACCTTTAGAACACAGAATTTAGAGTTTTCTGGTCTGGAATTTCATTGTTCTTGGAATTTACAGATAGTGCTAAGACAGTTTTGCCCCAACCCTGTTGTTTCAGTCCATGATGAAAACAATTACTGTTGTTTTAGTGACTCTGGACTTCTTTAAAATGGTTTAATTGATGACAGTGATGATGAATTATCTGTCTAAAATGCATATTCAATTGGTTTAATCAGTGAGAAATTACACTGAGATTGTTTGACAGATTTTCCTCTCTGTCAAAGGGTGTGTAGATTTGTAGTGGTAGTTGTATGTTTAACTTGTTGAAGTTGCTGAATACACTATTGTGATACACTATTTCTGAAAAGGCAGTTGTTCAGAAAGAAACAGCTTGTGTACACACTTGCTATCTTTTCTTCTCTTTCCGTCTCTTCGTGACAAGATGTCACTGATACACTCTGTTGTAGATGCAATAGAAGACTGTGTTAGCAAACCAAACCTGCACCACCTTTGGAGCAGTAAAGCTGCTGCATGCATTGATTCTAAACTTCTTCCAGTCATTAATATCTGTAGAGATGCATTTACTATGCATGGAATAGCCACAGGTCTGCAGTTCTTCCTGCTTTCACCTCTGACCAGTGCTGAACCACTCTCAAGAATTGTATTCCACTCTCTTCTTTTAGTAGGTCCCTTAGTGAAATGGTATGAATAAGAGCGAAAGTGAAGCAATTGAGTGGTTATTTTTGTTTGTTTCATTCTTTTTTGTTTGTTTCATTGTTGTTTGGTTGTTGTTGTTGTTTTTTTAATTGTGCTTCTCCTGTCTGAAATATCCTTAGGTCTTCTTTAGTTTTAGTGACCACTAAACTGTTGCCTGTTAAAAATACTCAAAAGAACATATTAATGTGATCTACTTTACATCATGATCCACAGCATGCCAAACTGGTGAAGTTGAAGGGGTGATGAGTTGGGGTAAAATATTCTACTTTTGGGTAGCTGTTGAGAGAGTAAGAGAAGCCACATCCTTGTGTACATCTTCCTAGACCATGATTATGTAGTTTTGCAAAATTAAAGGTTCTTTTATCTATAGGATCTAAATGCATTCTTAAGAATAAAGACAACTCCTTTTCAAACAGCTGTTTGTGTCATATGGGTATTAAAAGACATCTCTTCAGGGTTTCAGAATCTATTGTAGGAAATACTTTGTACCACGACTTTGTAAATTAATTTGCTTTCATAGCTACATGACAAATGGTATCTATACTTATTTAGGCAAGCTGATTTATAGAACTGGATGGATTCTAGCTCAGTGTTGAAATTTGTAAGTTTTCAGAATGTTTCCAAACATCTCATGAATGAAACTGATTTTTGCAGCTTAATGATGGCCTTCCAAAGGTGAAAATGGCATAGGAAGCTCATTAGTTTAGCATAAATACTGTCTCTGTATACTAATAGACTTAAAATTAATCCTGTGTGGTTTTCCTACTTTGTTTCTGATCTTATTGCTTGTTACTGCTCTTCTTCATGGTTTACAAGTATTGAATTAGGAAGAGAAGTACTAACAAACTTGAAACCATTTCATTACAGCTGAGAATTGCCTCATGTTTTGTCATATCATTGCTGACAGTACACAAAGATAAGTTAAGATCCAAAGTTCTTAAATTTGTGTTAATTCTGAAACTCAGTCTGCAAGGATAAGACACTGTATGTGAAATAAATGGCATACCTACTCTAGCTCCCTTCAGGATCAAGGACAATGTTCACTGCCCAAGTAAGTGCCTCACTATTGTTCTATGGGAGGTACATTACCAGTGGATAAAGCCTCACTCTTTACTATTGCATGGTTGGCTATTCCTAGGTGTTCTGCTGCTCATGTATGGTAGTTTTTTTATTTCATCCTGACTTCCTTAGTTCATGCCTGCATAGTGATGAGGCATCTTGCATAGGGCTTTTGATTCCATGCCAGCAGCCAAGCATTCCAAGCTTTCTTTATTTATCCTTAGTAATTTTACTTCCTGCTTTTCTTCTTGCTAGAAGAATCATTGTGATCTTGTTGCACCATCTAAAACGAGTTAATCATTGTTGGAATCTGTTTTAATATACTAATGCAAGTTTGGACTTCCCAGGTGCCTGTAATCGTTCTCCACAGGTGACTAAAGGCCTTTTACACACATGTGTTTTATAGTGCATTTGAAAAAAAAATGTTAAAAATTGCCATACTGAAAAAACTCAAGTTGTTCTGAGCCTTTAAAGACAAATGCCTTACAGACCTCCGTTCTCCAAGGAAGTTGTCACTTGTCTCATGAATGCATGACATGTAGTTCTGAGCAGCTTTGATAGAAATATGGATGATTGCATGCCATTTCCTGAAAAACATTCTCAAGTTTGCTGCATGTTATCAGTGACCAACATCTCTAGTAGTCTGGATTTTAGTTAACAGGTTATGTCTGGGGGCTTAAGAAAAGCACTTGTATCTATTAAACAGTGGCATTTTATTTAGGGAGGGAAGGGGGGAAACCCAGTAGTTTTCATTCACCAGTAACTTTGCAAGGTAGCAATATTTCCTAAAGCTTGTGAATTCCTTTGTCCACCTCTGAGCACATTGTACAGATCAGGAGAGCAATGCTGTGAAGCTGTGTAACAGAAGATCACTTTTTCTTCTGCCTCTAGTCAAGTATGTCTATCAATAAGTAACTTAATGATATCTTCTGATCAGTTCTATGAAACTGAAAGCATATTTGTCAGAGAGATGTGAGTACAACTGTAGATTCCAGCCCAGAGAGGAAGGAAAGGAATTACTTGTTTTGGATTAGAGACCTTAGAAATTCTAAGAAGCATAGCGAAACCGAGAACTGTCATTTTCAGCAATTAGATGGAAGCAGAAGCAGGGGCCCATAGAAAAGTGTGAATATTGTCTTCCCCTCTGGCAGGTGGCAGAATAGGAAATTGAAGCAGTAAGAAAATGAAAGAAATCTTTGGGATGAACCACATATTCATGTCACACTTCTTAAAGCAAAACACAGAGTATGAAGACTGCTCTATGTTAACTCCACTTGAACTCCACTTGATAGTGTAGCATGCAGCTTAACCTCTTGTGTTTGGTATTTAAGCCAGTGAAAATCAGAGACTTGTTAAAATAGAAAATAATCCCCCCCAAAAAACCCTCGCATTCAAGTGCTTTTGAGTAACTTAAATGAAATTTTCTGGGTTGATACTTTGTATTCCTGTTTAGCTTGAATCCGTGCAAAAACTTTAGAATCTCCTCAAAACCAGTGATTTAAAGGTGTGGGGGGGGAACCCCAATAAAAATAAAAATTAAAAAACCTTGGAATTAGTTATTACTTCTTTGTAATGAAAAAAAATCTTATTAATCTTTTATAAACTGGAATGTAATATTCCTGGAACAAGTAGCCTGCGTTGTGGGGTCAAAAGTCCACTGTAGAGCAAACAAAAGTGTTTTCAGACTGCGCTTTCAACTTGGGTCGTGTTTCGTTTCTGAAATGTGATGACTTGGATGTCTCTCTTTTGAAAAAGAGGTGTTGCTTAATCTTTGCTGAAGTGAGGATAGTTGGTATATTCAGAGATTTCATATCGAAAGTAAGCTTGGATAGACTGTTATACCCAAGAGTTTGGAGAATGATTTTATGAGTCATCTTTTTTCCTTCTAGGCCCAGTGCCTTCAAAAGTATATTAGTTCGTTCCCTTTAAACTTAAATATTTGTGCACCCTTTAAACTTAAAATATATATAGTGTAGGACAGGAACATTGTCACTTTGCACAGATTACTTTGATTTAATACATGAACTGTCTGCTATCATTGTCACAAAAAGTTTTAGTTGATACGCTGCTGCTTGTTTTCTGGCCTAGTGACTGATCTTGAGTGCAGGATCTAAAGCATATTATTGTATCATCTCTGACTTTAAATTGTTCTTCATATGTCTGGCAGTAATTCTTATGAAGTACATACTGTATTTTGAATGTGACAAGATTAATTGTTACGTCACTCTGTGCCTCATGTCTTTGTAGACTGTAAAGTAAAAGGTTCACTAGCATTTGAGAAGTAATAAATGAACCCGAAAACAGGAATAAAACCACTACTGTGTGTGGGAATTAAAGGTCCAGTAAAAGAAGCCTTTAGTTTACATGATATTTATTTTCTAATCTTTCTGAATTCTGCTGGAATCTGTAGTGTGATTAGTAACATTTCAATGGGAATTGGGGGGTGGCAGCAGTCTGGTCATGTGTTCATCAAGAATTCTCTATCAAGATACAAAACATGGTTTGGGGGGGTATATTTCCACAATAATAAATAGTGATGACATTCTTATCATTAGGTGTGCATGCAGTAGCTTGGTATTTAATGGAATATAGTTGATAACTGTATAGGTTTAATATATTTGTTGCCACTGTACTTGGTGTATTTTATAGATCTTGTTGAGAAAATGTGTTTGTAACTAACTCTGTTCTTTTTCTTTCCAAAGGTGAGCAAGGTAAGCACTGAAATAATATCCATGACTCTGCATTCTGTTAAAAATTGATCTGTGTCCTCTGTGTATTGCTGATCTCTTACAGTGTCTTGAGGAATAGGACATTATTTAAAAAGAGGAAGTTAGGTCTACCACAGGGGAAGCATTATATTATGGATTAAATGCTGTCCTTAGCATTTTTGAACCACGCTTTTTCTGCTCTCCTGTTACGTGTATTTTTCTTTTATGCACTCTTCCAATTTTCTGATTCTGGAAGTTGTATGTGTAACTCTCTTACCCTCTTTTTTTTGGGTATTGGTCTTCTGAAACGAAGCTTGATTTGAAACTGGAAAAGTAGAAAAATTATTTTTTCTGTTCTCAGTTCCATTCTGTACTTAGGGTTATGTTTGTGTACGTGCTTTTAAGTTCTGTTGCCTACAATTGTCCCACAGGAGATTGGGAATGTCCGTTGTGAGCTGGACAGCATATTGTTCTTGGTATTCTCCACCTCAAAGTGCACGTGGGAGAGAGGTTGGATAGTATAATTAGATGTTAGTCCTGTGCTTTGTATATATTCTTCTCAGTTGGGAGAAGTTCTTGAGATGATGCACAAGAATTGAAAAGGGGGCTGAGAACTTGCTTGTTGTGACTTGATTGTATTTTAAAAAACAGAAACTGTCAGGAATAATAGAGCTGGAAGGAGATGATATTAGAATAGCACAGAGGCTGTGAATGATTCCACAGATGTATTGCTCTTCTTTAACTGTTTTCTTCTGAGAGAATACTGGGACATCAGATGAAAAGTTGAGACCAGGAATAAACAGATGGCATCCTTTTTTTTTTTATTATTTTTTAACAGGTTCTTCTTCACAAATGGTGTCATGAGTGCATGCTCTGGCTTGTGCTTGATTGCACCAGTGCTTGCACAGAATGGATAGACACAGTGACAGAAATAGTGCTAAGAGCTAGACATGATTTCCTGGTAGTCATTCTCAGCAGTATTGCCATGGGACCACAGCCAATGACTTCCCTTAATAAGTATGAAGGTCCATGGGCAGCTCTGACAGAACGGCTGCAACTGATGTTACAGCACACTGGCACCTACTTGTTGAGTCATTCACTGCTGGTTGTACAGTAAATAATGACTTAATTTCTCTACTAAAATTTCCACGTGCACCTTGGTGACCAATCTTTCAAAGAGTGGTTTTTACACTAACTTTGCATTGATTACAGTTTTGTCAGGCTTTTGCTGCAGTTGTGTATCCAGGCCATGTCAGCATGTGAGTTTAAGACTTTAGAATGCTGTTGAAAAATAAAACGAAAGCAAATCAACATGACTTCCTTATTTATTATATGAGATATATATATATAGATATATATATATATCTCATCCTTCAAAGTGTGTTGCAGGATTTCTGTCAAATGCAAAAGATCACTTTCCACAGAATGCCAAATCCAGCTGCATGAGAACAGTTGCTTCAGTTTCATCAGCACGATTTTAAACCTACCTTCTGTATGAGTAGTTTATTCCAAAACCCCCCGATGCAACCTCAAACCCTAACTGTGTGTTCTGTGTGGAAATGCTGTAAAGACCGATTCATTGACTCAAATATTTGAGGATTCTTGGTAATGGATTATGTTGGTAATCCTACCCATCTACCTACCTCTTGTCTGCTGTTTTTTATAAGTGTGTAAAAAGTGTAAAGGTGTAAATAGAAAGGAGAAAAAATAACTTTCTGACCTTTCTTATGCAGTCACAGCTAGAACGGGATAGCAGTGAGTACTAGGAATCCATCCTTGATCCATATGACCAGCAATGTTTAGCACTGCGGCAGCAGTGATGTTTGGAAATCTTAACCAGCTTTCTTCCACTAATTTTTGGGCTTTTTTTTTTTCCCTCCAGAAGGTGAGCTTTTCTCATTCGTTTTTCTTTACTTGAAAAGGAGTAGGATTCTCAGGGTTGGCTTTTTGTTGTTTGGGGTTTTGCACTGTTTTAGATTTATTTTTTTTTTAAAGAAAAAACTTTTTGAGGCTTTCCTTCTAGTCTTTGACTTGTAAAATTAGGTTTAAATGGCATACTGGTTTTCGTATGTGTATAATGATGTCAAATCCCAAACACACTACTGTAAGAATAGTGTTTGTTGACTTTCTTCTTTCTGCCATCGCTTCCTCTTGGAAAAAGAAGACCTAATTTGTTGTAGATGAATCAGAAGATTTATAGAGAGAAACTTGGATTTCCTGACTTTGCATATACAAATTGCTTGGATTATCTGCTGCACACTGCAGAAGTTTAGTCTCAACCTTTTCCTTAGAATGGGAAGGAGAGGTCTTCTGGCTCCTTCCAGTACTTGATTATGAGAGGGAGTGGCGATGTGTTTATATTTATGTGGGAGCTTTGCATCAAAAAATCTGCTGTACCATAATTAAGTGATTGGAATTAGTCACTTCAGCAGTTTTAAAGGCTTTTGCAGGACTTCACAATGGAAAAAAGGATAATTTATGAAAATTAATTGTATTAATAATAAAAAGTGGTGGAATGAAAAAAACTTTTATTAATATTTCATCTCATTCTTATACAGCATGACCTAAGAATTGAACTTGTGATTGACTTCTGTGGGGGGTTTTTGCATAATAATGTCCAACAAGCATAGGCAATTTTTCTGAATTTTTCTTTTGTCCTTCATGAAATGTTTGGATTGTCTTTGATCTGATGTGAAGTCTGACCTCTTTTTTGTTGTTGTTTTTTTTTTGGTCCCACCCCAACCTGCAAAATTAATTTGACAATCAACTTCTTCATGTTCCAGTTTATACAAAAGCGTATAGAAATTAAATAGCCCAGAAATGCTTGGGGATTGTTAAACATGGATGTATAGCTCAGATGGTGGTGGATTAATTTTTTTTTTAATGAAATGGTTTGTTATCCTTTGACCTGTTTAAAAACTGTTGCTTTGAATTATGTCAAATCCTTTCAGCCACTGAGTGACAAGGATCATAATTCTCTTCTAATGCATCTATGTCCTATGAAAATTCAAATGTATCTTAGTGTGGACTGTATTGTGTCCTCTATTACCTTATCTTAAAGGCCCCAAGTTAACTTCCCTCCTTTGTACTTAGGACCAACTAGCTTGTCTTTTAGCAGGTTTCAGTGTGAAAAGCTTTTTTTCCTCATGAAACATTTTCAGCTGAAATTGTGTGGTACAAGCCCTGCTACATTACATTGCTAGAAGTCTTCCTGAAAAGTCTTGATGAAAGCATTCTTGGATGCAAAGATTAAAATCAAAAAGCACTGATTTGTGTGGTACAAGCCCTGCTACATTACATTGCTAGAAGTCTTCCTGAAAAGTCTTGATGAAAGTATTCTTGCATGCAAAGATTAAAATCAAAAAGCACTGATCATGTTCTGAAAATGTTTTAAAGAATTAGACTTCCTGTTTTAAAATTAGATTTCATTATCTTGGTTTTACTGATGTGCCATACTGGAGTTGCACCTTGCTGTAATTTTCCAGCCTTTAAGAATTTCCATATTAATTTCTGTGATCAGGTCTACTTTTCTTGGTGTAAAAGAGAGCAGATTAATGTCAGGATACCTTGACAAAAGATCTGCATTTCTAACTACATAAACATGCTGTCTACTCGTTCCTTTGCACCATTCAGAGTTAGTCAAGTGAACTAACTGCTGTGAGTTCAAGAGGAGATTGGACATGGCACTTGGTGCCATGGTCTAGTCATGGGGTTTGTGGTGTCGGGTTGGACTTGATGATCCTTGAGGTCTCTTCCAACCTTGGCGATACTGTGATATAAGTGAAAGATGAGATGCTCTCACCTGTCTGAATGCATTTTAACATGCTTCTTGTGAATAAAAAGAAAAAAAAAAAGCAGAGATGGTGATTTAATAGTAAGACCTGTAATACCTCACCTTTGAGATCAAATTGACAGCTGATTCTGAAGGGTGAAGACAGATGCAGTCCATCACCTGTATAGATTTCAGGACCTCCAAAGAGGAAGCACCGTTTCATTCCAGTGTTCCCCTCCTGCTGGTGGAAAGTTATGTGGAATTATTTGTGATTCTGTCTGGTGCAGCATTTCTTTACATTCTGGTCTTGGTCCTTGGCAAAACTTATTCATAAATAAGCATACATAAGGAATTTGATTATGTATTTTCATAATTATAAGCTGCCTTTACTGCAAAGATATGGTGGGGTGCAGGAAGAACATGCAGAAAGCTCCCAGTGGAATGACATTTGTAGCTCAGCAAAAATAAATATTTTTTTTGACTTGCAAACCTCTTCTGATTTGTTACATGCTGATCCTAACAGCTGTAGCTCCTAACAGCAAAACTTTATAAATCCTTCAGAAAGACAATAGGAAGACGTTGCCAGCAGCACTTGAGTGTTTAGAGGTCTGAAGGTATGCTGCATCTGCATTGACTTATTCATAATGCAGTAAACAAACACAACTTGGAAATTACTTTGCTTTTAAATACTGAGGTTCTAATGAAATAAGACTTACTGTGGCATACCTTTCACTCTAGTCTCTGCCACCTACTTTAAAAATAACTACTTTTGTTGTTTTGTGGCTGGTTTTAGCTACAACAAATTAATGCATATTAGTTCTTTTTTGCTCACGCTTGCCCTGAACAAGACATGAATGTGGTCCAAGTAATTACCATTTCAAGTGTCACAAATTACATTCTTTATACAGTGTGGTGAAGTCATTACAGCTGCTTTAGCAGTAGAACTAGTCATTCTGATACACATTTCACTTTTAGTGTTGTATTCTGCAGTCTATTAATCTCGCTCAATCCTTAGAGACGCCTTTATATCAAAGAAGATATTTTTGAGGAAACAAAAATAATTGTTCTTTTGGGTTTATTCAGAAAAACAAAACTTCACTTGTGAGGCTTGCCAAATTCTTACACAGCTGTTAAGATGATATAATGGGGATTTTGTTTGACCAAGTTTGTAAATATGAACTTCTTTCCTCCTGCATTTGTAATTAATCTAGCTGTATGCAGAATTTGTGATAAATCTCTTCCAACTGTCTGTTGATGGAGAATACCTACAAAATGCTTGCAAACTTCAACATGCAGTTTCTATTTGCTTGTGAAATGGGTGACCTAATTTTCTGTGAACTAGATATTACCTCCTCTAGTCCTGCCAAAAGAATGTATGTCTGGAATAAGAGTTTGTCCTCATTTTATATAGCATAACAATATTAATCTGTGAAAATTCTTGACCAGAAAAGAATTCTTCATCCTAGGAGAAATTCCCTGTGGTTAAGTCACAATAGAGCTTACTTAGTCAGACTTCAAAAATGGGCTCAGGAGGAACAGTAGGTTCTGTATGTTTTCTGTATTTCAGGTATTCCTGCATTTGTTGTGAGCCCTGTTTCCTGCTGTTTTCCAAATTATGCTGAAGGAAATGACAGCACTGGCAATCAGCCTTGTGGACATAGGGAGAAGTATTTTGAAGAAGAGCTTTGGGTGACTGCAGCAGTACTGTAAACCTAGGTTGTGTTTTGCCTTGGGAAGGTCATGGTGCTTTGAACATGATGTGAATTCAGTATGTGTTATACTATAAGCTTGTTTCTAGCCCTGTTTTTCTAATTTTTAATCTTAGAAATTGCATGCAATTGTCTTCATATGAGGACATGAGTTTTATGGTCTGTAGGAAAAAAAATGAGATAGTGTGTGTAAATAATGGATTGAAAGTGCTTCTGTAAAAGCAGTATTGTAGTATCAATATGTCGGTGGGATTTTTTTTGTTATTGTTGTTTGGTTGTTTTTCTTTCTTTAAACATGATTATTGGTAGTATCACTACTTTTGTAATAGAGAAAGAAGAAGGAATTAAAATATCTGAGTAACTGTAAGAAATATTTTGTGAGTTAGTTTTCTTTCCATTTTCCCATTGAATTCAAGAAAAAATGAGCCTTCATATCAAAAAGAGGCAGGAATGTTTGTTTCTTGGCAAACTATTGATTACTTGAAGTTTTCTAAAGTTTGAGGGTTTGAGTCTTGATATTTTTTTTTTTCAATATCCTCTTTAGAGCCAGAAACTGGGAAGAAAGGCAAACACCCTGCTCTCAAGGGCAACAAGCTTTTTGCAGTGTATTGGGAGAAACTGTAGCCACAGCTGAGAATATAGATGTCTGGTATCCTTGTTTGAGTACTGAGCTATGGAAACCTGTTGAAACAAAAAATTTCTGAGATGTTATTTCAGTTAGGGAAGCCTCGAGAGTGTGCTAGTGACATGTCTGTGCTGGACAAGGACAATGGGAAGTGGTCATTCATTCTTCTTTCACTAGGAAACAGAATACAGGATCCCTCTTCATCTTTCCATAAGGGAAAGATAATTTCAAACACTATAAACCAAAAATTGTCTGTAGTTGCTGTTAAGGTTCTATTAAAAAACTTCAGGGATCTACAGCAGACTATTCTTGTAAGTACTCTTCACACTGACTAAAGGTCTATCAGAAGACATTTTTAAAGTGTCATTCTAAAGGAATTTTGCAGTCTTGAGTTTGGCAGTGTTGTGGGAGAAAGAGCAGAAAATTTTTACTTTGCCCCAGTTACTCCAGACTTAGCTTGGCCATTAGACAGAATTTTGTACACCCTTAGTATTCCTTGCTTGGAATAACAAGTGATTTTAAAAATTTTTAAATTTTTTTAAAGTATGCCCAAGTATTCTCATGAAAGCATTTGAATTCAGGTGTTTCTTGAAATACTGTGGCATGTTATTAAGCATTCATGCTCATATATGTATTGAGTTTTGACATAAAAATAACAAACCCCCCAGAGATGTAGTTACTAGCCTGTGGAGTTTATAGAGCAGGTATTGGAAGGCTGTGAAGGAATTTAGGAGTAATAGTGCTCCATCATCCACCTGAGACTGGTCAGTGCACTTCTCTTTCTCATTGTTTGCAGGGGCTGAAGGCAGTCAGCTGTGTGCTGGTGGTGCCACACATATATATACACCATATACTAACTTTGAATCAAATGTATATTTGTGTATCATGACTTACTTAATTTTTATATGAATACTACAGAATATTTCTTGTACTGGCAGAAGAGGTAACCGAGATCAACGAGTTAATGTATGCTTCAGCTAGGAAAAAGTTCTATACAGAAAGAGTGATTGCCCATTGGAATGGGCTGCCTGGGGAGGTGGTGGAATCGCCATCACTGGAGGTTTGGAGGTTTTCAGGAGAAGACTTGATGGGGTGCTTGGTGCCATGGGTTAGTTGTTTGGGTGGTGTTGGATTGGTTGATGGGTTGGACGCGATGATCTTGAAGGTCTCTTCCAACCTGGTTTATTCTATGTATTCTAATGTAAAATTGAAGTGACTTCAATGGAATTGAATTATAGTTGTACTCCAATAAGATATTCATAGAGTTGTAGAATATCTCAAGTTGGAATGTACCTTTAAGGGTCAGTGAGTCTAATTCTCTGCTTCTTGCAGGATCACCTTAAATTAAATCGTGTGACTTCAGAGTATCATGGACATGTTCCATGAGCTCTATGGGCTTGGTGCTGTGACTGCTTCCCTGGGAAGCCTGTTCCAATGACTGACCACTCTCTCAGTGAAGAAATTATTTTCTTTATGTCCAATCTGAACTTCCCCTGATGCAGCTTCATGCCATTTCTTCATACCATTTCATGTAACAAAGAAGTGCTTCCCTCTAAAGAAAGAATTTCTTATTTATTCCTGGTGATTTTGGAAAACTGTGCTACAAATAGAGGCCTGTTAAAGTGTAAGCCTTTGTTTAAAATGTTACATTTTGGTGGAATTTGCGTTGCACTAAGTATTCATTTGTAGCTTTGTGTCTTCGGTTCTGTGATGGATTTTAACAGAGCTGTGCCTTTGCTCATGCTGAAGTGAATGGTTCAGTGTTATTCACTAGTCTGTAAGATATATTTTTTTAAAATTTATTTATAAGTAACACATGTCAGGAGAGTTTTCTTATTCTATAAATAATATAAAGTTGCACACACATATATATATAAATAAAAATACATATTTACAAGTACAGACATGATTTTATGTCTTGCCTTCAGACTGGTTCTGAGACCACCAGTTCCACAGATATATGAAATGTCCTGAGCTTGTGAAGTAAGCTTTTAGCTTCCAGAAATGTCTGATGAAGGTTTGTAAACATTAAATGAAAAAGTACAACGGGGAAAACACTGTTTCTGTACTGAGCCTCTAATTTGAAAGCTCTCTGTAATGGCACGGCCATACATTTCCATGTTTTGTGCATCAGTGCTACGAAGTTGGAGCTGAAAGCTTTCTGAATTCACAACTCTTAATGTGTTTATGGGTGGTAATACTCTACATTTATTTGTTTATCTTTGAAAATGCTTCCAATTTATATTTAAATGTAATCTTCTCTAGCAAATAGCATGTTCCTGAGAATAGGTCAAATTAAAGATTTGGTATTGGAAGTACCTTAACATTTTGATGCTTGGATTCTTCATCATAGGAAAGGAGGAGGAGGAAGTGTATGCTGCAGCCTCTCCTTTTCCTGTGTGACTGGAACTGTTGGGTAAGCACAGCCCAATGTGTGTGTGTGTAGGTGCATTTCCTCCTGAAGGGGCAAGCACAAATGATCTAATACCTTCAGCATATCACACAACCTGCTCTGGGCTTTGCTTTTCCTGGGCAATTTGAATGTGGGCTCCATGGATTATTTTGAAAGTTTATCTAACTTGAGAAATAGATAAGCTGAGTTCACCTGTGGCTTTTTACTAAGTAGCATGTTCCAAATATATCCAGTGTGATGGAGGAGAGACTATGGCTGATGGAAGGATGGTGATCAAAGGGTAGTTATTATCAAAAGAAATAATCCTGTGTTTTTCTGCTGAGGTCCTGTGGGAAGGTGCTGTGTTGTGAAGCTCATAAGCAATCCTCTGAAGTACCATTCTTAATTTATTGAAAGCTACAGAGACTCTTGATGTTCATGATTCAGTTATGAGAGTATGAGAGGAGGATATCTGTTGCCCAGACTGATTAATGCCTTGGAGTATCTCATTCTTGTTCCTATCTACTTGTGTTTCTTAGCATGGAAATGAGACTACAGTATTTTTCAGTCAGTGTGGCCCTTGCTAAGAAGCCCTAGTGTTTAAAAAGTCTCATTCAGTTTTTGTGCTTTAAAAAAAAAAGGCATGGAAAACAGGTACCCATGTTACTTTTATATGACTTTAAAACTGGCCATAAATTATATCACAGCCTAATTTAATAAATGTGACTTTGCTTTAAACTTCAAAATTATTTAGCTACCCTTTTGTGTCTTTTTTCTCGTAAACTGAACGTCTCCTGTGTTACTTTATTGATGCTGACCACAGCACCAGACGTAGATGAAAGACCAAAAAAAAGTGTAATACTGAGTGACAGAACTTCCAAGAATGTTTATAAGCAAAATGTAATGTGAATTATAATGTACAGTGTCTCTGTGTATGTATGGTAGCTGCACTCAGCTACCTGCTTAGGATTATCCTTCACTGAATAAAAAAACTCATTACTTTAGAAGGAGGTTTAGTGTTAATCAAGAAACTTTGTGCAGATAATCTTGAAATCTGTATTAGTGAGTGGCATTATGGAGTTTGTTGATTCCCTTGATTTTTGTTCTCTTCACAGTTGCAGTAGCAAAGCATGCTGCTGTCTTTAGTTTTCACATGCAAGGAAAGTTCCATTTTTCAAAAAGCTACCAAAAGCGGTGACAGCAGACTTTACAGTAGTTGTTTATGTGACTCTTGGTGCTGAGCTGTTTAGACAAGGCCTCTGCATCTTAAGATCTGAACAGTGTTTCTTAGGAATGCTGGGCTAATCCCATGAATTTAAATCCTTCTGTTTAAAGTCCTTCTTTAACAAGACCCAGCTGCCAGCCCTGTCTTCCGTCATTGTTCTGCTGTATAGAAGTTTCATGTTTGCTTCCTCAGTGGCATGATTTATGCTTCCTTTTAATACTTTATGCTATGAAAGCAGATTTCCATACTTTTTCAGGATTCTGTGTTAAATATTTATATTTGGTCTTAGTCTGTACGGTTACATTCCAGATAAAGTTCTTTTGGTATGCACCAGTTGGTGCTTTACTGGATTTTAGACAGCTCTAATCTTTGACATAAAACTCTTTTGCTGAGGCTACTTTCTTGCTTTAAGTGCTTTTTGTCCAGGAAGTAGAGTCCAGAACTGGTGTTTCCCCCCACTGCTTCCCTCCCTTACTCTCTACTGCCAAGATTTATTTAGAAACTGAAGTGATGTAATTTTTTAGTACGAATACATATTTTTAGAGCACATCTGTCCTGGTGTAGAGCCAGACAGATCCTATGTTGCCCCAAGAGGGACAAAAGAATGGCACTCGCACAAATGGAATGGAGAGTGACGGAAATTTTAAATGGAAAAACAATTGGTGTTTTACCCAAACTACGAAGCATAGTGGCAAAGAAATCCCAAAGTGTACAGAGTCCCTTACACCACACCTAAAGGACTCCCAACACTTCCCTTCTCTCCACCTAAGTGTCTGCCAAAAAAACCCCAGTGCTCTTTCTTCCCCTCCTATTGCTAGGCTAGTCTCAAGCTGACCAGGTCTGAGACTGTCCCCACCGCCCCAACTCCTTTTGGCATTAGGCCTATACAGGCCTAAGAGGCCTTGAGATACTCCCCCACCATTACCTGATAGGGAGCATCTCCCACAGGAGCAGAGAGGGAAGAAAGAGGAAGAGAATGACTTGGCAGATGAATTTATAGGATGCAGGATTTATGGGTACAAATACGCTGTTTCCTGTGTCCACCTTACTGGGTTGGACACTCAGAACGCCGGAGGTGTAACTTATGTGGCAGTAACAGGAGGCACCCAGCCTAAACTGTCACAACATCTTAAGTACACAAAATTAATACAATTTTTAAAAAATAATTTCAGTGGGTTCATGAGCTAGAGATTAAGATCAGTGCTCAGTAAACAATGCATAGATTCCTGTTAGGAGTCTGTAACAAATTTCATGGCTTTATACCTCAAATTGTTGATGCTGTTTTGAATTATTGTGTGGACCTCTTGATTTAAGATAATTAAACTGTACTTAAAGAGAAATGACATTGAATTGACAGGAAAATCAAAATCCCAAGTGAATAAACTATTGAAAAGAAAAAATGCAGTGAGAAGTATTGTCAGTTTTCACTGGTTTTTTTTAGGAGCTTTAGAGCAAATTTTTCAGTGACGTTCTGATAAAACAGCAAGCAACAATTAAGTTGTATTTTCAGCCTCAATCAGTGATGACCTTGCCTTTCTATATCTGCTCACAGACTTTATCTTCTTCAGTGATTTGTGCAGGCTTTGCTAGAGAAATAGTGGTGGTGGAATTGTTACAGGTTTTGGCACGCTGTTCAACCAGATGTCTTACACAAGTTGTTTTGTGGATTGAGATCACTTCTGGAGTGGCTTTTTTTTGTATTTTTTGAGAAGAAAGAGCAAGTGCTGGGAAGAGTTGTCACAAGGGTAGGACTTTCTTCAAGGGTTTTGGTTTTTTTTAATTTTATTTTCTTGCCTGTTGGGGTTGTCAGTATACAACTTGGATTCTCCCAGTATCAACAAGGAAAATGGTGAGTTGCACTTTCTGCAGCAGGCAGTTTTCTTTCTGTCTTGTTCATGCATGTGAGGTTTATGGATGACTGAAATTGTGCCTGTTCACCTGCAAGACCCAAGGGAGATGTTGATGAAGTACTCTTTTGAATCGATGGATCCACTGCAGATGTGAGATTCATAAATGTGGTTTTCCATCTACATCCATATCATGCAGGACTTGTCTGTACTTTCTACTTTTCACGCTGCATAATTGCTCCCAAATTTCATTGTGGCAAGGGCCTCTTCAGACTGCGTTCCTCACATCGCTATCTAGTGAGCAGTGCTGATTTACTGCCAGAATATCAGGAGGAGATCATTTCCTGTCACAGAAAATTGTCCCATTCCTACTAACTTTCAGCCTTTCTTTTGAGTCTTGACTGCTTGACAGACTCAGCTCTGTCCAGTGCTGTGCATCAGTCTTTCTCCTAGACTCATGAGGCTCTTCTCTTGTAGTGCTTCCAGCCTCCCATGGAGAAAACCTCTCCTTGGGTAGTATTTGTTTCTTTTCTGGTAATGTTATGATGCAGTACCATACAGTATTTTCCCCCCACCCCATCACAGTGGCTGTCCTCATCTGTCACCTCAGTGCGGTCACATCCTTTTATGCATAAGCTGGTGATGTAAAAGAGTGATGGGGATAGAAAGGGATTTTATGTCCCTGATTGAAATTTGCAGTGAAGTTGGAGGATGGATGTTGACTGCCGATTCAAATACTTATATTTCAAGCCACTTGTAAGATCAAATTTAAAGTTAATTGAGCTAGAGTAGCCTGTTGTTTAGATCTGTTTACCTTTCATTTAAGCCAGTGTTGTTATTCTTTGACTCAGCTTGTTAGGAGTTTGTTTAAAGTAAATCAGATGTCTTCTAAATGGAATTTTCTTTTACCTTTTTCAATAATGTTTCGTCCAAAAGACTGTTTTCCTGCTTCTCCTCTAAACACTTTTTTGAAGTGATGTTTCTTAAGCTTATGCTGTTTTCTCATGGTGAACTATAAACAACAAAATGTGATGACTCAAATATTAAGAATTAAACACCTATGTGCTTGGGGTGTATCAATCATTGATTTATGGGGTTTTAAATTTTAAAAAAATTACCTCTTTTTTTAATTATTTAAACTGGAGATGGTAGTTCCAGGTATAGTGAAATGCAGCTCTTCACACTGTAATCTTAATTCTTACCAGAAATCTCAAATCATCTTCTGTCCTGTTGCAGCTGAGGTTAGTGTAGAGAATATATACCCCAAAACAAAATTTTATATAAAACAAATTGTAAAGAATGTTTATGTATCATAGCTAAAGCACTCCTCTTCCATTTTTTGAGCTATGGTTTAAAGGCTGTCACTAGGCCCTTGTTGAAAGGGATTTGGCAACTTCTGAGTCTAGATAGTACCCCCATCATACAGATTGTAAGTGTCTGGTGTAATATCTTAAGTGAGCATAATGATTATTTTTAACCTTTGAGAAGGTCCACTAAGCAAAAAATAGTTAACTGTACTGAAGCATAGAGTAGCTCAGAGTCTTGTGAGGAAATACTTTCACTTCCATAATTTTTTGACCTATATCTAAATTATTCTCTTACACTTACTTTCTCCTGGATGTTTTGATCCTTTATATATAATGTCTTCAGTAAGTGCTGCTTATTGCTAAACCATGCCCTTTAGCACAACATCTGTGCATCTTTTGAACACCTGCAAGGATGGCAATTCAGCTGCCTCCCTGGGGAGCTAATTCCAATGTTTGAGAACCCTTTCAATGAAGAATCTTATTCTAATATCCAATCTAAACCCTCCCTGGTGCAACTTGAGGCCATTTCCTCTTGTTCTATCACTTATTATTAGGGAGAAGAGACCAGGTCCCACCTCACTACAACCTCTTTTCAGGTAGTTGTAGAGAAATTTATTTGGGTATTTCCTGGGATGTATGCATAAGGCCAAATATAATAATAAAACTCATTGCTAGTCTTAGTCTGCTTATTGAGAAGAATAACTACATAATCTTTTCTGGAATGCATGAGGCTGCAAGAGGCAAGCAAGCTCATAAAAATTATGTTGTGACTTCCTGTACTTTTCTGGATTGAAGAGATCTACTGGGCAGTGTTGAAGATTAGGTACCTGTTGAGGTATCAGTCTGAGAGCAGAGAGAATGTAGTCTCACCTTCTTCAGTTGCATTATTAAATTAGTGCTTAGTTTAGTGTTGGCAGTAAAAGGATTTCCTTTAAATCCAACTAACAAGAAGTGTTTTTCAGTGCCCATTAAGTTTAACTGCAAATGTATACAAAGCTATTATTTCATGCTGTGTGTCTTCTAATGTATTGTTTGAGACACAGCCTCCTATGGAGTTCCACATCCTTTCATGCAGTTTGAGTCACCTGGTGATCCTGAATCAAGAAATTTCCTGTTCCCTAGGTTTCCTTACCAATGGCACTGACATAGAATAGAATAGAACAGAATAGATTCAGAGTTAGTTCCTTGAGTAACCTGAAGTCCACCCCCTGGAAGTCCAGAGTGGAGGTTTTCTTGCTGCCCCTGAGAAATATAGTAATAGTAGAGTATAGTAATAGAAGTAGTATAGTATAGTAATAGAAGTACCCATTTATGCATTGCCTGCAAAGGCAATAGTAAATATAACCTGCATTTTGAACAGCAAGGATAGGAAGGGAACTGTATACTGCCAAAGAGGGAAGAAAGTTGATCTGCATCACAAAAAAGTGTTTTGCTTATATCTTGGTTGAATCCTTCTGAAGACTCTTGTGAGGTCCTCCTATAGGATGAAACAGCCTTGGTTTTGTTGTATGTTACTGTTTGAGATTGACTGATTTATTTTCCATCTGTTTCATCGAGTGTAATTCAGTCAACATTAGCAGCTGTAGAGGAAAGAGAGGGCTAGATGGGACACATCAGAGTTAGGTACTGTTTTATTTGAAAAATGTGGTAGAACTTTTGTATCATAGCTTGGACTGTTGCTAGTAGTATGTCTGAAGTGTCCTCATTGCAAAATAGAATCCTTTAACTGATTATGCAAAATTCCATGCATGTTTCTGTGCTTTTTAATCAGATTTTGTGTCCTGTTGGTACCTGCAGAATGTTGTTCAATGTTGCAGAATGTTGGAGGTACAGCTGTGGATGTGGGCAGTTTTCCTTGTTCCATCTTCCCAATCCATGAGCATTTTACTTTGTGTTCCTTGTCTTGGTCCTTAGCTATAAAATGGAAATCTTTCTACCTTCTTTCTTCTAGTATGTGTGGTGTAGTTTTGCTGCTAAATGCATACAAAGATATTAGAGACTTGCATTTTCACTTGACACTTTAAAGTCACTGGGAAGTTTCAGTAAAAGTTCAGATGTGTAAGTTCTTAATTTTCATTTCTAAAAGCGGAGCTTCAGACTGACTGATCGATACATGTGAGTCTACCAGGTCATTGAGATGTACACTGCTAGATCTCTCATCCACTTCCTTTGTGTACTCTAGAGACAAAAGGATTACCTGTGTTGTCCTTAGTGTTCTATCTTTTGCAGCAATGCATTAGGATAGTAACTGTAATTGAATTATTAAACTACAGGACTGAAAAGTTTCCTGCTATGTCTTCTCCCTATGCTGCTGCACATTTCCTCCCTTCTTCCCCACTTCACAACAAATAAGATATTTTGGGGTGTTAGGTTTTCTGAAATAGAATTGGGAAAGCAGAGCAAGGAACCCCGTGGTCTGAAGTAAAGAATTCTCATTCTCAGATGCTTGTGTAGTCTGTCTTGCTGCATACTCAAACTACTGGTTAGAGCAGGCCAAAATGTGTTCCGCCTCTATCAGATCAAATTGGCAAGGAATGTCTGAAGGCTTTCCTTTTTTTCTAATCTGTATGGGCCAAGAATTACCTTTTAGAGGCTTCTGAAATTTATTTTGTTTAGCAGTTTTTCAGTTATTTTAGAGGCTCTATCAGCTTCAACCTGGGGGTTGGTTTGATGACCTGTGACACATAGGAAGTGTAATCTTGAGGATTTATAGGCAGATTCTTCTGAAAGAAAAATGAAGGGCTGAAATAGCAGAACTTATTGCAAGTCTCCTGTGGTTCTTCAGTGGTTAAGAGAGAGCTGCTTTGTAATGGTAATTTACTCTATCAAAATTTGCCATTTATTTAAATATCTGTAAGACAGATGAACCCGATTGTGTTTTTCTGTCCTCTTCTAATACTGTCATGAGCATGTTCCAAGCATATATTGTCTGGGGTCAAGTGTAAATAACACCCTTAAAGCTTTGAATTTGTACATTCTCAAATCGTGTAACAAAGCTCAGCTTGACTATGAAACATCTTTCAATATCTTGCTGCCTTTTATCAGAGTTGTAGCTGCTGCAAAATACTTGTGTTTCATTTATAATACAAAATGCATCTTCTGTCTACTTTGTAATATTTTTAAATAGTCATTACGTAAACCAGATATTTCCAGGCATGTACTTGTTGAAACTACAACATTAAACTTAATTCTGCCTCTCTCTCTCCATCGGCTTGTTAATATTTGTTATTCTTTTTGTGGATGTTGTTCCAAAGCTAAACCTGAATGGGAAGAGTTGCTACAATAGTGCTTGTGTTATAATAACTGCATAATGAAGATTCTGGAAAATTTGAGCTAATGTGTGTGTTTAAGTACATCTCTGCCTACTGAAGGTAGACTAATATAGCTTTTCCTAGCTTTCATAATCTCATACTGTTTTCACAGCAAAAATTCTCTAGGCTTAGCTAGTAAGACTAAGATGTTGGATTCTGTGACTACTGAAATGTCACTGTTTAGAGAGCACCTACATTTTATCCTCTTGAAAAATATTTTAGCTAACTAATAAGCAGTTCATTAGAGCTACCTTCAGGTTGTCTTCATAAAGAATCTGCTGTGAAACATGATGTCATCTAGGGTGCTCTTTTTATGGGAATTGTAATGCCCACTTGGGTTCTCTGGCTGGAATCTTGGTTCAGGAAATGGGACACAATGATTGCTAAAACCCCTTATTTTCAAGGCAACATCTGTTTGGCTAGATGTGAGACAGGCACTGAAATACACTGGAGGGAATAAAGGTTTTACTGTGTGCCTTCTCAGCAGCAGAAATTTCAGATGAAGTTAGCTTCTTCATTAGACATTTTGGTAATTTTGCTATGCCTCCTCTTAAAAGAAGAAAGATCTTTTCAACATGTTTTGACATACAAGGGGTCACTCTGTGGAGACCAATTTAAACTTTTAGGCTGTAATTCTGGAAAGTTACAGTCAATGTAAATAGTAATAATACTACTCAGGCAACTAAAATGATAATGAGAAACCAACCCTGTGAAACACATGGTAAACTTCTACTTGATCTGCTTGGCTTTTTACCTCTTTCTTCAAGCCTTGAAACAAAGGAGTGGGTGGGTATTTTGTGGGTGAGTTTGTGGCACATCCAAAGTATTTCCCTTTGTTTGTTAGAAATCAGGATCTTGAAGTAAATATTCCAGTATCTTCAGCTTGTTTTAGGAAATTGTGTGTGCTTGTGGCAACTAAAGTTAGAGGGGGGAGTGTACAATTTGATCAAAGGGAGTCAGCAGCAGTGGATGTGAATATAGAGAATTAAATTCTTCTGTTTTTACATGCTGCTAGTCAAAAAGAGCTTTATTCCTTCATATTTGTGCTGTCTGTGAAGAGTACTCTGTCATATCCCTGCTTAGCACACTTTGCTGCATTCTAAAGGCTTGGTGCTGAATCTGTGGAAGAGCAGGGGAGCAACTGTGGTATGTTTGACTTTCCTGATTAGAATCTCTGGAGGTAGCTGCTGAACAGCCTGTTGTAATCTGAAAGGTGTAAAAGTGCTCTCATGAGCAGTGCTGAGTTTTAGAAACCTGTATTTACTGTATACAACACTAGTGTATTTGAGGGAATTCCAGGAACAGTAAGACATCTTGCTTTGATGTTACCATCTGATGTCTAATTAAGACCTTTTTCTTCTTCCAGTTGCTTTAAAAAAAATTATTTCATTAGCAGTTGCTAAAAGTTACGTAAGTTACGTTGTTTGCTGGTATTACTGTAAAGATTTATATTACAAACTTACAGATAACCTAAAGAGAAATATTTTTAAGAGCTTAGTGAGAAGGTTGTTGTCTGACTGGACTTACTTAGAGCTGGAGGCAAAGGCAAATTCTTGTACAGGCATGTGCCTAATTTTAGGAGTAGCTTTAGAAAACGTGCTGTATGTGTTTGACTGAATAACTGCTACTTTCAGCAGCTTTTAATTGTTCTTCTATAAAGACTCTAGCCTGTTTGCAATTCAAAACATGCATTTCAGACACAGAGATTTCTTTTCCGCAGTTTCAAAGATACATCCCAGATCAGTGGGTTAAGGGAGAGGATATTTTGAGCTCTGAAGCTTTGCAGCTCTTGACAAAATCTGAGGAAAAGACCTTGCAGTGAGGCTGCATGGTTTTCATACTTGCTGGATTTCTGCAGTCCAAACCAGCTGCATGAAATAACATAAAACACTTGAAAATTAAATAGGCTAAAACTACTTTTTAAACTTTTTTGTATCATATTCTGAAAATTAAGTAAAGTTAATTTTACAAATTAATGCTTGCTTCCTTGATAGTTGGGATGCAGCTGAGATTCACAGTACAGATGTGACAGGTAATGTATTGATATAAATAAAACATCCTTAATGAGTTGAGAAGGGAGGGGAAAAAAGGGCAGAAACCAGGTAGTAGACTTGAATCAAAGTTTGTTACATTCCTTAATAATTCTGTAACCCAGTACTGGAATACATTAGTAACTATGAATGCTTTATATACCTTAGTTAGATCTTCAATCTATTGGTATGTGAGCAGGTGCAGCTACTTCTTTCTTGGATCTTGCATTAAGACAGGTAGCTACTGCTAACCAGGACCTCAAGGGGTCACCCACAGTACTTCTGATTATGTGAATCTCTTCATGTGTGCAAGGCCTAGATTCAGTATTTTTCAATGTTAGAGTGTTATTACATAAACAGGTTTACTTGTTTTACTGGTAAAAAAGAGTGCACAGGCACTATTTGGTTTTTGGAATGTGGCAAGAGATGATACCTTTGAACAGTGCATAAATGCATCATTTTAACTGCATGATTTCCAAAATGTGTGAGCTTTTTGCTTATAAAAGGTGTCTTTGGTTTTACTGAAGTGGCCAAAGCCTTCTTGTTTATCTGACACCCTTTGTGTTTTCACTATGTTTTGTGACTACAATTCTGGAAAATTATTGCCTAAAGCATGGGTTTTAAAAAAAAAAAAAAAAAAAAAAAAGGCAAACCTCAAAGTTTGCTCAAAAAGTATATTGAAGGCAGACTTCACTTGACATAAGATTTTTATTTGGGATATTTTGAAACTGAACTTTTGGCTGAGAGAGTTATCTTAGCTGTTGAATTTGGGAGGTGTTGAAATGGCTGTGTGCCATTGAGATCTACTCAGTACCTGTGGTATTGGCAGCTAGAAGAAAAAAAAATGCTCTTTTTTTTCAGGTTTTCATTTAGATTAATATTAATGTAAACTGGGTTATAGAACATTGGAAAATGCACAAAATATTTCCCAAGACTTTTTAATCCCTCTTCAAATATCTTCTTCAGGAGCAGTTTCTCTTCAGAAACATGTAAATATTAAAGCAAATAATCCACACTGTTGTTGTCTTAGGGTGCTGCAGTATGAAATTCAAAGGGGAAATGTTAGTTTCAGTTATGCCATAAGACTTTATTTTCTGCTGAAAAACATGCTGGATTTGATCCCTGTTATGTGGATAGAGTATTAATATGAAAAAATTAATTTCTATGCCCAATACACCTTTCATTATTTACCAGAACATCATGAAAGTGTGTAGAAATGTGAATGTGAGCTCTGGCGGTCAGTTTTATGAAAGCATTTATTTTTTTTCCCATGTAAGTAACCTGTATTTTTTTTAAGCAATTAAGTGAACGAGTATTAAAAGTAATAACCTGCTAGAATATCAGTGCTTTATTTGTGTGCACACTTTGTTTATGTGCTCATATGGTATTCTGCTGTAGCATTCTGTCAAACAGAACTTCTTAAACAGAAATAGATCCTGGCATGATGACATTCAAGGTCAAGCTTGATGGGGCCCTGAGCAACCTGATCTAGTTGGAGACGTCCCTGCT
Source organism: Dryobates pubescens (assembly GCF_014839835.1). Lineage (NCBI taxonomy): Eukaryota > Metazoa > Chordata > Aves > Piciformes > Picidae > Dryobates > Dryobates pubescens. The sequence continues at coordinate 28,953,932 of NC_071613.1, forward strand.
CACTGCAGGGGGGTTGAACAAGATGACCTTCAATGGTCCCTTCCAACCTGATGCATTCTGTAATTCTGTGACATATGATCACAAATGGAGGAACTCTGATTTCCAAAGCTGTTCCAAACAGAGTGTGTCTTCTGAGCCAGAATGTGGTGTATAATATTTGCTTTTGGTTCTCAAGGCTGGATTTTAAGTCTCAGAAATCCAGTTACTTGCTCAGATGGTGTTTTGAACATTTTTGTATTGTCTGCTTAATCCTTAGAGTAGATTTGTAGCAAATTCTGTAACTGTTTTTAGGAAGAGAATCCTTAGTCCAGTTACAAGCATGAGCTTGTGCAAGCTTGTGCTCAAATAGTAAGAGAAAGGTTGGGGGTGAAAACATGGTTTGTTTTCATTTTGGAGTTTTATGCTGTCAGTTGCCTTTGAACACACTGAAGCAACTCTAGTTCAAAATGCTTATTACAGTGCTTCTGAAATTACAGTAAATAAACATTCTTGTTTCTGACCCTGTAAGCTCATTGGCATTTCCAGTTGGACTTGGAATTCTATTTTTGTTTCCCTGATAATCTTTCCATCATTAAGTCTGGTGTAGACAGATATTTCAGTACGATTCTTTCACAACTACTTTGTTTTTATTTCAGAGCAGAATGTTTTCATTCTAAGGAAATAGTTTTTATATAGTAGAATTTCATATAGTTTTTAACTCAATTGATTTAAGGTAGGAACTTCTATTTCAAACTGCAATTATGCAGAAAGGAGTCTCAAGTGAAAGACACTTTAAATACACTTTTGATTGTAATTTACTTCCACCAAGGCTGTTGCTTTCTTCTATTTCAAGTAGCGTTCATGGGCTTTTCATCTCTCCTCATATGGTTTAATATTATGCTATCTCTTGCTTGTCCTAGAATAATAAAGGTTACAATAGCTTGTTTAAGAATCAGCCTGCAAGAGTAAATGTTTCTTCCCCCCCCCTTATTACCTTAAACATTAAATAAGTAGATCATGATTAAATGTTAATGGTGCTCATTAACTTCTAATGAAAGCTTCAGTAATTTTTGGTAAAATAATACTAGAATATTGTGTTTCATGCACATAAAGGTGAACAAATGTAGTGAAATGTTTTGGAAACTAGATAACTGACAGTAATTACATGTCTTCCTGTTTAAATAGCATTGCAAAGAGATGAAGTTGACTGATGCAGTCGATAGTGGATAATGCAGTAGTACATAGAACGTGCTTAAGTGCAGGAAGATTTAGTTTCATCTGGAAGACAATACCATGTTGGTACCGTATCTTTTCTACATATCCCTGAGTGATGCTGCTCATTTTCATCAAATTCTATTCTGGTATCACAGTATAACTAAGGTTGGAAGAGACTTCGAGGATCATCGAGTCCAACCTGTCTCCACAGACCTCATGACTATACACTTGAACAGAACAGAAAGTGAAGGGTTGAGAAATAACTTGCATTGTAAAATTATTGTGGCACCTCATCTGGTATGAGCCTAAGGAGAAGCAACACCTATTTAAACTCTGCTATTGTACAAATACTTCAGGCATCTAAGTACCTTACTTAATGGTGTTACAACAGAACAATTATTCCTGTTCTATTTCTTTGATCAAATTTAGTTCTAAATAGCTCAATTAAATGTCAAAACAGAGAACAAAACACACACAACCTCTAACCCTGAAATTTACACCTTTTTTCTTTCTTGTTTTAAATAAAAGTGACATATCCTTAGAAAGGTGTGATAACTCCCAGTGAAGTTATGATTGCTCATGTATGGTGCATATTTGCTGTGATCAACAAGAAGAAAATGGTTGTAAAAAATAAAATTTGAAGCTTTGTAATCGGAGCTTAAGTCAAAAAGCTCAGATACTGTTATCTGAACATTTTGTCTCTGCCTTAATTTATTGAATTACTCCTTTTATTAAAGTCCTTTGGGATGTCTCCTTGCAGTAGTGGAGCTTGTGCTCAGAGAGATCCCTTTTACAGAGCTAGCAAGTTAATATTAGCTGTTTCTTAAGTGAGACACTATCCTCTGTGTGCTTCTTGCAAGCAAACACTGACAGGCTCATAGGAAATGCAGCTGACGTTAGGAAGCTTGGGTGGGGACTACAAGGAGCTGGCAAATACTGCAGGGTTTAGTTGCCAGACTCACTGACACAACAGTACTTTACTTGTAGAAGTTTTCTTTAGGCTGCTAATTCTGTCTGTGGAGTAACTGGAACTAAAGCTGAGTCTCTGATGCCAAGCTAAAATAGCTAAATCAAGCAACAGTTTATGAGAAATTGAGAATGCTGTTTTCATTCCACAGCTTAGAACCTCCTAAATATTTGTAAGAAGAGCAAGCTCCTCTCTTAATGAAAGGATGAGTTATGAACAGTGCCATAGAATGCACTACAAAACAAGTCCCATCTAACTGTAGAGTGGCAAAAATAGCTCAGATGGAAAAGCTAGCAGTGTAAAGTATCTGTAAATATCAAGTTCTGTCTGTTTTACATCACAATTTCCATTTGATTTACCAGTTCACAGTCATGTTTCCTAAAGCATACTTTTACGAGCTTCCCTTAGTCTTCAAATAAAAATTCTTGACTTCAGGTGTATCCAGGCGTTGAGAAATGCTATGCTATCAAATTGACTTCAACCAGTTTGACCACATAATCTTAAATATAATGTTTTGTCTTTCATTCACAATGTTTCTGGTCTATGTTAAAACCTAAGGAGTAGTAAAGCAAAGCTTTGAAGGAGCATGAAAGTGGAATGCAGCTTCTGTTTGTTTTGCGGAACTTCAGGCAGTGATGAGGTGCTACTGTTCTCCTGTTTTCATTTCTATGTGAGAAGACTTTCAGGTGACTTCAAGGAGAGGAATCTTACAGGGGTAGGTGCACCATACTTACGGAACAGAAAAACTGGTGCAGCGTTGGTGGAAGGAAACATTTCTGTTACATAAACATTTTGGCATTTTTTTTAACTTCAGCATCACTCTTAGATTTTAGGTAGAGCTTCCTTCACTGGAGTGCTAGAAGTACTTAACAGAACTCAAAACAAGTGTTGGAAGAAATGAGATTCAGATGGTAAATTTAGTCTGTTTAGTCTTTGCTTAGTGTAGTATGCCACACCAGGCTAACTTTAATACTGTTGCCCCTTTAATGTAAGCACCTACACTGTGGTCTCCCACAAAAGTAAAATCTCAGGAGGAGATTGAAATGGCTTTGCCTGGAGCAACTGGATGACAGTATCTTGCATCTGTGGGAGGCGTTGGCATCTCAGAATTGTAGATCACCTCTGAAGTCTCCTGTTCCTGATTATTTCATCAAGGGAAAGTGAAATATAAACAATATATAAATAGAAGGAACATATAATTTTAAATTGTGGAGGTTTTTTGCATGAACTGTTACATAAAGTCAAACCCAGATTAAACATGTTTTCTCTTGAGATCACCTTTATCATATTTTGTAACATTTCTTATCAGTACAGTTATGCAACATCATGATGTCTTTCAGACCAAGATTTGACTTTTCTTGGACCCTAACATTTAGAAAACTTGTTTTTAAATCTGATGTGAAAACTGATGCTTTCTGAAAGCTATGTAACAAAATTACTGCATAGCCCATGACTTGACCAAATCAAGCTGTAGAGCACACCATGATTTTCTTGTATGTAGCTCTTGGTGGCAATTTGTTGTCATTTATTTCTGGAGATTCTGTAGTATATCCCTAGGATTTACTCTTCTGCAATGCCTGATCACTCCCAAATTGCTGCCTATGTCTTTCTTTCCCCTAGCATGTACATTTTTTTTCTGAACCAGATCATTGGTTTTAAGTGTGGATGTACCCAGGGAGGCATGTGTGTCAGGAGGCTTGGAGGACTTGTTTGAGGAAGAGAATAGAGGCTTGTTTATGAGAAGATTAATTTCCTTTGTTGTGATAACAGATAACCTTTGGAGAAGGTTAAGACTTTATCTTGGTCACTCAAATTTGTTGAATGTAGGAGGGTCTGATAGCTGTAAGATTCCAGGGAGGAGTTTCTTTGTTGGGTAAAAATTGTGCAGTTATCACTGAAGTAATCTGGACAGTGTCCAAGGTTTAAACGGTTTCATGGGACATGTTGCTGGCATTCTTTGTGGCCTGTTTAGCATTTCTCTTTGAAGATATGTAGAGTCAGCTATTTGCAGTGCAGTGAGACTGTACTTCCTCTGTATTGAATGGTGCTGCTTAACTGTGGTCAGCTGAATTCCTTGGACAAGCATTGAATTTTTGTAATGTAAAGTCCAGAGACTATGCTAACAATAGCTGGCAATCAGTGCATGTATTAAATATTGTGGACTCTTCATCTTTTTCTGCATGGTTCTGACAAAAGTGAGCTGCAAGACCAGGTTGGTAATTATCTATTTGTGCTGGGATGAAGTTTCCCCCAGCATTAACTTTAGTCAGACTAACTCAGTTAGAAGCAAATGAAGCTGTATTTACAAGCAAAACCTACACTCTACAATGGAATGCAATGAGTATGTACAAAATATATATATGGATATTTAAAATTAGCAAATAACATGGAAACCCCCCTGGTCCAAAAGACCAGGAAAGCTGCTCCACTGCCCCCCAAACCTCCCCCACCCTCTCTGTACCAGAGAGAGAAAAGAGAGGAGCTGGGAGAAAGCAGTCTTAGTTCTTATCTCAAGGTCAGCCAGAAGCATTGTTATCTCCCAGGTGAAGCAGAACAGTCAAGATCGAAGGAGAAGAGAAAAGGAGTGGGAATGGAAGTGAAATGTAAAGAATTGTTATGATACAGCTTCTCTTATCTCAGACTTTCATCCAATAAATTTGTTTAGAACAATCTTTTGTTTTCCTTTTTACACCCCATAGTGATTTATTTATATTTTTCTGCTTTTCTGCTCGAAATCTGTTGCTAGTTTTTAAAGGCATAGCCTAAAACTCCATACTATTGTAGGTTTCACACTAAGTCTTTACTTGTGAGTGGGAATAGTAAACTGCATGTATGCAATTTTTATAAAGGTTATGGACAGAGATGTGCTATGACTTCATAACACCTTTCCAGAAATTTAGTAGCTGATTCCAGTTTTCTTAGGCACTTCAACAATCTGAGTCTCTCTTCTTTTTTTTGTTTTTCTTTTTTTTCCAGATGGAGCAATTATCAGATGAAGAACTTGACCATGGAGCAGAAGAAGATAGTGATAAGGAAGATCAGGATCTGGACAAGATGTTTGGGGCCTGGCTGGGGGAACTGGACAAACTTACACAGGTTAGGGAAATTTCAATCATCTTACAGGATAATTTTTCATAACTATTGCACGTTTCTTTTTGGTTGGATGCTAACTACTTAGCACTGCCATTTGCAGTCTCAGGCTGCGCCAGGGGAGGTTCAGGCTGGATGTTAGAAAAAAGTTCTATACAGAAAGAGTGATTGCACATTGGAATGGGCTGCCTGGGGAGGTGGTGGAGTCGCCATCGCTGGAGGTTTTTAGGAGAAGACTTGACAGGGTGCTTGGTGCCATGGGTTAGTTGCTTGGGCGGTGTTGGATTGGTTGATGGGTTGGACGCGATGATCTTGAAGGTCTCTTCCAACCTGGTTTATTCTATGTATTCTATGTATTCTAAGATAGACTGTAGCATGTGACCAGCTCACTACTCTTTAAAGTTTCTGAATTGGCTTGTTTAATCTCAAAAGTCATTAAATTATTTTTCTGATAGTATGACCTTTCCCAAAGGGTGTGATTCCTTCTGACAATTATGGAATTGGTATTTTGTCTCATGTATAGAGAGAAGCACTGATTTTAGCTGGCTAGAGGTGGCCTTCATCTCCAAACACATGGTTGGACACTTATTTGTTCAGAAATTGCCACATGTTGACATATTTAGCTGACCTAACACACCCTAGAGAACTCACTGTTATGCTAGAGTATGCTTTCTGCATTGAGGCAGTTGATAGGACATCTTCTTTTGGCACCTCCTCCTTTGTGGTGCTTTTCCTTCAGAAGCAGATCTTGTTTTGCATGGTATGCCAGACTCACGGGGTGACAAGCCATTTTTCTGTGACTGCCTGCTATGTTTTATTCAGCTGTGTGAGCTTGCTGAATTAATCTTCTCCCTCTTTGTCATTTAGACTTAGGCAAAGGTATGATACCTTAAGTTCCAGTAAGATGGAGAAGAGACAGCTTTTCTCATCTTTATCTTACCCAAAGACTGATGGAAAATTGAGTCTGAATTTTAAGTTCTGTCACATGATTAGCTCATCTCTGTTACCTTTTTGTTAAATCTCAACCTGCAAGATACTAATGTAGATAGTACACTTGTGTATGCAGGACAATAATGAATGCTGCCTTTGGAGGTCAATGGAAGATCATGTGAAATCTGTATATTGTAATGCTTGTTGGGATTTGTAAGTTTGTATGAGAGGTTTTTATGGCAAGTGGGAGCCACTTCGAAGGCGTGGGCTCTGCCCATTTCTTTCAGATTTGAGTGGCCTAGATGTCCAAGCAGACTTGGGGCTTATAGCTACACTGCAGATATACAGGCTTCATGGTAATGTCTCAATTTGTGTGCTAATCCATGCAGATTTCTTCAAACCTACTAGCAGTTAAGGGGAGGACCCACATTTTTTCTTGCTTTCACATTGCTGTACAACATGGTTTGCAACACAGGCTGACAGCTGCCCTTCTGTCTTTTTAGACTACTGAAAAATGACATTTCTCCCAAAAGTTTGAATGACCTCGTATGGTTTTGTATAAACAAGTTAATGCAGTTAGCCGTGTCACAGTTCATTTGTTTGGAAAATAATCATGTCTTGATGCAGCTGTCCCAAATAAAGTCCCAATAGAGACAGGGCATTAGAGCTAATGACCTCCAAACTGCATTCTCCTGTAGTTTCAGCATTTGTTGCTGTTTATCAGCTGGCCTCTAAGAACAGTAGGAGAAAAGGGGTTTTTTTTATCCTTGAGTTCCTTGAACTTTAACTTCTTTTTTAGATTTCCTAAATGTTTATTTTGAGGGGATTGCAAGTAAGATCCAGATTCCTTTCTACATGGAAGTGCTTTTTAAAAGCTTTGTAACTTTTAAGATGTCCATGAGATCATGTGAATTCACTTTGCCCTCTTTCACTGCTGGTCTGACAAAAGCCTTATAAAATCTAGTCACAAATTTTGCAGCAGGCGTGCGCAGCGTTTGGCGATGATGCAGAGTGCATTAATGTTTATCCTGCTCTATGTACATGTTAAATGAAGGAAATGTTAACCGTGCTTCTCATAATCATAAACTTGTGGAGCTGTTGCAGTTTTCAGCTGTTCCCCAAACGGCTAGTTTAGCATCATATATTGTGGGAAATAATGTGTGCTCTGATAATAGTGAGAGGATATCACACTTGTTTCTAAGAATGTGAAATAATAATAACAATTACCATTTTTCAAGTAAAACGCATTATAGGTGTTTTTAACCAGAATATGTTTGCTTTACTGAAAAAACATCCTACACAAACTGTCTGGAGTTTACTTTAACAGTGCAACATGTTTTTATTCTAAAACCCCCGTAATCTGTTTAACATCTTTCCTCCACTGAATATCTGAAGATAAATCTCCCTAGCATGGTGTCATGTATCTTCAGTCTAAAGTTTGAAAAAAGAATTAATTTTTTTTATATGCCAGGAGTTTTTTAAAATATTATCTTAGTGAAAATTAATTTTCATTCATCTTGAAGACTCACTTGTTCAGTCAATCTTCATTCTGGGTTTTGTTGAGGTTTTTTTGTTTGGTTTTTTTTTCAGAGTTTAGATACAGACAAGCCTGTGGCACCAGTGAAGAGATCACCTCTCCGTCAGGAAACCAATCTTGCCAACTTCTCATATCGCTTCTCCATGTACAATTTGAATGGTTTGTGGAATTATTTTCCCTCTCAAATATTTAGGAATATGATCCAGTTACAAATTAGAAGAAATAAGAGCATCGAAATACACTTGTAGCCTAAGGGAGAAATGTTTCCAGAAGACATTGCTTTCTGATGGCACAGAATTTTGAGTATTGTAAAGCAGTGTCTTGTACAGCATCTGGTATCTGAGAATTGTAGTCTAGAGTCTATACAGAAGCCTACATTCTGGGATCTGGTCTCATGAAAGAAAGAATTGATGTTTATCTGTTAAATGGGGGGAGAGAGTGCATCTTACTTCATGGGACAGGATGCAGGAATATAGCTACAGAATTCTTTCGCATTAAACAAAAATCATGTTTTTCCTTGTCTAAAAATTTCCCCTGGTTGTAATACAGTAACCTTAATTTAAAAGCTTATGTGTGTGTATAGTATTTTGTGAATTTTCTGAAAGCAGTGTCACATTTCTTTCATTGCTGTAGGAGAAAACACTTAGCAAAACACCTACACTTCTTTGAGAAGCTGAGGCATGTTATTGTACAAATGTATTTTTAGATTCTATTCACAGGACAGCATTTTAAACTTGCCATAGATTTGTTCTGTTGGCAAATGTATTTAACCTAAATAGTTTTGATATTTAGGTAATTGGTTTTAGACTGGTCAAGGGTGGCAGTGCAAATACATTTCTGCTTAGCAGGGATTTTGCAGTATGGATGGGAAAAGAAAATGCAGCTTCCTTTGTTCCCTTACTCGGTTGTGTTTGATACAGAGTGAGAAGTTGCACAGACAAATGAAGTAACTGCGCATACTGAAAACTCTTGTTTGTTGCAGAAGCCCTGAATCAGGGGGAGACTGTGGATCTAGATGCCCTCATGGCTGATCTCTGTTCCATAGAGCAGGAGCTCAGCAGCATTGGGTCTCATTCAGCAAACAATGCTGCAGTGAAACGCCTTGCCACAGAATCCAAAGCTCAGAAACCACCTGCTAGCAGACCACCTACTAAGCACAGCAGCATGAAAGGATTATCTCCCTCTTCTGGTAAGATGACTAAACCATCACATGCCAACATATCTTTGGATGACATCACTGCACAGTTAGAGAAGGCCTCGTTGAGCATGGATGAGGCAGCCCAACAGTCTGTTGCAGAAGACACCAAACCAGTAGTTACTGCTCAGCACAGGAGGACAGCATCTGCTGGCACAGTGAGTGATGCTGAGGTGCGCTCAATCAGTAACTCCTCCCGTTCCAGCATAACCTCTGCAGCTTCCAGCATGGACTCCTTGGATATCGATAAGGTGACGAGACCTCAGGAACTGGACTTAACATCACAAGGGCAACCAATCACTGAGGTAGAGTGTTACTAATTCAAAATTTTGGTGGTTTTTCTTCAAACTTTTTTTGTTGTTCCTTTCCTCCATTCTAACAGTCTTAGCTCAACATGTGCAGTACAGCAGAATTGATGGAAGATTAAGATTGCTTTTGCATGGGCTGCACATGCTATGGGTACTCTCTTCTCTGTTTTTGTTTCTGTCTGCAAGGAATCTTTTTTAAGACTATGTACTTCCTTTTTTTTTTAAGGGCTTTCCTGATTGCCTCCCAAGTCAGTCAAGGATTTTAATGTTTTCTAGTTAGTTGTTTTTATTCTAACTATAACTCATATTGCTTTTTCTTTAAACCTGAGGAGCACACAGCTGTTGAAAAAGGAAGGTACAGCTGATCAGACTACACAAAGAAACAACTGGGCTGGAATACAGTAGACAGATACTCAATTGGTGCCTTGACGTGGCTTCATCAGAGAGGAAACTTTTTAGTAAAAACAGAGACAGTTTGGGGAATGCTGCAAGTACTGGTGACTTGCATGAGGAAATGGGGAAAATGTTTCAGAGAATTTAGAGAACATAAACTAGAAGCCGTCTTGTGCCACTGTTCTCTGAAACAGAAGTTTGGCCTGTTCAAAAGTCAGTTGTACCAGTATGCATGTTCTCTTTATGGGAGAAATCTGGAACAAGCTGATTTTATTCTAATCAATAATTAACACTAATCTGTGTGAGCTGTGCTGAAAGCATGCATCTCCCCATCTGCAGCAGAAGTTCAGCTGATGTAAAGAGTGAATGGTGCAGGCTTGTCAGTAATAATCGACTCATCAAGGTCACACTGACATATAAATCTTTATTTTAAATAGTGAGAAATTAACAAGTGGCAATTTAGGTAAATTTTCTTCTTGTATAAAACGTTGGTGTTCATTTTATTTTTATTGCCGATTCATACTGAGTGAAGCAAAACAGTGGTAGGCAGAAATGTGTCCTTTTCTCTTTGGAAATTATAATGCAAACCTTTGCATTATTGCTGGGGGCCTAAGTGTTGAAGCTAGCCTATGATAATCGTTGTTTTTTGTCAGTCATTTTCTTTCTGTAGCATGGCAAGGCATATTTTCGGGTTTTTAGGTTCTCTTATTGTTAGTTGCATCATTTTATCCTTTTTTTTGTTTAAATGTAGAAGCTTAGGCAGTATTGCATTTCTGTCTCTCCCTAGGCTGAAAAGATGATTTAAATTAATCGCTTCTGTAACTCACGTAGCACAAGAAAAGCTTGAATTTTGCATTTCTTAAAATTTAAAAAGGTAGGATGCTTTCTGCAGTTGATTTTGCAGATCTCCCTCTAGGTATCAGCCTCTCTTCAGAAGTTATATGCTTGAGACATTAGTAGGATTACCTTTCTTATCTTCCACTTTTTTCAGTTCTTTGATGGCTTGAGCAATCAAAAGACCACCTGCTGCATTTTAATAACTTGATGAATCAATAGACAGAGGTCAAGAAGTTGCTTTGTCTTCACAGGAAGCTAATCTGTATTGCTGAAAGTGTTGCATTTGCTTTCTCAGTTGCTGAGCTCTTAGCTGCTGACTGCAAGGCTCAAAATCACCCCCAAAAGCTTTTATTCCAAACATGTGAGAGATGCCTTTGAATATCCAGTTATTGCTTGTCATAAGAATGTCACTATTGTTTTGCTGCCCAGATAAGTTGATAATAATGATTCCTTTGATGGAGGTAACCAGAAAGTGTTGGTAATTTGAGAGCCAAATCCTGCTCTTCTCTTGAAAGCGGAAAGCTCTACACTCAGTGACAATGCTGCTTTGTTTTGTCTTGTTCCGTTCTTTATTTCAATAGCCCAAGGAAGGTGTTAAACTCTTGAGAAATTTTTCCTCAGGTTTACAGGATTGGTGTTCAGCAGTTCAGTATTAAAACTGTTAGGTAATGGGATGGGATGTTTGACTGTGGAGCAACTTTTTTTTTCCTCATCAGTAGTGAATAGAAAATGGGAAAATAACATCTGCTTGGAGATTGTAAGGGATTTTTAGATGAAATTCACCTTATAAACGGGCTGGAGCCCACGGTGCTAACAAGAGTTTGTTTTCTGTTTGATTCATTTAGCTGCTGAAAGCTACTCTTCAGGGGTTTAGTAATATTCATGGCTATGTTGTGAACCAAAACACCTTTTCCTAATAAAGTTGAATTCTACCCTTCCACACAACTGACTCAGTGGTGGTGTTTCTAATAGGGGACATCCCTCTGATGGAGGAGCCTTTGATGAAGTGCCCATATAGGGGAAAAAACAACACAGTTTTGATTAAAAAAGCGGGAGAAGCAATTACTTCATGGCCGTAGCAAATCTGTTTTGAGATTAGTTATTCTTATGTAGTGCTTCAAGTTAGCCCCTCTTTTTTTGCCTGTCTTCTTTGAGACTGACTGTAGTTGAGCTGACCTTTAAAACTTTTCTTTGCTGCTATGGCTCTTATGAAAGAGTTTAATGACTTGGCAGCTCTGCCCTTTTGACCAGTCTTTTCTGCCCTCCCCAGGCAGTTTAGGTACTTAAAAAAAAACAGTCATCTTTCCTTCTGCAGCTTAATGTTATGCTCTTCCTCTTGTGCTTCCAATAAAAGTAAAACAGAAGACTGTTTTGATAGGAGGAAATGCTTGTCTGAAAAAGGAAGTTGTGTTGCAGTTATTAACTTCAGTATTCTATCTTTAAAAATAATTCTGTCTATTTAGGAGGTCTTTGACCTGGAAATGTAGGGAAATCCTGTGCAAGAAGTGCCCTGCACTGGCCCACTGGAGGTATGTGTAATGTAGTGTACTATTCTGACTGCTAATAGTGACAGTTGTTACAGAAAGAGGCTGCCATTCCGCAGCCCCTAAAAATGAGAGGATACAACTTCCCTTTTCTCTCATCATTTCTTCCCTCATGCTCTTATTGACACTGTCTCATCTCCTCCCTTCTCCCGGCTTTGGCACTTACCGGTACTTAATATTCCAAAAGTTACCACTTCATTCTGGGCCTCATTCTGTGTTACTTGGGTGAGTGGAATAGGCTCAAAGGGGTCTGATGTGTGCTGGTGAGCAGCAGGGGGACTGGAGCCAAGACCTAGAGGCTGCATGGGAGAGCAGGCATGCATTGGTGCTAAAGGAGTAATCAAATCTTCCCTGAGCAATTGGACAAGCACCTTAGTGATGTTGTCACTCTTTCTCCTAGCAGTCTGTGCTGCAGGAACTTCCGGGGGCTGAAGATATATTGGCACCATGACATGATAATTCTTGGGGGTCTTATTATCCAGGACCATCTTGTTTGTTCTTAGTCTGCCACTTTCTGGAGACTGACTGGAATTTCCTGGGTTGTTTAAATCATGGCTTAATTAGTTGTCATCATGATTTGTTTATTGTTCTCCTTTTCATAACAAGTCTTAGCACTGTCTCTTTGGATTCTCTGAATATTAATGTCATCAAAGACTTGAGATCTTGTCATGGTGATAGTATTATCAGTTATGTTCTTGTCTTCAGTCTTCTGTAAGCATTGCTGAACAAGAAAAGTTGCTTCCACCCCTGCCCCCCCATAATTTTTGCTAAATTGAACTTCCCAAGTCCCTGCTTGAACATTGTGCTTCCATAAATTGGTAGGCTACATTTTGTCTTCATGCTTTAGTTGTAATGAGTGGCATACACTTTAAATCTTGGTTTCTGCTTATGGAACACTTGAATGCAGACTCAGTGAGTGATGTAATAGCATGAATTAAAGGTAGGGGAAGTGATGACTATATGACTAACTTGTCCCCCTCCACCCACCCATATTATCTTTTTCCTTCTGCCTTTGGTCACTCTGCCACCAAGAGATTGCTTCTATTTCCAGTGAGCTGTGCTAAAGAAGTAGCAGTAGCGGGGAGAGAATAGAAAACTGTATTGATCATGCTGATGTAGCTAGTTATGTCTGATCGGTGAAAGGGTCCATTCATGGACAGTCATTGTTACTGTCGTGCATTGTACTGTCAGTACAAACTTTGCAGAGAAGTTTGAAGTCTGCCATCTGGTCTGGCACAGTTACAGTATCACCCCCACTCCCAGCACGATGGAGTTCTTTATGTCAGTAACCCACTTTGCACAGCTGAGAGATTCTGACTCTTGTATGAAGCTAATGCATAATTTAGCAGTTGGTGGTGACACATTATTTTTAAAATCTTTTGCTTAAATTCATCATAGTTTCAGACTTGATGTATAAGAGGTAAAAAATCGTGACAGGACTTAAAGGTTCACTTGGCAGAGAAGGCTGAAGTATATGATATAGTTTTGATCAAATTGACAAGCTGGAAATATGAGAAAATATGAATATTATTTATTAAATATAAAACAATCTTTTTCGGAACCAATTTGATTCAGGTTCGTTTGCTTGGTCGATGATAGGTTGATTACACACAATAGGATGGTCATAAACAGTGGAGTAACAGCCTAGAAAAATCAGAACTTGGAATACAGAGGAACAAACTGCAAAGCAAAGAGCAATACTGCCCCAGGTGGTAAGACTGACCACCCTGGGTTCCTAACGGGGCTGACCAATGGGTAAACAAGCTATGAGGTAACCAAGTAAATTAGCATAAGGTACGCACGAACCACTGAGTTGTTAACTACCAAAACTTTTGCTGAATGAAGCGATGTTCTGAGTTCATAGTTGTAGTCCAAAGGGTAGGAATAATCCAAGAGGTCGTATCCAAAATTAGAGGAAGTGAGAGGGAGAGCACACTGCTGTGGTAGAGATACAGGACTCAAACACTGTGCTGCCAGGACAAAAGAAGCTAATTGCCCTGAAGACAGGAGCAAGTAGATGCTTGTCAACGCCTTGAATCCCACTAATGAAAGGGGGGGGAGGGGGTGGAGAAAACGAGAGATAAGAGAGAGATGTGGGCTCTGAAATCTTCCCCTGTAAATTCCCTTTTTGAAAACTGAACGGCCCAATGGCACTTTAGCTATTCAAATCCTGCCAATCAGTTCAAAATGTATGGCGAGCAAAACTGCACACACCTTGTCTCATAGCCTCTGAAATGTGAGGATCGGAGTCCAGCTTTCACCCTCTCCAGGCAGCCTCAAAGGTGCCTGTCTATTGGCTCCTTGACCTCAAACCTGGACCCTGCAGATGGGGAGGTAGGAGAAAGTTAGTGGCCCGAACAGGTTTAGCTGGCTCATTAATCACAGAATCACCAAGGTTGGAAGAGACCTCAAAGATCATCAAGTCCAACCTGTCACCACAGACCTCATGACTAAACCATGTCCAGGGCAGTATAGAGTAAAAATTTTCATTGGTGGGAAGAGATCATTGCAGTATGACAGTTAGTAATGGTTGTAATATGTTCTCAGCACATATAGGCAAAGCTGTATTGGCTAGAGGCTCCTGTGCAATAAAATGGAATAAACTGGAAATGGGCATAAGGAAAAACAAAGTTTGTGTTCCATATCCTTGGCTTTCATATAGACGCTTTGTCACTAAAATTATAGTTGCCATGCAGTGTCATGATATGGAAACTTTTCAACTGTTAAAGGTTATTGTAGGTCATAAATATGTGTGATTACTAGATGTTCCACAGTATGAAAATGCAATTAACTGTTTCTATATGCAGTCAACCCATGACATATATAGCCTTTGGTAGGCTGTATGTTCTTAAAGTAAAGTAGGATTGCTGAACATCACATATTATTTACAAGTGATTTAAAGAACAGTTGTGGTCTGGTTTAGCTTTTGGAGGAACAGGGCATCATTGTCTCTTATGTTTTGGGAGTTTAAGGCTTGAGTAGTTTTCCTGATGTTACATGTTTTGTGTAGTTAGCAGATGCAAAGGATGATAGTCTTCAATTTGTGAACATAGTCACGGATTTGCAACAAACAAGGCATGGCAGACATTTGTTTTGTGTTTCTTCTAAAGGCTCTTCAAAAAATTATTTTCATTTTGTGGCAGTTCTGTTATGTCTTTGCACAAAGTATATTCTGGACTGTTTCCAGTTATCCTTTTCCTAAGCTGAAAGTAGTGAATGGAAAGACTAAATTTGAAACACAACTAGATAACCTTTTCCTCTTTTCCAATTGTTAGTTACAAGGTGGTTTTTAATACATCAGCAGTAAGCAAAAAAATTGCATATTTGTCATCTCAAAGCACTACTTTGGCTTCCAGTTTTGTTGGCATAAGAAGTGTGAGCCATCCCATCTTCAAATGTTCTGGAACTACATGTAAAATGATTCATCACTTGCCAGATTTTTGGAGGTTTTCAAAACATCCTCTGAGATAAACGTATCAGTTTACGAAATATAAACAATACTTATGTATTTTTGTAATCCAGTGTGCTTAGCTAGTCATGGAGTTTATGCATGACAGTAAAACTGTTTTTTGTCATATGATGCACAAGAACTCAAAGATTATTAACACACTCTTCCCAATGCCTGCAAAACTGGCAATTAAACTTTATTTCACATTATACTTGTGGAACCAGCAAAGCAAATGATGGGAAGGGATGATTTTTTGTTGGTTTGGCTTGGCTTTTTTTTCTTTTCCCTTTAAGAATTTTGAATTGGAATTCAAGGGAGATGTTCAAAAATTTAAATTACTACACATGCATGGAATGGTGGGTTTCCAAAGTTGGGGTATACAGATTTAAAATAAGTGAAAGGGAAGTGAGAACCTAAACATCTGTTCTTATACTGGTACATCTATCAAGTGTATCAAGATTGCCTGTCAACTCACACTCGTCAATAAGCTTCCCTTCTTGGAAGGAAAAGGAAAATGGACAAACAATACATGTCTTGTTGGACACAGCTGACTAGCAAACCTGGTATCAGCTGAAAAATTACACTTCTAGTATATTTTTTTTTTTACAGTAAGTGTGAACACTAAAGGCATTGTCTATGCCTAAATACTGTTCTTTCTGCGATGATGTAGTTTTTTGTGGATGGGCTACTAAATGATTCAAATACTGATGTCCCAAATGCATTTATCTGCAGTTAAAACTGCTTCTTCAGAAACTTTTCTGGTAGCCCCTTGCATGTGGCAGTAGTGATATGACTGTCTCTAGCAGTCATACTATATCTGTTAGAATTTGCCTGCAGTGTTCTTGGCTTTTATTCCTTTGTGTTCTTTTGGAGATACCAAACACTTGATGGTTTCTGTTCTCCAGCTGTTCTGACTTTTTAAGATGAAGGCACACAGCTCAACATTCATCAGCCTTCACTTTCTAGTTGTAGTACACTCTTGCCTATTACAAAGAAAGAATGTGAGCTAGTGGCAGTGGTAGTTGGTTGAGTCAGTAAGCTCCTAAAATGGTTAAACTTCTGTTTGTATGTCCATGTGCTCTTTGGTCAGTAATGCTAGCAGTACAACAGTTGCTGTTGCTGATGGAAGTTGTCTGTAGTCCAGTGACCTTTTTTATCCTTTTAGCTTCCCCTTCTGTCTCTTTAAGTGAATTAATCAGGGAAGTCTCTTATCACAGATTTTATCAGTTGTAGAAAATAGTTTGAACTGGGTGCTTCTAAGTAACCACATTTTAAAATAGATCTGGCTCTTCCATGCCTATTCCACAGCATTAAAGAAGAATACTTATGTTTAAGGTAGGATTTATCTTGGGGAAAAAAATTATTATCCTTGATACAGAAGCTAAGAAAATGGTTGCTCAGAGGTTGGAATGCTTACTAGATTCATCTGCAATAGACAAAATATCATAGATCAATGACCAAGTAAATCTAGGCAACATACCTCTTGGAAAAAGCAGTCTTGGACCAAGCCACTATACCTGAGCTGAGAAATGACAATTTTTGTCTTACGATGCTACTGAATGTCAAAACCCCTGCAGGGAGTTGTATATTTCGGTTGCAGTTTCCAGTGAAGAGATCACTCTTAAAAATTGTGATTGGCTGTTTTAAAAGCTCAATCAATCAATTTCTTGGTAGATATACCAGTCCACTTAAAACCAAGACCAATTCCTTCACTTTTTCTGCAATGTCTAATTAGATTATGGAAGAGAAATACTACATCTGTAGGAAATGAGCAGCAGATTACTTGTTTGCTCTTACTTCAGGTTGCCAAAAATCAAATTTGGAACAGATGACAAAAATTAAAAACACAAGAGCCAGTTGCGGAACATTAAACTCCTAAGAGGAGAAAAGAATTTAGGCTGTTTTCCTTAGATGCACACAGTTCTAACTTAGAGAATGAAAACTGGGATTTGTCAGGCTTCTAAAGGAGTTTGAACTCAAAAGAAGAGACTTCATGTTCTGAAGAAACATCTGAGAACTGGGCTTTTAGCTGTGTCAGTTTTGGATGTGCTGTTTAATGTTTAGTCTTTTATAGTATAATAAAAGTTGCCTTCAAACATAAAGAAACATAAAGACTTTTAGTTAACCAAGTTTACAGCCTTAAGTACAGTTCCTGTGTTGGACATTTACTAGCTTCGTGTTTGTAAAAGTTACTCAAGATTTAAAACAATGGTTTGCTTTCTGAAACTTACTTTATTGGATGGGGTTTTGTTTGTTTGTTTTTTCCATAGGATTTGTCTGCTTTTAACCAAAAGAGTAGATTTGTGACTCTTAACTCATGAGCTATATATACCTGTTCTCTTCTAGTGATTAGTCTTTGGATGATTTGATGCCTACAGTATTTTTGGTTTAGGGCTGATTCATAGTTCAGAAATCAACAGATATAAGCAAATGATACTTAATACAATTACTACTGTAACTGTGTTAAAGTTAATTCCTTAGGTTTCTTAGCTCCTTTGATGTCTAGTTTTCTGTGCTGGAGGTAGAGCCTTTCACAAGGATGAAGTGTCCAACATTCATTATCTAATGTAGTTGCACATTAGTTAGTTTTAAAGTTTGTGGCATTGTTTTTTTCCTTCCTTTTTTCAGTCTTCCACTTAAATGCAGCTCTTTTGGATAGGTCAGGCAACCATTTTCCTTTTTTTTTTTTCCCCCCCCCCCCCCCCCTGTTATGTGGTTATTTTTCTTCTTTGGGAAAATTCCACAGCTTGAAACCACTTCTGTGCAGACAAACTTTATTTGGGATTTCTTGTTTGGCTCATGCTAATTTAGGTCCATGCTACTGCTGCATTGAGCAGCCTTGCCTCATCTTGTAATGTCACTAGTGTTTGTGCAGCTGCCTAGTGATTTGGATCAGCTTGTGTTCTCCCTGAAAAATCATCCTTAAGAATTAGTCATTCCTTTCGTCCTCTGGTGAAAATCACTGCTGTCCACACAAGAAATTGGAGTGCACATGGCTGAGGGAAGGTCAGGGCTTCCTCTTCCTTGTGATGGTTTTAAGAAACTTAAAGCCAGTATTGAAACTAAGCTTATTCACTAGCTTTTTGTAATCCTTTCTGTCCCAAGGAACCCAACTGACAGGGAAACATTACAACCTCACCTGGGAAGTGCATGGACTAGCAAATGCTGCACCTTAAGCACATGGTGCAGCAGGTTTTTAATTTGCAGTGTCCACAGACATTTAAAACACTGCAGCAATTTCAGTGGGCTTACACTGTAGTTGTTGGAACTGGGATGAAGTTGCATGCATCTGTAGTAGTTAAGAAATACTTACTGTAAATTAATTTCTTTGAGGTTGTTTTTTGTCCTGGTTGTTTGGGGTTGGATTTTGGGGCTTTTTGTTTGTCATTTTGTGTTTTTTAAATTGCGGAGTCGACAACTTACAGTTAAGAAATTGCGGTTGCCTGCAGTGAAAAAGAGTTGCACAAGTTCTGGGAGGAGGGTTGACCACTCTGGAGCACAGAGCTGATCTAGTGCTCTAGAGTCTCACTTTACATGTCTGGCTCCAATGTGCTCCGCAGCAGCCAGGCATTGCAATGTAAAGAAGGCTGCTGTACTCTGCCGTCGTGGACCCAAGCATTTTCAGATTGGCTAGTCTTTTGTTCAGTATTAGTAATGTTCAGCCAACTTGAAGGGTTGGGCAGTGCTGTGAGACAATACAGACTTGAGCTTTTTTAATTGTCATGTCCCAGAATTCAGAGAGACTTAATGGACTCTAATTTTAATTCTAAAGGCTTATGCTCAGGCGACTTTGGGTAACTTCACATGGAACAATGCAAAGCAAGTATTTGTTGATGCCCTTGTCAATGATTAGTTTAATGATCGGATGTGCAGAGGTCTTTAAAAACACATTTTAAATGAGATAAATCTTCCTTTCCTGTGTTGGAAATGATTCTTCTAATGTAAATGACTAGTAATCATCCTATGACAGTTAACTCACCATGGAAAATTTCTGACTTAATAGTTTTACCTTGACAAAATTTTTATAAGCAACTGAAAACATGTCTTGTACATGGAACTATCAGGCAGCTCCATTATCTATTGCTGCCACTTCAGTTTCTAAATGGCTGTTATCCTTTTCTAAGGTTTTGATAAGAATAAACTGTAACTGCTTTCACATCTGTCAAACCTCAACTGTGTAACTCTGTCACCAAAACTTAACGTTCCTGAAACAAATAGCTTGTATATCTTTGACGGGAACGGAGCAGGCTTTGAATGACACTGTGCTTTTTAGTAGCATTATATTCATTTATTTTTACATGAATTACACTATGAGAGATGCTCAGAGATCTAAAATAGTATGTCCAACTGGAAATAAGAAATCTCTACTAAATGGATGTTCTTCTTGTATTTACTTATTAATTGTCACCAGAGCATGTTATGTCTTTTACTACTATGAAAGAACTGACATGGGAAGTGAATAAGCTTGTGTAAAGAGACAGTATGATGGTTTTCTGTTTGTAGTGTTTACAGATTTTAGCTCTCAGTTTTTAGCTTAGTGAGCAAGTGGCTGTGCAAAGAGAATGTTACTGGTGTTTATTTTCTTATTTGTCTCAACAGATGTAGAAAAAATGTGTTGTGTGTGCCTGCAGATGTTTTGCTGCACTGCTTTTATCTGAGATTGACTGTTTCCCCTCTTACTATGGTCAAAAACATACTCATGTTCTGTCTCCTTCTCCTTTCCCATAGAAGACAGCCTGACTCTCCTCTTGTCTTCAAGTAATTGATGCATAAGAAATTTGGATGAGGGACACTGCAACTTCTTAATCTGATTTTGTTGCCTTTTTGTCATCACCACTTATTTCTTGCCTCTTCTGAGCAATCATAAAACTTTTATTTCTCCTCCCTCCCCTTTACTCTTCCTCTTTTGCACCCTTTCCTCTTCATTGTCCTACATTTTTACTGTTTCTGTGGGGAATTCCATCAATCAGAATTGACTCCTGTAAGTTACTATGACATGTTTGTATGTTTCTGCTTATGTCAATAGTTGTGTCAATTTGCCTGCACACAAAAATCGCATTAGTGACCTGAGTTTAAGTCATAGTATCCCAACAGTGCAGTGAGATAACCATGTGTATCATGACAATCAAGCTTTTTAGTCTTCAAGTTGATTGTTGCCTATTTCCTAGTTATTTGGTGAGCAAAGCTACTTAAAATATGTATAATATTTTTTGGAAGCATTGTTGTTTTCAGCAATCATAGAATCATATAGGTTGGAAAAGATCTTTAAGATCATCCAATCCAACTATTAATCTAACACCCCAAGTCCACCACTAAAGCACTATGTGCCGCATCTACCTGTCTTATAAATCCCTTCAAGGATGGTCACTCAACCACCTCCCTGGGCAGCCCATTCCATTGCTTGACAACCTTTTTCATAAAGAAATTGTTCCTAATATCCAGTCTAAAGCTCCCCAGTGCAATTTGAGGCTGTTTGCTCTTACCCTGTTGTCTGTTATTGGAAGAACAGAACAACTCCCAGCTCACTACAACCTCCTTTCAAGTAGTTGTAAAGAAGGCTCATGTCTCCCCTCAGCCTTTTTTTCCTCCAGACTTGGTAACTCCCATTGCAGAGGAAACCAGAAAACAGATTTTAAAAATCAGATGTTCATCATTTTATACTGTGTGCTCTTACACCTTCCATATGAATACATAATCCCAAAGAGTATGCAAAGAGAAAACATCGGTTCTACTTTACTCTCTTTGGCCCCTTTGGTGACAAGATTGCAAAAATTATGTTCAAATTGCAATTTGTGAAATTGTTCAAATGAGTTTTAGTTCTGGAGTTCTCTTTTGAAAATAGTGGATTCTAATTCTTTAAAACTGGAGTCTTAAGAATTCAGCGTACTGGTGTAGTTGAAATGAAGCCTATAGTAGTGTGGTAGGTTGAGAGAGGGCCTAGCTCTCTCGCCCTCACAGAGTGAGAAACCCCAGCTAACTCAGTCGGAGAAAAGCAGACTCTATTTACAAGCATATATGGAAAGCAGGTTATATATAACACAATATATACAGGTATTTACAATATATACACAGAAATATACAGCAAAGAGAAATAACACAACAAAAATCCCTCCCTGAGGAGGGATTCCCTCCCTGTAACCCCCTCTCTCCCCCCCTACCTCCCTTTTTCCCCAAAAAGGGGTTAGAGAGAAAGAAAGGCAAGTTATTAAGGAAAATAATCGTTATAAAGCTTTCAAAAGCCCATGCAGGATTAGTTTTTGCTTATCTCAAGGCCAACTCCAGGTAGTTCGCAGAGAAGCAGGCAGGGAGAACAGGCTGAAACCCAAACTCCCAAACCAAACTCCCAAAAAATTCCAACTGCTCTACAATTTAAAGTTGCATTTTGTGCATCCACCAATAAAATTCGTTTAGAATATCAGAATGTTTTTGTTCTAGTACCGAAAACATTTAGCCAGTGTCCCAGTACTGTCCCTTTTCTTAGAGGCACAGCCTCAAACGATCACAAGTAGTTACCATTTCAACTAAATATTGCCAGTGTGCAGCCCTCTATTGCACACTCACAGTATCACAGTATCACAGTAACTAAGGTTGGAAGAGACCCCAAGGATCATCAAGTCCAACCTGTTCCAACAGACCTCACAACTAGATCATAGCACCAAGCGCCACGTCCAATCTCCCCTTGAACACCTCCAGGGACGGCGACTCCACCACCTCCCTGGGCAGCCCATTCCAATGACGAACGACTCGCTCAGTGAAGAACTTTTTCCTCACCTCGAGTCTAAACCTCCCCTGACACAACTTGAGACTGTGTCCCCTTGTTCTGGTGCTGGTTGCCTGGGAGAAGAGACCAACCCCCACCTGGCTACAACCACCCTTCAGGTGGACACTCAGTGTCCTTCAGTTTGTTTCTTAGAGAGGGAAGCTTTTTATAAAAGGATTTGTAAATTGAGTGCAGTGGTGCACGAGTGCCACCAGCTGGTGTGATTAGGTGCATGTGTTAATGTTAAATTGTTAGAAAGTTTTGAAGGAAATATGGCAAGTGATTTACGTACACAAGTCCTCAGTGTCTGGTCTTTGTCTTTTTTTTTTGCTTCAGTGCTGTGAGGCAAGTGACTCTGCTGTACATACCTCTATAACATTTAAGATTTTTTTTTTCTATTTACGTATTACAACAATAAGGTAAAATGCCCTAGAAGACTGACAGGTTTTTTTCCTTCTTACGCTTCCTACTCAGTTTTTGCTAATTATTTGTAAAGTGATAGTGTAAAGAACATCTTTGACACCTTCCATACTTCATTGTACAGTTTTTCAATCCTGCATTTAGGTATTCTGAGCCCTTAGTCTTAATATTATATGAACTGCATACAGATCTTGTCTCTTAGCAACAAGACTGAATTTTTCTGAAGTTGTCTCACTTCTGTACTAAGTGATAATCAGATCACCAAATCACAGAATGGTAGGGGTTGGAAGCCAGCTTTGAAGATCGTCTTGTCCAATCCCTCTTGCTAGAGCAGGATCACCTAAAATAATGCCCAGGAACACATCCAGGTGGGTTTTGAATGCCTATAGAGTTGGAAGCTCCACAGCCACACTGGGCAGCCTCTTCCACTGCTCTGCCACCCTCAAAGTGAAGAATTTTTTCCTATGTTTGTGTGGAACCTCCTGTGTTCCAGGTTGTGTCCACCGCCCTTGTGCTGTCACTGGAGACCACTGAGAAGAGCTTAGCTCCGTCCTCCTGACAGCTACCCTTTTAGACATTTATGAGCATTAATGAGTTTTTCCCCTCAATCAGTTACCCAGGCTAACCAGACACAGCTCTCTTAGCCTTTCCTCATAAGGTAGATGTTCCAGTTCCCTAGTCGTCTTAGTGGCTCTCTGATGGACTCTTTCCAGCAGCACAGCCTACTGGTGTGTCAGCCGCCCCTCCCAGTTTTGTGTTGTCAGCAAACTTGCTGAGAGTACACTCTGTCCCTTTGTTCAGTCCATTGATGCAGATACTGAGCAGGAGTGGACCCAGTTCTGATCGCCATTGTTACTGATGTGTAACAAGAAAATGGATCAATGTTCAATATGATTCTGATTGTCAAGGTTTTATAAAAACGTGCAGGTAGAGTTGAAGAAATGGGGCAATGTATTTAGCTTGGTACTTGTGAACTGGAGGCCTGCTACAGCTGCAATTTGCACCTCACAGTTTGCATCCTCTAGAACCTAGCTAGAGAGCTGAGGTTATCACCTCTTCTGAAAAGATCTTCTTAAAATCCACTCATCAATTACTGTCTACCAAAAATAGTTCTAATGTGCTCAGTAATTCAGTGTTAGTTTAAAAAATGAGTCCAGGTGTCAGTTGTTGTTTTGGGGGCTTTGTTTGTTGTTCGGTTGGTTTTGTGTGTGTGTTTGCTTATTGCAGGAAGTTTTTTTACAGTTATGTTCTATTTAAGAGGAGTGTTTTCTGAAAACACTGAAACATAATATTCAACAGCTGGCCCATGAAGTTCTGGTATTTGGGTCTGAAGATAATGGATGTTACATTCCTGTCTTCAAAGAAAGGACATAGGAAATCTTTGAAGTCTAAAACATAATTTGAAACAAGACTTCATTCTATGTTTCTATAAACATTAAGGCTAGTTGGTTTTGCTGAATGAACTGCACATGAAAACTGTTTTAATTATTTTGTCCTCACAGCATCTAGAACTTTTAAATGTCAATGTCAGATCTAGTTTTCTGTGTTTTATTATCCATACCAGCTCAAATTCATTTTGGAGGCATTAGTAGGCTTATGTATATGCTGGTTGGTTTTTTTGGTTAGCTTTGATATTTTTATCATCAGACCTCATTTTTTAACGTAACAGTGTTTCTGTGCTTCATAGTTTTGTGTACAGCTCTTTTGTCATCCCTTGAGAAGGGTATGTGTTTTATTTTGTAGAATATTAATCTCCCGGATATCTTTCCTAGTATTTTGAGGATTTTTTTATTGAAAAGAATTATTATTAACATTTATAGGTTTTGCATGACTTGGAATATTTGCTCCTGGGAGCTACAGTAGAAAGGAGTCATCATTGCAACATCTGCTTATATGTCTTGTATAAAATGAGTGGAAACCATATTTTTCTCTTTCCAGGTCTTTTGAAGTACACTGATCTTGTGAAACTAAGTTCAAAGTCTGTAGCTTAATATCGTGAGGAAGCACTTTTATGTAGTCTAAAAATAGTCCTCAAAAGAAGCAATTTTGACATGAAAAGTAGTTGCAAGCATATTTAATACTTGATGGTGCGTTTCATATTTGCTTTTTTCCGGGAAGGAAGAATATCTTCTGATGGTTATAAAGAAACAAAGGTTAGTGAGGTCCAGTCACCAGCATACCTAGTGTTATGTCCTCTTAACATATTTTTCACGTAAACAATTTTTGTGGAAAGTGCAAATTGCATGATTTGATGATGTGACAAGGAGGAAAATTTCTCTTGGTGGTAGTGGCAGCGTTAGGTTCACTGGGAATCATAAGTCGAGTCTGTCTCTCATTCATCCTTCAAAATCTCAGAGTGTGTTGGTTTCAAAATTCTTTACAAAACAGTTTCATTGATCCTCTTTTAGTAGAAAATTTCAACATCTGCCTATGCCTTTGAAGTGAATTTTTCCTAAGTATAATGGAAATAACTTTGGGAAGTTTTTTTCATTTGCACTGTGTTTCCATTAGCTCTTTATTTTAAAAAAAATGATGATTCTATATATGTGTGTGTCTCTCTGTGTGTGTATATATATGTGTAAGGTCTGGCTATAACTGATGGCTGGAGTTTAGCAGGAAAGCTATCTTATGCATATAAAAATACAACTTTAAAACATCTAGTAGAAGTAAAAATCAGCTTTGAACTCTGCATATGTAATATACTACTTAGGCTTGCAGCCTTAGTTAAGTGCTGGCCTAGAAATATACAATCTTTCAAAGAATCTGGTAAATGAGTTAGGCATCAAGTCTTTGACTCAACCCAACTCATGTTCAATAAGCTTTCCTGACTGTTTTAGTGAGTGCAGCAATAATCTTCCAACACTGTTACAACCTAGCTCTTGTATGACTTCATTCTTAGTATAAAGAACTGGATGTTTTTATCTTTGAAGCTTTGGTCAAATTCAGATGTTGTAATATAGATGCTACATTCAGATGCTTTCATGATGTTTTAAAGTACTTGTACCTTCTGAAGATGTTTTAATAGTCTGATTGCATGACAAGCTCTAAAAGAATGATAGTGAAAATGGTCATTATAAGAAACGTGTGTGCTGTGTGCTCTCAAAGCAGTCAGCTTACTGCAAGAGGACAACATCTGTTCATCTCAGAGTTTGATCATTGAGCTGAAGTCTTTCCTTTGAAACAGACAAATGTTTTAAACCACTGGTTTGTGAGAGAGTAATATGCTGTTCTAAAATTAAACTTTTTTTTTCTTTCTTTCTCCAGTGTTTTTTGCAGGTCAAATATGTTTAAAATGTGCAGATAGCTGTTGTCTAGCCAAGCTGTAATTCCTAGCACTTGGGTTTTCCTGTTGCTTTGCTACTTCTGCTAATTTTAACTTGTGGGTATCTGCAGTACTGCAGAATGTTATGCAGTAGGAAGGAGCCATGCACAAAAGGTGTCTAGCGAACAACTGTTCTGTTGCTTTCCTGTTTCTAGAGGTATCTCTGCAGCTGAAATTCACAGAGAGAGTTGCCATCACACCATTTTTTCCCCCACGTTTTCTTGACCAGCAGCTGTTCCTATGAAATACCATCATTCTTGATTTCCAGAATAATTTTCCTGTGGTTGGTTGTTTTCATATTTTGCTGTGGAGCTGGAAAGCAGTATTACCATAGTCCCTAGTGGTTACTGTTTTGTAAGAAATTTATGGCATTCCCATTTCTGGATAGCATAAAAGTTCCTTAGTGGAGAAAAGTTCCACTGTATATAAATGCAACATGGCAACAACCAAAATGATAGATGATAAGAATAATGTTAAATTATCTACCTTGAGTTTCTTTATAGAAGTATTCTCCAGCAAATAGTATTTCCATTAAGGAGTGATTTGGTATTCCCCACTTTGTCCTGATACTACTGTTGACTGGTAGACTAAGGAGAGAAGATAGCTAAACCCTAAGGAAGAGGCTGCAAATGTGCATTGTAATGTTCTTTCTACTGCAGTGCTCCATTCACCAAGAAAAGTGAATCCATGTTAAGTAGAATTAATTTCAGAGTAAAAATGTGTCTAGCAGAATCATAAAAATAAGATCAGTCTGCCTTCAAGTTAATCAAAGCTGCATTATTTGCCAGCAGCGTTGGCATTACCTCGGGCTTGCTCAGACTAAGTGAATTGTTCTTTAAATGACAGCCATTCTTCTGTCACTGAACTTCCTGGAAATCCTGTGTGTGTAGAAAATGCAGAATGTATTAGTTCATCCATCCCAAATGATGTGATTATATGTGTCAGGAAATCTAATCTGAGAATTCCATACAACTGTAAACTATGCACAAAACCTATACCAGATCCTGCATCACAGAGCTCTCATCAGTGCGTGGCTCAGGTGTGAAAAAGTTGCTTCTAGGCAGCACGGCTATGCTTCTGAATCACAGGATGTAGACACAGTAATTAATTGGCAAGCAGAAAAATCTTTGGTCTGTAGCATGCAACCTTTGTATATATTAGTGGCTAAGCACCAGGTGGAGCTCAGACTAGAGCCTAGGTTTTACTTCAGATACTATTTAGAATCTTCTTTGAGCTGTAACTTTTAAAGCCTGCTAGAGATGTTTAATTAGTCATCCCAGGATGTGGCAGTCACATTAGGTAAACTCACCCTGCAGGAACTGTGTACACCAAACTATTTGATATTATCTTACATGAAGCTCTAGACATGGCCTCTTCATTTTTTTCAGGAGACTGTACCTTATTGCATCTCTGAAGAAGAGGTGGGGATTCTGAGCTGCTAATGATTAAACAAGAGCATAGTAGGCTGCTTAGTTGTCATGCCATGTTCTGTATAGTGTTGGACCAGTTGACACAAATAAGGCTGAGCGATGCAGCCACATGGAACAAAATCTGCAGTTCAGTGGTGGTTCACAAGAGATACCCTTAATGATCTTGTCAAGTTCCACAGAATTAGCCTGATTTCCTTAGTGTTGTGGCCATGTGGTTCTGCAAATTCCTATGGGCTGATGATTTCATTGTTCATCTCTAGCAGATACTGGAGAAGGGAATCACTGTATTAACTGTCATTAACTGATTTTTGCCTTTTGAGAAGTCCTTCTCTATGGTTGCTACTGATTTGCTTCCCCTTTTTAAACAGATAAAAATATATGTTCAGATAATTTATTTTCTGAGACAAATGCAACAATTGGTTTCCAAATTATTGGATTATATGATTTTGGATTGTACAAAATAAGAGAGACTTCAGTCCTTGGTTGGTGGTTTTATTTTTGTTTTGTTTGTTTCTTTTAAAAAGTATACAAGTCACATCTGGATTATGATTACAGTAATATCTTTTTCTTTAACTATGTAAGCAGCAGCCAGCATAGAAAGCATGAAAACAGTTCCTTGTCTTCAGGATGTCCAGTTTATAGTGGCTTTATGTTTGTGTAATGGAAGTAGAATGCTGAGTTTTACAAGACTGGACAGGATTTTGAAAAGCATTGCAAGTGCATGTTTCCTCACTTTTATAGTTTTAAATGTCTTTAAAAATAAATTCTCTTGCAGAAAGAAACCAGTAGCAGGTAAGTAAACCTTTTTCTTAATTCTGTACTGTAACATTTTGTACAGGGGAGGATTGAAATAGTGTTCTCTGTTAGCAAAACTGCTTTTGTGCCACTGTGGTAGGCTTGTAGTATTTGGGAACACTCACGTTTTTATGGGAGGGAAATAATGTAATGATGCAGGGGTTTTTTTTCCTTAACTCTGTCTTCTGAAATCAAGACACTATAAAATTACTATACTGACTTCTTTTGACTTATGTTCTTTCTCTTTCTTTCTGCACAAGCACTCCTATTTGGACAGGGAAACCTCCCTTCTTCTGAGAAACATTGCAGGAAAGCCTTCTCATTTGCTGACCAAGGTGATGCTTCTTCTTTCCACCTGTATGTGACTATTTCTATGTAGAAAGAATGCTTTTGGTGTGTGCTATGCTCCTCCCACCCCTGCCCTTTCCTGGAACTTGTGCATTTACTTACATGATTTTTCTTGATTGTCCAAGGTGTTGTGCTCTTAAAGGCTTAATGTTATTGTTTGTTTTTGCAGATTTATCAAAGTGTTCAAGTTCTGGGCAAATACTTAATAGCCATGTCAGCAGGTAAAATGCCTTAGCTGAAAAGGAAATTTACTGACCTAGAAGTTCTTTTTTCTGTTGTTCCTATCCACTATCTGAAAAAAACAAAACCTCAGCTGTGTAAAAGATTTAGGAGTATTCAGTACTGTTAAAGGCAGTAGTATCCTTAAAATAAGCCAATTTCTGTATGAGTTCATTTTTCATAAACTGATAGTAACTAATGGGAGGGGCTTTTTTAAGAAGTTTTGAGTACTGTCTTGATACAATGTGGGGAGAACATGCTTGTAAGACAGTGGTCTAATGAGCCAGGTATGTACAAATCCTGGTTATAAACGTATTTTCTGTAGAGGATAAAGGTCAGTAATACACTAAGAGAGCACAAATTGCCATTCAGTCTAAGGATAACATTTTCTATACATATTTCCTTTTGAAGCTATAGTTTCAAGGGAGAAGGGATGGGAAAGCTGTAAATCTCTCATGAAAACACAAGTGGAGTGAAGAACATACAGCTTCACATTGCTGAGAAAACTGGATGTTCAGTAGCTGGGGTGTCAGATGAGTCTGATGCAGCTCCTTTCTGCAAACTGCTCCCTGGGTGATTTTTTTTTTCTTCTGAGACAGACACTCCAGAGGAGAAACCTCAGGCAGGTCCAGAGTGACAAATGTACTGTGGTGACTTCAAAACAATAAGGTTAATGTTTGCTGGCCTGTCCTTTCCAGTAAAAGCTTAGAACTAGTTTACTGCTTTTTCTTTTGCAAGATGCTCAGCCTGCATCTTGATGATACATTTTCAGGCTGTCTTCTAGAGGATTATAAACAGATAAAACCAAGTAACATTCTGCTTGTGATAATTTTGCTTAAATTCTAAGCTCATACCTCTTTCCTTTCTTTCCCTATCAGTTCCTTGTCCCTGCACCCCCCACAAAGCAGACAGACACCAAACCAGCAAACCTTGGTTGATTGAAAATAGATTAGCAACAGCTGTGACACAAAGGGAAACCAAGATTTTCTCTCTTTCATCTCCATGTGTTTTCATATCCCCCCTTCTGATTATTTAGATATGGGTTGAGTATTGGTTAGCATATGGAACTTCAGTTAAAAATTGCATAAAATATTATGCATTAATGATCTTAAATGGCTTTTCAACCTAAATGATTCTATAATTCTGTTAATCCATTGCATCATATGGCCATGGACAAGCTCATAGCAGTGATTCTATTAGACTTCCAAGTTTCATGTTTAGATTTGTAAGTCTTTGTCTTGGTTTATTAGAGTTTGTAGCCCTTTGAGTCATGTGCTTTAGGTGAGCTTGCTGATGTTTTGAGGGTAGCCTTTGTTGTTAGTTCAGCTTAGAACAGTCTCAGTACAGCTGTCCCTTCTATGCTGGACTGCTGAGCACAGAGTTCTGATGTGGATGCTTACTGGCTCTCTTCTAGCCTGCTGCAGAAGGAAATGTCTTCAGTAAAATAATGAAATGGAAGACCACTTTACTGCTTAAATCTCTTCAGCTTGCTGTAACATTATATAAGCTCCAGTACTACAGAAGGAGTCCCAAGAAATGGGGCTTTCCTTCCAATGGTAGCAAGATACTAGAGCAGTAAACTCTAAGACCATGTTGAAGCTCTATGCTGGTGTCTCCAGTGTATCAGCTATTTCTTATTGTCTTACTGACTGTTGTATTCTTTCCCTTCTTTGATCTGTTTACCTTTTGTATTGACACTAGAGCCACTTTGTGGAAATGACAGCACCATTTCTGTCTTCTGGTAATATAACTAATTGTGAAAATCCTACTCATGGAGTGCCTTTTGCATTACAGCCATGCACAAACACAGTTCCTCTCTCAGCACAGGGCGCATCTCAGCACAGAGAATTATCTGTTCATTGTCGTGGTCTCTCCATATGTTGTTGTTCACACAGCATTCAAACACATTTCTTGAAAATGGGAAGAAGTAAAAGCATCAGAGAAGTTACTGATTATCAAAAATAAAGCAGTATATCTTTAATGTCAAGTCTGGAAATTTGTTCCCTATAGGGCTGGAATGAAATCCATCAAATGAATACTAAAAACAAAGCTTTTAACTGTGAAATACAGAGCACGTGCAAATAAATTTAAGAGAGTGTTCAGGGCTCAAATATGTCCCAATTTAGGACATGGAAACAGGATATGGAAATGTAGCATGGTGGATTTTGAAGTTACCATTTCTTCTACCTTTCTGATGCACATGAAGCTGAAACTGTGCTAGATGATGGTGATTTTAATGGTGTAATGTTTCACATATGTATATTGACATCTGGAGAAAAGGAATCATGTTATGCCTCCTCTTCCCAAATACCTAGTGCTTCATTCTTATTGATCTGAGTGTCGATTCCCCTGTTTTCGATATTTTTGGTTACTCCACACTAATCCCTTCAGTTGTCAAGTTTGCTTCATGTGTTTTAGGTCAGTCTGATTCATGTGTGCTCATTCGTGAATGGAGTATCTGTTTGAAATTTTTAAAATACAGTTTAGAAATACAGCAGTTGATTCCTAACCTGAAAAGGCTGTAAGCCGAATTGGAAAACTCCTGCTCCTACAGACAGTTTCTGGGGAACTTTCGATGGCGGTAACTGGAAACCACAACCGTTATGCAGGTGGTTAGCAGCAAGGTTACACTGTTAAACAGCCTGTGTTCTTGAATGTTTCTACTTTGTTCTGCATGTCACTTGAGCTTTTTGTCCAGCTAAAACTCTTTACCAGTTAGTCTTAGTGCCTCGTTTTATGTTGCAGTCTTTTTTTCCACACTCAGACTTCCTTACCGTGGTTTCTAAGGTCTATTCTCCCTCCTGGGTTGGTTGCTTGTGGTTCTGTTTGTTTGATGTTTTTGTTTTGGGGGAGGTTATTTGGTGTTTTGGTGTTTTTTTCCTCTCCTCTTTCTTGCTTTGTTCTGGTCCCAGACCTACTACCTGTTCTCCTATAACTATTTGCCTTAATCTCAATGAAAAGCCTGACCTCAAACCGTAAGACAGGCCCTGTTCAGAGGAAAACAGGAGTTAACTTCGTTCAGCTGTGGTTTTGAGGGATAAAGAGCCATTTAAATACCCTCAATACCCTCAATAAATACCCTGGTTTGGGGTTTGTATGTTTGTTTGTTTTCTTGATTGTTACAGCTTTGCCAAATCTACTCTGAGCAGTATTTAAGGGGGACAGCAGAATCTGTGTCCCTGGTGAATAAGATTCTATTGTGCCATACCCTGAAGCATACCTTCAAAACAGAATGAAGTTAAGGTGGAGGCCATTTTGTGTATCCCAGACATCAATACTGGGTTCAATACTTTTCAACATCTTCATTAATGATCTGGATGGTGGGGCAGATGTAAAACCTAATTTCTGGCTCAGATTAAGTTCCCTACATGTAGCCACCACCAAAAACTGCTCCTTAGCACTGATCCCTTTGCTCCAGCTTGCCTTTGTCTGCCCAATTTGAGCACCACTCTAGTGCACTCTCTCTTTAGGCAACCCTGATCCTATAGACAAACTCTTGATGTATGGGATGGATAAGTGTGAGGTTGACTGAAAAGTGACTGACTTGTTTGGCCCAGAGGTACATGATCAGTGGCAGCAAGTCTAGTTAGAGGATAGTAACTAGTATTGTACCCAGAGGTCCAGTCACTTTTAACATCTTTATTACTGATCTTGATGAACTGGGAGGAGTGGCTGTGATGCCAGTGGGTTGTGCTGCTGTTCAGAGGGACCTCAACAGGATGAGGAAATGGATTGACAGGAACCTCATGAAGTTCAGCAGGGAAAAGTGTGAAGTTCTGCACCTGCAGAGGAACAAGTCTATGCATGGGTCCATGCTGGGGACCACCCAGCCAGAGAGCAACTTGGCAGAAAAGGACCTAGAGGTCCTGGTGAACACCAAGTTGACCATGAACCATCAATGTGCCCTTGCAGCAAAGAAGGCTAACGGTATCTTGAGCTGTATTAGGGAGAATGTTGCCAGCAGGTGGGTGCAGAAGACCCTTACTCTCTACTCAGCACTGGTAAGGCAATAATTGGAGTAGTGTGCTCAGTTCTGGGCTCCCCAGCACAGTAGAGACACAGAGCTACTGAGAAGTTCAGCAAAGCACCATGATGATGATGGAGAGACTGTAGCATCCATAGAATCCAGGGACACAGAGAGCTGGATCTGTTCAGCATGGCAAAGAAAAGGCTTGAGGGGCACTTACTGAGGTATAAACAATGCATTCAGTAGCTCTGCCTTCTTTGCATCCTCTGTCACTAGTGCACCCACCTCATTCAGCGGTGGGCCTACATTGCCTCCAGTGTTAGTTTTGCCTTCAGTGTATTTAAAGAAGCCCTTTCTGTTGTCCTTGACATTTCTTGCAAGGTTTAATTCCAAGGAGGCCTTAGTTATCCTAGTTGCTTCCCTGTGTTGTCTGATAACAGTAGCCTTCCTCCCAAGTGGCCAGCCCCTCCTTCCATGATCTGTAGACTTTCTTCCACTTGAGTTTGCTCTGAAGTTCTCTGTTTAACCGTGCGGATCTGCTGGCTCCCTTTCTTGATTTCCTGCCTGTTGGGATGCTCTGATCTTGAGCTTGGTGCTTAAATGTTAACCAACTATTTTGGGCCCCTTTGCCTTCTGTTCCTGTTCCATGGGATTTCCCCTAGCAATTGCTTGAAAAGGCCAAAGTTGGGCCTGCTGAAGCTCAGGGTTGTGAATCCTGCACAAGATCCTGAATTCCACCATTATGGTTGCTGCAGCCAAGGCTGCCCTTAACCTTCGCCACTTCAACCAGACCCTCCTTGTTAGAAAGTATGAGATCCAGCAGCGCACCTCTCCTAGTTGACTTGTCCACCATTTGCATCAAGAAGTTACCATCAATGCATGTCTGTCTGCTGTGTCCATTTTCAGCCAGATCAGCTTTCTGACTGAAGTGTCTGCTCTAACTGAGAAGTGATGCTGTGCAAGGTGTACCAGCCATAGCAGGGAGTTACAGAGGTAGATGCCACTTGTGAAAGCACAGCCTAGGCAACAGTCCTGCCATTGATGTGCAGGTTTATGGCAACCTACCTCGCACCGCTATTACTAGGATTTTCTAGCAAAGGGGAAATAAATACCTAAGTCAAATGTGATGAGGCTGTGTGCTCTGGCCTTGCTAGTTTGTAGTGCTGAACAGTTTACAGTTGCAGTCAGATACTTTTGCCACCTGTCACCTTTCTTGGTGTGGGATAAAAAATGTTGCACTTAGTACAAGCTGATACTCTGTGCTATTGATCAGTTGTCCTGGTTCCATGTATGGAAGAGGAGGGAGCCTGTGTTTATGCCCGAGTGCAGTTTTGGGATGGCTTTGATGGGAAGGATATGTGGGTGACTGTTTACTTGGGCCATTAGGAGATAAATAGAAAAAAATAGTGAGTTTTGAAGAATTACATGCTTAATAAATTCATCAAAATAGACATTTCTTCTTCTGGCTTCAGTGGAACATCATTCTTCTTACCAGCATGATGCAGCAGTGGCATTAGTCCTGACTATAAAGCAAGCCTTGAATAATTTACAGTCCTTGACTACTATCTGCTTCCTAATTACTACTGTTACTAGAGTTAAAAATTAGAAAATATAATTAGAAAATACAAAAAATTGCTAGAATTAGAAATTTCTAAGTCTTGATTCCATCTGTGCAGTTTCCATGAGTAGATTCAGACCTCTTATAATACATTGTTGCAGAATGAAACCAGTTTGTATTTTTTAAATCATGGTTCTTTTGGTTTGTTTCGTTACATTTAAGCTGACTTTGTTAAACTCTAGTCTAAAGTAAAAGAAATTCTAATTTCTGGACCCACCTAAAACTTGAGTGGGAAATGAAAATTGACTGGTAGGCAATAATAATGAATCCTTGAAGTCTTTATTTTAAAAAGCATTTTAGGGAATGGTGTATTTTAAACTTTGAGATAATAAAGATATTCGAGCTGTGTTAGCTCAAGTATATGAGAGGCCCTCGGCTGATGCCTTGTTACCTGCTGTCTTGCTGCTGCCCATCTCTGTGTGCTACAGTTGTGAAGTGCTGCTGCCAGGGTTTGCTGTAGAGAGTTGCATTGCACAGGTGTACAGTGAAATGGGGCAGAAAATTGTGTGTCTTACTTTAGTGAAGAGCAAACCCAAATGTGCTGTCAACCTTTGTACAGCAATAAAGGTTTATGGCTGGGTTAATAAGCGGCTTTTTGAAACTATAAATTACAGTTTCTTCATCTGTAGAATAAAATCTTCTGTTCTTGCTGATTTCATAATGTGCAGATGCATATAATCACTTTTAGAAACTTGTAAGTATTTGAAGCCTTGATTTTTAGTAATAATTTATTTCTGAAAATGGAACAGTTATTGCTGAGGAAGAGTATTTTAGAGTTCTGAAATATGTAAATGGTTCTAGGCATCATGGCACTGTTTGTTTTTAATACAATGCTAATGTGGTTTAACCTA
Organism: Dryobates pubescens; assembly: GCF_014839835.1. Lineage (NCBI taxonomy): Eukaryota > Metazoa > Chordata > Aves > Piciformes > Picidae > Dryobates > Dryobates pubescens. Next base: position 28,989,105 of record NC_071613.1, read on the forward strand.
AGTTATATGACACTGTCTTTATAGCACATAAAAAGTCATAGTTCCCTGTAGATTAATAAAACCTAGGTAACCTTCCTAGGTAATTGAGTTCCAAGAGAACGTTTCAAGCACACTTTATTTCTGCTCATGTCAACTTACTGGTTCATTTTATTGGAAAGAATTGTGTACTCACAAGGCAGCCTATTGTCTTGTCTAGCTGATGATTTTTCCAGTGCGTGGTATGGTCACAGGTGTGAGGGAGCAAAACCTCTGGAGCACAATAAATGGCACAGGGAATGGCCTTCAGCAGTTGATAGGAATATCAGCAATTCACTGAGAAGTGGAAAACTGGAGTTCTGTGTATTTCAGGGTAGCTGAATCTTTTACAAGAAGGGCAGCCATCTAAACACATAGTAAAGAAGCCATGAATTACATCATACAGAAAAGCAATTCATAACAAAATGTATGTGGCATGCTGAGTGCTGTTGTGGTGCACTGTGCTACTTCTGACCAGAGAAGAATCTCAATTTTTCTTTTCTAAGCAGATTTAATATTTTGTAGGGGGAGGTATATGCTTATTTAGTATGTGTGTTGTTCTAGAGTTTTAAGATCATCATTATACTTTCAGATATTAGCTGCAATGAACATGCACAATTTAAGATTTCTCAAATGTAAAACCTGCCTATGGCATCTTGAAAAAGAATAGTTACTTGGTTATCTGCTTATTTGAAATCCACTTTCAGCAGAAATACCAGTATCCAGAAATTAAAAATTAGTGTTGCTAGTCTTACTGTATAAAGACTTCTTTAGCATCAACAGATTGAAATGATCTGAATTTTTAATGCATCTCCAGTTGTAACAAAAATAGATTATTTAAAAGAACATCAAAGGAAAGAATCCTTGCTTGCTTTGTGTCTTAAAATACTTTAAGCAAGAAATGCAGCCTGCATTTAGTAAAGATAAAGGGAATGTTCAAGCTGCTTACTTATTGCAAAGGGATTTAATAGTTTAAAATCTTCCAACCGACACATTCAGCGTGGAATCCTATTTACAGGATTTGTTTTCCAGACTTTGTGTACTGTTAAATTCTGATATTTCTTGGTGTGCTGTTTGTGTTGATCAACCAAAAATCTGTGGGGTGTACTCAGCTATACACTCTTGTTGAATATGTGCTGTCCATACTTACGACTGGAACTGCCTGATATGCTAAAATGTTTTCTAGCAATGAACAAAGCTACTTACAATGTGGAAGAGTAAAGAAATGCCAAATGTATGTTTACAAAATGCATACATCCTGTATGTTCTATTGGAGATGATGGCAGTTTTATTTTTAAGTGAGATGTACAGTAACCCTTTGTCTTTAAAATTAATAATCTTCATCATCACTAAGAAATAGTTGAGGATTTATAGGTGGTAGGTAAGTCAGCATTTCATTTCATGCTTAAAAGCATGGCAGCCTGAAAATTCACTAAAACCAGTCTGAAGTTTGTGTTAACTGGAATTCTGTGTGTTGTGTGCCCTAGGAGGAGCAGGCTGCTAAACTCAAGGCTGAGAAGATTAGGGTTGCATTAGAGAAGATTAAAGAGGCACAAGTGAAGAAGGTAAGTTCTTTAGATTGCTTTATAAGATCTTTATTTTATACTTCTTCACCTGCAAAATGAATGCAAAATCATTCTCATTTGTGCCTATTGTCCTTAAGTTATCCTGGATAGGAAGACATTGATGTTCTGATCTTGAGTGGTGTGGCAATTTACGTCCTCATCTAAACTGGGCCTAAACAACAACATCCTAGCATATAGAAAGAACTACATGATGTTTTTCTTAAGGAATAGCTGTTTTTGCAGCTATAGGACACGGAGAAGACTTTGCCAACTTCAACTCAGACCTGAAATGAACGTCCAAACTCTTGAGATTGTCTTTGTGTATTAAGCAGTCAAAAATTTCAAATTTGGGTCTGTTTTCTTTACTGACCCATTCCCATTATGCATAGCACAATTTTGTAGTAATAAATGGATTTCTAGCATTGCAGACTATAGACAGGGGTTATCAAGTGGAGGTGGTCTACTGACACCACTTGATGCATTATCAAAGAGTATATTCTTCTGTTAAATGTGGAGTTTTTCAGTGGCTTAAAATTCCTTTTACTTTTAGCATTTACATAGCATATCATATCCTGGCTGGAAGATGGGAATTAAGAAGCCAACCAGTGTACAACAACTAGTACATGGTAACATCTCCAGCTGAACAGGGTGTAAAAAAGAAAGCGTAATGATTGTCAAGAAGAATCTGTTGTCTTAATTCTTTATGATTGGTTAAAAAAGGAGGGTGCTTCCCCCCACCCTCCCGACAGTGACCTCCTTAAAGTGCCTAAAAAAGTCATTCTGTTTTAAAAGCAGATTTCTTTTGTTACTTAATACTAAATACTGCCCAGGAAAAGATGGTTTAGTAGAGGTCTATCGTTTGCATAAGCAGTGTCTTTAGGAAATGGGAAGGAAGGGGGAAAGAAAGCTTGAATTATAAATCTGAAAAATTCTGATTCTGTATAAGGTTGTGCAGAACTCTCTATGTTTATTCTGTCTATACATGTGAGAAAAATTGTCACAAAGACCCTTTGTTAAATGAACAGAACACTTTAGCAGGAGTGGTTTGGGTTTTGGTTTTTTCTTTCCCCTCTTTAACACATAACTAAAGCGTGTTGCCATTGTATTTGGAGTGCCTTTATATTTACTCTCTAATACTAAAGCAGACCAGTATCTTGTTAAGAGTCAGTGATACAGGTGTCTGAGAGGGAGTGTTTTGATTGTACTTAATATTTCACACTATTTTAACAAAATCTCAGAAAAATAAACAAGATCTTTAAAACTTTTTAGCCTGGAGAGGAGGAGGCTCAGGGGAGACCTTATTGCTCTCTACAGCTACCTGAAGGGAGGTTGTGGACAGGCAGAGGTCAGTCTCTTCTCCCAGGCAACCAGCACCAGAACAAGAGGACACAGTCTCAAGCTGCACCGGGGGAGGTTTAGGCTGGAGATTAGGAAGAAATTCTACACAGAGGGAGTGATTGCCCATTGGAATGGGCTCCCTGGGGAGGTGGTGGAGTCACCATCATTGGAGGTGTTTAGGAGGAGACTTGATAGGGTACTTGGTTGCATGGTTCGTTGATTAGATGGGTTGGATAATAGGTTGGACATGATGATCTTGAAGGTCTCTTCCAACCTGGTCTGGTCTATTCTATTCTATTCTAAAACTATAGTTCTATTTGAAATGTGGGAAATTAATCCTACTTCTTGTTTCCTTAATTTTCTCCTTAATAGTTGGTGATCAGAGTCCATATGTCTGATGACAGCTCAAAAACAATGATGGTGGATGAGAGACAGACAGTGAGACAAGTATTAGACAATCTGATGGACAAATCGCATTGTGGATACAGTTTGGACTGGTCATTGGTGGAAACCATCTCTGAATTGCAAATGGGTGAGTAATAATTATAAATGTTTGTAACCCTTGCCTACTGATACAATTGTCTGTAGCTGTCCTCTGAATTATGACTGCAGAGAAGTTTCTCTCAGGAAATGTGACAAAGTGAGATCTATTTTCTGTCTTATTATTGCTGCAGAGAGGATCTTTGAAGATCATGAAAATTTAGTTGAAAATCTTCTGAACTGGACAAGAGACAGTCAGAACAAACTAATGTTTGTGGAGCGCATAGAGAAGTACGCGCTGTTCAAGAATCCCCAGGTGAGGCTGAGAGTCACCTGTGTGCATCCACCTCTGTGTGCCTGGTGCAATTTCTTACTTTGGTAGCATTCATTTCCATACTTTTGTTTTGATACTTGTGTATGTATTAAAATGCCAGGCAACTTTACATTTTGGGACTGTGTACATCCACATTGTGGTTGGCCAGAAATCGAGTCCCTAGCAGGAAACCATGAGATAAAGCAATCTGTTTGCTAATGTGTTTGTGGGTAATTTTAATGGAGATGAAGGCAAGCAGTTGCATGGCATTTACACCAACACCTAGTGCAGTTCAAATATGTAAATTATGCAAGAAAGGTGCTGTCAGGTATTGCTAACAGCTGTGCCTCTCCACTCTGCATTCTGACGGAGCTGACAAGAAGGGAAAGAGAAAAACTAAGAGAATAGCTACTCCATAGTCAAATGGCAAGGGAAGAGAACATGTGTCCTCCCCCTGTGTAAGCTGGGACCTTTCTCTATTCACTTGTGTCTCTGCTTCCCCAACTATGAAAACAAAGGCCCCTTTTGTCTCTCAAATAGCTTCTAAGGCCTCATACCTACAGATTTGGTATCTGGGAGCATTTCAGTGGAGTAAAAGAAACAGAAAAGGAGAAGGTTGCTCTTTGAAGAATTTGAATTGAAGAGAACGGGATTTGATACCACTTAACCTCTCTCCTAAGTCTTACCTAATTGTACTGTCTTTTGGGGTCATCGATTTTTATAGCTGTGTGGCCTCTCTTAGGTAATTTCTTGGATTTAAAGTGAGTATCAGTTTAGCTTGCTTACCCTTTGGGACATCATCAGTGCCCTTGATGTATTATTGTTGAAAAACAGGTCTTACTCAAGTGTTTTGCAATGAAGTAGCAAAACTTGCAATTCTTTTTAAAAGCATGTAGTTGATAACATTTACTGTTAGTACACGTGGCAGGCACTGTTAACAAGAATGAGGTACCAGCATAAACTAGATACTTCTCCTTCCTTTAGAACATTGAACTGGGTACACTTTGTGAATGTTGGGGTTTTTCCAGTATAAGATCTAGAGGAAGAGGAAGATTTCACTGTCCCAGTCCTTTCCAAGCTGAAGACAACTGCAGAACTCCTTATTAAAATAAGATACAGTACCTATGCATAATTAAATTCCTTTTAAGAAGTCTCCTTGTCTGTGTTCAACAATTCTTTATGAAAATTCCTTTATTCAGCAAAACTGCCAGGTCAAGGCAGAAAGGAGTATGTTCCTCTTGTGTGCACTGCTTTTAACACATAAAAGGAAGGCATTAAGCAACAAATTCAAAGGTACTGGGGGTTTTCATGTTTTTGTCATAAGATTTTTCAGTACATAGTGTTTTTATTTCTGGATGCAACGTATCAGGCAGCTCTTTGTTTTGTGGAAAGAAAGACAGGAAAATTTTGTTAAGAGCCTGGAAAACATTGTTGAGAGCCTGTTACTTAAGAGTATGGACAGATGTTTCTGGAAAAGATGGTTATGACTTAGTTCCATGTATTATTTAGTAGTTTGACAAGATAGTTTGGACTACAGAGTTTTGTTCAGTTAATGGTGTCTTTCTTACTGCTACAGGAAGGTAAATGTTATTTGATTTCAAAATGCCCTTAGAAATGTTAAGCTTTCTTTTGTTACAGAACTATCTTCTAGGGAAGAAAGAAACCTCTGAAATGGCAGACAGAAATAAAGAGGTGCTTCTGGAGGTAAGACTGACAAAACAAAAAGGGCATAGAGGTCGTGTCAGAGCTTGAAGCTAAACTCCAGAAAGTTGTGGTGATTTGAATTGATGGATGGAGTTGGATGTAGTTTGGGAGTGGAATGTGTTACGTCTGAGGCAAATGACTAATTTAATGTTACCAGATGCTTCAGATATGATCAGTTAATAAAACCATGTCATTTTGTTTAATACCTAAAATACTATACATAGTGATCATCAGTATGAGGTGGCTATGGCTAAATACAGTTGACATGTGAAGAACTGTCGCCTGGTTTTTTGACCTGTGGGGATAAGAGATTTTGTTTGGTTTTTTTACTAGCGCTTTCCAAATTGTTACTCTCTACCAAATCCTACAGCACTGGTTTAGTGACTGCTTTATGTAAATATTTCAAATTTTGCTAGTAAGCAGAGTAGTTAAAAATTGTTTCAACTACATTTCAAAATAAACAACCAAATATTTTACAAAATGAGTGATGGAAAGGAAAGTCAGTTAGTATTGAACACATGAAATAGTTCACAGAACTAAGGACAATGGGGGGAAAACTGTGTACAGTTGTTTTCTGTGTACAATAAACAGCTTGCATAAGCTGAGAACTGAACAGTTTTGTGATGCTTTTTGTAAAGACAAACCCATGCTGAAGTGTCATAGTCTCTACTTCATTTCCAGAATAATGGTTATGATTTCAGTAGTTACACAAAATAAATATTTGGGGTGTTTAATTTTGGATTATACTTAATGCAGTTTAGCTTTGACGTAGCATACACACACTCAATATATTATTAATACAGGTTTTAGAAAGCAATCATGTGAATACTGTGGATCAAAAAGAAGCTTGAAGCCATGACATGCAGAGGGTTGTAATTCTGTCTAAATCGTCCTATCTTGTAGGATTACTCCTAAATCTGCATATTAATCTGGAGCCGATTTTAAAGCATTTATTTTCCTCTGTTAGCCTTTTTATAAATAGAACACTAACAAAGGTTGATGTGTAGGCAGTTAGTAGCAAAAAAGTACACGTGGAATGAATTACAGCTGTATCATTAGATTGTCTGTTTACTTAGGCTTATAAGGCTATGTCTGTAAGGTGGCTGTGTTGCTTTTAGGCCAGTAAAGCCATTGGGGGATCTATTACTGGTGAGCAGTGGTTAGAAAATCCTTACAGTTGCAGCTAATACTGTGTTTGTCTGAATTACCTTACAGCTTCTACAATAAATCTAACTCATATCATTGCATGAAAAAAAAAAAAGAGCTTGTCCCTGTTTTGTATGCATTCCACAGATAAGGAGTTTTAGAGTTGGAGTTGTTCAAAACAAGCCTCTGCATGCTGGATGTTCTGTCTCTTTCTCTCTTATCAAACCACTGTATCTATCGGCAGGAATGTTTCTGTGGAAGTTCTGTAACTGTGCCAGAGATTGAGGGGGTTTTGTGGCTGAAAGAGGATGGTAAGAAGTCTTGGAAGAAACGTTACTTTCTTCTTCGAGCTTCTGGAATCTACTATGTCCCTAAAGGGAAGGCAAAGGTATGGTGTGTTAAAGAATTTCCCTGAATTGTTTGTTGCAGGTAAATCACTCTTACTGCACAAGAGTCTGCCTTCAATTTTGGCTTAGCTGTGCCTTGCCTAGTGCCATGTCCCTTAATTCAAAGGGCAGCTTTATAATGCAAACATTGTGTAATTTACTGTGGTAGCACTTGTTGTGAAAGGTATAACCTCAGATTTAAAATGTAAGAAGACAAGAGTATGCTTTTTGAGTGAGCATGGGCCTGGGTGTTCAGAAACACTTGAGGAAAAGCAATTGATGGAGTTAAGAGGCTGACTTTTCCTAAACAGAATTTAGGTAAGGACCAGATTGCACTACAAATGCCAATCATAAAGTATCAGACCAACTCCACGAGCAGTTTGCATAATTTCATCAATTACATAAAAACCATTCTTTTCAGACCAGTTTGCACTTCCATTTTTTGCCAGTGGTCAATACAATACCATGTCTTCAGTGCCTTTTACTGATCTTCTGTATCAGTTAAGAAAAGTAAATAGAAAACTGCCACAAAAGCATTATAGTTTTAAGGCTGAGCTCTGAGTTCAAACTGTCCATGAATCAGTCAGTCTTCACAGCCTCAACTGATCCCCAGTACAGGAAGTCCACTTTCCACACAGCTGGCAATGAAGAGGAAATTGTCAGTGGATTAGCTCCCTTTAGAGCTGAATACATCTCAAATGTTCTTTCCACAGATTTTTGCTTCATTACAACAATCTATATACAAAGTAGCTTGTTGAAGCTTGTGCCCTACAATCACAGCCAAACGTCATTAGAATTTTGCTCTCAGTCCTGCTGGAATTTGGACACCTTGATTATTACCAAGATGAAATGTAACCAGCAGCTGTTAAAAAGTTCACAGTCAGCCAATACTATTTATTTTCTCCTGGTACTGACTCTGAATAAACATTAGTACTCGGATGTAAAATCTTAACGAAAGGCAAAATGCAGACAGAAAGCCAAACTGAATTTGGGAATGGAGATCCTGGTTTAAAATGAATGTATTTATCTCCTCCTTGTATTGGTAGTTTTCAAATCATACTGAAACTAATATTTTATGTTAAGTAGACCTTGTGTTAATATTAGACCTTAACACTGGACTGATTGTCAGTGCATGTGGGTTTTTTATGAAGCTGTTCTGTAAATGATGACTTTTCCTTTTGCAATTGCCAGGTCTCGCGGGATCTCGTGTGTTTCCTACAGCTAGATCATGTCAGTGTTTACTATGGGCAGGACTATCGGAACAAATACAAGGCCCCCACAGACTACTGCTTAGTGCTGAAGGTAACTTGTTAATTACAGTATCACAGTACAGTAGAGATTGGAAGGGACCTCCAGAGATCATTGGGTCCAACCCCTCTGCCAAAGCAGGATCACTTATGGTAGTCTGCCCAGGAATGCATCCAGATGGGTTTTGAATGTGTCCAGAGAAGGAGACTCCATAATTTCTCTGGGCAACCTGTTCCAGTGCTCTGTCACCCTCACTGTAAAGATGTTTCTCCTCATGTTGAGGTGAAATCTTCTATGTTCATGCTTGAACCCGTTGTTTCTTGTCTTATTATTGTGTACCACTGAAAAGAGCTTAGCCACCTCCACTTGAGACCCACCCCTCAGATAATTACATACACTGATCAGATCCCCTCTCAGTCTTCTCAGGACTAAACAGCCCCAGATCTCTCAGTCTCCCTTCATAGGGCAGGTGCTCAAGTCACCTAATCATCCTCATGGCTCTCCGTTGGATTCTCTCCAGCAGGTCCCTGTCTCTCTTGAACTGGGGAGCCCAAAACTGGACACAGTATTCCAGGTGTGGTCTCACCAGGGCAGAGTAGAGGGGGAGAAGAACCTCCCTAGACCTGGTGGACACACTTTTCTTGATGCACCCCATGATACCATTGGTTCTTTTGGCCACAAGGGCACATTGTTGTCCCATGGAGAACTTGCTGTCTACTAGAACTCCAAGGTCTCCATGGTTTTCTAAGTTTTCCTACTGAAAGGAGCCTGAAACATTTCCACACTAATACTAGTCCCTTATAATAACTACACTTCCTTGTAAGAGCCAGTTAACACAGTATTAATCTTGGGAGAGATTATAATTTAGAATACAATTCCCATATTAATATAACAATTGGGAACAGCTTCAGGGTGAATCTCTAAATTATCTTCATTCTGCATATGAGAAATCTAAATTACCTTAAGAAACAGTAGCAATGTGAAAGCTATCTTTAACTACATCTTCTGTGGAGGCGTAGTAAGCATCCTTTGGCAGAGCTACAGTAGAAGAAAGAGAAAATTCTTTGAGACTATTGCAGAGAGAAGAAATAGCTATGTATCACTTTCTTCCCCATCAAGCTGACAGTTTTCCTTCACCTGCCAGAAGATCCATGTGGAACTGAGAGGAGAGGGGAATGATGGGGAAGCTCACAGAGAGCAGTAGAGGAATGGCTTTAGTGTATTCATGTAGCACTCCAGGTTTCCCTAACCAGTGGCTTTTCTTTATAGGCTGCAGGAAAGGAAAAAAAAAAGGAAAAAAGTTTTTAAGGAAAACTTAAAAACTTTGAGAATGCTGCAGCAGTTGGCTATATCTTGTACACTCTTATACTTTATATAAGTCATGAGTTGTTTTCCATTTCCTTGAGTTCTTGTTTAGAAAGTGAAAAGTTAGTGAATAGTTGTTGCCTGTTCTCCCTGCTCCTTGTGACTTTGTAAACATTTTCATATTGCCCTGAATTCCAGACTGATGAGTCCAAATCTATTTAATTAATTGGTCAATCATACACTGAAACATGGCACCAAACTCTTTCTTTCTTCTTTGGTGACTCCATACTGTAGAACAGTTCAAATTCAGGAAGATAATAGCCCTTGAAACACTAACTTTAGGGAGTTGCCATCTTCTCAGAGTGTGAGCAGAAACTTTTGTTTTGGTTTTTTTTGGCCAAACCTGAGGGAAAGGGGATGCTGTAAAGGAAGAAGCTTGTGTGTATAAAGGTCATGTAGAAAAAACAGGGACAAAAAACCCCTGTGAGATTAATAATCTGAGTATTTCAAGTTATTTTAAATTGCATCAACTCATCTCCCTGTCTCTCTTTCCTCCCACGCTGTGTCAGAACGGTGTTAGTTCCTGCTGATACAGCTAGCTACAAAGCTATTTTGAAACAGGTTTTCACAGTATCTTCGCAGCAAGTAAATTGCCCTCATGGATTTGAAAACGGTGCAAGGAACAAGAGGTGGTTACTGTTGCAATTAGTTTTCCTTTTGACCTCTTACCTTCCCTGGTCTGTAGCTTGTGTGATGTTTCACACAACACTATATTAATGTGCCTGGAGAAGTGTGTGGCTGCCTGTACACTGTGTGAAAAAAAGGATTCTATTTTCCAATAGACAGGGCAAGTGCATTTGGGCTCACTGAGGTGCAGACACTGAATATCAAACAGGGGACAGGATTTTAAGGGAGAAAGTGGAACCTGAAAATGTTTTCTGTTTTTAGAGGTCATTAGCACAGGTAACTGAAGACAGATAAAAGCAAAAATGTCTGTGTTTGTAGGCATTTATAAGCTCCTTGAAGTAAATTGATTTCTTCTGCTTACGTGTCACGTTCTGTCCACATCATTTGGACAAGTTAATAGTGAGGTTTTTTTCAGACTTTTTGACCACAGAGTAAACTAAATTAAGTCTTAAGTAATTTGGTTTTTTAGAGCATTGATATTCTAAGCATAAGCATTGATATTCTAAGCATAGAGAGACGGATGTTGGTCTCTTCTCCCAGGCAGCCAGTACCAGAACAAGAGGACACAGTCTCAGGCTGCACCAGGGGAGGTTCAGGCTAGATGTTAGGAAAAAGTTCTATACAGAAAGAGTGATTGCCCATTGGAATGGGCTGCCTGGGGAGGTGGTAGAGTCACCATCACTGGAGGTTTTCAGAAGGAGACTTGATGGGGTGCTTGGTGCCGTGGGTTAGTTGTTTGGGTGGTGTTTGATTGGTTGATGGGTTGGACGCGGTGATCTTGAAGGTCTCTTCCAACCTGGTTTATTCTATGTATTCTATGTATTCTAAGTGAGGACACGAAAGTGTTAAACTCAAATTTGAATGTATCTGAATTGTCATTTTATTTAAGTAAATTAATGGGGTGCAGTTAGTTTGGTAAGAGACAGAGTGAAGGTACATTTCCAGCGTGGAACTTGTGAATAAGAAAATTGCTATATTAATCAGGATTGAGTTCTGCATTCCTGTTACATTGATGACCTATCTTAGTATCAGCTTATAGAAGCCATACAGCAGGTTTTTTAATGGAAGCTAACTTTTGTGCCACAAAAATAACTGAAGCTGAATATGCTTTTGGAGAGGTGAATGGTAAATACAAACCAAGTTCAGAATGGATTTGTCCTTACATGTTTGCCTCTTGTTTATTGTGAACCTTGCTGTGCAAGACAAGTGCTATGCTATTGTTGAATATAACATTTATACATGTGTTTATGATATTTGCTTCTTGGTTCTAAGTGTTTGATTTCTGTATTAGCCTTTTTTTTTAACAACTTCAGCAGAAAACTTGTTAGTGAAGTAACTGTGCTTCTATAGACTCTTGTTTGTTATACGACATGTAGGGGAAAGAAGCTGGCACTGGAAAATGAAAACAATTACCTACTGTCATAATGAAGTTAGTTACATATAGTCTGGTTGTGGAGATAAACATGTCCAGGGTAATTTTGAAAGAATTCATTTTTGGAACCCAGTAGGAGAAAATATTATGAAAAAAGATGAAAAGTTCTTTGATATAAGTTTCAGACAGTCTTCAGTAAAATCTAAATACCCACAGTCATCTAGCAAAACCGTGTCGCTGAACTGTGAACTAACAGAGGAAGATAGCAAGAACTTGAATATTCTGACTTAGCTTGACAGCTGAGAAAGACTGACAACCTCTACAGCATGGGCAGTTCCCTGAATAATCCATCCAGAAATATTTCTAGTGTCTGACTTCTGAAAACTGCATTTCTTTCTTGAGTGCTGAATTGAGAAATACAGTGTCTTTTTTTCTGTATGTGCTTGTGGGGCAGCAAGTATTTTAGGTAATAGCTCTCTTATCAGTGGGATGGGGACCATGAAACACTCTACAAACTGAAAATTAATTGTGCTTAACAGCGTGGCATTTGTGGAGTGTCTCACTCAAGCCGTACAAAAGCAGAGACCAATGTGTTTGTTTTTGTGTGAAAGGAAGGTGAAATCTCAGTTGTACTAACTCACCACCAGAGGAAGACATTGAGGAGTCTCTTCTGTTCATGAAACCCTGTTACATGCTGACACTGTTCTGACACTTAGTTTGACAGTGTAAAAATTTCTAAAGAGCCTTACAGATACAGAACACTAATGATAGGTGGAAGGTACAGCACTAAAATACTGAAAGATTCACCCTTTCTTAGTGTTTCAGACCTTAAATCAGTGCACACTGCACACATTGCCAGTCTGTGTGTGAAGCAATCCCCACTGCCACTTCCTGAAATACACTCAAACATTTTTAAGGAGGCTCAAATCCACACTGCTGAAAAGCTTCCAGCATTTTTTGTCTGTACAGACCTCCACAGATAAATGGCTTTCCTTGCATTTTGAGCCATGAAGATACTGATGAGGATTAACAATTTTTCTGCAGCATCCTCAGATCCAGAAGAAATCCCAGTATATCAAGTATCTTTGCTGTGATGATGTAAGAACTCTACACCAATGGATCAATGGCATTCGCATTGCTAAGGTAACCTCCCTAGGCAATCTTGTGCTGTTGTCATGAGTTGCCATTACCTGTTGGAAACCCTTTGCAGTTACTTGGCAAAATACATGTTACATCTAACTTGTTGCTTAGCTATTCTGAACATAAGCTGTACAGTCTTCATACATATTTCACTCCCTAGCATACTGTTAGGCTTTGTTGTGATAGTTCAGCAACTGAACCCTTTCTTCTTGTTTCTGCTGCACCTCTGTCAAGTGACAAGGTTCTAACTGACATTCTGGCAAGATTTTAGCCAGTTCCCTTACAGACTGTTAAAAAGAAGACTTATGGGGAAAAAAGAGAAACCAGAATTGTTTCTAAGATCCCCAGGTTGGCTTCACTTATTTGTTGCCCCATTTCTTGATTGATGATCTCTCTTCTAGCCAAAACAAACTGGTTTTCTTTCAGCAGTTCACCAATTGAAAAAAAACCCTTACCTGAGCTCTTTCACAGAGAGCCTGTTTTTACTGTCTGGAGTTAAAAAATGTCAAATAGAGAAGCCAGAGGTGGATCTTAACAGACCATATAGAGTTGTTAAATTTGCTTGTCATTTTGCTCAGTATGGGAAGCAACTGTACATGAACTATCAGGAAGCACTGAAGAGAACAGAATCAGCATATGACTGGACTTCCTTGTCTAGCTCCAGTATCAAGTCAGGATCCAGCTCATCTAGTTTGCCAGGTAATAATATGATCTGTCTCATAATACCTCATAATTAATTACCTTTTTTACCATCCACTATCTGGAGACCTCAGGAGAGACTATTGTTGGAAATGGTCTGTCTCTCCAAAGTCTTTTATGATATTTAATCTAAAACATAGACTATATATGTAACATATGTATGCAAAACCAGATAAAAACCTACCTCACTACACTACTTGCTGCAGTGTGTATTTGGAATATGTTGTGCTTTCTTTTATTCTGTTTGAAGAAAGAAATCAAATGCATGTTTTAATGATGCATATAGCCTGTGTACGTAGCTCTTAAACTGCTCCTGTTGACTGAAATTGGAAAGTATGAAACAGTCTCTGGCTAAAGGCAAGATCCAAACAATCTCTTTAGAGACAAACTTAGAAAATACTACTCCTGTTTCTGTGTCAAACTCTGTGTGCTTGCAGTGCTATGTTCCTGTTAATCTCTCAGCTGGAGTGGGACTGGCTTTTCATAGCACATAACAATTGAAACCCTGATGAGTGGTTTATATGGTCACATTTCACCCTTCAGAGCTGACTGACACTTTGCCTGGCAAGTTTCATTACTGGAAACAGGCTGTCGTGTGGCAGTGTTTTGTCCATCGCAGGTACAGGTCAGGAGGTAATGCTACTGAACTGGAAAGGTTCTGAAAGTAGCCTGTGAGGATGATCTGAGCAAATTCAGACTCACTGGGAAGGGACAATGTTTGTTCAGCTGTGTGGCACAGCTTGCCAGGTGTAGCAGTAAATTCTCAGTTACTGACAGCTTCTCTATCCAAGCTGGGTGTTTTTCTGATGGGGTTTCTTTTGTAGTGAGCTGCACCATAGCCCACCAGCCATGCACGTTCTGCCAGAACTGTAGACCAGCATGTGCTTAGATGCCTTTTTGTCTCCAAAACAGCTTGGGGACTACACAGAAAGCAGGTGCCAGGCTGGATAAATCAGTTTGGCAGTGGCTTCTGCTGTCTTTTAAAGATACCCTGTGCACCTAGAACATCATCTGTCCTTGGTAGGTGCAGGATGCACACAATTCCTTCTCTTCCCTTGAGGATGGGAGCAGATAGAATCAGGCTACTGCCTCAAATAGTGCAGTTTCCCTGTCCTCAGCCTATATCCAGCATCTAAGGTTGTGCTGGGAAGGAGTGCTAGAGAGAGCAGGCTGCATGCGTTGCATGAAATGGGGCTTCACCCAAAGTGCAGGAGCTGCTGGGTGTTTCCAAACCCATACAACTACAGTGTGTTTTTACGTTGAAGCTATCTGACAGGCTGTCATCTTTCTGGAGCCTCTGATTTGGTTAATACCAGGGATCAACTGCACAGCAGCAGCAGCCAGGATGTGAGCTAGAGCTTCTGCAGTAGTTAGGGGGAGCAATGTCCTGTGGTGGGATGAAATGTTTATCCCATGTTTATAAAATGTAATGTGACCAATTAATGCCACATAGAGTCACATTACAAGCACACAGAGTTCACTCGTATGCTCAGAAGCATTGTGCTAACTGTTTCTTGCCTTTCTTCCAAACAGAATCTCAATCAAATCATTCTAATCAGTCTGACAGTGGAGTTTCTGACACCCAGCCAGCTGGACACGTCCGTTCCCAAAGTATTGTCAGCTCCATGTTCTCCGAGGCCTGGAAACGAGGCACTCAACTGGAGGAATCCAGCAAGGTAACAAGAAGACTTTAGTTTGAGAACCAACACCCAACAAAATGTGAGAGAGACACCTGTCTCCAGTGAGATTTTTTCTCTTTTGTATTGTCAGTGACATCTACTGCTATATAACTGTTTTTTCAGGAATCACTTTTTCAGGGAATTCATCCCTGGAACCTTCTGGTTTTGTTTTATTTGTGTGCACAGAAGCCTTCCCTTCTTTGATGGTATTATACAGCCTTTCCCATAGAATCCTATTAACTGATGTTGAATAAAGACAAAATAAAGATCAGATGTTAACAAGTTTAATTAAATTCTTTCAGTAAGATCTCCTCCAGTTGACCAACCATATCTTTCCATCTGAAAGGTGCAAATAACCCAGACCTGAAGGCAGATACAGTTAGGAAGTACTTAATTGTTTTCTGTTATATTTGGTGGAAATGGAAACAGTAACTATAAACATGGTTAAAGCAGTACTAAAATTGAGGGCAGTTGTGAATTCAGGCAGATTTAGTGTCTTCTGTTGCTAGTGGAGAGTTACAAAAGATTTTAACCCATTGAAGCCTGGAGCTCGGGTCTGTTGTTGTTTGGTCTTCTGTCCTTTCTGTGGTGTTTGACTGGTGTGGTTCCTGGAGAATACTTCCAATCACAGCAGAGTTGGCTCTGGCAATTGCTCACTTAAATAAACCTCAGGAATTTTTACGTTATTTGGTTAAAACAATGTAAAAAAATAAACCACTCAGACTAATCCCTGGTAAGGGCCATCCATGTTTCAAAAGGTGTATTTCTGTTCCTCTTGTGGTGAATGGATTGCCATAAAACTCCACAGAATCCCAATGAAATGAACCCTGTAGAAGAATAACTTGAAGCCACGTTAAACAATGCTGACTAAATTGGTGACAGATTTCCTTTCAGGGAGACTACAGCATGTGCCGTACTCGTTGGGCCCAAGGAAGATATTAAACTGTGTGGCAAAAAGGAAACAGCAGCATTGAAAAAGTATATAATTTCCATGAGAAGTAGTAGCAGTTGCAGAGATACTGAGACATGCTGGTTTAGGCAGATTGATCTCCATACAGTTATTTGAGAGGTAGTTATTTCACAGTGCTTTGGTGACAGAGCTGGTTTAAGAAGTTCATATGGGCAGGTTGCTGCTAGTGGCAGAATTAATGAAGGCTTGTTGAGCATGCCCTTCTGCAGGGCAGCATGCTTTGGCTCAGCAGGGAGATGACAAGTAGTACTTGGCCAGTGACTAACTGCTCAACAAGTTCTGCCTGCTTTCCCCTCATTTAGCAAGTGCCAGTAACCTCGCAGCAATTTCTTGAAGTTAAAAACAAATATTGAGATTTCTAGCAGTTTGTCATAATTGACTGAAATTTACTTACCAATCCAAAAGCAGCTGCCACAGGAGAGGAGGTAGCAAGCAGTCCAATTGCAGAAGCTTGTTTTCGTAGTAAAACCAGCTAAACAAAAAAGCATAGATGTTTAAAAAAATAGATACTCTGTTTAATAGCATTTCTGAGCGTTTCAGATGGTCATGAAGCTGCACGTGCCAATAGGAACCGATAGCCAGCAATAAGGAATTTTTCAAGATATACAGAAAGACATCACATAGTTACAAGAACAAGCAAGGACAGTGATCTGTTTCAGGGTACTTCGTGAAGCAAAATATCACCGAACACATTTCTAGATGTGGTAATTTAATTCCATCCTCTGGAGGTGGGAGAGGCTCCCCCCGACATGCTCCCTAGCCTGCGAGTTTACTTTGCTCACTCTGAAAATGACTGGTGGTGAGAGAGACCATGAAAATTCTTCTCTGTTTCAAATACATCTAAGATCAAAAACCCCACGGTTCCCAAAATGCAGCTATTCCTATGTAGAAAGATTGCTGTTTGTCTAAAGAGTACTTTATTGTTGTGTTCACATTCTTCACAGCTGGGCAAGGGAGAGCTCATGATGCCTTATCTTGTTTGGTTTTGACCACGCTATTTCAAATGGGATGCTACAAACAGGCATCAAGCTGCGTGCTCGCTGTCTGTACTTTAAGTGACAAATTGAAGAGTTCTCCAAGGTCTTGCCATTCAGGGTCAGCTGTTTGGTTACACCTTGGTCTCCCTATCTGTTTTATGCCGCTTTTATTTTTCCTGTTGCCTTTTGCTATCTTAGGTGTCAAAAGTGAAGTTCAGCACAGCTAAGGTCAGCACACCCGCGGTGCCTTATACAGGGCACAATTAAGGTCAGGTGGTGCTCCTTAAAAATCCATTAACTTGAGTGATGGAGAGAATGGTAATTTACAGACTAACACCTGCAAGAGATCAAAATCTCTCCTGTTTTGTTATGTGGACACCTCGTTCTAGCTCCAGAACTGTTATACACTTGTCTTCCAGACCTAATGTGGCAGGTAGAAGCACACCCCATGTCTGTTGTAAATCACTGTTTGTTGTTTCTAATTCTTTTGGTGGTGTTCTGCACATAGAGGAACTCTGTGCACCTGTGTTTACAACAGAGCAATATGCAGACCTGCTCACACAGTGCAAATGAGCATAACTGGGCTAACCTGTGGTGAAGTATCTACTAATGAAGGATAGGTGCCCAGTGTGGCCAGTTGCCACCTTGGTGTCTCATTTCTAATGCATGTTTCTATGCTGTGCATTGTGACATTCTCGATTTGGCTTGTAGCCAAACCACTTTGTATTAGGAAGATGTTTATAAACTTAGTAATGCAATTATCTTTTTAACAGGAATGTAGGCTTACAGTTTGAGAGAAACAATTTAACTTGAGCAAAACCCAATAAGTAGATTAAAACATTGCCTGCTGCTTTCCCTTGACTACTTCCCAGATTTTCCTTGTCTTTCCTTTCTTTTTTTCCTGCCTAGTGTAATAGTTGCATGTGTAGCTTTTCCCTCCCAAACTAACTTTCTCTGGCAGATCTCTAAATATTTCCTTCTGGGAACATTTTCCTAGGAAACTCAGTTCTTGCTCTTTTTCCTCATTTTCTTTCCTTGCCAGACTTGGATATCAGAACATGTGGAATAGAAGGCTCTCAGCAGTATTCCTTCTTAGAGCTTGCTCTTCATGTGTTTTAGAGCAGTTCAGAGTTTCTGTATTTTGTAATGCCAGAGAGTAAGGCCTACCCAACACTCTGGGAGGCTGTGTATGGTTTCACTCTAGTCCTACTGAGCTGAGGATGTCTGCAGAGTCCTGTTCTGCATGATAGCTTCTGTCATGGCCTATGTTGCACTGGGGAGTGCTCTGGGTGACTAGTGCCCAGAGGAGGACCGGTGATTCTCACTGCATAACCCTGCCTGCCCCACAAAAGGGGCAAGGCTGGTGGTGTATTTTCTCCCTGATATTCAGCGTGGCTCCACTGATTCTTCCCAGCTCCTTTCCCTGTCTAGCCACTCAGGCTGCATAGTTGAGGCTTGTCACTGTATGGAATTGTCCCTCGCTGCATTGTTTTGCTAATACTTCCTGCATGCCGTAATCTGCCACTTATTTTTCAGTGACAGGCACATTTAGACCTTGACTTTATAATCTCTTTGTCTCTCTCTCTCTCTCCCTCCCTCCCTGTCTTTTTCTTTTTCTCCCTTTCCACTGTCACTAAAACTCTCTTCCCAGCAGGCCCGAACGGAGCCTGCAGGTCGGCCCTTCATGTCTGTAGCACCTCCCATATCCCCACAGACAAAAGTGGCAACCCCCTACACAGCATCGCAGCCGTCCCCCCCGCTTCCCCCCCCGCCGCCCCCTCCCCCACCACCCCCACCGCCCCCTCCCCCACCTCCACCCCCCCTCCCAAGCCAGGCCGCCCCATCTGCAGGCTCACCTGCCACCATGTTCGTCAAGTACAGCACCATCACGCGGCTGCAGAACGCTGCCCAGCACGGCAGCCCTTTTTCCAAAGCTCCTGCTGTACAGCAGGCCCCTGCACCCCCCCCGCCCTTGGGAAAGCCTCAGATACTGGTGCCCCCCAACGGGGTCATGCCCCCTCCCCCACCTCCCCCACCTCCCCCCACACCAGGCTCAGCCATGGCGCAACTGAAGCCAGCACCTTGTGCGCCTTCTGTGCCACAGTTCACACCTCCACCACCCCCCCCCAAAATCCATCAGGTTCAACCAAATGTAAGCCAGACCACTGCCACCTCATTGCCACCACCCCCACCTCCGGTGCCTGCACCACCACCGCCCCAGGCACCTCCAAAGCCTGTCATGGCAGCTCTTCCCTCACAGCCTAGTGGGAAGGCAGCATCACCAGGGGTCACACATGTCACGCCCCCTGTGCCAGCTCCCTTGCCTCTTGCAATAAAGAAACAACCAAGTGTCACCTCTCCCCAGGTGTCTCCACTGCCCCCAGCCCCTCCTGGCCCCACTCCCCCACCAACGTTCCCAAAACAGCAGAGTTTCTCTGTGAAGCCACCTCCATCACCTCAATCTCCAGTGCCATCAGTGGTGAAACAGATAGTTAACCAGTTCCCACCACCTCCCACTCCACCTGCCACTGAGCCCCAGCCTCTGAAACCCCTTCCACTGAGTGTGGCACCCCAGTCACCTCCAGCAGTAAAAGCAAAGCCCAAATGGCAGCCCACATCTGCTCCTTCACCAGATTTCCCACCTCCTCCACCAGAGAGCAGCTTAGTGTTTCCTCCTCCACCTCCTTCTCCAGCTTCCTCTGCAGGTTCTCCCCCAGCTGACAAATCAGGGTCTCCAGTCAAAAAGACCGGCAAGACATCGAGCCCCGGAGGGAAGAAACCACCTCCAACACCTCAGCGAAACTCCAGCATCAAGTCCACCAGCTCCACTGAGTACCATGAGTCCAAGCAACCTTCAGTGGACCGCCTTGTCAGCAAATTTGCACACCCACCAGAGCCATCAGGGTCTCCTTCCAAGGAGTCATCACCTCCTCCAGCTCCTCCAAAGCCAGGAAAGCTCAACCTTTCTGGGGTGAGCCTGCCTATTGTCCTTCCACAAGGAGGGATTCCAGCGAAGGCTCCTGCTCCAGGTGTGTCTGGGAAGGAACCTGTGGTTGAATTCCCTTCACCACCATCTGATTCAGACTTTCCACCACCACCACCTGACATAGATCTTCCTCCCCCGCCGGTTGAGATCCCGTCTGTGTTTTCAGGCAGTACCTCCCCAAAAGTTGCTGTTGTCAATCCCCAGCCTCAAGTGTGGTCAAAACCATCTGTGAAAAAAGCCCCACCGCCCACACGTCCCAAGCGTAACGACAGCACTCGACTGACACAGGTGGAGGTCGCAGAGCCAGCAGGGTCAGCTGGCCCTCAAGTGCCCACTTCACCCAAGTCCAGCCTTAGCGTTCAGCCGGGATTCCTGGCAGACCTCAACCGGACGCTGCAACGGAAATCCATCACCCGGCATGGCTCCCTCTCCTCCGCACGGATGTCCAGAACAGAGCCCACAGCCACCATGGACGACATGGCCCTGCCTCCACCTCCACCAGAGCTGCTGGCTGACCAGCAGAAGACAAGCAGCTTTGGGGGCAGTCATATATCTGGCTATGCAACATTACGGAGGGGGCCGCCCCCCACGCCTCCCAAGAGGGACCAAAACACTAAGCTGTCACGAGACTGGTAGTCGGTCCCTAGGGACTGGTGCTCTCTGTAACGTGTGAGCTGCTCCAGGATGGGCCAACCTGTGATCTTGTGCACTTGGAGAGAAGGTGGGGCATGTGGGTGATAGCCCCATCAAAAGGAGTGATCGCAAATCATAGCTAAGGCTAAATATAAAGACATTCCCCTTTCATGGCTAGGCCAAACATATTGGGGGCCTTGAAGGTGTTGATATTTTATTGGGAAAGGTGGGTAGAGAGGCGTTATCTGTTCAGTTTCTTTTACCCTTCACATGGATTGGACCAAACCCCCATTTTCTTACATTTTCTGCATTTAGGGGAGGGGGGGAGATAATTTTTTGTAGTGTCTGTCCACGTGAGCCATGTTTGTGCATGTAGTACAAGTGTAGGTATATAATATATTGTGATATATTTTGTCGCAATTAAGAGATAACCAGAATGTTTTTGTAGAGCTGTATTTATTGTTTCAGTTGCTGTATTATCTGGAATTGGACTCTGTAACTAGTCAAATCTTAACACAAAGATGAAGATGTAGGGGGCACTTTAAAGAAAGGAAGAAGAAAAACCAAACCAAACCAAACCACTCCCACAAACCTCTTGGCAGTTTGTAGTGGGTAACTGGTGCAGAGCTGAGATGTTCTGCTAGTAACTGTGCATTGTTCCATTGGTTGAAAGGGTGGAATGCAAGATACCAAAACATTCTGGTCATAATACTACTGAAGATGACTATGGTCTGAGGAAGAAAATAGATTTTATATATAGTGGGCTGAAGTGAAATATATTTATACTATAAAGAGCCTCCCCCTCCCTTCCAAATAGTTTTAAAATATGCATTGCTACAAATTATTTCAGAGTTATTTGTACATGCAGTAAGTAGGATAAATATGTATTATTCCAATCCATTATGCATTCTAACTTTAGAGTAGGCTCAGTTATTTGTTTCTGTGGCTCAAGATAATATATTTGTGTTAAGTCCTTCTGAAAGCTACCAGGACACCTGCAACTGATGCCAACCCACGAGGCTGACCCACACCAGTGCATCACTTGTATGTGATTCTGTCCCTGACTCAAAAGGTAGGTTTCTGTAGACAGTGCCGTGTTCTCGTACAAGCATAGGCAGTATACAGTCTCACCTTATCTGTGCCTGATAAGATGCATTATCTTGACAAAAACAAGTGTCTGGAAATACTTAAAGCATCATTTGTAAGTGTTCAAGAGGGGATTGGACGTGGTACTCGGTGCCATGGTTTAGTCATGAGGTCTGTGGTGACAGGTTGAACTTGATGATCTTTGAGGTCTCTTCCAACCTTGGTGAGTCTGTGAAGCTTTCTGTCTTGGAAAAAGATAAGGCAGTGGTAATTTCAGGCCAAGCACAGTAAGAATTCTCTCTTTTCGTTGACCTGCCAGAGACTGCGACCAGTGCATAAACTTGTTAATTACAAAGCTGCACCTTTAATTTTCACCTATTTTTTAGTGTTTACCTGTTAATTACAAAATCTAGCAGTCAGAAGATTGGGGGAGGGGGAATCAAGCTTGAGAGAAAAAAAAATTTTGCTAATAATGTAATGTACCTATATGAGTAGAAAATAGAGTTTAGTATTGGCTGGGTGTTTTGTTGCCACCAAGTGACAGTCTATCCCCAGATCAAGTACTGGAGTCCTTTCTCTTGTACCTCAGTAGCATGACTGTAGAGACCCACGTGTGCATTTGGGTGCTGTGCTAGGGTAGCACGGTTGGCCTAAGTAGTCTTGTCGCACATGTTCATTGCAAGGTACTGCCACACCACCTTGGGCAAGTAACCAAAACAGATGGACTATACCTACCCCAACTTCCCTCACTGCTGTGGGGATACTGTCAGGGCTCAGATGGCAAATGGTTTGCCCATTTGTTTACCTGTTCTCCGAGAGCAAATTTAAAATGCCTTCCTTCCTCCAAAAGAAGGAAAGAAAGGAAGCAGCTCAAGCTGACAGTGTCATCAAGCATGTAAGAAAAAAAAAAAGACGTAAACTAGTCTCAAGTAATTGAGGATGATAGATGTAAGCACTGTGGTAACAAACAAGTGTCCCTCACTCCTTTTTCTTCTTTTTTTCATGAAGTTTTTAAAAAGCAAAACAACACCCAAATAGTAAATCTTTGTGAATAATGTGTGAACAGGACAAAAGCTTTCCCAATGAGAGGGGGGAAACGACACATCTATAACTACAGCGTTTTAAACAAGTGGATGATGCAAAGAAGAGCAATGGTGCTGTCTCTGCTGACCTGCTTCAGAGGATGTTTTAAAAATCTGCTTCAGCACCTCTGGAAGTTGTTTTACTATTTCAGACTAGTTTTTTTGAGCAATAAGAGTATATACCATTGTGTGCATTTTTAAAGCACTGCTATGGAAAGGCACTTTTTTTGTATCTTTCTAATTGTTCACAGAGTTTTGTTTCTACTATTGTGCTTATAAAGTGTCCTTAAAAGCATTTGCATTGTTGATTTTAAGCATGCTCAGTGTAGCTTGTCAAGCTATACTGCAGTTCATGGGTGCTTTAACTTCCAACATCGGTCCTCCTGCTGCTCTATACTGTACAGGTCCTAGGGCTCATTCTCACTAGTGGAGCAAAAGGTGCACAGATACAGCGGTGTCTCCTCAGCCATTATCGGTGATAGCTAACTGGACACATTCTGCTCCCTGGTAAGGCACATCTGGGCTGATGCAGTGTGCTCCCAGATGAGAGCCGTCAGGGAGTTCTACTTTTCTTTTCCTCCAGGACAGCTCCACTAGTGTCAGTTCCAGCCCTTTTGTTCATTCAGTGCGGGTACGTCTGGGCTTTAGGCTTAGCAATGTTTTGAGTGCAATTTCTTCAGAGGCATTTGAGTTTTGTTCTCATTTTCCTATGCCTGAGTAAATTTCCTCAGTACCACTCCCTGGACAACAAATCCACGCTTGCCCCTGTGGGCTGCTGCACAGCTTGCTGGGAGTCAGAAGTTTAACTCTTAGGTTTGCAGAGAAAAGAACAAACATCAGCAAAGGTGGCACCCTGTATTCCTCTCGTTACAACTTGCTGCCTAAGCCAGTAGTGATACAGGGATAGGGTGGGTGGCTGCCGCTCACTTCCTCTCAGCTAAACATTGGAATTTGGTTAGTGTGCTTCAGACAACCTGGTTGCCTTTTCAGCTTATGAGGGCCCCTCAGTGTAACTTGCTTTTCCAGTGTATTTACTATGTTACGGCAGTATTTATGCCTTATTTGCAAGTAAGTTATTTATCCCTATGTGCACTGGTCTTGTGCCATTGTATTTATTTACATCAGAAAACAAAGGGGCCAGATCTCAGATGTAGCAAGAAGCTTCCTGCTACAAACACAGTCTGTAATCTTTTTGGCACTATTAAAATGAGCATGTGAAAGCTGAGCTGTCATACTCTGGATATACAGGTAGCAGATGCTTTGATCCAAAAAATACTCTTAAGTACAGCTGTAGCTGTGTGACATACTGAAGCATACAGCTTTTAATAGTTGTTAAGGTGGGTGTCAGGCAAAGCCTCTCTGTTTCAGGGGCAGCTGAAAGCCGACAGCTGCATTTGTTAATCTGCTTCAGATTTGGTCTTCATTTCCTTTCTGCCATGCAGTAGCATCCACCTCTGTGAGCAGCAGGATTCCCCTCATTCAGCCAGCTTTGTCTGTGACTGCAACACAGGTGTGGAAAGCAGGGAGTTAGACTTCTCAGACACTGCAGTTTTGGTCTTGGAGAGCTGCTGTGGAAGAGAGAACTAGGCTCTTGGATCAGCACTAATCTTAAAGGAGAAATTATTTTTCCAAAAACCAACAGAAACCACAGGTCCTAAACAAACCATAGCTAAATGGCCGAGGTTGTGTTTAGTCGTTCAAAAGTTGTGGTTGAGGAAGTCAGGCACAAGTCTGACAATAAAGTACCCTGTTACTTTCTGTGGAAGAGGAAAGCTCCTGCTTTGCCCCATGCAGTGGTTTCCTCTTGTGGCAAACCACCACTGCCTTGCTCTGACTTGGTGCGTGACCTTAAAGCCAAAGAGCTCCTCTCCTAAACTTACTCTGCAGTTTTCTGCAGGGCAGCAGTGACTGATGGACACATCAGGGAAACAAAGTGATGGTACCCAAATCACTTTGGTTTCAGGCTGATGGGAGAGGGAGCGGTTCTCTCAACAAGTGCATTTTAAGATTTATTGTTCTGGACTTGCACTTTTTAAAGGTTTTCTAATTTCTTCTTTCTATGCCCACAGGCAACCAGATACAACTCAGATCAGCTCAGAGGTGAAATGTAGCCAGTTTTCCTCTGAGTTAAAATTATTTTTTCCATAGTTAAAGGAACCAAAAGTGCCATTTCAACAGCAGCAGGGCAAAAGAGAAGGTTTTTGCTTATCACAGAAAACTGCATAGAACGAGGTTGTTCCAGTTCAGTGGTACTGTTGCAGGCAAATTTGTTTCTTACTCAAAATAAGATCAGAAGTGGGTCTTACTATGAGCATTACTTAAATACAAAGTGATGTTAAAATCAGTTGCACGCCAGGAAAGCAATATAAACGCCTCACAGAAGACGCTAAGGATGCAACCAGAAAATGTGTGTTTCGGTTTTCTTTTCTTGTTACATTACAGATTTGTTCAAACAGTGCTCCTCAGGTGGAGCTGAGTGGAGTCACATCTTTTTTGGGGCGCTCTTTTCCCAATGTCCATTTGTGGCTTCTGGTCTTTAGCTTTGCATTTGGGGCACAACTGGGCCAAACTCCAACCCCTAGGCTTTAACACTACAGGAGATAGGTTCTCTTGGACATTTTTGTAATGTGCTGGTGGGGTTTAAGATTTTATTTGGTATTTGAAGTTTCTCTGAAGCTGATTAATTTTTCTTTCTGAATTCTTTTTCTGCTTCAATTAAACACCCATTAAGACAGACAAAACCAGCAGGGTTTGGCACTCACTATTCCGGTGATCCAGTGAGTCACAGGCATTGTCTAGTTTTGAAAAGTTTAAGACACTAACCTGCAAGGGAGGTGACAGCTCATGCTTATCCCTGACAATTGAAAGTAATTGCCACTAAGGTGGGGAAAACAGCCACTTGGGCTGATGGCCATTTGGTGCTCTGAGGCACTCAACACAGCAAGGGCTCAGTGAGCCCTCCGTCAATCAGAAATGGTATCTTTGGTGAGGAAAGCTAGAGAAGTTGGAAGAACAGGAGGAGCAGGAACTAGTGCTGTATGTACATTCTCCTGTGACAGGGATTTAGTGAGTGAAATGACTTAGACTTTGAATAACAGATTTAGGAACACAAATGCTCTTTTTTAAAATGCTTAAGGGTGGCTTGCCTTTTTTAGGAGGTATAGGAATTTAACCAACTGTTCCCTACAGTGGAAAATAGTTTCCCTCCACCTTTCCTGAGATGCCAAAGATGCATTCAGAGCTAAATTCCAGGTATGCAGATGTGCTTGCACCAGCCTGTTTTGAGGCCAAGCTGCCAGGAGCTGAAGTGCTGCTGCTCTTCAGCAGCTGTTTGTTGAGAGAACAGGGCCACCACTGTTCGTGTCGTGCATCTCTTGCCTTTAACCAACACTCATCTGTGAGGGGTGGGGGCAAAGGCCACTAGCAAAATGAACCTGTGCCCAAGGCTGCTGGTGGTGCAA
Source organism: Dryobates pubescens (assembly GCF_014839835.1). Lineage (NCBI taxonomy): Eukaryota > Metazoa > Chordata > Aves > Piciformes > Picidae > Dryobates > Dryobates pubescens. Next base: position 29,015,377 of record NC_071613.1, read on the forward strand.
CACTATAAAGCTTGTACTTCTGAAAGGAAAATTAGATGCTTTTTCACAAGGCTTAATCGCAGAGCTCCGTTCTTCTAGTGGATTGTGGTGGACCAGACATTAACTAGAGGAGCAGTTTGGTTTATGGCTTACACTAATTGTTAGCAGCCACCAGTGATATTCTGTGTAATACGGGGGATGCAAATGTAAGAACAGTGTCATTGCGATGATGATTTGTCTGTGCAGCAAACTTGTGCTGAGTGCTGTAAATACATTCATGTTTACCGCTTTAAAAAGAAAATTGCACATTTTATCTTTCAATGGGATTGCTTCCCCTCTTCTACCCTTTCCAAAAAGAAAAATTAAAGCTCTTTTAGACTGATAGTTTCAGGTTGGGGGGAGCTTTGCCATGTTATAAATATATATAAATAAATGTATAAATATACTTTTTTAAGCATGAGAGAGGACAAAATAAATACTACATTACAGAGTACCTGATATAGAGCATTATACAATGGAATATGCACAATTCAATAAAGATGTAGTTAAATTTAATCTGTTTTAATCTTCTGTCTTGCCATTTCCCTTTTTCATCAATTCAGAAGTTACATTGTCTTCTCAGGGCATCAGTGGTTGCCCCCTGCAGGGATCAGGTATCTGATGACTTGTAAGTTAGCCTTAAAATGCCCTCAATAAAACTGGTTTTTACTGTTCCTTCGAACAGCTCTTTCCCGTGGGTCAGAGCTGGCTGTACCAGTAACGTGGTACACACCAAATGCTGGTCTAAAGGTGACCAACTGGGACTGCTCCATTTTTTGATCTGCCTCCTCCCGTAGGTGTGCAGAGTCCTGTACCGCTCTGCTTGCACAACGACAGCCGAATGATGGCAAGTGTTTCTGTGGCACCTGCTCTGGGCTCCACTGTAGGGAATTCAGCTCTGTGCCACTCCTGGTGTATGCACGCAGCCTGGCCCTGCGTCAGTCACATTTTATAGTAGAAACTCAAGGGCATTACATTAGTGGTTATGACAGGAAAGGAATAATACAGAGGTGGAGGGATGCCAGTGATTATACCTTTGCTGTGGGAAGTGCAGTGCTCAGAGCTCCTCCAGGATGTGGCTCCTGCAGGCACAAGCAACTGTCCTGTCACCAATGTGTTGAAAAGTCTGTAAGCAAAGACAAGGAATGTGACGCAGCAGTGGCACAGAACACAGGGGGTGTGCTTTGTTTTTATTCAGGGCTCGTAACAAGAGGGTTTAGTACACAGCAACAGTTAATTCCAAGTACAATTAAAAAAATTTAAAAATTGGGTTTTGCACTCACTGGAAGGTGGTCTAAATGGCACACAAAATAAAATATTACTGGTGGCATACAGCTCCCCAGAGTCTTGCGGGCTCAGTCATTTCGAGTGGGCTCTGCACTCATCCACTGCATCAGCAGTGCCTAAAGCAAAAGCACAGCGTGCTTGTCTGACTGCAAACCAAAGGTGGGGGTGGGCAGGGGTATCTGCTTTCAGGAAAAAAGTGCATGGACAAAATCCATGTTAGACACTGACATTTCCAGAGAATTCATAGAAACTACTTGTCCATGCAAGTTGCAAAAGACACTTTTTCAAATGTGAAAAGAAGCACTTGTTCTTTACAAAAAAATCTCAGGCATGTCAGCACTTTACCAAGGCGCTGTAATGTAAATGAGTTTGTACACAGCTCTTCCGTTCGTCAGCAATGGCAGGATTCCTCTGAGGTTGTAAGAGAAACAGGAACAAATGCACTGCACCACAGCGGTGTTCGGCAGGGTCTAGGCTTACCTCGGGACAATAGGCTGCTGCTCACTTTACTATTTTGTAATAAGCAAAGGTGCTAATAAAATTTTTGTGAGTGCCAAAGGAAGAACACCTCCTGCGTGGGCAGGAGATTGCACAAAATACACGAGTGGGTTTTTTGAGTGAAATCAGCAGAACGCCGTGGTCTCCAATTTATTCTTTGTAACAGCAGTTGGCAAACCTTGGCTGCATTAAGTTTTCAGCAACCCTTCCCATGGCCATACGGTGGGGTATTACTATTCTTGCAGTTTCAAAATCAGAAGTAGATCAGTAGGACTGTTTACTACACACCTACTTCAGCTACAGGAGAGGTGGGGGGAACCCAACCAAACACAACAAAACAACCAACCTACTACAAGCCGTTCCCTTTGTGCACTGTTCTGACCTTTGTGTAGTAATACCACTTTACCCAGAAATTGTGGCTGTGCCCCATACCGAGACATCTCAAAAGGCGGGAACGCTGAACCTTATCTGTAAGCACAGTAAGCTCATTGAAGTGGTGGCCCATAAACTACAGCTCATCATCTGCCTGCTCCTGCTCAGTTTACAACACCATCTTCTCTAGAGGTTAGGGTTGTAAATACTTGCCTTAGTGAACGCAACAACACTGTACCTTCCTTTCTGCTACTGTTACCAAGACAGGAACTGAAGTCTCTGCATGGGGTTTGTCCAGAGCTGCAATGCTCAGTCAGTGACTCTATGTTCTTAATGCAAATACTGCTTCCAAGCAGGAACCACTACACCCACGTTTTTTCCAACAGCATCCTCTAGCAGCTTCCAACAAGTTGCCCTGCAGAGAACAGAGATAGCACCTGTTGTACAAGATGCTCTGTCCCACCTCTGGGAGGAGAAGTATTGTAAATGCTTCCAGTTTACTAACAGGGATAAAGTCCCTTCCTTTCCAGAAAGGAAAACGTGAAAGTTCTGCTTCTGAGTTATGCCTGAAGCTCAGAGACAGAACTAGAGAGAGCTCATTTCCAGCAGGGGCACATCTGCAGCACTTGCTAGGAAGCAGCGAGTTCTGGGAAGAGCCTCGCGTTAACTGCAAGCACAGGTGGGAGATGCCACGGCACACTTCTAGTCATGATGGGCACGTGCACACCAGGCAGCCTACCCTCTGCCAGGAAAGGAGCATCAGCCCTATTGCTGTCTTGCTTTCTTTTCAGGATCAGCTGAAACACCCTAGAGAAACATGCCAATTTGCAGAAGTTGCATTGCTGCCAAGGTCAATTTTGGCTGTCAGCAGCAAAGAAGGAAAATGCCCAGGAGCTGTGAAAGAGAACAAACTCTTGCTCTAGAAAGAACTAGTTTGGCCTAAACCTTCCCAGCACCCACCCAGCCAAAGACCACTGGGACTGTGGGAGCTGTGGTTCACACCAGCAGCAACCGCCAGCCATTTCAGGAACAGTCAGCTCAACTAACCACAAGGACAAACTGAGTCCCAGGAATATAGTCAGCCTCCTGGTAAGCCACACCAAGTGCTGCCATCTAACCCAGGGCCAAGCTGGGCTGGGGGGAACATGTCTCTCGTGCTGCAGTGAGAGCAATAGTTCTTCAGTGTATTAGTGCCCATGTCATTAGGCAGGCCAGCCAGTCTTGAGACATTGCTTCAGCTTTCTTGTGCCTAATACAGCCTCTGTGCAGGGACACATCATTTTGCCATTTGTCTCTCCTGCCCCTGCCCTCTTAGCCTTCTGATGAAAGAGCCACTGACAGACACAAAGAGCATGACTCCATCATAGGAATAGTGAAAAAAATAAGATAAAGGAGGAGGAATGAAAATTAAAATGAGTGAGCCATGTAACCTCAGCTGAAAAGAAGGCACCCACCCAAAGAGCCTGCTTCAGCACTAGGTGGGGACAGACTCGGGCAGCTGGCCTCTCAAGCAGGCATATAGCAGAGAGGCAGCTGTTAATAGCTTGTTGCTGGGGCCAAGAACAAGCAAGATATCTCCAATACAACAAACCAAGGCAAAATACAGTGCTGGAGATGCTAACTGATTTCTGTGTATAATGAAACCTGTTGTCTGGGCTAAGGCAGCTCTCAGAAAGGCAGAAACATTAATTTTGGTCATACAGCACTCCCTGGGCTATTCTGGAGTGTCTCTTTCCCCCACCTCTCCCTCATGCATACACACTGCTGCTTCAACAGTCTGTGATACTGAACACCTTCAGCTGTGGCAGAACTCAGTGAAGTGATACGCACTTACATCAAATACCGAGCTGTTTCCTCCCCTCCATTCTCCACCCCCTTTCAAAGTAAACATGTAAATTAAAAGAGGAGCCTGCAGGGGAAAAGGTTTTGAATAAGGAGAAATACAAGGGACAAAACTGGAAACACAACCCCCACGGACTTCACTAGCATGCAATCTATGTAACATTAATATATAAAGCCTGTTTACCTTGGCCTGGTCTATGACCATTACATCACATCATCCCCAAACAAGCCACAGAATTAAAATATGTACAAAATAAAAAATATGCCTAAAACTCTTTACATTAGTACTGCATAATAAAGCATAAAACCAGCAGGAGGTGACCCAAAAATTCCATCCACAGCAGCTCTTGGACAATTCCACATACTAGCAGCGGGGAACAAACTAAGCCCTGGTTCATCAGGCCAAAGTCAGTTAAGGAACTTCACACATTTCACTTCTGAGGTTTTGCAGCCTCATGTTTCTGTGCTAAGCTTTGGCAAGAATTCAGCACTTCCCAGAGCTCACACTACTCTGCTCTTGCAACACAGATGACTTGCAAGATGACCAAGCAGCTGAAGGAAAATTAAGGACACAGGTGTGTATCACACACAGTGGAAGCACACACTATCCCCACCCACCCGTCACAAGTATTCAAGCGCATGCTCTTACATATTTCACTAACACGTGACCTGCCAGCTAGAGCACGGGTGCACAGGGAGAGGGGTTCAGCTCACTTAGTGACTCACTAAGCTGTCCTAGCAAAGCATGTGAGCACTATGCTCAGGCTTTACCACAAACACCAAGGGGAAGAGAAACTCCTGGAAAACAGCCACCCTGTGAGCACCGAAGGCTTGTGCATTGCTACTGTTCAATTGCCTGGACTGCTATCTGGGCTGCAAGCACCATCTTCCTGTGCAAAAAGCATTAAGACCTACCTTATGATACCAGAAATGCTCATTTCTATGACTGCACAGTGTTTCTAGGCTTGCTCCCAGAGGAATGATGAGCTGAGGGAACTGAACATGGCTGCTTCTGTTATTCTTGCCACAAGTTTTCATAGAGAAAGGTAGAAAGGTATCTGTTCTGGCTCTCATCCCGAACAATAATACTGTCAGCTTCCGGAAAGAAGACAACAGTGCTTTTGCTACATGGCTGTGGATTGAGCAGGGGAGAAAGCAATTTCATCTTTGCACCAGTTTCTTCAAAGCTGTACCTCCTGTAGGCTTCAACCAAACTAGTTCCTTACACACTGTCACAAGAGTTAGTGCACTCTTCCACAAGCTTGCAGCAGATGATCACATTCATCCATATCTCACAAACACACCTCATCTGTTTTGTTTCCTCTTTCTTCCCCCATGAGCAGCTATGGTACCTCCCTGCCCAGGTCTGCACCAAGCCTGTACCTTCCATCTCAATATTGCAGTGATTGCCAAGCAAAGGGACTACATCAGTTACCTGTATCATTGCCAGTACTGCCACAAACCCAGCTCCAGTAGTGCTCCGGTTTCCACACAGGCCTCAGAAGACAGCCGCAGCACTGTCTCACCTTAGACAAGCCACTGTTGGTGGCAGCTGGAACTCAGCCAGGTGATAGTCAAAAGTTGCCCAGAAAGATGCCCTGGCCCAGAAGACTCTCATGATACAGGGTCAGCTGAATTTGCAGGCTAACAGATCTGCAACAGGAGGTTTAATCAGTTCACTCTGTTAATGCATGATATTTACTCAGTGATAACATGTAGTCCTTCCGAAGGGCAGGCTAGTACAGCCATCACTTTACTCTGATCTGCTAGGCAGAATCACTGAGCAGCATTTTTAACTGAGACTAGATTAAAATAAAACTATCAAGACAAGGGGCTACAGAGCCTTCACTTCGTATTACTACTCCACCCCAGATCCACCAGTACAGCTCAAAATACCTATTTCTCTATAATAAACAATGGAGAGGGCTGGGGGAAGAGCTAAGACTACTACTAGTTACTGCTTGGATTTCCATGGGAAACCAGTACACACAACAGCCCTTTTTACTTCCACCGAAGAGATTTTGGCAACAGACATGAAGACGACAATTGCCGTTTGTCCTGCCTCTGCACAGGGCTCTCACAGTACATATGCAAACCTAGCCATCAAGTACAAAATAGCCAATTTACAATACCTGATTGGATTTTTAAGATTATATTGTGCATAAGACTAAAGCTGGGGTTAAGTTTCTCTAGTGCAAGCAGGCATGAATAGATTTGAACCTTAAATCACAGCCTCTAGAGTTTATCCTCAGACCCCAGAAGGACCTGTAAACTGTGTTTTGCTTTCACCGTCAACAGTATCTGTGAATTCTATTTAAAGCATCAGCACCCATGGTGAGTAGCTTGCTGTGGAGAGGAGGGCATTTACATCAGTGCAGAACACAAAACAAATCTGTGGCATTCAAAGATGAGGAAATGGGGTGAGGGTTCTCTGGGCTGCAGCCATCTTAATTGTCTAAACTGAAAGGTGAGTGAATGAAAGGCCAGCTCTGTGTGCCCCTGTGTCAGCCTACATGTGCAGAGCAGCTGCAGAAGTGTTTATGCTAAAGATGTATCCAGCTATCTGGAAGTCAGTTACAGGAATGGTTCTGTGCAGAAATCCCAGTGTTTGCTAGCACACAACTGTTCTTCCAGCTGCACAGGAGAGTAGTGTAGAAACAGGAAGGGTGTCCACTGGCCAGTAACCCTTCACCACAAGCATCCAGGACATCCTAAGGGCAGTCACTGCTGCCAAGGGTAGTACCACAAGTGCACACAGGATTCCTGAGACAGATCCCAAAGCCTGTCAGCAGTCCTCAGAATTCGAGTGAAGTATCAGCTACTCAAGGAGTTTGTAACAACTGAATGGGCCATCTCAATTCAACATCAGATGGCAGCTGGAAAAGCCATTTGTTCAAACAATTCAAATCACTATTGTTTTATAATGGGGGGAGAACCCCAAACAAACAACAAAACTGAAAAGAAAAAGAAGGGGGGGGGAAACAAAAAACAACAAACAACCCACAACAAAAGAGTGGTTGTTAGAATTATCCTTCATTCAGTTATACTGGATGAGGCCCCAGAGGCTGGTGAAGATCTGGGAAGCTCTGACAGCTCCTGCAGCAGCAGATGCAGTGTTCTGTTCTCTGTTCTTCACTCCGAGTAATGCATGATCGACTCCACATAGTTCCCTGGGAAGAGCCCTGTCACTCCATTCATGACTCCCTCATACCAGCCATCGTCATTTTTCTTGATGACATAAATGATGGCACCTTCCTGAAATGAGAGCTCATCTTCTTTATCCTTTGTGTAGTCATAAATCGCCACCACTAGGAAAGAACAGAGCATGAGTGTTATGAGAGGTACAGGGAGGAGGAGGAACACCAACCTACCTTTTACAACGTTCTCCGCATTCAAGGCAGTCTCAGAGAGCTGCACTGTCTCACCTCTTCTGGTGTGGTATTATACAAGAACATGGATTTAATTCCCTATGGCTATAACCATTCAGATCTATTCCAAGATTCATGTATTAGATACAAGTGCTAAATCAGATCTCTGCACAACAAAAAACATGGAAGAGGAAGAGTTATAAGAGCTCTCTTCAGATAGCCGCAAGAATGAGCCAAGGCTTGTCCCAGACTTCCACCCATCTTAAGCTATCTCTGCATTTAAATCTGTAAAAGGCATACATGCAGTCCCCATAGCTAGAAGTCACTTCCAGAATACACAGTGCCAAGGTGAGTGAATCCCAGTTAGGAGTGAGGAAAAACAAAATGTATGACTATATAGGGACATTTTTGTTACAGCTGCAGAATATTTTACTGTAGGCACCATAGATGTGAAAGGTCAAAGGAACTGGACAAAGCACTGGAAATATTAAAGAGAGCATTGTCTTCTAAATGGCAAGATTTTCCATTCTCAGTCCTATCATTATGTGTTCTATACAGAAAATTAGCTATGCTGGACTCCCGTATAGTCTAACAAAGAGCATCAGTCACTGCTTTGAGCACTTGGCAATGAAATGTGCAGTGCTGCCACTGAAAACAAAACAGATGTTGGACAGAGATCCTAAAATCTTGTACTACGGAAGATACTCTAAACCAAAGCAACAAGAAAAAATTAACAGCATGTGTTCATGAACACATTATCCAAGAGTCCTTTACCTCATCATTCTTGGAACGAGTCCAGAGAAGGGCAACAAAGTTGGTGAGGGGTTTGGAACACAAGGCCTATGAGGAGAGACTGAGGGAGCTGGGGTTGCTTAGCCTGGAGAGGAGGAAACTCAGGGGTGACCTTATTGCTCTCTACAACTACCTTAAGGGAGGTTGTAGACAGGCGGAGGTTGGTCTCTTCTCCCAGGCAACCAGCACTAGAACAAGAGGACACAGTCTCAGGCTGCACCAGGGGAGGTTTAGGCTGGAGGTTAGGAAGAAGTTCTATACAGAGAGAGTGATTGCCCATTGGAATGGGCTGCCCGGGGAGGTGGTGGAGTCACCATCATTGGAGGTGTTCAGGAGGAGACTTGATAGGGTGCCTGGTTGCATGGTTTAGTTGATTAGGTGGTGTTGGATGATAGGTTGGATGCAATGATCTTGAAGGTCTCTTCCAACCTGGTTTATGCTATTCTGTTCTATTTTCAGAAGAAAAGAGGTTATCTCCTTTTGAGGAAGCAAAGGAATCAGTGCAAATATTTAGTAGGGAAACCTGGATCATGAAGACATTATGAAGTAATGCATACAAGCCAAGGCTGACTGAGAATTAGAGTATGCTCAGAGATTTGTATCATTTAAGCAGGCTATATTTAAAAAACACACGTCGCTGGCTCTACACTTATGCCAGCAGTTAAGTAAACTCATTCTAAGTAGCTTTAGACAAATTCTAAGGAAACAAAACAGATGGTGAAATTAGTAAAGTTTTAGCTTGAAAAACAGAAGTCACTATGTGAACACATGGTACACTCATTTTAAAGTCCTTCAAAATTCTTTTAACTGCCTTCTGTACTTGTTGATTTAAAAAATATTTATTCCTGTGCTATTTTCTTCATTTTCTCATCATGCAAGGATCATGGTGACTTTTAATTCCTTTTTTCTCATTTTTGAGTCCTGTCTGGTACTGGACTCATTATTTCATGATCAAAAGCAGGAAACTCTTCCCTAAGTTTGTGATGAAAATTCTCTTCTTAAGCCTCTTATAAAATTCTCTGAAGCCTGGTTTTGGTTTACATCACCATTGCTTCCTCCTGAATGCTACTTTTTCACTGGCAGTGCTCCTGTCTCTAAAAGACTGTTTAATCCCTCTGTCTGTAGTCCCATTGGTTCAAGCTGTGAGCTTGTCACATATCATGAGTTACTAGGAACCCAGGCCAGTGATGCAAAAAAGACTTCAGATGAGACAGGAAGCAGCAATACTGACTCAGGAGAGAACATTCTTCCCTCTGAGACTAAGCCAGGACCTCTTTTAGTTTCTATTGAACACATTTCAATGGAGATATGAAAACCAGAATTGCTCATTTAGGTTGGTATTCTTCCAATCAGTGATTTTTGATTCTTCAACACAGAGTTTGGCTGAACTCTGTGTTGTGAACACACAACAGGCCATGAATGTAGGCCAGACTGATGAGCCAACTGAAATCTGACAGCTGTGGCCCCATACTTCTTTTATGTGGTATAAGGGCATTTTTTCCCCTTTGGATACCCATTTCTGTTCATCTGTTTGGCAAAATTAGGACATTTTCTAACTTTTTCATGCCATCACCCAGACATGCAGCTCAGTGAAAAACTGCACAGCACTTTCCTGGACACTGCAGGTTGACTGTTGCTGATACAGCCACGTGATGGGGCCCTCAAATTCAACATCCCTGGTAATTTAACAGTATGCTGTAATCAAAGTTTCTCCATATGTTTAAAATGGATCTGCTATTCACTTCCTCCCTTAGCTGTAGGTTACAGCATATCTTAATGTTAAATATATCTCTGACAGTGCATGACCTCTTTACAGAACAGGATCATACTGAATCCCATCTCAATATATATTAATCTGAATTGGATATCTCCTTGGTGTCCCAGCTTCTACACTCTCACTACGCTAATCCTATCGGAAATGCTTTCACATGAACTTAAATAAGTGATCAGCCACAAAACCAAAACAAGCAGAAATCCTAGGAGTTGCTACTCTGCTTATTGGGGGTAATAGTGTTTGAACAGCTGTTTCCCTCCATCAGTTCTGTTGCTTTGCACTGTGGCTCAGAACACTATCTATAGGAATGTCTGGAGCTGACACAGGAACAATTATTTTGCTGAACTAAAACATTATTAGCTCACAGCAGGATAGGCATGCACATTCTTTGAGTATGAAGGTCTCCTTTTAGCATGGGGGTTTTCATTAACTTTAAAGCTTGCCTGCTACCAAAAATATTTTTTTTTAATTTTTAAAAAAGTATCACAGTCATGCAATTCTCTCCCAACTCCAGAAAAGAAGACAAATCTCAAGACATGGGCCAAATATAAGCAGAGCTATCCACAGAACTACAGAATCCACACCTATGTCAATGTCTCATTTTTTCCAGTATGCTAAACCTGTTCCACCGCCCCCCACACCATGTCCTAAGAGAGAGAGAAGCAGAGAGCAAAGCAATGGATTAGACTTAGCCAAGGTCAGCCAAAGCACGTTATCTCTCCCAGGCAAAGCAAAACAGCCAAGATCAGAAGAAAAAAGGAGAAGAATTGTTATGGTACGGCACATCTTACTGCAGATCTTATCCAATGAATTTGTTTAGAATAATCTTTTCTTTTCCTTTTTACACCCAATAGTGATTTATTTATATTTTTCTACTTTTCTGCTCGAAATCTGTAACTGAATTTTGAAGGCATAGCCTAAAACCACCACACTTTTAATCAAAGAGCCTGTGTGCACCAACAGAATAGAGACACACTGTCAATCAGGGATGTGGAGAGGTCAATAGATAAAGTGAGTCATGTTAAACACCCTGCAAGTCAGCCACTTTGTCTGACAAATGGTCTCAGCTTGTCACCAAAGCCTGAATACTCCTTGCACTTATTCCAGCTAGAAAGAGCGTAGGGGAATAACAAAACCTCCCACATATTCCTCTACCTCCCTCAGCAATAGTAGTATTTTCTTTGGGCTGGAGTTGGCAGAAACTGCCTGTTGCACCTTTTTGTTCTTCCCTTCTCTCAAGTCCCACACTGGGCTTAAAGCATGACGCCACTTTGTGGCATTCTTGAATTTTCTTCCCCAATGCAGACTGAATATGTCAGAGTCACTCAGCTGAGATGCATGGTTTCTTTGTATCATCCTCTTTGCTACCAGGTTCATAACGCTCTTTCACAGAGAACACCAGACAGTGGGTTTTTTTATATGCAAGTGTCCCTGAGGCATTTACCTCCTCATTTGATTTTACCTGGTTTTACTCCAGCATGTTTCTACACACCTGCTTCGGAACTGGAAGATATCTAGATGCAGCCATGCAGCAGTGCCTCAGTTACTCAATCCTACACAGACACGGTGCTTTATAGCTTAGCATGGCTCCACACTGTCACAGTATTGCAGCTTCCAGAGCCCCAAACCTGCTACAGCACTTCTTCACATGCACCTGTACATTCAAAGTTCAAGTGCAACTGCAAAACTGATTCATTAATTTTTTTATCTCATATGAGTTTATTAGGATTAAACAGACTGCTGAAAGGTGAGTCTTACAGAGATTATAGAGGATTGAAAAAACTATGTAATTAGCTAACTAATCATTATCTTCCTTTTGTGGAGAAAGGGGTGAAAGAATCAGACTCAGAATAGCTTCATTTTTATTCTCTAAGTTGCCATTTGGAGGAGCACCTCTACCACAATAACAAATACTGGCTAAGAAGTAGTCTAGGCAGCATCTGTGCCCAAAGTGGGATGGCAGGAGCCTCTACAAAATGTTATAAATATGACCATACCATCTCTACAAGCTTTAAACCTACCCTTTTCTAAGTAGGTCCTTGGGGCCCAAGGAGGGTCCTCCTCAGCATATGGATCACTGTACTCCACCACAGCTGCTTCCTCTTCCTCATAATCTTCTGGAGGTGGGGGTGGAGGTGGAGATTCGTCAAACACTGGCTCATCCACAGGTGGTGGTGGGGGAGGAGTATCTGAAACTGAAAATAAGAGCATAACCATGAAAATGTCTCTAGAACCATGACAGCAGGTCGAAACAATACTCTTTATCCCAATCAGTTGCACTGGGACCCACAGTAAGAACTTGTGGAAATATGCTAGAGACATTCGGTTCCAACAAAGAACAATCGGGTTCCTCCAATAAAATTGTTTTGTTTTCCCTCTTTTCACAGTTCCAGATGAACTTACAGAGGCAGTAGAGAAGACAGAATTCTATCAATATACACAGAAATCTTTCATCCACTCAAAACAAAAGCCACATCACATCCAGTAATAAATCATAGCACAAGGAAGCAGCAAACTTACTGTTTTCTTGAACTCTGGCCACAAATCCCATTAGTGGTAACTGTGGAGTTACCTGTAGAATGGAGGGGGGAGGAGGAGCAAGGGATGCTGCCACAGAAATTAAAAAGAGAGAGGCATTCAGTTAGAAACACAAGGAAGCAGCCAACAGGAAAGCAGACATCACCACCACTCAGACACTGCAGCAGTTTGCCAAGAAGCTGAGATAAATATGCTGACATTCAAGGAAAAATGGCTCAGGTGGTTTAAACATATTTCTGATCTTTACTTCAAGGAGATTTCTCATATTTTTAAAATTTCCAACCTATCTCTTTTTCCTAAGATTAAGAATCAGTGTCAAAGTATTTTTCTGATTTGATGATAGCATTCCCCTAAGTTGACATTTACTACTACAGCAATACAGCACTTTATGAACAGATCTAACTAACATATCAAGAGGATTCTCTCCCTATAATCCTCCATCCAGAAGAGCTGTCTTTGTACAAAACATGTGAATTCACATTGAAAGAAGATACCCTCAGCCAGATGTAAACTTTCTAACGTTGATCCAACCAGGAATGAAAGTTTTGGTTAAGTTAAAACACACGGTTCACTAGTTTTATCTAGTTTTAGTATTACTGTGCAAAAGTAATACTCTTTAAGCAAGTTATGAGATTATTTCCCCCAAAGCACACCTCAGGAAAAGCACAACTAACTGATTTTCCTGTTCTTTTAAAAAAAAAATAATAAAATCTTTAGTCAGGTCAAAAGAATGAGGGGAAAAGACTGGGCTTAATGTACCAGTACATTTCTTTAGCTTGCAGAACAAAACTAAATTTCAGATTAGCTCCAGAGCCAGTAAGAAAACTGCAAGGTATGACGTAGTCATTTTCAGAATTCACATCATCATAGAAAATGAGAAGAACTCCAAGGCATTTAAAATTCATGTCTCAAAATTTATTCTGCTTTCTCATTTTGGCAACTATTTTCTGAAGTGCTTTGAATTTCTTCTACCCCTCACATTTGCATCCCTTTCACAATCATACATCCCAAACAAAACAAAATAACCAAAACCAAAGCAACCATCCTTCTTGTTGCAAAAATATCCTTGGACCCCCATATAAAGCAAGCTCCATTATCTCTCCATTTAATTGAAATTTCTTGAGAAAAAATGGAATTTCTAATTACAACTTCTTTGACTTGAATGAAAGAACCTCTCAGAGCATTTATTCCTTCAAGTGTAACCACAGCAGCTGGAAAAAGATTTGGACTTGCTTTTTTTTCAAAACAGGAAAAGGGAACTTGAAGTCCTTTTGAAATCCAGTAATATTAATGAATTCAGTACTGCTGTGCAACTGTGAAGGCCCTGCCTTTATAATTATATACACCATAAAAATACTCAGTTTCAAAATGTTTCCCCTATTCAATGTCATACAGGTTCATAGAATTTATATCTATGACACAAGGCTAGCTTCAGTTTTGCAGATCCCTTCAATGTACTTTGTTCATGTGCTATATATATTTCTTGGAAAGAAATAAGGAAGCCTTCCATGTAGAAAAATAAATCACTCTAGACAAGTGCTCCAAGCAAATTTAAAAAAATAATAATATCCCTTAGTTTAGTTTCAGTTGTGTAGTTTACTCAAAATGATGATGCTAAGACTACCTGACATAATTCCTTGTTTACTTGAACCAACTGGCCTGTGCTTCAGACTATGCTCAGTGCAGGGCCTATCCTACTGTACTGTCTCTATATGCTATATAACGACTCTAAGCCAGTTTTGACCTTTATGAGACAACAAATCTTGTTTATAAAGTGCATCAGAAGATTTTTACCTCTGCTATCTTAAAAGGTGAAATTAACAGCAGTTTCAACATTCCCTCTCAGCTTCTTTCCATACAGACCACTAGTAGATTATACAGTTGCTGTAAATTAATTCAGAAATGCTCAGGAGCACCTTCTACTAGATACTAAGAATTCAGCTATCCAAGTAGTGTGTAGTGCAGACCACCATCTCAATACTTGTCCAGTTTCTCCCACAGGCTTTTTAAAGCCTCTGCTGTGCTCTATAGTGCTTAGATAATGGTATCTTAAGGTTGCAACATTAAAATGTTCATTAGGTAGCAGGGATGGTGTTGCAGTTTGAGCTGGGTGCCCCCCTGGGGTGTTCACTTCCTGTGTCCAGAAGTCCAGCCCAGAGGGATGGACACAGGAAATTGTGTATTTCCTACCATAATTCTTTGCACCACTATAAGATCCAGTGCGGAGTCTGGCACTTCCTCTTTCCTTCCCTCTCCGAGACTTGGTAACTGGGGGAGAGATCTCCCGGCCATGGGCCTGATTGGGCCCAAGGCCACAGGGGGATGGGCAGTCTCAGGCCTGGCCAGCTGAGACTAGCCCAGCAGAGGGAGGGGGAAGAAGGAGCCCTGGGGGTTTTGCATGCACCCTCAGGTGGGGATGGGATCTTTCTTTGTCACTGCGCTTTGGGTTTTCTGTAACATTCACTGCTTTCTATTTAAACTTTCATCACTTTTGCAATCCGTTTGTCTGAGTCGTTATTTCTGCCTGTGGTGGGGAGGGGATCTGCCCCAACCCATTACAGATGGCAAGAGTGGTTTCAGGGCAATCATATGGTGAGAGCATTTATTGATATTTTCTTTTCAGTTGTTAAAAAGATCTCACCATGAAGTAGAAAAATTGTATCATCTTAGAAATGGCATTCAAAAGAAGAGGGCAAGGCAACTATCTTTCATCCTCCTGTGAAGTGAGCAAACGAAAATAACTCCGCCAACACACTAAAAAATATAAAAAAACACCACAAAAAAACCAAAGTGGAAAAAACACCACTGCTTTATTATCAAACACCCTGCAAAGAACAACAAGCCCTAGCTGGAAAACTCCTCTGCCTGTTAAGAGGTGAAAAAGAGACCTTAACAAGTGCATGTTTTCTCCATCTCTTCAGGAATGTCAAAAAGCAGTTGTGGTCCCTGTCCACTACTACTCCTTACAGACACAACAGTTTCTCTGTTCTCATCATCTTCATCAATTATGCATCTCTCATTTTAAGACACAGAACAAAAAAAAATGTTGGTTTAGTGTAACTGCAAAGATACTAAATTCTGTATTCTGCTCGGTGTATTAAAAAAGTCCCTTACTACACCTCCTTGTTTATGTTGTACCAAGTATGCCAGTATAACTGAAGTATTCTGTTTGCAATTTACAGCTCAAGTAACTAATCACCATAATCATTATCTTCTCTTTGGGTACACAAGACTGAATAGTGGTTATGTAACTTACTTAAAGTCTATTTGGCATCTTCTATGATTACCTCTTAACAGCACAACGGTATCTTGCAGAGAATGATCCCCTTGCTGATGCAGAAATGCACAGCAATTGTCAGAAGCTCTGTGGTTATATTTGAAAATCCTCTTTATTGCAAAGATAATCCAAAACATTTCTTTTATTGTTATTACCCTTTCCTTCCTCCCTATTCCCCTTCAGCTTTCAATATACACATAATGTGCTTAACAAATACCACACATTTAAGGCAACACAACCCTGTCCCCAGCAGGACCATCGATTTCCTTCTCAAGTTAAGCACATGCATCTCTTCACAAGGATAACTCATCAGCAGCAATATTTGAACCCCATCAAATCCCTTAAATGCAGGTTGCAGTATCTGACCTAATTTTATGCTCAGTGCTCAATTTAGAACACAAACACCAAAAACCACCACCGCAACAACCACAAAACACAAACACACTGTAGCACTTACAACCCAACATTCAGTCTTACTGGTCATAGGGCAATTCCTAACATGGAATTTTCAGTTTGTCCCCTGCATCTTTATACAGCTTTCTCAAAAAAGAAACTTTGCCTTCACATCACACCAGAAGCACAGGGAAAAGGACTCCTTAGATTTAAAGCTACTGCATTCTGCAGGATACTGCACTCCTTGTTAAAATCTCATCCTGCTTTTTCCGATAGGCCAGCCATTAGGATAACAATGCCTGGGCCCTCAGGAATCCCAGACCTTTGAGACCACAAAGAAAGTAAGGAGAAAATAAGATTTTTGCCTTGGTTGAAGATAGTTGGGTTAGAGATCAATGAACTGAACATCCACAAATCCAGGGGCCCCAATGTGGATGTATCCATGAGTGCTGAGGGAGCTGGAAGAAGTCATTACTAGGCCACTCTCCAACACCTTAGTCGATCAAGGAAAGGACTTGGATATTGTTTATCTGGACTTTAGTAAAGCCTTTGACACCATTTCCAACGGCATCCCCCTGGAGAAACTGGCTGCTTATGGCTTGGATGGGTGGATGATTTGCTAGGTTAAGAACTGACTGGCTGGCCGAGCCCAAAGAGTGGTGGTGAACGGAATTAAATCTACCTGGTGGGCAGTCACTAGTGGTGTTCTCCAGGGCCTCAGTATTGGAGCCAGCTCACACCTTTATGATCTAGACAAGGGCATAGAGTGCACCCTCAGTAGGTTTTCAGATGACACTAAACTGGGTGAGTGCGTTGATCTGCATGAGGGTATGAAGGCTCTGCAAGGAGACCTGGACAGGCTGGCTCAATGGGCCCAGGTCAGTTGTAGCAGGTTTAACAAGGCCCAGTGCTGGGTCCTGCACTTGGGTCACATCAAGCCCATGATACACCACAGGCTTGGAGCAGGGTTGCTAGAAAGTTGCCTGGGGTGTTAGTTGACAGCTGGCTGAACGAGCCAGCAGTGGGCTTAGGTGGCCAAGAAAGCCAACAGCATCCTGACCTGTATTAGGACCAGTATGGCCAAGAAGGCCAATGGGATGCATTAAGATGACTGCGCCAGCAGGTTGAAAAAAGTTCTATCCCTGATGAAGCCTCATCTGGGTTACTGTAACCACTTCTAGGCTTCCCAGTTCAAGGACAAGGAAATTCATGAAAGATTCCTGCACAGAGCCACTGAGATGATTAAGAAACTTGGAACACCTATCTCATGAGGAAAGGCTGAGAGAGATGAGACATTTTAGTCTGGAGAAGGGAAGACTGGGGGGGAGGAAACTCATTAATGCTTATAAATACCTGAATGGCAAGTGTCAAGACAGATGGAGCCAGACTCTTCTCAATGGTGTCCAGTAACAGGACAAGGACAATAGACCCAAATTGGAACAGAGGGTTCCATGTAAGAAATCAAATTCTTCACTTTGAGGGTTGCAGAGCACTGGATGAGGCTGCCCAGAGCGGCTGGGGAGCCTCCATATTTGGAAGCATTCAAAACCCACATGGACATGTTCCCGGGTGATTTACTTCAGGTGATTCTACTCTAGCAGGGGGGTTGGACTAGATGATCTTCAGAGATCCCTTCCAACCACTGCCATTCTGCAATTCTATGATTTAGCAGATGGCACAGTTCCCTTCAATCCCATACCAAACACCACTGAAGTTTCTACGGTGTCTAATGCTTAACCTTGTATAAGAGCACTTTCTTGATGGGAGGAAAAAGCATACAAGATAAAGATGGATTAATGAAGAATCAATGTTCAAAAGTACAAAAGCAAATGTACATCCCACACCAAAGCAGAAACATGACACATGGTATAGATAAAGGATTACAGCCTGTCTAACAGGGACTTGGAGATCAAAACTTATTTGGCAACAAAGACAGTATTGTTTTAAGCTGCTTGCCATAATGGAAGGTGAACACTGTACTTGGACCACAGTTTTGGCAAGGCTACTAGCAACGTAGTGGAAGTTACCCAAGATTAACTGCGAGATCTGCAATGGAGATAGAATACAGAATGGAATGGAATAATATAGCATAGTATAGTCTAATATAGCATAGTATAGAATGGAATAAACCAGGTTGGAAAAGACCTTCGAGATCAAGTACAACCTATCATCCAACACTATCTAATCAACTAAACCATGGCACTAAGTGCCCCATCAAGTGTCTTCTTAAACACCTCCAGTGATGGTGACTCTGCCACCTCCCTGGGCAGCCCATTCCAATGGCCAGTCACTCTTCCTATGAACAAATTCTTCCTAACATCCAGCTTAAACCTCTCTCCTGGCACAGCTTGAGACTGTGTCCTCTTGTTCTGGTGCTGGTTGCATGGGAGAAGAGACCAACCCCTTCCTGGCTACAACCACCCTTCAGGTAGCTGTAGAGAGCAATAAGGTCTCCCCTGAGCCTCCTCTTCTCCAGCCTAAGCAACCCCAGCTCCCTCAGCCTCTCCTCATAGGGCTTGTGCTCCAATCCCCTCCCCAGCCTTGTTGCCCTTCTCTGGACATGCTCCAGCAAGTCAACATCTTTCCTAAACTGAGGGGCCCAGAACTGGACATAAGACTCAAGGTGTGGCCTAACCAGTGCTAAGTACAGGGGGGAGGATGACCTCCCTGGTCCTGCTGGCCACACTGTTCCTGATACAGGCCAGGATGCGATTTGCCTTAATGGCCACCTGGGCACACTGCTGGCTCATGTTCAGCCTACTATCAACCAGTAGTCCCGGGTTCCTCTCTGCCTGGCTGCTCTCCAACCACTCTGACCCCAGCCTGTAGCACTGCATGGGGTTGTTGTGGCCAATGTGTAGAACCTGAGACTTAGATGTGTTGAATCTCATGCCGTTGGACTCTGCCCATCTGTCCAGCCTGCCAAGGTCCCTCTGCAGAGCTCTCCTACCCTTTAACAGATCAACACCTGCCCCCAGCTTGGTGTCATCTGCAAACTTACTGATGATGGACTCAATGCCCTCATCCAGATCATCAATAAAGATATTAAAGAGCATGGGGCCCAGCACTGATCCCTGAGGGACACCACTAGTGACTGGCTGCCAGCTGGATGTGACACTTCACCACTGTGTTGAATTCAATAGAGCGGAAAATTCTTTCTTACCTGGGTTCTGGTTATAAAATGGTCCTCCATTCATCTGGTTCTGAAGGCTTGTCTGTGATGTGATAGAAGGAGGACGCCGATATGGCAAAGATCCCCCTATTGTTGGGGGGGTGTGTCGAGAGGCAGGCCTGTTCATGCTGTAGAACTGAACTGGGTGACCTAGGTTAGAATGAGAAAGATATCAGCAGAGAGAATAATGATGCTTGCCTTTTTTTACATCTACATCCAAGAATCAAAGGCTTGGACAGGTTTTCGTTTTGGTTTGTTGTTTTAAGACAATCATAGGAGCTGTCAGTTCAGCTGGATGTCTCAACAGCAACACACAAAACAACTCCTCCAACTGCCTGAATTCAGCACTGCTGACAAAAGCCAGCATGAAAATGTAAAGGTGTCTAAGCTACAAAATGAAAGAAAAAATTTCCAAATTATCCATTATATACAACATAGTTTAAGAATTGTAAGTTTAATTATTTAGTTATAAACCTGCAAAAAAGTAATACTTTGCAGTCCAGCAATTAATCAGCAGACAGTACAATCTAACTGTATGCCATTTCCAAGATTTAAAGCTGTTACCTTCTGCAGCTCAAAAACACAATACTAACTAACAGTGCTGTTCAGAAAATAGGCAGAGAATCACCTGGGGAGAAAAGAATGTTAGAAACTACTTCTAGGATGGAATAAATGAAATCATAGCCAAAGACTCTCTTTTCAGGTATCTGGCAACTGAGACAACTCCTTAAAAACTCACTCTACATTTAAGTTTCAGAGTTTTGGGGTTGAGGAGACTTGCATACAGTGGGCAACAGAACATCTGCAATTTTTATTCTGTGAGTTTCTCAGTATCCAAACCACATCACAATGTTAATGCAATAAATATTTACATAAATGTTAAAGTTATTTAAATGTTGTAAAAATTACATAAATGTTAAAATCATTAAGTGATTTATGTTTATAAAACTAGTACACCTCGAATTATCTACTACAACCATGACCCTATAGATAGGTATTAGCAGGTATTTTCTAGTTAAAGTTTAAAAACAAAAGTTAAGAAAACATACAAAATTCCTGCTTCTGCAGCAACTCTGAAAAGCCCTGGAGTGTGATCACATCTGGGTTCACCTGCCCAACCAGCTGGAGCAGATACTCACCTGTAGAGGGTGTGGAAGAAACAGCAGGGGGAGTTGGAGAGGTGAAGCCATCAGCAAGGGGCTGAGCTCCTGCAGCAGCAGCAGCAGCATCTGGGGCAGCAGAGGGAGGGGCAGGAGCAGGAGGAGTAGGGGCAGGAGCAGAGGTAGCAGGAAGGGGAGAAGTGCCAGCAGAGCCAGCAGGGGCTAAGTGAAGAGAGGAGGAACAGGTGAAGTTAATAAGGAGATATGTTAGCAAGGACTGGAGAAAGCCTTTGACTGTCCAGTGTTAGCTGTTTATTAGGCGCATAGCATTTCAGAATGTACAAGGAGATGAGAGAAAATGGAGCTGTTAAAAGAAGGCCCATTCCTATGTAGATGGTAAATGAGGGTTAAGCAAATTCACTTCTTTTCACATCTGAAGGGCACAACCCAGAACTTTTCACTGAAAGCCATTACTTCCTAAAGATGTCTTCAAATCTTTTTAGTTATGCTTTGCTCTGTAGCACTGCTGCTTGTGACTTTTGTACACATTGGAAAATACAAACAAGAAAGCCAAAAACGTCCCGTTCCTTGGCTCAGAAATATCATCTATTTCAGATCACACTGTAAGCCAACTGTACACTCTTCTAGACTGAAAGGGCTGAGCAAGGGAAAAGGAGCACTAATATCATTTCCTATTTCTGCAAAGACTAGGATAATTACATGGAACAAGCATCTTTTTGTGACAACTCAGGCTTGTATTAATGTACTAAATATATACTTTGTGCCTGTCTCTCATTTCATCTAATTTTTCAAAAACATGCTTCTATGTATCTGCATAAACAGCCAATGGGAAAAAAAACACAACAAAACAACAAACCCACCACCATTTTTTGGTTAAAAGCATAAGGGAGAAGTTTACCCCAGCCCACTGAAAAGGCTGTTGTGTCCTACTCAGTCACATGCAGACAGCTAGACAAAAAAAATCTGATAAAATATATAAAAAGTACTAGAGTTCATCAGACACTCCCAGAAAAACTACTACTTGATTTAAACTCATCCTATCAACAGCACGCAATTTTCAAGTCTTGCATGTTTCTGGATAATGAACTCTTGGGGTTTAAGAGACTTGCAAATGCTAAAGATAAAGGCTGAGTCAGAAAGAGGAAGTGTTCATTTACCTGGATAGACACTGGGAGGAGACGGCGTGGGAACTGCAATAGGAACACCCACACTTCCACTTCCACTGTTCTCTCGACTGCTGCTCCGACTACTTGGGTGGCTTCCTCCACTACTCCCACTGCTGCTGTAAGAAACCAAAATAACCCAGGGTATGAATATGCTGCTATGCATGTTTAAATGTAAGATCCTTCAAAGAGCACCTTACTAATTCAAAGTAGCAGGGAATAAGAGGAAAGAAACAATGATGTAATGCTACATAAAGTTTAGTTTTCCTAAAACTCTTCACCTTGGCTACAACACAAGTAGTTTTCCAGTCAGTGTCAGTGAACTTGCCCATAAATTAAACGCTTCCGGAACCTTGCTCAAAGTACATCACTCCAATATTTTAACCCCCTATTGAGCAAATACAGATAATTTTCCTGTAACTTATAAAATGTGCAGATGTTCAGAGTGATTTATATGCTTCCACATGAGATTACTGAAATCTGGAAATTGTGCAACAGTAAAATTAAGTTCTCTTACATTTTAAGTCCGTTTAGCCACCCTTAAGTAATTATGATCTTTAAAAAGCAAAAATTTCAAGGGAAGTATTTAGACCTGTCATATCATGAAGTTCTTAATTATCCCAGAGAAAGGGCTAGCCTTCTAGTTTATCTTTATTCTGTGTTTGAAGTCACCAGTATTCTCAAAATACAATGTTCTTTTAGGCTACTCAATCTATTAAGATCAATGACTGCTGAAGCAGTGTGAACTACAAGCATACTGTGTATGTATTCCTTCAACAGGTAGGAGGTGAGTTGCATACAAAGTTTTTCCCTGTTTTGTAAGCATTCTTTAAAGTAATATAATGATCTACCTACTTGAAATACCACAATTTTAGTAATTAAGTACTGTGTTAGCACTAAAATCAAGGTGACTAGGGGATTAAGTAAACAATCTTACCACGATTCGTTACTCTAGTTTCATTAGAGAGCATTCCCATCATGCCAAATAACATTCCCAGTCCATGTCATGAATTACCATGCCTCAATGTACAATTGCAGAGGGATTCAATACTTATCATAGCCTTTTTCCCCATGTGCTTATACAATACTAAACAGACCTTGTACAGGACTACACCAAATACCTGTATGTGCGATTCCTCTGATTCACAGAAGCTGTTCTAACAGGGCTCTGTTGTGAGGGAGCCATATTGCGTGTTGGGCTAGGCACGTAGTCATTTGGTACCACTGGGGGACGTACTGGCTCTAGCGTACGATAGGGAGAGTGACGTCTACACAGGGACAAACATATTTCAGAAAACAATTAAGAGAACACAGACAAAACCAAAGATTTTTTATTCTTTAAATGATAGCTACGTACCAATCAGTAATGGGAGGTAAAATGTTTTATCTATAAAAGTTTATAGTACCCACTTCATAGGATGAGAAAAAATATAACAATGTCCTTTATGTACTTCAGTCTTTCTATTAATAAGCTCTGTCACACATCCTCTTCTTGTTTTGAAAGTAATCCAGAACTTGTTATAAAATAAACCACCATGATCTGTATGTACATTAACTAATCACATACCAATAATCACATTCATCCCAGCTCTAGCATATTTTACTAAGTTCAAAGTCAAGTTCACAGAATTAACAGGAAAGTACTTTTATCACACACAGCACAAATAATTAATGAACAGTGCCACATACTGATTTTCCAGTTGTTTAGCACCACTTGTTAAAGCCACATAGTTAATGACTTTTTGCTCTAAAGCATGTCGTTTTAAGTGCTCTGCAATGACAAAACGTTTCTATTGGGAAAGGCTGCTGATGCCTGCTGTCTTGTGGCAGAAACATGCTAAATGATATATAAAACATGATCAGTGTAAGAGGATGTGGATATAATACCTCTTCACCTTTGTGAATGGTTCAAACCAAAAAACAAACAAAAAAGCCAAATGACAACAACAAACAAACAGCAATAAAAACAATACACACTTCAGAAAGAATCTTCCCCTTTCCCCCCCCTTCTGCTCACTACAGCAAATTACACATTTGGTGACTGCACTTACCCAATAGTTCCCTTTCCTGACATCGGTGGACTTGGTGGCTTCTGTGTGGGTGGTGTTGTACGAGGCAGTCCACCCATCTTCATATTCTGTGTGCTGACCTGTACAAAAGAATGGGGAGAAGAAAACATTCACTAAGCTCAGTTTCCTGGGTGAGAAACACTAAGATGTCTTCAGCAATTAACTCTAAGTAGAGGAAGGTCTAAACAAAAAAAAACGGAGAGGCCATGCATTTTATATGCGATTTCCACTCTGCTAGAAGTCAAGAGTTGTGCTCAAAGGACTCTATTACACAGGGTTTTTCAAAATTGTATATACAAAAAGTGAATTTGCCATTAGGCTATCACATCAACATTAAATGACTGATAATACAGACAGCATATCAAACTTGATTAAACCTTCCAGTCATCTCTTGAGACAAAGGCAGTTATTTCATGTTGCACTACTGAATGATAACTTCACAAAAATGTATTTAATACACTTTAAATTATAGCTAATAGGTCACAATTTAATGTAATTCATACATTTGGAGAAATCAATCTCCAAATATGATCCATTAATGTTTTAGTATCTTCACAGTATGATATCAACAGTTTTCATTTGTAATTGTAAATTAATTCACAGTAAACATTATTGATGTATATATAAACACAGAAAGAAAGCTGCATGGAAAAAAATTAAAATATGTGCTTTTTTCCCCCATCAAATCTGCAGCAAGTTAATCTCTTAGGAAATAAATGGATGGGGAGAAAAATATCCAGCAGTGATGTGATGTAATTCCTGTTGTCCCCTCCCCCTTTTTAAGAATAAAATAATGAAGTAACTTTTACATTAAAAAATTTACTCTAACTTCTGGAAAAACAAAAAAGGAACCACCTGCATTCCCAACTAACTGACCAATCTAGGCACCATCAACAACTGTTAACAATGTAGGCATTTTGCTCCTCTGTGAGGTGCTGGCTAAGCACGGTTCTCTCAAAATATGCATCCTTACAGGAATCACTACATAGTCTTCTTACACAGAAGTCTCTATTAAACAGCTTGGATTTATGAATGTTCAAACTACTGCTTAGCTACAGATATTCAACAAACTTAAATCAGTACGCTTACATATTTTTTCCTGTTGTTCCTGTCATGCTCTACTTCAGAGCACTTCTGCCTCCACCTCCCATTTAAAAAAAAAAATTAAAAAAAAATCACAGTGATCAAGGCATTAAGAGTATTTGCAAACATCATTAAAGGCAAATTACTCCTTCAAAATTTGACTATAACAACTTGCTTAAAATCCTGACAATGTTTAGATTTGTGCATTAATAAATACTGAGAACAGTGTAAAGGGTAACATATTCTGTATTCTAGTCCACCGAAACTTGAATCCCTAACTCCAAATAATCCCAGAGCTATCACATTTTTCAGTCTGCTGGGAGGAAAAGAAAACCAAGTGCTGGAAGAGGTTTTGGGGGTTTGTTTGGTTTTCAGGGTTTTTTTTGTCAGATTCAAAAACAGATGTTCGGATTTAGTTGTGCAAAAGTAAATTTAAGACAATTCTTTTGCACAGCATTATAAAGTCCTTTAAGCCAACTCTAAGCAACAAGAAATCCAAAGTTAATTCAAGTGAGGGATGAAGTAAGCACTGAACTACAACTACTTTAAGGGAAGAAGGGAAAGTATAAAATTAAGTGTATTTTATTCTATACACGGAACATTAAGAAATAACACAATCTGATTTTTTTTTAAAGTTGCAGCACTCCCTGTATTTCTTCTTTCATTAAAGATGCCCGTTTCTCCCACCTGCCTATTTCAGTGGTCAAAAAACCCACACACAAAACACCACTTTAATTAAACAATCACTGTATTGCCATTTGCTATGTTTCAAAGAGCCCATTAAGTTGGGCAGGGGTTTTGGATGTCTTCAGATGACAGCAAACTCAGACCATTCACGTGCCCCTGTACAGTACAT
Source organism: Dryobates pubescens (assembly GCF_014839835.1). Taxonomy (NCBI): domain Eukaryota; kingdom Metazoa; phylum Chordata; class Aves; order Piciformes; family Picidae; genus Dryobates; species Dryobates pubescens. The sequence continues at coordinate 29,041,000 of NC_071613.1, forward strand.
TTAGGTGTTTGGCTATGCTATTGTTTCCAGCCAGCTGATGTAACCACTAGTTATTACTAAGATTCCATTCAGAATATGGAATTCCATCGAGACTCTTATTATTTGTATACAATCATTGCAGGAATAAATACCAAGTTTTAGGCTTCCACTGTGATAAAGATACACAAAAAGAAAGGACAGTAGAGGTGGAAGACACAGTGACACCACCACAGTAAGAAGTGTAAGTAATACTTGCCAAACACAGAACTCCAGTGACTGTTAATTTCTTTAACACTGAGAATGAACATATCCTTGACGTAGGATGGAAGAAAGCTTTAAAAAAAATGTGACCAAAGAAAAAGTGATACTTGTTTAATCAAGGGACTTCAGTCACAAAAGAAGTCATCCTTAAGATTACATGAAAGATGGCAAAATGCACAAGCAGTAGGCTGATTCAGACTCTTTGAAATGACTTTTCAACACTGAAATTGAAATGTTGAGAGCACAATTAATTTGAGTTTACAAGGCTGTCTTCAAATCTCAGGATTAATGGCTTTAAGATCAGCTACTTTAAGTTAAACATCCCTGAGTAATTTATGGTCAAATAATCACAGAAGAGAAACGAAGAATATAAAATGGTTCTAACAGTTCTGATTCAAATGCACAGATCTGTATAAATAACAACATGCAGGGCACTAAAAAAGGTTACAGACTGCCTTAAGAAAGAAAAAGAAAAATGAAAGCTATACAAATTGCAACTTCAGCTGACATAACAATACAACATGGAGGGGATGGGGGGGGAAGCCACTAATACTGCCTCTTGCAAAATTTTTACTGGTTTATCTATTTTGTACATGGTTGTAAAGATAGCTTCCACAAATCCTCATCCACACACTTCCTTCTTACAAATTTCTAAAATCCAAAGCAAGCACAAAACTCAAGGTCACAAGGTCACATTTCCATTTGTGATCAAATTTAAAAAACAAAGCAAACAAGCACCAAAAACACACACAGACACAAAAAAAAAAATCCAAAAACACAACCACCACCACACCCCACATTTTCTGAAGTATGAATTTACCAAAAGTTGTACTGTTTCTGATGAGGTTTCCCCTAGTGCTGCACAGCTGGAACTATCCAGGATGCAACTGCTTTAATTAGAAGGTGAAAGCAGAGGAAACTGTGCGGCAAAACAGAGCCTGCAACAAAGAAATACAAAGTACCACCTCCCCTTCCTCCCCTTTGTTCACAACTACCCGAACAGCTAACCACTATGCTAGAAGAGAAGGGAAACAAACAAACAAACACACACCACCAGAGCAATGATTCAAGCACAAAGCTCAGGGGGGGAAAAAAAAAAAAAAAAGGTAAAAAAATGTGACTGCTCTGAAAGCAAGACAGCCCTGCAAACAGACAAGGAGTACCCAGGTTCTATGCAGAATGCATGCAGTTATTTTTCCAATTCTTCTTTTGCCTCTTCCCACAGAAGTAAGAAAGTGCAAAATATTACCAACTGAAATTACATGGAGGATCATTAAATAATTTTGTGGAGATATTGGATAAGGCTTTTTTCACAGGATATCCTGCAGAAGGTTTTTATATGTCAATTAGCAAGCACCTGCACTACAGAAGCATCTCCCACCGAAGCTGTAACTCTTGCAACACTGGAACTGTAATCCTAGAGGACACTCTGAGATCCAGCTGCACAGTAACAGCCACAAAAGTAACTGTAAAGAAATGGACCACTGTGGAACATGACTATTCCATTTAAAAAGGGTACACTAGTATTTCAGTTTTAGAAAGGCAATACCTGAATGACTTCAAGACATGACACAGGGCTGACCAGAACCCTTAGAAAATTATAATTTTACATTCGGGGGGTTGTTTTAAATAATTAAAAGTTATGGGTTTTTTCATAGATCCCAGTGATTAAATCACCTTCTTATGGTCCTAACAGATGACTGAAATTCTCTTATAGTTATGTTTTTATAGACATTTAACAGATTACAAATTTTTTATACAGTGGAGTGATAAACTTCAGTGATATAAACTCATTAAAACTGACAAATATAGTGCTTTCAGTTCAATTATTGGAAACGTTTTCATGGTCAAAAAAATTCATCAAACAGGAAGTGGAGAGATACATAGTTGGTAAGATATAAGAGCTGTCATCAGATATGCAATGTGCATTTGCACGGATACACTATGTATTTACATGGCTGTAAGGAGATTAGGAACTTACCTGCTCAAAGTATTTCAATTCACATTTTTATTTTTCTGAAAAAAACCCTCATTGCCAGTTAACTATCAAAACAAAGAGGGAATTTTTGTTTGTTTGTTTGTGGTGCTGGGTTGTTTTTTTTCCCCAAAAAGTCTGAATACTAGATATTCCACACAACCAAACCTCAGAAGGAGCAGCTTTCTAAAGCTAAAATTGGACTTGGTCCTAAACTTTTTAAGGGGTGCCTTATAGTCACATCAAATTTTATAGAACTTTCAGGACATCAGAAGAATCACCTTTGCCAAAAACCTAGTAAGCGTTGCATCAGTGGATTATACTCAAAAACTTCAAGCAGCTACCCAACCTTCTTGAGCAATTCTATATGCAACTTCAGAAAAACAACTTACAGTTGAATCAAAACTCCCTTTCCACATCTTGATTCATCTAGGTAATGCTACAATGAGGATGAGAGGATGAACAGATTTTTTGCTCATCATCTGCTGCCTCAAAGTAAATTCCTTTTCAGGCTGTGCTCAGCCAGTTAAGTACTTACTCTGCACATCTAAGCAAACCATAGTTTGTCAATTGATTAACCAGTTGATAGGGAAGTGAAATGTCTAGATTTCAACCCTGTCTTGACAAAAGGCCATAAGTAGAAGCTTCAGCAAGCGTGTTTACCTATTTTTTATTTTACCTAAAGTAATTGAAGAATCAAATCTGGTAAACACAAAAACAACTTAAACAATGCCAATTTCAATTAATATTCCTCTGACTTTTAACTGAAATTTTCTTCAAAATTCATTCAGAATTTAAATTTAAGCTACCTACCCAGACAAAAGCACAGTTAGCCCTGCAACAATCAGTTTAATAGTGTAACTGTTAGGTAAGACTAAGGCTCCCCTGCAGCCATGAAAAATAAATGAAGGCTAAAGACTTCATTTCTAAGCTCCTGTAAGTAAAATAAATTTCTTATTCTCACAGAACTAGAGTTAGTAGCCACCTTCTCATTTTCTAAAACAGACAGAAAGATAAGTCCGGGAGGAGATATCTTTTGCAATCCACAAACAAAAAGCATTCAAACACTATGTGAATTGAAATTCTCTACCTCACACATTCATGTAAAAATAAATATAAAATAACATGCAACAAATCTCTCATCTATTAAACATTTTCCATTGTGATCACATGTTCTACATACACTTAAACGCCTCACTGGAAGTACCATCACTGGGATATCCACAGTAATACCTGGTTTTACAGGCAATCTTTTCAGGAACATAGAAGATTTTCTTTTAGCTTTTTCCAGTCATGGAAAATACTTAATTATGAAAAATATTTCACATCAACTACAAGCTTCATTTAATTAATATACTCATACTACATACTCATCTCCTATGTTCTAAAATACATTTCCCTCTCTAAAACTATGCCAGCTACTACTCAAAATCTTTCATCCCCTCTTTCCCCCAACCAGCTGCACTTCAGGAGGAGGATAATAACTCAATATGGGCTATAACCTGCCTATGAATTAATGTATTATGAACTCCAGAGTATAATGTAATTTCTTTTAACTGCTTGTCTAACTGATTTGATGCTTTTTATTAATACTAATGCAGCTACCAAGGCTACTAACATTTAAATCTCTAAGATCCTTGAAAATGTTACATGATTCATACTTCAGTCTGAGTTCATTCATTTGATATTCAACTAAACAAATCACTTAGTTGTGTGAAATATTTAATAACTCTTAAACAGCAAGCTATCAAATCTGTTAAAATGTCCATATACAGGTGTGTCTTGGTATTTAAACAGTGCCAGTTGTTTCTGAAAAATTTAAGGATACTGCAACTTTAAAAAAATAATATTCAGAGCTTGATTTTTTTACACATCTTTGGAGCCCATTATCTGTGCAATCTCACACTGAAACATTAATCCAGATCAAATCTTAACTTACACCGTATATAGGATAAAAAGAATATTACACAGGGGGAGGCTCATATTCAGCTGCTACTTAGTCACTTGTACCTTTTTGTCTACACAAGGTTAGCGCAACATTCCTCCCTTGTAAATGATGTGGTGGATATGCTGAAGGCAGTTAATATTTTGCCACAAAGCTTTTAAAATGAACTGTGTTAGCTTATTACATAAATACATCAGTTTATATCACAAAACATTTACCTGCAATGAAACCATTCAACAGAAGGTCTGATACACAGGAGAGAGAGCAGGTGTTGCTCTCTCTGCTACAATCAGTAACATGTTAATCATCTCCCCGTGTGTAATAGTCTCAGAAGAGTAAGAATGGAAATCCAGCCCTGGGGTTTCTTACCTTAAATCTAAGCAACCACTTAATGCATAAATGGAGCAAATAAAAGAGGTAAGGAAAAAAAAAAAAAGCATTGAAAGGTTAGTTGGAACTTCAGGATATGAAGAGAAAGGAAAAAGAAAGAAAAAAGTTAAGCATTCAGCATTAACAAAATAATGTATCAGTAGATCATAGAAAGAGTGGTTAAAGCAGAATGTGTCATGAACAAAAGATTTTCAAGCTGAAACTTTCAATATACATTGACCACAAAGGCTTTAGCTTAACAGCTTAAAATGAATGCTTAATTGCTTGTACAGTTTACTCAAGTTCTTACAGTGCTAAAAGTCAGCTTCTTTCAGAATGGACTGTGAGATCTAGATGGATTAACTTCCGAGATTAATGTATTTGAACTGCCAAAGGATAGTCCTGTCAATACCCTGAGTTCATTTAAATTGTTACATGCATTAGCATATTTATAACTAGTTGAAATAGAAGCCTCTAGAATATTAAGGTAATATACATTCTTTCCTAGACAATACTGTTAGTTAACTCAACCTGATGCCATGAAGTTTGTTCTCTTGAACAAAGATCAAGAGCAAATCATGATATCTTGTCTATACAGCACTCCATATGGATACCGCACCACAAAATACACAGTTTAGAACATACTGGTAAGACATTAACAAACAGCAAAATAATTTTTAAAACTTATGTGCTAGCTTTTTGACACTAGGTCCTATATCTTACTGGCACATCTTCTTTCCTCAATGTTTTCAAAAGTACTAGTCTTTCCATTACATCTCTTATATTAAACATGCAGAATCACAACAGTGGTGCCTCAAGAACAACTGCTCTTTTTCACCCATTTAGAAAAGATCCTAATGTGCTAAAAGAGAAACAACCTCATTTACCAGAAAAATACCCGGGGTATGAGTTAAATGTTTTACAGATCTATTGACTAAAACAGTGTCTGTTTCATATAACTACACTGAAAAACCAGGTTCCCCTACACTGGCCAGAGTGGCCAGCTACATTAGCGGGCCCATGAGCACAGACTTTTTGCACAGCAGCACTACCTAGTAATTATAGTACACATCACTTGGAATGGATCAGACTTCACTCTTTTTTTTCCTTCCCCATCTTCTTGACTGAAGATCTCTTTGGCAGAAAGGGCAGATTGGAAGACTTTGTAATTCAGGAAATATTAAAAACAAAAAAGCAAGTCTCCCTTGGAGAACAGGCTCTTCAGACTTTTGTAGCATTGTAGCTTCAGGGAGGGAATATGAGGAGGAATTGCTGGAATGATTCAGTGGCACTTAAATTCTCCTCTTATCTGTTAAGAAACCATATTGTAGAGCACTTTTCCCGAAGATGGTATCTACCAGTGCTTTGAATTTCTAAACAGAAGGAATAGGTGCTCAAATGCCTATACCACATCTCTCAACATGGCATACCAGATTTTTTGACTAAGGATGCTCCCTTTTTATTCCATACTATTCTCTGTCCAGTTTGACATTTTTCTTGGAGCTTACAATGAATGCCTGCTGCATTAGCTCTTTCACGTCCTGACAATGCCTAATTCTGTGTTCAAGAAGCAGAAGGAAATCCTTACAGCAGAAAAAGGACAAAGAATATAGACTAAGGCACTGTGATGCTAACTGGAACTTAAATTATATTTATTCAGTAACTCCTGATTATTTATTTGAAAAGTGCCACAGCTCAAGGAATAAAGAGATATAAATAGACAAATTTAAAGTTCCTATCCCTTTTAATTTTCCCTCCTTTTTGATCTTCAGATAGAGACCTAGTAAAGCAATCTGTAGTTACTCAAGCAGAACAAAACCACCAAGTTCATAGGCAGAACTAACAACTTTCTCCCCATCAGCAAGGGAATACATCTTTCTTCTGTGCTAAACAGAGGATTAACCTTACTGGAAGACATCCATGGATCTTAATCTTATTTTAAGTTCTCTGCTTATTAGTTCACAAGTACACAACATTTTTCATTTTCTAAATAAATATACTACATTTTAAATGTAATTTGTAAAATGTTTCAAACATATCACAAGCATAAAAATAGATGCAAGTACACATTTGAGTCATCATCCATTTGATGAAGTATGTTCTTTCAAAAGAACGTAATTCGTTGCATCACAGTGAGCATAATTCTGCTACATTGAGGCAAGTGGGACACCAATTTATAGTGGTTTACAGCCGGTGATAATACTGTGCTGCAAAGCAATTCTTTAACAAGTTCAAACACAATCTCCTTTAAAGAAAAGTGATCATTACAGCATTAGCAACAGTAATCCTACAGGTTAATATGTACCATCCATATCCAGGAGGAGTTCGGCTGACCTGCAAAATCTCAAAATTTTTAAGAACTGTAAGTAGATTTTAACCAAAAACTGGTAACAATTTCCTGGCCAAAACTGTAGTCAGTAATGCTGGGCTTTTATTGTTTGGCTTGGTTTTCCAAATTAAGCTTGAAGAGTCACTTATCCTCTTTTCTTTTTAAAATCTGTTTAGAGTTACAAACTGAGGTGGGCTCTTTTGGTAAGGAATGGGGGGAAAAAAAAAGACTTTCTGTTACTGAACAGGATGTTGAGAAGACCTTGAGTAAAATCAGACTGTTCAGAATCTAAATTTTAAGTTGTTTAAGTAATCTATTGCCATTTAAATGACTATTCAAGCAGACAGTTCAAGTTGAACAATTTAGATAATCTAATGCACTTAGGTGTCAAGTAAAACAAATTCTGGTGTACACTGACTGGAAGAAGCATCTTACCTTACTGCTACTTAGCAGATTTACAGATTTGTTAGTCTGTCATGTAAAAACAACACCATTTTGTGTTATTTACCTTTCTTCTCCTGGAACTTTAATATTGGCAGTGTTCTCATTTCCATATTTGTTTTCCTGGCAGTTAACAAGTTAACAATGAGCTCATGTCTCCTAAGACTATGTTTACATGCAGGATGTGCTTTTTAAAATGCCTGTCTAATCTCACACATGATATTACCACTGTTGTGTACACTGATCTACCACTTGCATACAATAGGCACCACTCAGTTGTGTCTCAGTATGATCTTTGCCCTGAAACAATTCCTTTTTTTCCTAATCAAAATGGGAGAACCAAGTGGCTTTGAACTTGGCAGCAGTATTTCCATTCTGAAAGGTGTAGAGATCTCAATTTAGCAAAGAACATCACAGGATATGGGTATAACTGACTCTGACAGAAAGAAGAAAAGAAAGTACATAATACATCTCACGCAAACCCTTTATCTGGGTGAGTTTCAAAGTAAACCAGCAGCAATTACAGCTGGATCATACTTTGTGGTGTTAATTCAGGCAGAAAAGTGATAGTGTATCAGCAGCATCACACAAGAAAGTATTTACAAGTGTTTTAGAAGGTGAGAGACACAGTCCTGAGTATCCTCAGAAGATTTAGTGGGATCACAAGGTTTAGAACAACTAGGGCAAGAGAATGGGAAAGAGCAACTGCAAATTTGACCCAAATCCTCTTATGTTTTTAGACAGAGTGGCCAGGCAATGAGAAACTGGTATATTACTATGAAAAGCATCAGGTTATTTTTAAAATATACAAAGACAATGTATTTGCAGCAATTTGGCTGTTTTAACAATATCACCTACCTTCACTCCATGTCCAATATCATCTAGAATTGTATAATCAATAGGTTTCCTGATGTAGCGAACTGGTCGCTCCAAGTTAGCTGGTGCAATGATTTTGTGAGTTCTTGAGGTGTTTTTGTTTGTAGTCAAGATACCAATTTCTCTTCTAGCAACTTTCTCTTTGTGAATGTCCACCGTCTACAAAAGACGTAGTGTATTTACTAACAGTTGTATGCATTTGAATACAGAGTCAGTATATAAAAAAAACTGAGTTAGTTCCAAAGATCTCTTGTATACTGTGCTAAACATATCACTACATATAATTTATTACATCATCTTTGCTCAATTTACTGTTAACTTCCTTCTCCTTCCCATTCTTAGTAGTTCCCATTAATTTACAGACACTGCTTTAAATGATTCCTTCAATTACCCTTTTTAATTCTACAGTTGCTCCCTAAGCTGGCCTTTGAAATATGCTCTAGCTAGATGAAGCATAATCCTACCTTCCCAAACCTTATGACCTGAAAACCAAACCACAAGCAGGTTTTCTCACATTGTAAAGCACTTTGCTAAGCTAGAATTGGTAGTTATATCATTGAATAAAATTTCACTCAGAGAAACTGACAACATATTTCAGTCATTAACTAGCACTCGTTACACAGCAATGACTAAATTTATGTGCTCAGTACTAATTCACCCACAACAAAGCCACTGGTTAAGCCCCCTGCCTTCATTTAGAACACTGAAAATCCCTCCCTCCACAGCAACTACCATAAGCAAATCTCTAATGCAAGACAAAACCCACCAAAAATTTGTTGCCTAAATACAAGTACTCAAATTTTGTTTGGTAATAAGATTAGGGAGAAATTACCAAAAAATTTACCCATCCCTTCCAGGAAAATAAAATCTCTTAAATCACAGTGCATGGAGTTGATTGCATCATTTAAAACAAAAATAATTCCTTGCTCACAAAACAGCTTTCCTTACAGAAAGGAAGCTACAGGCTACAAAATAAAAAAATAAAACCACCATTAGGATTTCTAAACATTCACAAGATTTAGTGGTGATGAATGGCACCATAAAGGCTTTTTACAGTTAGGAGACATAACCTGTAGTAACCAAGGAACAGGTACAAATGAGAACTAATTTTCATGACGTTTTAAAAATTTTATTCTTCTGTGGGCAAGGACTGAGGTCATGGGGTTTAGTTAAACAGTTTTGCCCCCTTGTGTGTGCTGATAGCAAAACAAGCATAACCCTGTGTCACCTTGTGTATTCACCACCACCTTTAAAACTACACGATTTTTTACAAAAACAACACTCCCAAGAAGTTGCTTCTTCACTTTCTTTCGAGAAGAATTTCCACAACTCCAGAACATTACAAGGAATCTTGAATTACTATCTGTCAAGATAACCTAGCATTTCCCAACACTTTATTGTCAAGATCATACACCTTTGCTAAAATTAAGGACCGTACACAGCTCTGTCATGTACATTTCTGCACCTCCAGTACCACCAGTCTAAAACTGTAGTTTGTACTAAAGCTCCATAGCTACTTCTTAAAACAAAGCTACAAAATAGATTATTCACTGTCAAAATATGTCAGCAATCCTCTCTTTAGAAAGCTCAAATTTTTTGAGCAATGATTTGAAATTTAATGGAGGCAGTGACACTATCGGGGACACATCCACCACTACCCTCAAGAAAACCCCACTCAGATTTGGCAAGTATATCAACTCTGCAGAAATTCATGATTCATACAAGCTTAAGAGAAATACATGTATTTCAACTACTACAGGGGAAGAACAAGTTCTGAAATTAATAGCAGTCATACCAAGAGATTGTCTAGAGAATCCTCACCTCATTTGCTGAAGTGTTAGAAAGCACAGACTTTCTTGAAAAGATAACAGTATGAGGTTGCAACAACTTGGAGGACAGGCTTGTATTTATAATACCCTAAAGAAGTTAATCTCTACAATTATCTCAGACTTCATCTGTGAACTGGACAGATTACTAAGAAATGCAGAAACATTACACTGATTTTTGAGAAGGGCAGATTTAGACTAGATATTAGAAAGAAATCCTTTATATTAAGGATGGTGAAACACTGGAACACGCTGCCAGGCAAGTTATGGATACCCCCATCCCTGGAGGTGTTCAAGACCAGGCTGGATGAGGCCTTGAGCAACCTGATCTAGCAGCAGTCCCTGCCCATGGCAGGGGTAGCTGGAACTAGACAATCTTTAAGGTCCCTTCCAGTCCAAACCGTTCTATGAATCTACAAACTCTTGTATGTTCTTTGTCTCACAGGCTTCTGATACCATTTACTAGAATGTTAACCTCAGCTGTTAACAGCTGCACTTCAAATGCTATATGACTTATCAAATTTATTGAAACACTGAAATCTTACAATCTGAAACTGGTTGTTCAAAACTAGTTTATGCCTTGGACACTACAGAGTGTCAACAGTCAACAATCAGAAAGAGAAGTGGTTAGTGCAGTGTTGGCAAGATGACTTCTTCCTTTTTCCCCATTTCTAGCATTTAACCTCTGCAACTTTAAAGATGGTCTTTTAATATTTTCTTATGCAATTATCTACAAATACTTTGTGAGTGCAGATAATTAATGTGCATGTTACAGTGACTGTATCTTGGCACTGTGAAAATGTATTTCCATGAATGAAAAGTATGGAGGTTTAATTATTCCGAAGAATTCTAAATACAACCAGTTTCCTTAAGGACCACAATGATCAGCGAGACGGGACTACAGTAGCAAACAATGACAACTAAAACCTGAAGTCTATCTAATAGGATTTCTCTCTCATGATGATTCAGAACATCTCTTTTACCTCAAATAGCTACAGAATGGCTAAGAGTATAAAACCAGCACCTAATTCGGGTACATATTCCTAAAATTGTATTGAAAAAAACCTGCATTGCTGGCTGCTTTTTCCACAGTTTCATTTTCTTGTTTAGAAGACTACTGGAGTCATAATATCTTAAGACATCTGTAAAACAGCAGAAAGGAACACTCACTATTTGATTAGCAGCAAGAGGAACAAAGATTAACCTGCCACTAAAGAAAATGAAAACATTTCTCCTCAACACACAGGTAATTACTGACTGCAGGACTAGCATAAATCCTTTAAGTGCAACAGGAGAATGTTTGCAGAGTGGTTATTCAGCAGTTCAGAAACTTCTATTGAGAAGTTCTTCGGGTTAGACATGGACTAAAAAAACACCTGGTGTGGAAAGTCTGTCAGGAAAAGTAGATGAAATATGCTGTGCCCTTCTGTAACATAGAATACTATTTTCTAACAAGAAATTTCAAATTCCTGACAGTATTATTATGCATTTTCCCCACATAGCTCCATTACCTTGGGCAAAAAGTTTTAAATGACAGTTTGTTAGAGGTTAGGTTCATTACTATCATGTTTTCATATGCTTTCCAAGTTGCCTGTAATAAGACAAGATATAGGGTAATTACAGGGGTAAAGGATAAACCCCTGTACGTTTTTTATTAGTATTTTTCTGGCCATTTTGAAATACCAAGTTTCCATACTGAATTCAATAAAAATAGCCTCAATATTTGTAAAGATTAAAGTAGAAAAAATATTAAACCATTTCTGGGATACATTATTTTCCACTTCACTTTGAACTCAAGTGTTTAGAGAAATACTCTCTTTTACCTGCAAGTGAAATTCCTTGACGTTAGTACTTCAGCTGGGATAAAGTTAATTTTCTTCACAGTAGCTAGCACAGGGCTGTTTTGGATTCATGCTGGAGATAGCATTGATGATACAGGGATGTTTTTGTTATTGCTGAGCAGTATTTATAGAGTCAAAGCCCTTCCTGCTTCTCACAGCACCCCATCAGCAAGTAGGCTGGGGCTGCACAGTAAGTTTTAAGTGCACACAGCCAGGACAGCTGAACCCAACTGACCAAAGGGATATTCTATACCATTTCACATCACGTTCAGCCAAATAAAGCTGTGGGAAGGCTGGCAGGAGGGCTGCTGCTCAGGAACTGGCTGAGCATCATTTGATGGTGAGCAATTGTTTTGATTTGCATCACTACTCTTTATTATTTCTCTATGTCATTTCCCCCTTTCATTACAACTTACTACTATGGTTATCATTACTATTTTAATTACTAAACTGCTTTTATCTCAACCCATAGGTTTTACTAACTTTCACCCTTCTGAATCTTTCCCCCCACCTACTGAGAGGGGGAGTGAGCTGGCAGCTGTGTGGTGCATAGTTGCCAGATAGGGTTAAAACCACCATTTGGAAGTCTAAATAGATGTGAAATTTTGGAAATTAAAAGTCTTTATAAACCTTGATTACTTCCTCTTCTCAGAATATTTAAAATGATAAATTTATTACCAGTATATTAGCCAGGGCATTAAAAATTCAGGTTAAAAAAAACACAAAGCAACAAAAAAAAACCCCACCCCCACTGCTTAGTGTCACCAGGCTTTAAGAAAAAAAAAATCTAATTTGAAAGAATTTAAACAAACTAATTGCAAATTACCATGAAAACAGGGTTATTATTTTTAAATTATTACCTATCTAATTTTGACACCAGAAACATGATACTAATTGCCTCAGTTCAATTGTGTGTAAGTTGTACACACAAAAAAAAGGTCATGAGGATACAAAAATGTTCAAAAGCTACTTGCTCCATAAACAGGTAATATATACGGCGAAAAATTAGCATAACCGTTTTGGAAAGAGTTTGGATAGTCTTCTAACTTGCAAGAATAAGATAACAGAAAATGGCTACAAGCTTTTAATGACAACAATGGAATATCTGTGTGAGCTTCCCTGCAGAGACCGACTAGCTCACACATGCTGCTACGGTTCAGCTAAACAACAAATGCTGACTACAGAGAAGTTCAAGTAAGTGATCTATCAGTACCTATTCTCACAACCAATGTCATGGGAGTCAAATTCTGTAAGAGGATGAAGCAGATTTCTCTATCATGCAGTGTCCTTGGTGATAATTCATCATTACAACTCACCTTTGTGATAATGTGCTTGTTCACAGAATTTTAACACTACCTTGCTAACTAAGTGGATTCTATAACCAAGCTTGAAAAAATATTTATCATACAAATATTAAAACCTTAAAATCTGCCAGATAAATTTAAAGGATGTGGACACTAGCAAAATTTCACAGTGTATACTAACTTGAAAACAAGTACTTCCCCCCAAAAAATATAAATAATTATATGGGTGATCTGATTTAGGATTTCAATTTTCACTCAGATATGAAAAACTGCATATCATCTAGTTCTGGACAAGGCTCAAGAAGGCAAATAAAAAATAGATTAACCAGCTTTCAGTCCAAATCAAAGTAATACTAACTTTTAAACCAATAGGATTTAATGACTTGCATAAAAATAGTCTCAATAGTAATGATTTCCTTATTCAGAACATATATATATGAAGAAACACAAATCATTATCAGCTGCCTTTTAAGCTCTTTGATTAAGCTGGCATTTAGAAGGAAACGTAGACACTGATATAAATTTGCATTCTATCAATGAACAGAGAACTAGAATATTTATCATCTATGTCTTCCACTTCCAGCTACACTTGAACAAAAAAAAGCACTTCTGAAAACAAGATTTCTAAGAGCCAAATGATTTTGCTTCCTTCTTTCGGCATAATTCCAAATCAGAATTAAAAGTAGGTTTACACATCCAGATACCATAATTTGCATTAGTTTTTTCTAAACTTAAATATCAATACTTACTGAACAAAGCATTAACACAATACTGCACTGTGAGCAGATGGTAATTACCAACCTGTTTTCTACATTAATGACATCATTTCAAGTCAGACTGACTGAAATCATAGTTTGGCAATGAGGCACTTTAAGTGGTACCAAAAATTATGAACTAAACTTTATATCCAGTATATTAAGCTTGTTCTAGGAGAAGTACAATCAAACTTCCTGAAAAGACATTACAGAGATATTGTGATAAAATAAATTCACTTTTTTTTTGAAAAAAAAGAAAAATAACCATGGAAATTAAGACAGACAGAACAACCATCTAGAACACTGGTAATTATGGGATACTCTACGTACTCTATGCAAATTAATAAAGTTCCTTGGTTCAATATGCTTTGTGCATGTAATATCCCAAAGACTAATTATGTCTCCTCCTCTGATATAATTCCTTCTAAGAAGATTTGGGAAGTATCCTACACATGAAGGATACATTCAACAAACAAACAAATCAAAAAAATTTAACTTCTTTGTTGTTGTTCAAGTGCAGCCTGTGATTTTTGGCAGATACATCTTCATTAGGTGTTGGGCACTAACAATTTAGTGCTCTGTTTTAAATAACCAGTCATTTCATATTAATTCCAAAGACCACGGAACCTAGCATCTCAATCTGCATAAGTCTCAGCTTCTCAGATGGAAAATAAAAAATAGTAAAACATTGTGGCCCTTCCCCTAAAAGCTACTTTACAGAAACTGTGTAAAAAAATGAACTTGCCACACCTATAAAATGTAAAATACAGTGAACTCTGAATATTTTTAGTCATATACTATCTTTTGTGTCAGGATATCAAATAGCTCAAATACTTGTCAGCTGGCACCAGCCTGTGAAGAAGCACATACACACACACACAAGCACACACAGACAGAGGCATATACACAGAAACCATAAAGCTGAAGATATCAAATTTATCAGTTTATTTTTACACCTGCATGAGATAACTGAGGCAATCTACTACAACCAGCAGGGAAAATCCTCCCCACGCCTTCCTTTGTACCTGCTCTGCAAATTCATGTGAGCCCTCAGTGAGACAGTTCAACCCATTAAGATAGCATAAAATTGTTCACTTCTTTTGCCAGTTCAAACCTCTATTAGTTTAGCAATCCTTTTAGCATCAGCAAACTAATATATTAGCTTAATCTGCTTATTTCCTACCTATCACAACTCCTATTTTCAAATGCATTTGTAAATGTCACAATATTCTTTATTTTAATTTATGACATTATCACATGACATCAGAAAATCCTCTAGCCAAAATGTATTGTTCAAATAAGACACAAAATACTCAGTAAGGATGTCAACCAACTCCCCAGTAACAGAAAAACAGAAAGTGCTGTTTCATTGCTCTTAATTTCTCTTCTAATCCATCACTGGCACATAAATCTCCACTAAATCTATTATCCATCCTCAGCCCATTCTGGTAGCAAAATTCTCTCATCACTGTGGTGACAGGACACAGGTTCCTCATAATAGTCAGTTTACTGCTGCTCAGAAAAACTGCAAAAATTAACAGGCATTCTGCAGCCATTCACAAATTTGAAATGTTAATTTTTGTCTTCTGTTCATGTCATTGCAAAGTACATTTTATTAAAAAAAAAAACAGACGCAAACTGGTTTTGTCATCTATGCTTTTATCATTCAATGCCATTCTTATAGCAACAGGGGAAGTAAAAAGAAGGCAAGGGATATTTTGCAACATCCATTTCATAATTCTTTCCTTTAAGCGCCTGTAGCCAATAAATATTAAGAACAGTAAGTCACCAAACAGGAGCTATAAAGCTTAACCTCTCCACTAACATAATATTCTGATTTTTTTCCATTAGTGATTTTTCTATGCTTTTCACTTAAGCAGAATAGCCCTCTCTCCAAAGATAAACCTGCCAAGGATACATTTAATCTCTTATTCTATGTAAAACACTCACACTAACACAGATACACAACAATTTAATGAGACCTATTCCCAGAGTTAATATATTAAAAACACGTCCTTCTATTTGAAACACAACTATATTTTTCATTCATAAAATGTCAGGTGAGACTTCTACTCGGTGTACAATTTCAAGCATGAAGAGGGGAAAAAAGTAATCAGGAAAAACATCTCACTTGTGAAATATGGTTGATTGAAGATTCCATGCGCCGAAGCTGGGATGCCTGGATATCCAGCATTTGGAGAACATTGTTGGCCAAAGTGTTGATCAGATAGGCTACGCTTGCTAACGACTGGGTTGTGTAGGCTTTGGTTTCTTCCAGAGCTCGCTGCTTATCTGTTGACTAAAAGCAAAAATAAAAGGTGTATTTAGTAAAGTCTCTCACACAAAGATTCTTGGAATTAACCCCTTTTGTCTGTCTTCAAAGAATAAAGAATAATACAAGTTAAACTCATTCTACATCAAAGTTACCACTTTTCAGCCTTGTCAGTCATTTCAAAAAAGACAACTAACTTCATATTCTAAGTTTCTATACTTTAGGAAAGCAATTAAGCTAGTATACAACATGCTCATCTTTTCTTGAAATACAGTGCAACTTTTATACTGTATTTTAGCAATACACTTTAAAAGCACTTTGAGATACTTGTTCTCTTGTTTTTCTACTCTTTGTACTCTTTAGAATTATTCACTTTTTTTGAAATTTTGTACTTGAATTAGATCTCCTAACAGCCTGCAAGGATCTGCTAAATATCTTAGTCCTCATCTCTCCCAATTATTTAGACCTCAATATTACCAAAAATGGTTGTTCACAGTGAATGAAATATAATTACTCCCTTAAAAAAATTATTCCTGTCACATTCAGCTACCATTTTAAGTCCATGTTTTCTTTTTAAATATGTGTGTTTTTTCATACTGCCAGTATTTTATTCCATGAGGAATTAGGATGATCCATTTTTCTAGTAATGGATTACTTAAAAATATTTAGGCTATCAAGCCATAAGACATCTACTAAAAGTTTAAAACACACATTTATTTCAAACAACATAAAAAATAACAAGCTAAGAGTCTAGTTGTCAGGGTTCTGTGTTTCTCCGTAACAGTTAACATTACTAAAATCTAATTCAGTACAAAGAATACAGATTGAAGAACTAGTAAAAGAAACTTTTGCATTTCCAATGCTTTAGACTACATTAAATTTCATTTTTAGGTGATCTTTAGCCACTTCAGGCTGATGGTGCTGTTTCTAAAGCAACAGCTGACAAATGTTCTCTACTCCCACCTGCCATTGTAATATCGTATTTCATCACTTTCTCTCCTTTATACATTATTTACAGAAGACTGGGTATCAAGACTCAAGAAATGTGCTTTTATTAGAGGAGAAATATGAAGTCACTCCATATCTTTCAGCACAGGTTGAATATGACCATCCATCTTACAATATGTTACTTTAGGAAACACTGAAAGTAAGCATATCTCTGTTTCAGTAAAATGATTCCTACAGCCCAAGATATTTCCCGAGGCCTTGTAGCAAGACTTTTCCAAGAAGATTGCTAGCTTTTTGGGGGGGGGGAATAAACAACAAAAACACAAACAACACAACACATGAAAATACAAATCCAGGAATTCAGTTAAAAGCCCACGTTAAAGATATTCAAGGTTTGTGGGGGTTTTTCCCCCCTCTGGCAACCTCTCTGTCCACAAAACAGCAATAGCTATTTGGTTGGCTTGTTAACATTCCTTTTTCTTGCAAGCTACATTAGTACCACTTTGTAATTTGCTTCTAGAAAGGAAGATGCTCTTCAGCCACTGAAGAGCTCCCACGACGGTGCTGGAAGGGAGGAATGCTGTCAGTTAGAAGGCAAGCATTCTTGCCTAGCTGTTTCTTTCCCACACAGCAGACAAAACCAGACCCAACAGCAGAGGAGACAGTTTCTCTGAGCACAGTGTGATGATCTTCACCAACATAGCACATTTCTAAAGGCTGCCTTACGTCCAGCCATAAAGAAGTTAGATAATGCTATCTCCCTGGACCCTATTTTTGAACTCATGACTTATAGCCAGTGGGATAGCATGATTTTTATACAAAAAAAAAAAAAAGAGCTCTAAACTCAGCTTAAGGACTTCAAAAGAATATCGAGAGCTCTTTACCTCTGCTCTCTGACACTGCTGACCTACAAATGCACTCTTTATTTCCCTCTCCCTCCTCACAACCTCAGTTCAATCTGCCAGGCACACGTACTACTGCACACTTTCACAGCTATTCAAACAACTTCTGAACGGCAATAATAAAAACGACCAGAAGCTTGTGGGTTTTGCTCTGCAGCTGCTGATAAAGTCTATTTATAGACACAGAAACAGCTGATTTACATTAGTACATTCTATATCCAGAATAGCTGGGTAGAAGCCAGCAAACCCAGTATTTTTTCATTAATAGCCAAAATGTTTGAGAGGAAAACAATCTATCACTTTAGAAATAATGAGCCTCTGCTACAGTTTTAGTACTTAAAGAAGCTCAATATGAGTACATGTTCAGAGCTAGCCTTTCCACTGATATAACCTAATAGCTCAAGTCACCCTAATTCACACCACTTCAAAGCAACAATGAACTGACTTCTCATGTTCAAATACATTAAAAATATCATAAAACAACTATCCTATAAAACAAAAATCCTTTTGATTGAGAGGTTTCCTTTATGTATTTGGCTGATAAACTGAACAACTATGATTTGCTCTATATGCCTTTACAGAGAGCCCAAAATTCTCTCAAGTAAAGCCCATGCATGCTTGACAGCAAAATTAAAATCTGAACTTTCTGCTTGCATACTGAAAGACACCAAACATGCTGATTTGTCAAACTGAGTATTTGGACCTACTATTGGCAAGCCATTTCACAACTCTCCCCCCAAAAAATAATTAATGACCTTTCAAGAGATGAAAAATTGAGTCTCATACCCTGACTAGGAAAAAGAGTCTGAATTACTTATAGTGAATCTAAAGTTTCCCTGGGGAAATTTAACAATAAATGTCAGTTAAAATTCAGCTTGAAATTACAAATTGTGTTTAGCATATAAACTTTTCATTTGGAAAGCCAATGTCCTGAGACAGTATCTTATCATATGCCCCTATCTAACAAGCTTCTCATGATGCCCGTACTCACAATGGACATCAAATTCTATTGCTTACATCTGCTGCCATGCTCAAATCTAGCAATAGATACACTGTACGCTAGCACCCTGATAACTGAGGATGTAACTATGTAACAACAGGGATTTATTCAAAGATAATTATTTCAAGATGCAAGTAAACCAAATTCAAACAGAACCATTATCAGACTAAGATCTGATACTCTGATTTTCAGAGTACCGAAATACCAACCAATATGCTTCATAACTGACTGTAAAGCAGGCAAAAAGTTATTTCAATGTCCATACCTACCAAAATTCTCTCGTCAAATTTGGGCCCAATCAAACTCATAGCCTCTCTACAGTAATTTTGGTAACATATCAAATATTGTTTCTATACAGAATATTGAAAACAAGGGAAACATTCTGCTATGTTCATTCTAACAAAATGAAGAGTCATTACCATTAATCATTACCCTTAACCAGAGTCCTTGAAGTCTTTAAGTTGTCAGAAAGCTTGCATTCAGCATGAACCACTGGTAGCAAGAATGTTTTCAATGCACAGACCTAAATTAAATGCCACAAAATAGACCACTGAATTTTTGTGCAGCGGGGACCAAAACTGCATGCAGTTCTCCAGGTATAGCCTAACAAGCGCTGAGTAGAGTAGAGAACTTCTTTCTCTCTGCTAGTAATGCTCTGGTGGATGCACACAGCACCCTGTTGGCATTCTTTGCCACTGAAATAGTAGTATTTAGATGTGAAAGTAGAAGCTGAGGTTGAACAGTTTGACATGGAGCAACTACTTAAAGGTGTTTCAAGAACTGAATAATCACTTCCCCAACATATGCAGCATCTCTTGCTCTTGTTCAAAACATACAGTTTAGTGAAACAAAATTCAAATTTAATGTACATGACAAAAAGTGAGCTCAACAAGCTTGTGTTACTCAGTCTGAAATATGCCTAACTGTGACACTGACAAAGCACACTTCCGTTTTCCTGTGAGAAATAGAAGACTGAGCTCTTATATCATCCTTTCCAATTGTTGCTGAATTCCTTGAAGTTACTGAAAGCTTCATACATAATTAAATATTTTACACATTTATTCAACTGCACAGATGGTATTTGCATAACCCATCCAAATGCTTTCTGAGGTCCTTTTGTAAGCTAGAAAAAATGATTGAGAAGAAAACTGAACATCATTAATCCAATAATTATGCCAAGTTCATGCCAAGAAGTTACATAACTGCCAGTGAAAAATACAACAGTGTTCTGTTTTAAACAAACTACTTCATTAAATACTTGTTGCTAAAGAACATCCCTTATTTCTTCACTACCAGAACTGCTCATTCCCAGAGTGGAAAACATGTACTATGCAATTCATACAGCTGGTCTCTAAGAGGCAGGTGAAACAAGTGTAAGAAAAGCAAAAGCAACCACTGACATGTTTAGAACAGAAGGAAATGAAATCTCCCAGATCTCCTGAAAAAAAATTAAAATAAAACACAAAACAACCACAAAACCTCAAAAACAACAACAAAAAAAACCAACACCAGTATTCACACTTTCGTGAAATGTTTAACCTCGGCTTGTTCTGTTTTTCAAACTACCAAGAGACACTGTAATGATGCATTACTTCTCACTAAAATTTCTTGATTGTGTGCGACTTCCTTATTTTTAAGCCAGCTGAAACTCAGTTTCAATAATCCGCTGCAGTCAGTATCAGGTCCCAGGCATTAAGTTGCAGTGTTTTGGGTTTGTTGCAGCTGCTTCATTTAATCTTTTTATTTCTGTGCTCAGCCACAAAAGGTAGGTTTGATTATCAGCTAGGTAAGCAAGCTGTGAAAGAAATATACATCAAGCCTTGCCTCCTAAATGGAGAAGTAACTTTTAAAAATACAGCACTCAAGGCTACCAGTGAGGACAGAACTAACTCACTGGTTTGAATTCCACAAGACTACTATCAGTTTACTACACCCAAAGGTAAAAGATAACAAGTGATAGCTGTGGATAAGCACAACTTTCCTGACATCTAGTAACTTGCACTACTGCTTTCATGCTGCATCATTGCAAAAAACCTGTCACGTTTCCCTTAATCTTCACGACGACTATTTCTGTACATTCACAAGCACAGCTGACTAATTTTCACAAACACCCTGCTCTCATCAAAACCAGCATGTTCCTTTTCTTTGAAAATGGAGCCAAAGTCCTGTTTATACAAAAACACCCAGAGCACCTTGCATTCATATAAGCCTACTAGCCAAGCTTACAACAGTCTGTTCAACACAAATTAATATAGTTTATAATAATAGATCACAAGAAACTGAATATCTAAAATATAGTTAACATGTAGTTATACTACCAGTTATTCATCACTGGTTTACACTATCATATGTAGCGCTCGCAAGCAGCAGTCGGCCAAACCCATTATTCCCCATGTGTGTTTAAGACTCTGCTCTGTTACTCAATGCAAGCTTCACCTTACAGTTAGCTCTTCTGCAATAACACAGCTAAGTGGATTATTTTCTAGTTCATACAACAACATAATTATTATTAGAGTTCCAAGTGCAAGCCCAATTTTGGCTTTAATACCAGTAAAAAAATCAAGGAATTTGTGACTGTAAGAGACTAAGCTGATACAAACATACTAAAGCAAGCATGTCAGAAAGAGCAAAGATCCACAGGTTTTACTATCTCATGTGTCTGCTGTTCTAAAACTCTTCACTCACCAAGGACACTTTAGTGTGTGGAGTTTTCACTGAGTGCACAAGTAAAAATCATTGATCAATTCCCATCCGATTTCACAACTACTTGATTAAACAAGCCATAGCATTTACAAGTCACTTTTCAGATGTGAAGTGGTTTTCAGCAGTAAGAACAATCACATAGTAATTACATTCTGCTGTACAAAAAAAGGTTAGTTGCATCAATTGTTTTCTCCTTGGCAAAAATCAGATGCAAAGCTATCTCTCAAGAAATCTGATGAAATCTACACTTTCTAAGAAAGGATGTCTATTTCAGCTTCCCAAAACCTTATCCAGTTACAGAGGTTTACATAACATCCGAGTTATTTCCCAACTTGGGCAGTTCCTTCATTCCACTATAAATTCTCAGTTCATTGCACAGCAATGACTGAGGTCAACTAATGACTTTGAGAATGACAGGCAGAGATATCTTGTGGCAGTAGAAGCAAGTTTCTGCTACCAAGTGTCCACTGCCAAACATTGCAACCTCATAGCAAGGAAAGCTAAGTAGGATGCACAGCCACGTAATCCACAATCACAGTTCACAGTCTAATGTACTAATGCAACCAAGTAATGCGGAGAGCAGGACAGCTTGTAATTGCCAGTGTGCAACTGCAGCATATAAGAAGTGGCCCAAGGAACACAATCTACTGGAAAGTTGTCTGCCCACAATTAACAATTCTGTTATTTTCAGAACTCTTCCACATTGTCAAGCCAACTAGCGCAAGTCTATCAATTGCTGTTCACTGTTTCTATTCCTTACATGAGCATGCCCCAAAACTTTATCATTCTGGAATTCGCATTTTAAATTAGCCTCTTAGATAACTATATCTAAAAACACATCTGATGAAATAGCAGCATGGCTCCCAGGTAACAGGAGTATGCCATTTCAAAGACAGTAGATAGAAGAGGGCGTAAACTAATTGACGGTGAGAATTTGTGTAAGTATATTTCAAGGAAATAACCACACTTGGACAACAAATTCCTACATAGTCATCAGTTAGCTCTAAATTTGAAATTATTCTTACTTGGCACTTTTTGCAGTTGCTGTCAATTCAGATATACCGAAAAGGAACAAACTGTCTTCAGATACATGTCCACAATCTGACAAAACATAACCAACTTCTTTTATTTCAGATAAAAAAAAAGTAGGTAACAAGTAACCTTTACACAACAGTTGGCAACACACAATTCTCCTCTAGGAAGCAAAAGAACCATTGGCAGCATACTAGAACTCCAAAACCTACAGTTATGCTCAAATTAGCAAAGCCCATTAGAGTTCCAGCGGCAGATGATCACCTATCTCCAAAGGACAGACTTCCTTTCCTACAGCAGACTAATCTAAAGGCCAAAGTCTCTGGCTTCTTCAGTGCTGTATCATCATCCACACCACTCCTGTCACACAAAGTGCATTACATGACCATTACAATACAAAAACACTGTTAGCTGACTCTGAAAAATTGCAACCATCCACAAAACCCCCAGGACTTTTACCATGTACTTATTGGAAGGGAGACTAGAAACAACAGGTCCATTTGCTACTGATATCCATGTTCAGCCTGCTGAAAGCTGACCTCTGCTGTACTACCCATCTGATGACAGTGGTGCTAACACTCAGTAATACCCATCCATAACTGAACCAAGGATGAAGACTGCCATAATCAACAAAAAGACAAAAGTTCTCGCTGAAAACTGCTAAGCAGAACCAGCATCTACTTAAGAGATTTGTTCGCTATGTGCCCCCTGAGAGCTGTAACTGCTCACTTTTCTGGCAAAGAATGTTTTCACAACCTTTTGCTCCTGTTACCATAGTGCTGGACAAAACACAATATTGGCAGAGTGAGAACAAGATTCTAGCCTCTCATACAGAGATTGTTAGCCAAACTCTAGATCTCTGATTAGCACTCCTTGAGTAACTACTAAACATTTTAGAACTATAGAAGTTACGTCCCCAAAAGAGTCCCAGCCTAATTCTAAGGGTAGACTGCTAGAAATAAGGGGGTTTCAGTTTATCAATTTTGTTCATGGTTCATAATAGAGCTGTCAACACATGAAAACAACAGAAGGTTGCAGAAGGCTTTTTGTTTTAAACAGACTCAAACATCTCTATGCTGTTACAATTTAAGAACCTCAGAAAGTAAGCAGAAAGAAAACCATTTCTGCAGGCATTGTAATTAGTAGTTATTCTCCTTTTACCAGTTTAACCAGCAGTTTTGGTATATTTATTTCAAAATTAGAAGTAAACCTTCTGTCAATTGCTATGTAGCTCAACAGCAGCAGGCAAAGTTGCTATATTCAACCTGTAGCATATAACTTAACACCACAGCATCAAGTTTTCTGCAATTATTTCCAGTCAGATCTGCATTTTACACACACATTTTCCTAAGCTTGACCTATTTTCACACTAATTGCAGCGCTTTTTGGCCAGACACTGTTCCATGTAAGCAGCAACTCATTTTTTAAAAGTTTTATGCATTTTTTACATGCATAAAAGGATGTGCACTTAATCTCTACATTGAAACTGTAAAGTAATCACCTCCCCACAAGTTAAATACTATTTCTTTCCACAAATTAGCCATGAAAATGCTTGATAACCGAATCCAACTTGGGCAAATTTTTCTCCACATCCAATAATTCATATATTTCCCAGACTGGAAAACACTATGATTGCAGGACACAGTCATTTCTAGTAATATGGAGAAGTTTCTGTCTGATAAAAAAAAAACCAAAACAGAAGTCAAAACACAATCTACCAGGGTCTTCTTGCTTAGCCCATGGTTTTAGAACATCAAGTCAGGATGAGCCTGAAGAGACTGTGTTTTTCAGAAAATTCCTTCAGAGCTGTAGCAAAGAATTAATAAAATAAATGTTTAGGATTGCTATCTTAAAGCAAAGCACTGGCATTACTTGATAGCCAAAACAATGGAATGGGCCACCTCTGCAGAAGCTCTGTGAATTCTACATGGTTGTTTTAATTTACTCAAAGTAGATTACAGAGTACCTTCTCTGAATTAAGATTATAGGTTAATAAACTTAAATGAACATGACTAATCTCATGGGAATGACAGCAATATCAAACAAGAGCTTCTACTTCGAAACAGTCTAAGTTCCTTTTTTCCTAAACTTCAACATCAGTTGAAGACAGCCCTTAACTGTGACTTGTGTAAATGTCACACAAAATTACATTTTAAGACTGAAAAACACAACTCCAGCAATGTCCCAGTCAACATTCAGAAACAAATCTCTATCAGCACACCTCATGAAGAATCAGACAAGTTATTTGGGATCAAACTCAAGACAAAGCTCTTTAAACTTGAATTCTAAAATGAAAGATAAGCACTGCATACAATGGCACAAGAAGTGTCCACACAGGTCTGTCCAGAGCAAGCCAGTTGTCACAAATGCTGAAAAGATGCTTCAGAAAACGAAAGATGAATGTATTCCACAAGGCCTGTCAAAAAGTACTATAGAGCACCTGCAATGCCCAAAAACTGGCAGCTGCCTATCTTCACACATGTATTAATGACATTTCAGACCTCAGCTTCCACTAAACATTTTTTACTACAAAAGCACTTGCAGGAACTATTTTAACATTATTGTCCCAAAGCATGAACATATCACAAAATCACAGAAACATCCAGGTTGGAAAAGACCCTTGGGATCATCAGATCCAACCGATAATCCTAGTCTACAAAGTTCACCCCTACACCACACCCACGAACACTACATCTATACCACCTTTAAACACATCCATGGTTGGTGACTCAACCACCTCCCTGGGCAGCTCATTCCACCGCTTGACCACTCACTCTCTCTGTGAAAATTTTTTTCCTAATGTCCAGTCAACCCTGTTTTAGCCATTCCCTCATGTTCTATTGCTAATTACCTGTGAGGAGAGACCAGCACCATCCTCTCTCCCCACAATGTCCTTTCAGGTAGAGTTGTAGATTTTTTTTAGTTCTGTCTGTCTAACACTAGTCAGATTTCTATCAGATTTGTTCAGAGACCGATTTCTGCACCTACTGGTACTGTTCTGCGCACGACCTGGACAAATATCCCTTAATCACTTCTGCATCAACCATGACACATTTTTTAAAAGCTGTGGAACACCAATTTTTTTTCTCCAATCAATATTTATAGAGCGGGAAGAAATCAGATTGGACAGACAAGACACCATCTGTCAAACACATCTTAGCAAAAGCTAAAAATATACTGTTAATTCCTCCTACAACAGCCACATCCAGAGTAGCCCAATAAAACTTAGGTGAGGATAATGAAATTTCTCAATTTAACAAAATCCCTATGAACTAACTCTTTTGGACACAATAGATTTAAAGACAATTTTCATCCACAATTTTCAAAGAAAAGTGATATACAGACTACAGTTGTCTCAAATAGGGGAAACACTTCCTTCCCACTATACAATCTAAATTAGGTCATGAATAGTTCACGTAAAGAACAATTTTAATTCTGCAGTTAAGAATTATTATGCCATTCCCTACACAGGACATCAGAATATCAAACTACAGCAGCAATAATAGATAATTTTTATACATTCTGGTACCTCTCACAATGGCATAAACTCTAAAACATAAAATACATCACTAAGGAATCATTTTTGGTCCCACTTATCACAAGGCAAATTGAAGTTGTATTCATATAGTAACTGCAGCAGACCCCCAAACTGAACTTCAGATCTAAAATTTGTATTTTATGTTCAGAATGCCCTTCTCCCTCAAATGATAAAATGCATGATGCTGCTTACAGAAAAGAAAGGTCCATAGAAACTGCTACTGCTGCCAGTATCATTATGCAACCTCCGGAGTGGCACAGAAAATGGAAGAAAATGTTGCTTGGTTTTAATGCTTTGTTCTGCATTGGGTTTTTTTGTTCTCTTTTTCTTTTTTTTAGAATTCATTTAAAACTGAAAAGAAATTATTTCCTTAAGTATGTTTTTCTTTTAAGGTATCACATCACACAGAAAATATGATTTGAGATTTTACACTGAAGATTGAAAAGCTGCCCATGCTGCTTACAAAATACACTAAATTTAGTAAAACACTTTGAACCCTCAACAAGGGCAAAGATACATTCTTCTCTGTATCCTTAAAACAAGATACAACTGAAGAAAAGAGAAATCAAATTTTATGGACAGTGAAACAAGGAAAATCTAAGCCTTAGCTCATCATAAGAAAGTAAGCAAAGGCACAATCCCCTCCTCTTGATATTACTTCTAAGCACAGCCTTTGCAGAGAACAAGTTGATTATCAGCACTGTATTTTGCCCACTTGTTCATTAAATGAAAAAATTATTTTTGTATACATACATAAGTGGCTAAATAATTTATACCTCTGCATTAATTATCCATCTGTTGATCAAGTGAGACAATTCATAAGACCCTGTCTTGCATAACACATGTACTTCCTAAACCTATAAACCCACATACGCTTTATAAACCTTACTTAAATGAGGATTCATAATACGCTAGAATTACAGTGAAAATGTTTGTTTTCAAGGATCTGTGCATTTGGTATATTACTCATGTATACAAATGAGAAAAACAAAAATTAGACTTGTATACCTCCTTCTTGCTCCAGTCACCAAAACTGGACTTGCCCCATTGTATTTGTATTAAATAACAATTGACTAAAATAAATGTAAAGACTGAAAATGTTTTTTAAAAAAATCTGAAATTTACACTTTAAACAGATGGCAGCAAGATAGTGATCAATAGAACAATAAATCAATAGTTCTATTAACTCATTCCATCAAGTTGTTATCGAAGTGCCCTCAGTTTGCCAATATTTTCTTTTTATGCTCACCACCACCGGACAACTGTAATGGAGATTCAGAATCTACAGATAATTTTTTACCTTCTGACTGATTGATACAGATGCACATGTAGTCAGAGAGAATTTCTTCCTCCTTTTAATGACTAATTTTATGACAAAAAAAAAACAAAAAAAAAAACCACCAAAAAACCCCAGCTGGATAAAGTAAGAAAACCGAGATGTCAGAAAACACTGCACACTGATTTATCATAAAGAACAAATAAACCTAATGTTGTAGTTTTAATGCTTCTCTACAATTATCACCCATTGTGGGAAAATCCAAACAATTCCACTATAATTTCAGCACTTAAATACATACCCCACCACAAAAATCTTCATTCCTCTTTCCTACAAATTAAATTTATCTAGATCTTTCTTAATTGACATGAGCAACTTGACACTATAATTCTCTCTGCTAGGAAAGCCAAATCAACACCAGTTCGTGGAGTAAAAATTTCAAAGGATACAGGTCATATGATTTGTAGATTAGCCTTGTTAGACATGGTGATCCCAGGGGTCTTTTCCAACCTTAATGTTTCTGTGATTTCTGTGAAATAGAAGCTATATCCACAATAATCCAGCAAAATGGGTAGCAGTGGACAACACAAAAATATCTCATATATGGGCATAAATATCCATCATTGACAAATTCAGAATATATAAATGTAAAAGCGTGTGAAAGAAAAGAGTGGAGGTCATGAGGATGGGGCTGGGCCCTTCGCAGTGGTGGCCAGCAATAGGACAAGGGGCAGCATGTACAAACTGGAACACAGGTTTTACATGAACTTAAGGAGAATCTTCTTTGCAAAGCATGGGAACAGGCTGCTCAGAGAGGTTGTGGAGTCTCTGAGAACTTTCAAAACCCACCTGGACACATTCCTGTGCAACTCGCTCTAGACATACTTATGTTAGCAGAGGAACTGGACTAAATAATGTCCAAAGATCTGTTCCAACCCCTACCATTCTATGATTCAGTCCTGGGCCTTAACTAATAGCCATAATTACACAGATTATGTAAGGAAGCACTACCTATCCAACTAAGTTTAGTATCGCGGTACTTTATCAGGAGAGGGGAGGAACAACACCTCATATTTTCACTACTAACCTTCAGACCCAAAGAGCAGGACCATGGCTGCATAAAAGCTTGAAAAAAACAAATCCGATGCCTGAAATCTTGAAGAACTACTCTCTTACCTTAGAATAGTCAATCTAACAGCTCACTGCTCTCAGCAGGAACCATCCCACTCCTTCATTTCACTCTAGTCCCTCACTTCACACTCTCACTATCATTGAGCAAAGCAATGATGATGCTCTTGTCCTATTTAGGTTTCTGTTGATTTAGATAACTGATCAGGCTCACAAGTGATCAGATGAAGACCAGACCCAGGACAAGGGTATAGTTAGAAGTAGAAGCAGAAAGATGTTAGACTGGCTCAGCAATCTTACCCCTAAACAACAGAAAAGTCTAACATTTGAAGCTTTTGACAGGTGTTGCTTTAATTTCTAGGCACTTTACATTCCAAAGATTTATAGGTGGGCAACAGGAAGAATTCATGCCCCTAGCAATTTTAAATGCAGGTTTTCAAATCTACATAAATGAGTCTTTTTCAGGATGGTCCAGCAGGTAGCCCAATCTCAACACTACAACACTGGATGAGCCTGTTAGGTCAGGCCTTCATAAATCTCAATATGCATGTCTCTTGGTATTCCTGCACCTAGCACAAAATTTCAATCTACCACCCAACTATTAATGCATTTCACAATGACAAAACTGCTTTCTGCCCTCCACTGCTGGCAAGACTAGGTCAGACTTCTGAAACCCTCAATCCCACCAGTGAAACTTCATTTAACACTAGCAAGCAAGTCATATTTTTCCTATCTCTTGCTCATAAGCCACTCAACAGCAAAAGTCCTTAATTTTTATTCTGTGTAGCTATGATAGAAAGATCTCCCTCAACTCTAAAATGAAAACTGAAACCACATTCTTGTCCTTCCCTTAAATCCAGTGAACCCATTTATATCAATACTAAAAAAAACCAAAACATCCAACTAAAAAAAAAGAAAATCAAGATAAATTCTTGCAAGGTTTATCCTAATTCTTTACAAAAAATATTCATCAAAAAGAATAATATCTGCTTTCAAACAATGTTTATCAACCTCACAATAATTTGCCCATAAAATACTTCCCATAAAATGTCAAAAATCAGTATAATCAGTTTATCAGTTATTTCCAACAGAATTCTATGTCTGATAGTCATACAAACATAAAAGACCACTAATTCACAAACAGTTCTTCTGAAGTTCATTCATTTTTTCATGTAAATATACATTTTTAAATTGAAAATAATAAAATAATTTTGATAATGATAGCATGCATCAAGGTTGAAATAACCTTCAACAAGAAAAAGGGTATTGGGCATCCCTATAATTTGTTAATAATATTGGCTGAAATAGCAATTTAGTAGACATGACCTGATCAGATGAAAAGTAGTTTTTTAAACCTAATATTATCTGTAGTATAATCAATGCCGACAACACAGCAGTCAGCTCAACAATAGATAAAACATGCCAAAGTTATTCCAAAAAATTTTGACAGAGTTCATCTACATTAAAGCAGTAAATTCACAACAAAGTTTCCAAATACCATAATAATTTTTTTTTTAAAATCACATTTGCCTACAGGAGTTCTGAACTTCAAGACAAAACATCTAATTTATGAGCTCTGCACAAAACTAGCTTTGCCTGTGTGTACAACCAACATACGGCCTACCAAGATTCCAACCAGGCAGTATTTGTTCCTCATTCAGCAATTCACTGAGCATAAAATTTCAATACAGGAACAGTAAGCCAATAATAACAAAATAAGCACTTAAATTTCAAACTGAAAGACCAGTAAAGATAGATATTACAATGGCATCTACTGGGAAATAAGCAAGAGGAAAAGTGGATAGCATGTATCAAGCCCATAGTTCAGAGTACATCACTATAAATTTGACAGAGCAAACTGTTCGTTACACCTGGGAACCAGGAAATTAAGATTTCTCACTGAAACAGGCACGACTGATTTGCAGGAACATAGTTCATTTGCTCCAAGTTAAAAATGCCAGCCTAACTTGTGAGAGCCCTGAAAATAGAAAATGCTTCAAATTCACTGTGCTGTGATTACATGCTTCATCTGCAGATATGCAGTTCTGCTGGATGAAGTTTGAGTACCTCAATGACTAGAGTTCCAAGTACAAGTATACAAGAAAATTTACAAAATTTATATCACTAAGCAAGAGGTTAATTTCAGGTGCACAATTAAGTGTAAAAACATAGTATTTGAAAACAAAATCCAAGAAAAAGCAGGCCAGCTGAGTGGACTCTAGACAGACTCTACTGAAAATTTGCTGCAAATTATGGCACTTAATGTTTTCTCCAAGAAAATATTCCGCTGAACGTAACAGTAAGTTTGCACTTGCCCAAAGCACTGACTGGAGAAGCTCTTTTCTTACACAGTGCACCATGGTGGTGCACCTCTTCCTGCCTTAAAACCTACAGCACTAAGCCACAAAGATTACTAACTGCAAATGCAAGAAAACATGAGCAAGAGAATGAATTTTTGAGAGCTCATTAACTGTTGGATGCAGAAGCCTGCTTCTCTGAATTACAATTCTTGATCAATATTATTCATTGATAACAATCTGAAAATAAAACTATAGAAGGGAACAACTGGAATGTCACTTGTTACTAACATTTAGGGTTACAAAACTTTATAGAGAAACCTGCATATTTACAAGTTTTATTTTCCTCCCTATATATACAGTATTACCACCAGCAATTCCCATTGCCACTAATAAAATGGCTTATGCTATTTTCACATCTACTCAATAGAGAATCAATCCTATCCTTCCTGAACTCCAGGCTGAACTTCTGACACTATTAAATGCATTAAATTAGCCTTCCTGGCAAAATGCAGCACAGTTAATGCAAAGGAAAAGTGGATTTGTTAAGTGATTAATACTGCAACTTTGCCAGCTACACTGATTCACTCAAAAAGAAATAGTCAACACAGTCCTGCATTAAAACCTACCAACCTAACAAGCAGCTCACTGTAAAACTTGAGTATAGAAAGACATGTAATAACAATTTGTGCAGCCATTTAATATATTTACGAGTCCAATAGGCATATACCGTGCTACTTCAGAAGATTTTTCATACATCTGACAATGCAAGTGAAGATACCCAACTCCTTCAAGCATTAGTATTATTACTTGCTCCGTTACAGAGTCCACCTCAAAGGCACATGGAGAAAAAAGGATTGTGAAACCACTTTCAGGCTTAACATTCAGAGGGCACCAGAGAGGAGACACTGAAAAAAGCAGTAAGACTCTCACTCACTCAGCCAATTACTTCAAATCTGCAGAAAATATAATTTCTTGAAATCAAAAGAACATTGGCCACATACAGTCTTATCAATCGCTTAGTTTCCCCTTAGTTTTGGGGACTTAGTGGTAATCACACACACAATCACTACAGTGAGGAAAGACCTTCAAGATCAACAAGTTCAACCATTATCTAACTCTTACCAGGGCCACTACTACACCATATCCTTGAGCACCATACCTAGACAGCTTTTAAATACATCCAGGGATGGTGATTCAACCTCTTCCCTGGGGAGTCTGTTCCAGTCTTTGATAACCCTTTCGTTATAGAAGTTTTTCCTAATGTCCAACCTGAACCTCCCCTGGCATAACTCAATGCCATTTCAACTGTGATTTCTGAGAACACCCACTTCTCTACAACACAAATAAATGCTAACATAAATGGAGTGTACCAAAGCAATATCCCCTCCAGCATATGTCTTGGGTTTATGCAATGCGGCTTCTCTACAGGAAGAGATCACGACCTTCTCCAAAGTCAGAGCCAATTCTAAACCAGCTCCAAACAGACCCACCACTGGCCAAACCTGAGCCCGTCAGCAATGCTGGTGGTACCTGTGATAACGTATTTAAGAAAGGATAGAAAACACTGTGAAGCAGCTGCAAGAATGAGGAGTGAGAAAAACATGAGAGAAACAACCCTGCTGACACCAGGGCAGAAGGATGAGGAGCAGTTTCCAGGCACTGGAGCAGAGATTCCCCAGCAGACCATGGTGAAGGACCACAGTGACTAGACTGTCCATCTGTAGCTGATGGAGGACCACAGTGGAGCAGGTATCTACACTACGGCCCATAGAAGACCCCATGCTGCAACTGGTGGATATGCTCTGAAAGAAGCTGCAGACTGTAGAGAGCCCACATTAGAGCTCCTTGCAGAAGATGACACCTCTGGAAGAAGCCCACACTGGAGCTGCAGCCTATGGAGAGAAGTTCATGCAGGAGCAGGTTTTCCAGCAGGAACTATGGCCAATGAAAGACCCACACTGAAACATTCTGTTCTTGCAGGACTGTACACCACTGGACCCACAGTGGAGCAGTTCTTGAAGAACTGCAGCCCATGGGGAGGACTCATGTTGGAGGGATCCCACAGTCAAGCAGGAAAAGTGTGTGGAGAACGGAGCAGCAGAGATGAAGTGTTGTGAATTCATCACAATCCCCCTTTCTCCCCTACCCCACAGCACTGGAGAGGAGGTAGAAGAGTTGGGAATAAAGGAGTTAAGCTGAGCCTGGGAAGGAGGAAGAGGTGAGGGTATGGTGAATTTAGTTTTGCATTTGTTTCTCACTATCCTACTCTATTTCTAATTGACAATAAACTAATATTCCCCAAGTCAAATCTATTTTGCCCATGATGGTAACCAGTGAGCAATCTCCCTGTCCGTATGTCAACCAACAAGCTTTTTATTCTTACTTCCTCCTGTTGCTCTGCTGAGGACTGAGTGTGAGAGAATGGTTTGGTGAGCACTTAGCAGACAGTCAAGATTAACACACACTATTGCATACCACTGCAATTTTAAAATTACATGATTTTTATGAAGTCCTACCTACTGGCCTGGTGGGCCAGATACACCTATGTATTCATCCATTTCACTTACAAGATGCTATAGCATATTGTTCATGTATCTATTATTACTGTTTTACCAGTTTCCTAGTATTTTCAAAGACTTTCAACTTGTCAGCATCTTCCTGATATTAATTGCAGCTAATCAATATCCACTTTCATGCCTGCAGAAGTGTTCCTAAGTTTAATCACCCAAGACAGATTATAAAAGAAACAAGTTAAGGACTGAGAGGTTGAAAAGAACTTTTCTGTGATACTCACATTTCGGACAGTTAAATTTTACAAATGTAACTCTTGCCTTTGTTAAGGTGATATACATCTTCAGTAAAGAGAATAGGGATCTCTCTTCAACTTGTTTATAAACCATAATACCTGGAATTCCCTATGTATACAAGCTATATACTAGCACTGGTCATCACAAGCAACTCCACAGAAAGTTCACATCACACTACTAAAGCTGTAACCATGAAGTAGCTATTTGAAAGGATCACCATTTCTGTAATTTAGAACCAACAGATGCCAGGAGATGCTGCCTTCTCTTTTTCTACTTACTAGAAGATGCTTCCAGACCTACAGCTACTTGGTTTTGCTTTGAAAGTGTAAGTAAAACTAACAGATATGCAGAAAACAACTACGAAATTCACTGATCTATGGAATGTAGTAAAATCACTGAAAAACAAGTAGTTTTCACCTCTATGTCTATTTAAATAAAGGTATCTACAGGAGCTGAAAGTAGGGACATCTAATAACCAGAAGGATGGAATATTAAGCACAGGAATAAAAATTCCCTTCCCATCCTTTCCCTACAAACACCAAAAGGCTGTTTCTGTATGTAAAACACAACACAGTCATGGCAACCTGAGGACTATGAAGAGTGAAAAATCAGAAGCTCACTCATCCTTTATGGTCTCTGCTGCTGAGAAATAAAGCACATTTATCTTGAAACACTAAGCAACACAAAGCCTTTTATAGCGAAATCTGGATAGTACAGTACAAGGAAATCCTATGCTCCATCTGAAAGCTGAGCAGGGTGCAGAGGTTGGTCTTTTCACTCAATTCTGCATGCAAACTTTGGCGGTAGGACTTCCTCCCACCCTGAATCTGTTCATGCTAGACACTTACTGGCTGAAATGCCTCCATCTGGTAATTTCTTCTGAGTATTGTGACAAAGAGTTAACAGACAAAAGCATTCAGTTACTCTAGAAAACTTCACAAAATAAAAAGCTGAGGTTTTAAAAGAACAATGATAATGAGAAACAACAGACTATTCCAGAACAGACTTGTACAGGACACGATCAAAGGAACTTGATGGTCCAAGATAGTGTTGGGATTATGTTGGGATATCAGTAACAAGATGTGCAAATTACATAATTCCTTGGTCTCATTACTTCATAAGTAGATATTTTCTTTGGAATACTGCTGAACAAAAGTAACGCAGGAATAGGAAAATTTTGTAAACACGACGCGCTGTGCAGCAAAACAACTTTCTGCTTTTTATGAAAAACCCAGATAAGTCAACGCAGACTACGAATATCTTTTTTGTATCAAGGACATCAAATAAAGTGAATAGAATTACTCTGTTACACAGTTTTGACTGAGACTGAACTTGGTAACAGAAGACACAGGACTAGTACATAAAGCAGTAAACAGGCAGTATAGAATTTAACCTGTGACTGACATTGTGTCAGATACCACAAAAATGTATTCCTAAATAAAAATGCCTACCTTCCCTTTCTCTTTAAAAGAAACATGATTTCTCCAAGTTATTAGAAAAATGAAGACTTTCTTGGCAAGAAAAGTTACTCGATTTCTGTAGCAACACAAGCAAATTAAAGCAAGCAATTATTCTTAAAACTGGATTATTAAAGTAGAATCATAATCACAAAAAAAAATTATTAAGCTACTTGCTGTAGCATGCAAGTTGAAATTATACTAAGTTTTTCTTCTAGCAATTTATTGTCCTATTTAACAAAGCAGTGTCCCTTGAAAAACATCACCTTTCTAGGTAACTGATTGGCTTGTGAAAAAGTTTAAATAGAAAATATTTTTAAATTGGTGAAGAAAAATGAAGGGGAAAACCCTTTCCTTCCCCCCAACACACCCCCTACCCCCCCCCCCCCCCACACTCCCCCAAAGCAGCAGCCTTTTGTCTTTCATTGCTGCAGGTCCATTTATTACATATGTGCTGCATGGTTAGGCCACACCTCGAGTACTGTGTCCAGTTCTGGGCCCCTCAGTTTAGGAAGGATGTGGACTTGCTGGAACGTGTCCAGAGAAGGGCAAAAAAGTTGGGGAGGGGTTTGGAACATAAGCCCTATGAGGAGAGGCTGAGGGAGCTGCAGTTGCTTAGCCTGGAGAAGAGGAGGCTCAGGGGAGACCTTATTGCTCTCTACAGCTACCTTAAGGGAAGTTGTAGACAGACGGATGCTGGTCTCTTCTCCCAGGCAACCAGCACCAGAACAAGAGGACACAGTCTCAAGCTGCACCAGGGGAGGTTTAGGCTGGATGTTAGGAGGAAGTTCTACACAGAGGGAGTGATTGCCCATTGGAATCGGCTGCCTGGGGAGGTGGCGGAGTCACCGTCATTGGAGGTGTTCAGGAGGAGACTTGATAGGGTGCTTGGTTGCATGGTTCAGTTGATTAGGTGGGTTGGATTAGTTGATAGGTTGGATGCGATGATCTTGAAGGTTTCTTCCAACCTGGTTTATTCTATTCTATTTCCTATCATTTTCCACAAAATTTTAAGATGATGTGCTCTAATGTATCACAGACTCAAGGGAAGGATAAAAATTTATGTAACATTCCCTGTTGCTAAAGTAATTGAGCTCACTCAGTATCAGTCATCATTTGGATAAACACTGCCAAAATTTTCAAGATGGATTTTTCATTCTGTAAGCAGAAGTGAAACAAGTTGCAGCCAGCACAACTCTACTATGAACTAGCAATTTCCACATTAAGGGATCACACATTCAATTATTTTAAATCTGCCATGATACTGCCAAAAGGGCAAAAGAGAAAAAACACATTCCCCTTAGTACTAAACTTTTATTCTATTAATTTTCTATTAAACTGACCTATGCCTCCTCTGACATTTGCAACAATTTTTGTACTTGACAAGAAAACTTCAAAGCACCAACTGGCACAAAAAGCAAAAGGGACTAGCTTGTCTATTGACAAATATAGTCCAATGACATGTCTTGAATGCCCCCATCACCACACTGCCTATCATCCTGCAAAGGAAGTTTAGATTTCAGGCACATTTTGAGCCTCCTCTGAATCTCAAGAATATTCAGCAATGAAACACTCATGATTACAGACAAATTAATTCATGTTCACTATGTAACTTTCTGGACAATCTCTTCCACATATTCCAAGCAATCACAAGTACATCTTCACCACGAAATCCAAGGCTAATATTTTGAATATATTTTGGACTTAAATGGACACAATATATTTGGAATAGGAAGTATTATTAGAAACAAAATCACCAATACCCAACTAACCAATAGTTACATCCACTTAACTATTTCTATTCTTGAAGGGGAATACAAAAATCCACCTTTGTATACATGTCTTGTGCAGGAGTTTATTTAGGCCTGGCACTGTGAAGTTTATTCCCTGACAGATTTATTACTGAAACACTCACACCACTAAATCCAGAAGCTCCTCTTCTCTACAGTAACCTTACTCTATGGTCTCTCAGCCTATTGCACAGATGATGTCCTTCATTCTCTGCTTGCTTAAAATTTAAACATGTTCATGATGTGACCCATGCGACACCTCACAGTCAACGCTCGCAACACAATTTCATACTTTCATTCTCACCTCCCCCATAAAGCTCTCTGTTGTCACAATGCTTGAATAAATTGCCAGTAGTCAGGGTATTGCTTTGTGGTGGCCAGAATCCATCAGGCTGACCAAGAGTGCCTCATTCTTCTCCTTCACTCACCATCTGTCTGTATCTATCTCTTATTATCTTAGGCTGCCCTTACAGACTGTATGCTGTCTGGGGCAATAACCCATCTTTTCTATTCTTTATACAAAAGAGCATGGAGTCCTCTGTAGCTTTTATTAAAAAAAAATCAAAATTGAGCTGTTCAATAGCACTATTTAAAACTTTGATTTCTACAAAGAACACAAAAAAAGGCCAGAGAAAGAACAAAAATCCCAAGCTACATCCAGTTCAGCCTTCCAACACTACTATTCCAGAAATACCATCTCCCTAGTTTTCAAAAAAGCATAGATTTAAATACATGTCATAATGTAAGAGAAATATATTGAAATCTTTTCATAAAAGTGCAAAAGTCACACTAATTTAATATAGAAAAGGTTATTACATAATACATCTATATAACATCATTCTAATTGATAAATGTTGTAAATGACCCAAAATATGCATGTTGTTCTCTCTAGAGGACAGCTTTTCAACAATTCAAAAGAAACAATTAGAGCTTTTTCACAGAGACATTTTAAGTATTGTGTTATTACTGGTTAAATATTCTTTCCCATTTTCACGGACTGAATGATCTTGACACAGATCTCAATCCCGCTTGCCCTTTGAAAACACACAAGCACTCTCCACTTAGCAGACTGAAAGCACAGACCCTTTGTACTTTAGACACTGCCACCACAAACCCATGTTCCCCTAGTTTCTTTCACTCAGACTCTTCTTGTTTCATTTTGGTGGAAATTAATTTGGCCTATCAACGTAGACTAACAATATTTTACTTCTCTTCCTAGTGAAAACAGAAAGAGAGAAAAGCCAAAGTCCTAACGACAACTTGGCTGCAGAGTGGTGACCGCAAAAATCACACACTGTGATAGCAACTTGCGCATTATCTCCTTCTTCACATTTCTCTATCAATCTCTACTAGATCCTGCACCTATGACTTGGTAGTTGCCTTTCCTATAGAATACTGCAGTCCCGCTTGAGAAGGGAAATATAAACCGACAGGCATATCCCGATTAAAACGCATGTCATTGGGCTCTGAATTAACAAGCAGAAACACTGTATTTACAGGAATGAGGCATCTTCCTAGCGTCAGCAAAAGAGTGGAAGGTGGGAAGGGAACGAACGAAAAGGAGCGACAGAGACACAATCCGCAATAAATATTCAATATAGTCACAAATTGGAAGAAATTTAATTTAGAAATCGATTACATATTTAAACGCCTCGTCACGACGGGGTATTTCACGCTGGAGGTGAACCAGGTTTCCTCCTCTCCAAGCCGAAGCAGCCGGTGTCACTCGCCTATCAACCTCCCATCGCCAAGAGGTGCCGCGATCCTGCTCACCTCATCTGCCCGCCGACCCTAGGGCCGGGCAGCGGAGGCAGCCCCACGACAAATGACACAGGAGAAGAGGACACTGCCCAGCCGGAGCTGCCCCATGCCCCCTCCTCGCCGCCGGGGCCGCCGCGGGGCCGGGGACCGTTAGGCGGAGACAGCGACCGTTAGGCGAGGACGACGACCGTTAAGATGCGCGCGGCCCGCCCCGCCCGCCGCACCTGGATGTAGTTGGTCTCGCAGTACTCGGCCACCCGCTCCAGGTTCGTGTAGCTGTCGAACAGGGCCCGGCGCCCGCCCGGGATCTCCTCCTCCAGCAGCATCTGCAGCTCCGCCATCTTCACATCCTCTCACCCCGTACCGTTCGTCCGATCCTCCTACTACGCCCCTCTCCGCCACAGGCCCACCCTGCGTGCTCTCGCGCCGCACCCCCTCCACCCCCCGGCGCTGCCACCGCCCGGGCCCGGCCTCGCGCCGCGGGCAGGGAGCGCGCCAGACCCCCACCGCGGCGGGGGCGGGGCGCGGCCAGGCAGCACCCTATGCGCACGCGCACGGCGGCTCACACCCACTTCCGGTGTGGCAGGGGGCGGTGGGCTGTATCCGGGGTAGCGGTGCGCAGCGGCTGGTGGCTGCGAGGCCCAGCTTCAGAGGTGGAGCCGGAGCCCTCCCGCCTCCTTCACTGTGAGCTTTTCGTAAGAAAAGCCGCTGGAACGAGCGACTCTGGCGTTCTTTTGTCAATGGAGGTGTTTTTTTCAGTGGCCGTTTGCAGGTGAGGGTCCGGCGCCTGCACTCTGTCCACAGAGGGGAGGGGTACGGAGGCAGCTGCAGAAATATCCCAGCTTTGTCTAAGGGGAGCGTATTTGTCTCTGAAATGAGCTTTTGTTGTGATTACTCTGCTTGTGTTCTCATGAGGCTCTTCACGCCGGCTGTCTCTAGTGCAGCTCTGTTACTTGACGTGCGTTACGTACTCCGGTAAGACGCTCTGATAATCACTTTCCCAGCCTTCATGTTACCGATGTTCTGTGATAGTCAGCAGCTAGAGAAAACCTGGTACTGTAGGAAGTTGTTCCCACACCTTGGAAGTTGTTAAAAGGGCATCCAGCTAGAGATATTTGGCCTCCAGATGACTTCCAGAATTACAGGTTGCAATGGCCTAGCCTTTGGGCCAGCACTTGGACATGTCTTCCCTTGCAAGAAAAATGAGATGGGAAATCACTGCCCTGAGGGATATCTGCCTGGTGCCAGTACCCATGCTCCAGTGCAGGGCTGTGCTAGCATAGTGTCAGACTGCCTGCAGCTCTCCACAACAGATGCTGACATCCTCTGCCCTAAGACAGGACTGAAGAGGTGTCATGCAGCCTCGCTTTTGGTGCCCTCTATCCCCAAAGTTTATAAAACATGAGTTATGCATCCAAAAATACTGAGTTTGCTATAAAGACCTGGTGTCAGCCCTGGTGCTGATTGTTAATGTGCCTTTTGAAAGAGCTGATCTGAGCCTTTGCTGTAAAGTCTCCAGGAAGAAACGCCAACTAAATCAACTAACACAGGACTGCTGTACAGTGTGAAGCTCCAAGCCTTGTCCAACACCACCATGAATCAGCCATAGCCAGACTTTCCCACCTCACCCTAGGGCCTGCAGCAAACAAATAACACTTTTGCTCTTGGCAGTAGGGTCCACACTCCCTTCACAGTAGCTTCAGCTCTCACATCGCATCTGCTGCTGCAGCTGTGGGGGTTGCTTATGCCCACACCCTCAGGACTCCACATTTTTGCCAGGCTGGAAGCAGGCTGAGGTTTTCCTCTCTGTTCGCTTCTCAGGTGTAAAGTCAAGCTGTCATTTGGCATCTCCACAGTAAACCTGTATGATCCTTCCCTTGGCAAAAGGAAAAAACTGTGAAGATGTAGAGAAAAAGGTTCTTCAAAGATGCTGTTAATAGTTTTAACTTGGATTAGCAGCACCAGACTGTAGGGAGGAGGAACTGTTGTGTCATCTTCCCTCTCTGCTTTTAGGTACCGAGTGGAAACCTGCAAGAGCCCAACTGCTCTCAGATCTGAACTCAACATCAGCAAATCTTACAGGAAGCTCCCACCTGCAGGTCTGGCACCTCTTGACCCATCAGTGGCCCTGCTGGTGGTTTTTGTCGTGTAAGAAAAAGCATTTTCTGAAATATGTGCACACAGCTGTTCACCAGGCATACTTGTCTGCATAATGAGGTGCTTGTTATCACAGCGTGTGTACATTTTAATAGAGTACTCTTCTGTGTATTTAAATTTAAAGAGCCCTCCTTTCAGAATAATGGCCATCCTATAATCCTCTGTAACCCATACCAAAAATAATTAGAAATAGTGTTTAAATTAGACCAACTTAATCCAGCTACCACTTCCCTAAATTTACATAAGTGACTTCCTATCTGTCAAGTGATGTGCTAAACTAATTTTCAGTTGTCATGCTCCCTCAGCCCTGATTGCAGTATTACACACCAGCTTTTCTGACGTTTCACTTTTGCAAGTTTGCTTTGCGGCTACAACAGTTAGAACCACTTTCTGAAGTCTTTGTTTCTTCCTGTTTGTAATTAAAGTTCAGATTTCTAGGTACTTGTGTAACTCCAGGAACTTGCCCTCTGGAGCTCAGTGAATCCTGTCCTGTTTGTAATCATACTTTTGGCACATAAACCATTTTTTATAAGTTTTTCTTATGGCTTTGCGTATTTGCAAGAGCCATCAAACCATTGTGTGTTGTTCCTAGAGTTATCGTAACTCCCCTGCATGGGAAAGAGAATAAATGACATTTGGGAAGTTTTCCTTCCTCCTTCCATTACACACCAGGTCGAGTAATCTCCTTTCACAAGTCTGTGAAGGCAGCTCCTCTTTGCACAGCTTGTGTTCACTATTACAGTCTGCATCTCTCACCTCCAAACTGCTCTGAACTGCTGCTTGATTAACACTCAGGACCATTTCAGCCCTTTCTCTCACCCGCAGCTATTTTTGACAGTATGCAATAATAGCTAACAGGAGATGGGGACTGATGGCCCCCCATCAGTCACAGCAGCCTCATCCAACTCGGCCTCAGTCTGGTTTGACAGTATTTATGTGCAGAAGGCAGCCAGGCCTCCCCAAGTTGTCTCCTCTCAGAGGGAACGTAAAGACAGCTCTGACTCAGATGAGCGACCTTTTAGCAGGAAAGAGAGTCTAAGCTATACCCATCCTACTAAAAACTAGTCAAAGTCACAACCTCTGCAGCCTGGAATATAAGACAGGACCCAAATGACCATCTGTCATGTCAGTACACAAGGTTTGATCTGATTCGTACAGGTATAAGGGTTTTTTGCAGCCTATTTTCATAGAATCACAGAATGGTTTGAATTGGAAGAGACCTTTAAAGGTTGTCTAGTTCAATCTCCCTGCAAGTGAACAGGAACATCTTTAATGATACCAGGTTGCTCAGACCCTCCTCAAAACTGACCTGTGTGTTTCCAGGGATGGGGCTTCTACCACCTTTCTGGGCAACCTGTGCCAGTGTTTCACCATACTCATTGTAAAAAATGTCTCCCTTATATCTACCCTCTTTTAATGTAAAACCATAATCACTTGTCCTGTTCCAACAGGCGCTGATAAAAAGATTGGCTCCCATTTTTTTTACAGGCCCCTTTTGAGTACTGAAAGATGGCAGTAATGTCTCCCTGGAGCCTTCTCTTCTCCAGGCTGAACAACCCCAACTCTCTCAACCTTTTTTCATAGGAGAGGTATTTCAGCCTTCTGATCATTTTTGTGGTCCTTCTCTGAAGCTGTTCTAACTCCATGCCTGTTCACACAGGCCCACTTCTCAAACTTGTAGAGGTCCTTCTGGATGGCATCTCATCCCTCAGGTGTGTCAATTGCACCACTCACCTTGGTGTCATCTGCAAGCTTGCTGAGGGTGTACTTGATCACGTTATGTAATTGATAAATATATCTCCACAGAATGGTCTCTGTTGGAAAGGACCTCCAAAAATCATCTAGTCCAACCCCATCTGCAGTAAGCAGAGGCATCTTCAACTAGATCAGGTTACTCAAATCCCTGTCGAACCTCACCTTGAATATTAAGCAGATATTAAATAGGTCCCAGTATAGACCCCTGAGAGACACTACTTGTCACCAGTATCCATCTGGACATTGAGCTGTTGACTGCTACCCTCTGGATGTGACCACCCAACCATATTTCACTGAACAGCCAGCCCATCAAATCCATCTCTCTGATTTAGAGTGAAGGATGTTGTGAGGCCCCATGTCAGGTCTGATAGACTTATTTACATTCAGGTTCCTCAGCTAGTCAGATACCAGCCTTAGCTAGTAGACTTCTACAGGGATGGAGCCAAGCAGGGTGTGCAGCTGGGATGTACAGCAGCTTGTGATACTCATTTCAAAAGCCCTGATCAGACTACTGCTTCCCCAACCAGGGAATGGAATTGCTGTGGGAGACATCCCTAGCATAGGGTCAGAGGTCAGTGGTTGGAAGGCCACAGGTTGGTCACCCTTCACTTAATGGAGTCTAGGGTTGAGCCATTACTGATAGATTAATGAAGCTGAGCTCTGCTGTTCAGAGTAATCATACAAGCCTGTGCATACCCTTGGCCTCACAGAGATTTATCTGGATCAGGAACACCAAGGCAATTCATCCTCTCTAAACAGCCTCATTCCCTGCTCTGTGTGATCACTACCCATGGGGCCCAGATACATGTTAGTTCCCCTCCTCTCTTCTCTGTGCCTTCCTGCAGTATGTATTTGCTAAATATAATTTGACAGCTTACTTTCGCAGGTCCACAGCCTCAACACCCATGCAGTTTCTCTGTGCCAAGAGCTCTACTTTACAGTCAAGCCATAGTCTCCCTCCTAGCTCATCTTGCATAAAGAATGAGCACATCCTCATGTCCTCTTTCTTTTCATACCCATTACTGCTGCTGGAAGGGGCTTGCACAGCCATTTGCAGCAGCACATCCCTCAAAAATCTGTCAGCCTCAGGGCCGCATAACCAAGAGTTAACTGTTGCAGTTGTTTTCTAATACCAGCTAGCCTTCAGCTCTAATCACTTTGTCTCTTCCACTAGTTCCACTTTTATTTTAATTCTAAGTCTCACTGAAGCCATCATACATGTGCAATTTTATTGCATAAAGGGGCTTTCATATCAAAGTCTTTATCTTACTATGCTATAGTACATCTCTGCTTCACCAGCTTCATAAAGTGCTGTATTCCTCCAGTGTGCACCCACTGAAATGTCATTGAAATCTGCCTTCTGGTTGTATTACCTAACCTATTGCACACTGCATCTCAAAGGCTTCTTATTATT
Organism: Dryobates pubescens; assembly: GCF_014839835.1. NCBI lineage: Eukaryota > Metazoa > Chordata > Aves > Piciformes > Picidae > Dryobates > Dryobates pubescens. The sequence continues at coordinate 29,085,141 of NC_071613.1, forward strand.
CATCCCAGAAAAACCTGGTCATTGTCAGTGTACATGACACTTCCAACCAAAGGGCTCATTTAGCCACTTGCTAGCTGTACCCCTTGACTGAGGAATCCAGACTAATTATTACAGTACTGAGTGTCGTTTATACGTTGCTAACATGAAGAGATTATTTCAGGGCACAGACTGGCTATCATCTCTGATTTGTAGGAAGAGGAGCAAATATATATATATGGTGTACTTTTGCTCCTCTGCTGGCAATCTGATTTTTGAAGCTGTTTTCACACAAAGGAAAAAGCAGAATGGAGAAACCCTTACCTTAAAAAAATGGCTGGGAGCTCAGTGAACTCAGCAGCTCTTAGGATATACCTGCAGTAGCCTTCCCCCTCCCTTGCCTCCTGAGGAACCAGCAGTATTTCTCACAGTTTTCCATTAACTACTTTTATTATCTGAACGTCTGCCTACGTGAGTAATTGAGTGAGTCACATCAGCAAAAGATTTAGTGAAGTTTTATGAGGAGGCTGCACTGTAAAATTTTTAAAAATCACAGTTTAATTTACAGAATGAGGATTTTTAGCTGTGGTGACAATTTCAAGACCAGTGCTGCAGTAGTGGGAGAAAGAAACACAGAGGTGATAGGATTTCCAGTTCTTGAGGGTAGCTGAGAAAATGTGATTGCTCAGCTTGGTTTTCCACACTGTAAAATACATGAGGACTAATGCAGGATGTATGTTTGCAGTATTTTGCTTTTATTATATAAAAGTCACCATCAAGCTCCCTCAAGCACAAAAGAGATTCACTATGAACTATGGTGTATATATAGCAACAGACCCTGCCTAGTTATCACTGCTGGGATGTGAAACTGGAGGCCTGATGCAGCAAAACCTCTGTATCATTTCCTCCTTCTTTGCATTATGACAATACTAGACTTACAAAGACACCTAGGCATTTAAGTAGCCAAGCGGGTGCTTTTGGGGGTATTTGAAAGCCAAACACCTAAACAGCTTCCAAAATTTAGCTTCTAATGACTGAAAGCCACAACAAATATTTAAGTGCAACTATGCTAGGCCAACATATGAATAGCCAGTGTATACAATGCAGTCACACAGCATAAATAGGAGTCACAGTCATACAAAGGTTTGCAACCCCAAGCCTATGCTTGTGGTTAATTTAGAGCAGACTTGGCAAGCAAACAATTTGCTCTTCCCTTTTAGAAGAACAGTATCACAATAACATCAAGGTGAAGGCTCTGGCAAATTTAATACGGATTCTGCACAGCAGAAGGACTAAGGGCTTCAAACTCTCTGTTCCCAAACATCTTGCTCAGCAGTGAATGTAAGATGGCTGCAACTGTTGGTCCAGTTGGTTTCCCATCATATGTGATGCTGTATTCTCACAGGCATCCCTGTCAGTTACCATTAACTCACATGGCTCACTCCTCTCCTCCCAAGGTACCTCTCCCCCATTCAGACTCTTGGAAGAGCTTGCAAAAGCAGGACAGCCACCTGACAAAACCCAAGCATGTTCAGTAACAAATCTGCCATACCTTTCTCCTCAAGGACAGTTGCAGGTGGTAGCCAAGCTGCCAGAAGGCAGGGGGTTTGGGCCTGGAAACTGCATTTGTGGAAGCTTAGAGCTATGCGAAAATGCTCATATATGTAGCAACAGGTCAGCATTCTTCCTTTCCCTTGCACTGCAGTCATCCAGTTATTGCTGTCTAATGCACATGCTGCCCTGAATTCTGTCACTGTACCAGGCTGACTTACAAGCACTCAACAATGGAATAAGACTCAGCTTGTGACATACTGGATACTAAGCCTGCTAAGCAGGGACTGGAATTGCTGCATTTGTTATTTAGGTATCACAGAGCTCCTCCATCTTCCAGGATTCAGCTGTAAGGCAAATACATGGAGCTATGTCATCGGTGTGCAACACAAAATACCACAGTGGTCTTAAAGAGATAGGATGAACATGATCTATATAATCAATAACTCACAGCTAACAAGCCCTCATATTATAAACTTTGCTTTTTCCAACATCCTTATTTGCTTCCCCTCCCTCACCCCAAAAGATAAATGGCCAAATATGATTGGTTTTCCTTTTATTGTTCCAATAGATACTTGTTCTTTCCTGGATTCATGGGAAATGTGGTCAGGGCAAGAGTCTTAACGGATGAATAGCACTTTCTCTTTTACATGTGGCTCTTCATTCCCTCCCAGTCTCCCCTTTCCCAAGGCTCCTGAACACAAAGTACTTGTAGAAATCATTCAGTCCAACGCTGAAACACAGTCCCTGAACCGGCAGTACACAATGTTGGAGCATCTCATTCCATCAGTTAAATTGAAGAACTGACTCTGGCTGATGGCTGGTCCCAGCAAGCTCTCTTTTAAAAAAGACAGCCAGGACCTTCTGCTGAAAGCTCTGAAGGGGAAGATGATCGCTTTACCCTTGCTGCAGTGTCTGAGTCATTACTGAGTTGGAAGCAACTGTTAAAAAAAAAAAAAAAAGTGCTTTTTTTGGTGAGACTACAAAGTTGGCAGCCAAGCAGGCACAGCATTGGATGTCTCACTGCCAGGCTTGTGAGAGAGCTGACCTGCCTGGGTGCCAGCAGGGAGGTGAGAGCAGAGTGTGCCAGTGCCCAGGAGCTGGTTACTGCAGAGACTAGAGCAGATTAGCTTCAGAGAGGTTCAGAGGTGGCCCCAGCACTAATACCCCACAGAGCGAGCAAACGCTTCCTGCCCAGTAGTGTCACTGGAGCATCAGTTGCCCACCTGGAGCAATGTTTCACTGTCGTCAAGTGACACCGGTGACATGTTTTGCTAGTTCTTCTGCCCTTCCAGGTCTGCATCCTCTCCTCTCTGGCCAAAGCAAAAGGCTACCTTATCATCACTACTATCATTTATAATTACGACTTTGCTCCAAGTTATACTGGTTTTAATGTAGAATCCTGCAAGATTTGTCCTTGTGACTTTTTTTACTGGCCTGGCATTGATCTATTTAAACTACTTTTCCCATTAAAGTGATGATCAAGTGCTTGTGCCAGAGATGTTGGTGCAGATGCAAAACTATGACTGATGCTTTTTGCCTCCTGGAAGCATGGCTTTTCTTTACAGGAGAATTACCATTGGAGCAATTGCACGTACTTCATTTTTCTTGGGTTCAAGCTCCTCTGTAAAAGAAATAGAAATTACCTAAAAAGTAGGGGAAACATTCTTTCACTCAAGCCCTCCTCCAAATCTTTTTGTGGGAAACACAACTGTGTTTTGAATGCTGAAATTCACACAGATTTTAAAATACTTATCTTTAAGGAATGTTGCCATGGAAACCCTTATCTTCTTTTCCTTCCCCACCCTCCATATGCGAGGAGCATTTTTTTTCCCCTGCATGTGGTAGTTCCTCTTCCCGGTCTGCTACCACCAAAAACCCAGCATTGAATTTTAAGGGATGTCAAGTAGGCCTTTTGTTTACCTGAAAAGCAATTGCCAAAAACCAGTCCTGAGCTCAAGTAGAGAGAAATGCCAAGATAGGTACATACTCTCAGGCTCCAGAGAAAGATGTCTGGAATACTTTCCAGCAATTTGTGCTTTGGGCAAGTGGAAAGAAGCAGCAAGAGCTGCCACAGTAATTACAACAGTTCCACTTCCTTGTGGCATACCCACAAGTGATTGAGATTTTTCATCTTACTGGGAGCTTTTTCTCCCTTTTGTCACCCTTGATAAAAGAGTAGGGAAGCAGTGGAAGTTCTGCATCCTCCTATACTGGGTTTGGCTGAGCTGGAGTTAATTCTCCCATAGCATCTTTCTAGTGCTGTGTTTTGCAGTGATCTAGCTGGGTGTTGATAACACACCAGTGTTTCAGCTACTGCTGAACCACACACCAAGGCTGTGCTTTTCTAACATTTTACCCCCACAACAGGCTGAGGGGTGGGCAAGATCTTGGGAGGGGACATGGCCAGGCCAGCTGACCCAAACTGACCAAAGGGGTATTCCATGCCATATGACATCAGCTCAGATAAAAAAGCTAAGCAGAAGAAGGAAGTGTGGGGACGTCTGTTGATGACATTAGTCCTCCAGAGCAACCACTATGCATATCGGAGCCCTGCTTCCCAGGAGTGACTGAACATTTTCTGCTGATGGGAAGCAGGCAATAACATCTTTGTTTGCTCTTGCTTCTGCATGCAGCCTTTGCTTTGGCTTTTCATCTTAGCCACTTGGATCCCCACAAGTCCTTGGGACCAGATGGGATCCATCCCAGGGTGCTGAGAGAGCTGGCAGATGTGCTGGCCAAGCTGCTCTCCATCATTTTTCAGCAGTCCTGGCTTACTGGAGACATCCCAGAGGATGCCAGAGGCCAACGTGGTGCCCATCCACAAGAAGGGCCGGTTGGATGAGCCACGGAATTACAGACCTGTCAGCCTGACCTCAGTGCCAGGCAAGATTATGGAACAGGTCATCCTGAGTGCAGTCACACAGCACTTACAGGATGGTCAAGGGATCAGGCCCAGCCAGCATAGATTTAGGAAGGGCAGGTCCTGCCTGACCAACCTGATCTCCTTCTATGATCAGGTGACCCGACTGGTGGATGTGGGGAGGCCTGTGGATGTAGTCTACCTGGACCTCAGCAAGGCCTTTGACACCATCCCCCATAGCAAACTCCTGGCCAAGCTGTCAGCCCATGGCTTGGATGGGAGCACACTGCGATGGGTTAGGAACTGGCTGGAGGGCCGAGCCCAGAGAGTGGTGGTGAATGGTGCCACATCCAGCTGGCGGCCAGTCACCAGTGGTGTGCCCCAGGGATCAGTGCTGGGCCCTGTGCTCTTTAACATCTTTATTGATGACATGGATGAGGGCATTGAGTCCATCATCAGTAAATTTGCAGATGACACCAAGCTGGGGGCAGGGGTTGATCTGCTGGAGGGTAGAGAGGTTCTGCAGAGGGACCTCGACAGGCCAATGGCATCCTGGCCTGCATCAGGAACAGTGTGGCCAGCAGGAGCAGGGAAGTCATTGTGCCCCTGTACACTGCATTGGTTAGGCCGCACCTTGAGTACTGTGTCCAGTTCTGAGCTCCTCAGTTTAGGAAGGATGTTGACTTGCTGGAGTGTGTCCAGAGAAGGGCAACAAAGTTGGTGAGGGACTTGGAACACAAGCCCTATGAGGAGAGACTGAGGGAGCTGGGGTTGCTTAGCCTGGAGAGGAGGAGTCTAGGGGGTGACCTTATTGCTGTCTACTACTACCTGAAGGGGGGTTGTAGTCAGGCAGTGGTTAGTCTCTTCTCCCAGGCAACCAGTACCAGAAGAAGAGGACACAGTCTCAGGCTGTGCCAGGGGTGGTTTAGACTGGAGGTTAGGAGGAAGTTTTACACAGAAGAGGGTGATTGCCCACTGGAATGGGCTGCCCAAGTAGGTGGTGGGGTCGCTGTTGCTGGGGGTGTTCAGGACAAGGCTTGACAGGATGCTTGGTTGCATGGTTTAGTTGATTAGGTGGTGTTGGATGATAGGTTGGACACAATGATCTTGAAGGTCTCTTCCAACCTGGTTTATTCTATTCTATTCTATCCTATTAAATTGCTTCTGTCCTGACTCACGGGCCTTTGGTTCTATTTTCCTTCTCCACTGTCCATCTAAGAAGGGGAGTAACAGAACAGCTTTGGTGGGCATCTGGCCCCCAGCCAAGGCCAAACTACCACAGCTCAAAGTGTTTTCATTTTGTTCCAAAGCCATAAGAGAATCCAAACAGAAAAAAAGGAAGTCAATAAATTGTAGATTTCACTCTGCTGATCAGGATGTATCTGTATCTTTTGTATCAGTAACAGAAACCTTGGGAAGATAATACATGGCCCTCTTGAGGAGTAAGACTCTACAGACATCTCTTGCTGTCAGTGAGAAATGTGTGCACAGTTCCCAAGACAGAAAGAGTGAGAAGGCACTGCTACTCATCTGTGACTTAATACAAAAAAGTCCAGAAACAAATTATGCAGGTGAGAGATAGATGCAGTGTCCCAGGTTGGACTGTCAGCAGCCCCAGGTTCACATAACTGTACAGCTAATGGGGGAGCTGGCATGAATGCTGCTCGAGATATTTTAAATCAGCAAATGTCCACTCTGCCCAACAGCCAACATTTATTTTTGCAGAAAGTGAGACACAAGTTGCCAAGACCATCTTCTCCATTTAATGATGGAAAATAAAACATACAGCCCAAAACTCTGTGCTGCATGCCACAGCCACTACCTGCAAGTCCTCAAACTGCTGGGAACAGAAGGATATTCCTAATTAGCAATAATGGCTCTCTATGCAGCCCAGATTAATTAAACTCTAGAGGTAACACTTCATGGATATTTTAGAGCTTGTGGGAGACTGGCTCAATACATTGTCTGCTTTTCTCAAAGTTATGCTAACAACTGTCTCACCAGTTCCACCAGTACAAGGCACAAAAAGCTTTGCCAGCCAGAAACAGACATGGCAATCAATTAGCAATGGCCTGACTGTTCCTGGCACCTGTGCTGGCTGTCTGCTGCTGAAAGCAGCAGGTTGCATAGGAACAGAGACATATTTAGCCCCTTGCCTTCTATGAGATTGTAGCCCTTTGTAGAAGCTTGTTCTACAGTAAGAGTCCGTGGAATTGAATGACAACTTTTCTGTATGCTTTTCAAAACCATGCAGTGGAACTTCTGAAGCATCGTTCCAATGTAGAGCAGAAATATGAAACACAAAAAGCAGCAACTCTCTACATTACAGGAGCAGCCCTCCCCTCTTGGCTTTGTTCCTAGACTAAGGCAGTTTTTCCAATGCTTACCTGCCTCCCCATGTTCAGTATCACAGTATCACAGTAACTAAGGTTGGAAGAGACCCCAAGGATCATCAAGTCCAACCTGTTCCAACAGACCTCACAACTAGACCATGGCACCAAGTGCCACATCCAATCTCCCCTTGAACACCTCCAGGGACGGCGACGATGTTACAGCCAGAAGGGATGTCTGGGCCATAAGATCATAGAATCAACAAGGTTGGAAAAGACCTCAGAGATCATCAAGTCCAACCAATCACCCAACACCTCATGACTAATTAAACCATGGCTTTAAGTGCCACATCCAATCCTTTTTTGAACACCTCCAGGGACGGCCACTCCACCACCTCCCTGGGCAGCCCATTCCAATGGCCAGTCACTCTTTCTGTGAAGGACTTTCTCCTCACCTCAAGCCTAAACTTCCCCTGGTGCAGCTTGAGACTGTGTCCTCTTGTTCTGGTGCTGGTTGCCTGGGAGAAGAGACCAACCTCCACCTGTCCACAACTTCCTTTCAGGTAGTTGTAGACAGTAATAAGGTCTCCCCTGAGCCTCCTCTTCTCCAGGCTAAAGAACCCCAGCTCCCTCAGCCTCTCCTCACAGGGCTTGTGCTCAAGGCCTCTCCCCAGCCTTGTTGCCCTTCTCTGGACACGCTCAAGTGTCTCAATATCCTTCTTAAACTGAGTGGCCCAGAACTGGACACAGTACTCAAGGTGTGGCCTAACCAGTGCTGAGTACAGGGGCACAATGACTTCTCTGCTTCTGCTTGCCACACTATTTCTGATGCAGGCCAGGATGCCATTGGCCTTCTTGGCTACCTGGGCACACTACTGGCTCATGTTCAGCCAGCTGTCAAACAGTACCCCCAGGTCCCTTTCTGCCTGGCGGCTCTCCAGCCACTCCGACCTCAGCCTGTAGCGCTGCATGGGGTTGTTGTGACCAAAGTGCAGCACCCGGCACTTGGACTTGTTAAATGCATCCTTAGTGTGTGGGTCTGAGCAGCAGACTGATAAAAGCCTATTCCATATTAACTGGACTCCTGACACTGGCATCTGCTAAGGTGCTGACTCAAGCTTTTCCCCAGGTTGGCATCTAACAATGCTTTGGTTTTGACTGCAGTCTTGTGACACATCTAGCAGAGAATCCCTATGCCCAGTCTTTTTTTTTTTTTCCCCTACAACATGTGCAGGAATGTAACAGTATTGAGATTTCAAATCCCAGTCCCTGTCTAATGCAGCTGAATTGCCCCAAGGGCTCAGAAGTTACTTCTTGTGAGAAGAGAAAAGGGAAAATGACCAAACATCAGTGTGGAGGGAAGTGCACTTTATGAACACAAGCCTTGCTTAGGAAATCAGGTCAGACAAGAACCAGCTCACAGTGTCTGCTGAACAAGGGGTGAGGGAAGACATGGGACAAAACTGGTATATCACACTGCCAGTCAAAACAAATTAACTTCGCGAGAACTCTGATCCATGAATATTCACATACCCCAGAAAATGGATCCATAGCTGGGCTGATGAGTCTTGCACTAAATCTTCATAGTTAGGCTGTTTGAAATGACCAGCACATACACAGTGAGGAAAGGAAACTTACAGACTTCAGCAAACAATGTGGCTACGACCTCTGTCTCACTCCAAGCAGTGCATAACATATGATTGAGAACACCTTACCCCACTCCTTTCCCTCCATGCTCAACACATTTCCTTAACTGATGAGTCAGGGTATGTTTTTGACAGCAGTTTTGAGCAAACACAAACTAATGATCATCTTTCTCCAGCACTTTGGGTCATATTTACAGACTCCTGTGGCATGCTTGCTTACTGGTGCAGACTGGAAACAGTCCTTCAGGATGCAATACCTGTGCAGGCCGACAGAAAATTCATAACAAATTATATGGAATTACACTAATTTTTCATTCAGGATTCGAAGGGAGGTGTGGCTGTTGCTGAGTTTGCACCAGTGGGGCAGTGTTCCAATATTAATGAAGACCAGGCAGCCTCCCACCCTGCTGAGGTGGGATCAGTGTGCTCAGCTCACTCCCTGAAATGGCTGTACACCGATGCATGCAGCATGGGAAATAAACAGGAGTTAGAAATCTCTCTGTGGTCAATGGGTTATGATCTGGTGGCAATGCCAAGGGCGTGGTGGGACAGCTCACATGACTGCAATGGGGTCATGAATGACTATGTCCTTTTTAGGAAAGGTAGGACAGCAAGGCAAGGTGGTGGAGTTGCTCTTCACGTGAGAGAGCAACTAGAATGTACTGAGTTCTATCCAGGGGTGGATGAGGAGCCAGTTTGTGGTTGTGAATTAAGGGGCAGACCAGCATGGGTGTTACTGTTGTAGATGTGTGTTAACAGGCTACCAGATCAGGACAAGGAAGTGGATGGGGCCTTCAACATACAGCTGATAGTAGCCTCACAATTACAGGTCCTGGTTCTCATGGGTGACTTCAACTACCCGGAAGGCTGGGTAGAACTACTGGAAGGCCTGCTCACACTGCCACCCACAGTCCAGGAGGTTCCTCCAGTGCATGGATGATAACTTCTTGATGCAAATGGTGGACAAGCCAACTAGGAGAGGAGTGCCGCTGGATCTCATACTTGCTAACAAGGAGGGTCTGGTTGAAGCAGTGAAGGTTGAGGCCAGCCTTGGCTGCAGCAACCATGAGATGGTGGAGCTCAGGATCTTGTGTGGTAGGAACAGAATACCAAAACAGGATCATAATCCTGGACTTCAGCAGGGTCAGCTTTGGTCTTTTCAAGCAATTGCTAGGGGAAATCCCATGGGACAGGGAACTAGAAGGTAAAGGAGCCAAAGATAGATGGTTAACATTTAAGGACCACTTCTTCCAAGCTCAGGATCAGAGTATCCCAATGGGTAGGCAATCAAGAAAGAGAGCCAGGAAACTGGCATGGTTAAACAGGGAACTGTTGGGCAAACTCAAGTGGAAGAAGAGTCTACAGACCATGGAAGGAGGGGCTGGCCACTTGGGAGGAAGGCCACTGTTGTCAGAGGATGCAGGGAGGCAACTGGGAATGCTAATGCCTCCTTGGAATTAAATCTTGCAAGAAATGTCAAGGATAACAGGGCTTCTTTAAATACACTGCAGACAAAATTAACACTAGAGGCAATGTAGGCCCACTGCTGAATGAGGTGGGTGTGCTGGTGACAGAGGATACAAAGAAGGCAGAGCTACTGAATGCCTTCTTTGTCTCTGTCTATACTGCTGGAGACTGCCCAGACCCCTGAGGCCCCAGAGCAAGTCAGGATAAAGGAGTTTGACTTGGTTGATGAGGACTGAGTTAGGGAGTAATTAAGCAATCCAGACATCCATAAATCCTTATGGGATGCACCAGCATTTGCTGAGAGATATGGCAGAATTCATTGCTAACCCAATCTCCATCATCTTTGACAAGTCATGGTGAACAGGAGAGGTGTCTGAGGACAGGAGGAATGCAAACATCTCTCCTGTCTTCAAAAAGGGCAAGAAGGAGGACCCAGGTAACTATAGACCAGTCAGCCTCACCTCCATACCTGGAAGGTCACTGGGAGCAGTTAACATGGTTTTATCAAGGGGAAGTCAGGGTTAACCAACCAGGCTGCCCTTTATGAGGACTAGATGATCTTTCAAGGTCCCTTCCAACTGCTAACTTTCTGTGATTCTGTAACTTGGTAAGGGCTGTTGCAAGACATTTGGCCTCTTCAGCTCCAGCAAGGCAGAGAAATGCTGTAACAGAAGTACAGACAATTATACTTGGGAAGCTTTGCTGGTGTCTGAAAGGTTTACTCCTACAACATGACTACAAGAAAGCAGATCTTCACCACTCAGTTCTATGACAGTCAGCTACTCTTTGTCAAGTTCCTAGCAGTCACAAGTGTGTGCCACAAGTATGTGTACCATTTTCTCCCAAGAAGGTAATAACCACTATTTTGCCTCCTCTGCACACCAGGGATGCTTTAAAGTAAAATCCTTCTCTGGTTTAGGAAACATTTGCAACCTTCAAGAAAAACAGGCCTTTTTAGCATAAGCAGTGAAGCAAAGCCTAACATGAATTGCCATCTGGGGACAGGACCAACCTTTGATTAAATGGAGGTCAAATTAGCAAGAGCTTTCCTGCAGTTCATTACAAAAATGCATGCAAGAGAGGCAGCAAGCTGAACTGCACAACCCTTTTTCTGCCTGGCAGACAAAAAACAGTAGAAGAGCATCTCTGTCTCACCTCTTCCCCAGCATAACTGCACTAGGGGGAGATTAGAATCTCTACAGCTCCATCAAAAGCAAGGCTGATCCAAGAGCAGAATTTTCCTTGTCTGGTGCCCACAAAGGCTGGTATCAGATGTTAACCCCACAATAAATGACAGGACTGCATTAAGGCTGCCACTTGGCAGCAATACCAGAGCCAACCCATTTTTATAAAAGCAACGTATTTCCTGACCTGGAAGGTGCCAGTAGGAGGAACAATGTCTGCAGAAGTGAGAGTCACAGGTATGTGTGCCCTGTCTGCAGAGGCAATAGAAAGTAGCTTTAATGGGTGCCACACACTCTGCCCTGTAGTGCTTTGGTAGCCATGCACAAAAGCAGCTTAGGCATACACAGCTGCAGGCTGAGCAACACCTCACCTACCACCACACAGCTTCACAGCATGGTTAGAGGGCTAGGAACTGGAACTAACAGATTCATAGAATTGTTTTGGTTGGAAAAGACAGAAGTCATGTTTATGAGGAAAAGACTTGAAAAGATCAGGTGAAGGGTGAAACTATGAGAGGGAGAAAAAAAAAATGTGGAAGAAATACAACCTGAAAAGAAAGTCATATGGCAATTACTCCAATGAGACGATAGGGTAAGAGGCTCCTACCCTACAAGCCACTCAGCAGGGCTCTGAAAAAATCTTTCAGGAGCTGGCCTATGATGGCCAAAAGGGAAAGAAAGAAACAGGGAAAGGCATGCAAACATGTGGCATGCAATGTTGCTTCAGCTAGCACCTATTTTAGAGGAGGAAAATGATTCTTTGAAAGGTTTTTAAGTACAACATTAATGCAGAGCCCTATAAAATCAGCACTCTCTCTTCCCAGTATTTGCATGACCAGTCTCATGCTGACCCAGTGCTGAATAAATTGCAAGCATGTGTCAATTTCTGATGCTGATTAGATTAGACACTGCCCTCAAAACTGTCAGGACAGAGAATCTCTATCTCAGGGCTTTGTTCAGTGGTTTTATTTCATTATATTATTACTGATGCTTCTGTTTTCTCAGGGGCCGAACCAAATTTATTCTTCCCAGTTTTCTAGCATTTTAGTCATTCTTTCTCTTGCAATCCCAAAGCACAGCAAGATTGCACAGCAAGAGAATCGGTGGTGCAATTCCTGCCCCACTTTCTTTCTCTCTCACACACACTCTCACACATACTTCTCACGAGATAGCTCTCTCTCTTCTTGACAGTTATAGCTATAGCTGAAAGGAAGGAAAGACACTGAATAAAAATACCTATATAGAGAGAAAGGCTTTGTCCTTGTGTCTCCAAGGTCTTATGTAGCTGGAACCCATGAAGAAGCAATTCACTGGATAAGACAGGCACTCTTCTCCAGACCTCGCTGCTCTTGGAAAGGGGCTGGATTAACAAGGGGTCTAGCCTTTGATTAGCAGACACCAAATAGCTCATACATATAGCACTGCAAGATTTTGTTCCTCCCTTTGCAACGGTTTGACCAGAGATCCAAAAGCAAATGTAAAAAGGCAGACAGAGTAAATCTACTTTAATATGACTACTAGTTGAGTTAGAAAAGTACTCAAGGGAGGTATGTGGTTAAGAACATGGAAGGTAACAAAATATGAATGTAAAAATCCTTGACTGAAATAGTGTGGTGCCAGCAATTCCCCCTAAGAGTCTTGCTCATAACTTCACTGCTGGCACTTTCAGCCCCTTGTTTTCCTTGCTCTTAGCTTCTCTTAGACACCGTTATCCAGGCTTCCTCCTTTGGTGAGGTTACCAGCTCATATTTGGTCTCCATGACTTGCCCTTTCACTGGGTGGAGATACAGTTTCCTTACCAGGACACTCAGCAGAACTGTAGCCACCATATAGGCAAACCTGAGGGAAGAGGCAGGAGAAAAGAATGAAACCCTTGCTCTGATGTAGATTTTACTAAAGACGACTGCCAGCTTGGACTGTCTTAGCAGTTGCAAGAAGAAACGGAAAGTCTCTCCTGTCTGTGACAGAGACACAAAGACTTTTCCTATACTTACCTCAACTCTGGGCACTCTTGGCTTCCTGAAAAACCCAACAGGGAGAGGTTTTTCATGGCCAGTTGATCATTAAATCTCTCTGGGTCAAACCTATGAAAGGAAAAAAAATGTGTGGAGGCTTTCTGTGCAGGCACATACACAAGCAAGAAATTGCCAACAAAACAGTCTCACTAACTTGGTCTTTCTAAATCTTGCTGGCAGCTCCAGCAAGGCAACTCCATCTGTGATCCCAGCCAGTCAGCTGTGTCCTATCTTGGTCAAAATCCTGATAAACTGAGTTAGTGTGACACAGGGCTGAAACTAAGATGCATTACCTCTCAGCAATAAGTATTCAGCTTGAGCACGCATCTGAGCTGATGCTGCTACCTGCCCTCTATTCTCCTCCAGGACACACACAGTCTATTTGTCTCTCTCTCTCCCCGCCTGTGTCCTTTCCTCTCAAAGGAGTATTTGCCTTTTCTCCTTGCCTTCACCCTTTTCTTCAAACAGCTCATGTGTGTGTCTGTATCTACTGGGGAGAGAAGCTGGTGACTCGTTCAAGTGAGAAAAGCAGCTTTCAGCATCAGGATGGCATGAGTTTAAACAAGATACCCATTATCAACTAACCACAGGGAAGCTAGTAAGATATTCCATTTAAATATATAACCACAACCAGGAAATCTGATGGATGGGTCTTTGATTTTCTGCTAAACCTTTCTGCACATACTTCAAGCCTTTGGTTCCCTGCTTAAACATTTAAGGTCTACCAAGGTGAAAGGACATGTGGGTGCTAACTCTTTCTAAAGCCATTATCAAACTTACATTCCCCATGAACTGTAGTGGTAAATTAGAGATGTTGTAATAGCAAAAAAAATGCAGCTGCCTAGGAAAAACCAGGAGGGTGAACAGCCACACATGTTTTTGTACAGTAGGTATGTGAAAAGATCACAAAAAACTGATCTCCTGTCTCTGCCACAGTAATACACATCTGCCTCAGGCTAAACATCAACCACCTCCTCCTCGAAATAAATACACTTTGGTCATAGCAATCCTCACTGTCCCTCCTATGAGGCTTCAGCATATTCTTTCTAACCATCCTGTGTTCCCTATCCTAGTGGGCAATCCCTGCCAAGATGCACTTGCAGGAGAGGACAAATGCTGTTCTAAAGGCTCTACTCCTTCTCCCAAATCTTAGCTGTTTGTCCTTTCTGTCTAGAATAACTGAGCCACATTTCCTTCCCAGCCCAAGTGAAGTCAGATACATGTTAATATTTGCCACCTGGAGGCCAGAGAAAGCTACAGCAATTTTTTCTTTATCATCTGAAATTGTGGCCTGGGTGCAGTTTTGTTTTCACAGCTAGAGGTAACGAAGTAGCGTTTCCCTCCCCGCTGAAAAAAACGAAACTTCAGACTGACATTTTCTCCCTTGCGTCACTGTTTCATGATGAGAAGCAGTGACTCCAAAGCCATTCAAATCACTGTTTCTCTCAAAGAAAACCTGAAAAAGAATGTGTGTGCAAAAAAGGTGTTTGTGAAACTCTAACAAATAGACTCAAGCACACGCAGACTGGAGCATGGGAGGATCATGACTTGAATTGCTCCAAAGTCCTATCCATGGAGACAAACAAACCAAGACCTTCATAAACTGATTTTCTTACAGACTCCCTTTCACCTCCGAAATCTGCTTAAGGCAGGCCCTGCAGCCAAACAGGCTGTGCTGCAACATATACGGACATTTTTTAAAAGGAAAGGAATTAGATGCAATAAAATTCTTGATTCTACATACTTGTATGGTGATGGCCATGATGAACTATCCTGCAGCATCACACCAAGAGCATACAGCACAAGTGTCTGCAAAGAAAATTAGGATGTCAGAGCAGAAACAAATGCAGAAACAGAGAGACCTCTGGACAGCCCTGCTGGGTGACAATTATTCTGTAGACTAGTTGCATTTATTAGCTACTTCTAAAAGCTGCTATGCTATATTCATCTACAAATTTCCACAATCCATGTCCATGTGTTAGGATTTTAACTTCTAAGGCCCATGTTGCAACTGGTGCTGGTTAGAGAGGGTCTGATCCCATTCCTCTATTCTTGCTGGCATGTATGTATGGTCTATTTTATTTTCTGCAATGGAAGGTACCATGGTGTGTGGAAAATATGGGTCATATGATCAAGCCCAAAATCATGCTCTTTCACACACAACTGATTCCATAAGCCCCTTCAAAAGATTATTCATTCCTGGTGGACCTAGAACTGGTAGCAAATCTGTTCAGCAAGAGAACAGTGTGGCCAGCAGGAGCAGGGAGGTCATTGTGCCCCTGTACACTGCACTGGTCAGGCCGCACCTCAAGTACTGTGTCCAGTTCTGGGCCCCTCAGTTTAGGAAGGATGTTGACTTGCTGGAACGAGTCCAGAGAAGAGCAACAAAGTTGGTGAGGGGTTTGGAACACAAGCCCTATGAGGAGAGGCTGAGGGAGCTGGGGTTGCTTAGCCTGGAGAACAGGAGACTCAGGGGTGACCTTATAACTCTCTACAACTACCTGAAGAGAGGTTGTAGACAGGCAGATGTTGGTCTCTTCTCCCAGGCAGCCAGTACCAGAACAAGAGGACACAGTCTCAGGCTGCTCCAGGGGAGGTTCAGGCTGGATGTTAGAAAAAAGTTCTATACAGAAAGAGTGATTGCACATTGGAATGGGCTGCCTGGGGAGGTGGTGGAGTCGCCATCAATGGAGGTTTTTAGGAGAAGACTTGACAGGGTGCTTGGTGCCGTGGGTTAGTTGCTTGGGCGGTGTTGGATTGGTTGATGGGTTGGACGCCATGATCTTGAAGGTCTCTTCCAACCTGGTTTATTCTATGTATTCTATTCTATGTAACGTGAATTCCCAGAGCCTCTCCCACAGAAGAACCGCTGGGTGAACTTTGAGCCAAACTGTACTTTCAGATGATAGAGCAGCTGCTCAAGTTCAACAGCATCAGAAGAAATGCTCTTCCTGCCTCACCCCTGTACAAGAAGAACAGGAACCAGAAAATTCCCTTTCAGAAAAGGAGAGTGGCCTGGTGCTCCCAGTACTGCCCT
Source organism: Dryobates pubescens (assembly GCF_014839835.1). Taxonomy (NCBI): domain Eukaryota; kingdom Metazoa; phylum Chordata; class Aves; order Piciformes; family Picidae; genus Dryobates; species Dryobates pubescens. Next base: position 29,101,210 of record NC_071613.1, read on the forward strand.
ACCTCTTTAGGGATAGTATGTTGGTCCACTCTGCCCTCCAGCTCCTGAAGTTGTGCAGCAATAGGAGTAAGCTTTGCTGTTCGCACTGTCTCACACAGGACTTGCCGACAGTATCTGCAACCGTTAAGACTTGGTAAGTTTAATTGTCCCAGTTTGTCCTCATCCTTGTGGCAGCAAGGAAAGCTGAGTCAACAGCTGCATTTAGGGTCAGTCTGCTCCTAAACCTGTCTCAAGCCTCACTAAGGCACTTCAATTTTTTTCTGGCAAGGAGTCCCAGCATCATTCACAGAAGCATTAGACTGAATTATCAACTTTTAGTGAAGATTACTGAAATCCCTCTTTCCCACACTTTTTTTTTCATATTTTAAACAATACTAACTGCTAAAAATCATGAACACACCAGCCCTTTGCCTGGACCTCTTACCCATACAAGAAGGGGCAAAAAACCCACATACTCAACACTCCTTTACTGAAACTCCAACACTAGTCCACATACAAAATACAATCAGTTGAACTGACAGAAGCATGAAAAATAAAGGCACACTGATAAGCAGTCATCCTAGTTCTGTGACCCTTTGAAAAGACTATAACATACTTTCTCTCTAAATATACCCTAAAGGGTTTCATATAGACACCCTGAAGATAGCAGCATGGTCCCTATGCCCAGAGCCCTACAATAGATTCTCTCTGTGCTGAAAGTCATCTTGTGCATTGACCACTTCCAGGAAAGAAAAAAAGGAAGTGAGTAGCTTTTGGATGCTTTCTCCTGGTCAAGTATAGGCTGGCTATCAGGCTCTAGCACATGAAGGCCCTGCCCCCACCGTGAGAACCTCATAACCCACCTGAGCTGCTCAATTTTCTCATGTGTAATTGGCCCCTTCCCCAGAACACGGTCCATCTCCTGGTAGAGATTCTGCTGAACATCTTCTGAGGTTGTCAGAAAGTAGACCACCCAGGTGCACACTGAGGAAGAAATTAAGACAAGACTGAAAATTCAGTCCTTTACAAACTGCATTGTTTTCTTACTTCCTATACTTGCAACATTACTTTTGACCCAGAAAACGGGGACCTCTGTTCACAGCAGGCTGTACTGCTTCTGTATTCAATGCTAGGAGTAGAAGCTGAACTCCTGTGTAACAAGAGACCCTGCAAGATAAAATTCTCTTTTCAATGCTACAAGGAGCTTAGGGAGCTGCGCAAGAGACTGAGCCACTCAGCCTCACAGCTCTGGGGAAGGGATCACACAGCTTAGCAAACTCTGGGGAACCACAATTATTAGACCAACCAGCCAGATGAAAGTCTGGTTTGTCCAAAGTATCATAGGGGGCTTCCTCAGTATATCAAAACTGTGTGCTCCCGGTGGAAACATCTGGGTCCTCTGACATGGAAAAATACAACAGTAGAGCTTTCTCCAGCAGGTTGGCCAGCACTTGTCTCCTCTACATCTATTTTGTAAGTTAGTCAGGAGATATCTTCCATAGCAGGGAGAAAAAGAAACCTTGCATAAGAAATGAGAATGTAAAATGCAGTTTCCCTAAAGGTACAAGGAAATGTACTACTCCTAACTGTCTATTTGTAAGAACTACCTGGAATCCTTGATGAATCAAGGGCCTTGAAATAACAGTCTCCCTGGAGTACATAGAGAGGATATTCTCTGATGAGAAGTATCATCTTTTTGTGCTTTGTCATCAAATTTGGCATCAATGGTGGGAAGAAATTCTAAGGTTCACGAAAAGACTGGGAAGGTTGTCAAACACAGCTTAGTTTCAGATCACCAGCTGTGAGGCTGTGTTGAGAGTTGATGTGAAAATTAGCTCAGGAGGGAAAGAATCATGAATATATTTTTTATTAGCCTCAGATACCATCACACAGAGTTTCAGACAGCTGAGTGTAAAGATGGAAAGTTGCATACAATCTGTACTTACAGTTAGCAGTGATTATGCATCCTGCCAAGGAGAAAATCATTGTATCTTCCAGAATCTAGGAAATAAGATTTACTTTAGAGAATGAAGTCTGTAAGACTGTAAAGATAAAAAAAGAAGTAGCACATTCTCCACTGAAGCCTATGAAATCCCTTTAGTGCAGAGGGCAGGAAATACATACAGAAGATAAGGATTGAACTCTCTGTAGAACTTCCACTGAAATGGCACGTGAGACATGCTCAATACTAACATACTTCTGGTTCACAAAAATAGCATTGAAGAAGTGGCAAGGAAAGCTACCAAAGTCAAACACAACTGAACATTGTAGGTGTAGGAAAAATCCCAGGGAACTCTACTTTAGTAAGGAATCTGACCCAAGATGCAAAAATGTAATGAAAGGCTACAATGTAATGAGCTGCCCTTCCAGCAAAACTCCATTACTGTGTAATGCCATAACAGCTGCACAGACCTGCTGGTCACTCAGGCTCCCCTGCAGCAAGGTGTCTATAAAGACATGCTTGTTGAATGACCTGCCTCGGCGCTCCTTGGTAACTTTCCTTAAGGTGGATTCCATCTCCATCAGAGCTTTGGAAGCAAAAAGAAATGTTTACTTTAACACCTGGTCATCCTGAGTGCTGTGGAGAAGCAAATCCATCTCCCCAGGCAGATTTTCAGACCAGCTGTCCCTGCTGGGCTCACTGACAGAAGCAGCTCCTGGTAGATGTTACTGTCAATTTGCAAGGCAGTATCTCCAATTTAGTTGAAAATGTAGGAAGCGAGTAAGACGGTCTGCCTCCAGAATGCCACCCTTACAGGTGTAACTGAGATGCACTCAATGAGCTGAAATCACATTAGGGGAACTGAAGTAACAAGTAGTGCTGACCCATCAGATAATGTGTTTCATCAGCCTCCCCATGAAAAACATGTGACCCAGGCAACACTAGTTGCATGGTCTGTAGAATTACAATTACTGAAGTGTTACAGGGCCTCCAGTTACTGATGGTACCCCCTCTTGTGAGGGATTCTACAAGCATGGTGCAAGAGGATGGCTCTGTGCTAAAGATCTGCATAAACAGGGAGTGAAGGGAGGAGAAAACATGGGAGGGTTTTGGCTCAAAGAGTCCACACCCCTGAAGACATTTGGGTGCCTAAATTCTGGTGGTTGTTGTGGAAACTGAGGAAAGTTATGAACCTTGATGCCATTGGCTGTGTGATTTAAATTACCTGCTCAAGACTATCCAAGAAACATGAAACAGAAGTTGGATTTGAAACTCATTAAACTCAAATTTACCAAGGCCCAGTTCAGCTTCCTCATCTTAGAGCTATCCTTCCTTCCTCCTCTTTGCAGAGAAAGGCCAGAAACACAGAAATACCAAGCCATACTAACATCCTACCACAACTCAGGCATAGACTTCAACAAGTGCCCATGGCAGAAGCCCGTTTTAATGGGGCAGTTGTCCTCAGGCTCTGAAACCCACAGATCCAGGAAGATAAATGAGTAAAACCGAGTCTGGAGAATTTACAAGCAAATCCTTAGTTCTGGATACAAGCTACTTTTGTTTAACATTCGGTACTGAAAGGGTTTAACTATTAACACAAAAAAGACAGGATGATCAAAAAATATCTCACTATGACATATGAGAAATAAAAGCACTGCCCCAGCAGACCTGAAAATCATGTTACCTTGTAACAGCACATCAGAAGCTATCATGTGGCAAGTATCCATCAAAGCAGCACCTCTGTGCTGGTGTCTTCTAGCCCATGAGCAACTGTCTGGCAGCACATTCACCAAATGGCGCATCATAAGAATGACCATGCAGCCAAACCAAGCAGCTCCATCTGTCTCCACCTAGCACAGTTGTCTGACTCCAAGAAGGGTCAAAAGTCAATGCTAGGGCACAGAAGGGGAGCAAGCACACTGATGGTTTTAGGATCCTCTCTCAAAGCCAGACCTGGAACTAGAGTTCTAGGCCTACGAACATTTTGTGCAACGGCAGGCTTGTCACTCAACTCCAAAACAATGATCTTATGTGAGAGTAAAGATACATCTGGTATCTTATGGCACAATGACAAACTCTGCAGAAAAGCCAAGACAGATGGGTAAATGAAGTGCTTCCATATAATAGCTAACTCAATGTATTAATCCAATATGAAAGGAATACCGTGATTTTAGGAGGAACCTACCATCTTCATAGAGCTTCTTCCTAGTCATGTTTTTGTCAAGGGACCCATCCAAGAAACCTTTCCCAATCTCTGACCAGATCTGAAAGAAGGACAGAGAGAACACCACCATCACTGCTGGGATTCTTCCAGTCTTCCTTATTCAGGAAAATGGAAACATCAAATAAAACTTAGATTTCCTGTGAATATGGAACGGGTCTCCTCTTTAGGACATCATGTCCCATTCCACCTATGATAGCTGAAATTCAGTTGAAATGAAGCAACTGTAATTACAACTGCAGGGGACAAAGCATGGGAATCTTCAATGGAAAACTGAACTGTTTCTTTCCCATTCTATCACCCACAGATTTGGACGAAACTTGGCACCTCCTTAGATTTTTCTTTCTCCACAAAGTCACAGAGCCTTTAGAAGAACTTTGGAAAGGAGAAGGTTCCACCGGCATTCCCAGTACAGTTTAACTGACTTAGGAACTGAATGCCTCTCAACTGCCATTGGATCATGGTTCCACATCCCCACATAGCCTTTAAGAAACACCTCAGAATAATGACTCCAGGATCAGCAGTAGGATCCTTCTGGTAGTTTCAGCCTGGGACAACCGAGGCAGAGCCCTCAAGCTCTTACACTTAATGGTAGCTATGTTAAAATTTCAGCAGCAGCTTGTGCTAAACTACACAGAAACAAGCTTTTGGCATAGAAAAAATTATAGATTTCGTGACTCCTCATGACACTTACCGCATCATGGTGCCTGCGGAACCGGATGACTTCCCGGTCATCCTCAAAGCTGCTGCCCATAGCTGTCTGTGTGACAGACTTCATGGCAAAGCCCAGCATGTGTTGGCAGAGTGGCACATGTTGTGCCTCAGGTAGAGAGAGCCATTTGGCTAGCAACTCTTCTGACAGCTTGAAAGGGAAGGAACCATTAGTTGGCACTAATATCAGCAGCCTATTTACCATACATACTCTGAAGACATTCCCACCCAGTTCCTCAGGCAGACCACACTTCCACAGCTATGAAATAAAGCTACCCAGAGTTTACTTCCGTTGTTAAACAATAACATTTTAACCTCAAATGTTCTGCCTCTTCCCAAGGATTTCCCCCAGTAGATTTTCCCCTGTCCTCCTCTCTTGTTCCCTCTTGTCACAAAAGAAACCTTTAATACTAGTAGCTCCAGACTGGGAAAACAGACCATATTCTGGCTGAGTCAACAGAACAGTTTTCCACCTGCTTGTGGTTCCAACAGCCGATTCCTTGCTCCTCCCTCCAGTCCTGGGAAATAAAACTACAATCCAGATGCTCCAGTATCTTTAACTGCATCTGGTATCTTGGCATAAAAGGTCACCAAGCTCAGCCCTTCCCCCTAACCCACTGTAGCTAAGAGAAACCAAATATTCACACCAAGCTTGAACGGACAGAAGCTGTTTGGTGTCTCAGGTGCTTATAGTTCCAAAACCAATTTGAAGGCAGCTCCTTAATCCCAGTGATTGTTCTCACTAAACTTTCCCCTGTGAGCCACAAGGATTGCTCTGCTATACACAGGCAGTTACACACCTTCTGGATGAGAGCAATGTTACTTTGCAAGGACATGGTCACACCATTTTCATACAGCTTTCTCCTTATGTGGCCATCTCCTGCATCCCCATTCAGGCTGGACTGGTACCTCAAGAGGGACTTCAGCATTGTCTCAAAGGGATCCACTGAAAGCCAATAAAGGAAATGCCATTTGAAAGTCAGGCAATCACACTACACAAGGAAGATGAAAGCTGCCACCTCTTCAGCAGGGTGCCACTACTTCTAGGCAATGAGCAAGGCATAGCTCCTTTACCCTAGGAAGAGCCTCTTTGGGGTGTCAAGCCTCTCTTGCTTAGAGTGAACTGGGACCTCATAGGATCTCTTCTCTGTGGCAGAGTACTGTCCTAGCACAGGACAGGCACATCTACTTAATAGGTTTGCTAAAGCATATTGGGTGTCTGCAAAACTGTGCAATAAAGTATGGCATATGCTTTGCTTTTCTAGAGTAAACTTTGCTGTGGGCCTTACAGAACTGACAGAATCTTTAAGGTACTCTTTGGAAGCAGTAATCAGAGAGTTTTCCAAAGGGGTATTTTCACTGTTTGTCACAGTATGTTACTTCTCCAAGATGGAGTGTGAAACCTCTAAGACATTAGAAAACTTCAAGGCTGGGCTAGACACATATGTCTCTATCAACTGTGGATATATCTAGGATTCCCAGCAGAGATCAGGGCCTCATTATGCTACTAGACAAACATACAAGACAATTCCCACCTGTGGACAAGTTACTTGGACAACTTACTACCTGATGAAACAAAAGCAGCTACTGAGGCCGGAGGCACAAATATAGCAAACCTTTCTAAATGCTTTTCTCTCACATTAATTCCCCTTCCAATATTTTTAAGCTCTGCATCTCAATCTCTTTCCTACTTTGAACGATGAGGAGTATGTGTCTTTTGGCACAGCAGACGACAGCTGTGGCTCTCCATGCGGAGCCAGTCGTTATGTGACTAGCTGCTGCTGACAGTTCCTGGCTGCTGCTATTCATGCCATGATTCCTTGCTGACCAGCCCTGGCAGAGCTAGGCACAGTACTGGGGTTGCCAGAAGGACGCATGGCTGGTGGTAAAGTCCACACAGCAAGCCAGGGAAGCAGAGGCATTGGGAGAGGCCAATGGATGCTCAGCATCAACACCAGCAGAAACTGAGAAGTTTTCCTGGTGCACATGAAAAGAAAACCACTGGATCTGCCATGGTCTTCACTTCTTCCTTGCCTTTAGCATATCAAAATTGTGACTGCTCTTGCCACTTACAAGGAAATCTTCTTCCCAAGACTTTCAGAGTGCTTTCCTGGACACCAGTGCTTCCCTGTGTTGACATGAGATCCCAGCATGACACCACTGGGCAAGCTGCTAACGTAAATGAGAGTATCTCACCTCCCCAACCCAGCATCCAGCCTCACAATACAATCCAGCCTCGCTCCCTCTTTCACTTCTTGTATCCCATTATCTCCATATTAACTAACTGATCACCCAAGTGACAGAAAGACTATTTTATTATTTTATTTGTCTAAAGTGTAATTATCATAGAAGCACAGCAGGCATTTCCTATTTATTCGAATCCTTAAAAAAATATGCTTAACCCTTCACACAGAGGACACCAGACTATTCTGTAGATGCCTCAGTCACTTCATTTCCTAGTGAAGTCTAGGCACTGCATTTGTTTTTCTCCAGTATTTGAGTACTCCCAAATTCAGTACATTTCTGAGAACCTGCCTGCTCAGATGCCTGTTACTGCTTCTGTAAGATTTGAGAAAGTGACTGTCTGCTCAATTTCCCCCAAACACCCTGGAATGCATTCAGAGCTTTCAGGGTGGAGTATCATTGCTATCCACTGTGTCTTGCTGATCTTCATTAACTCCTACTCCTTTCCCAGATTGTCACCATTTTATTTTCAGTCTGTCATGCAACTGTACAAGAAGCTTACCCATCATGGTGCTAAGCTATCCACCTATACCTAAAGACAGCCTACGGGATCAGGTGAGAGGTGTGCAACCAGCACCTCATTCAATCTTGTAAGATGAAAACTGATTAAAACCAAACATCACCTGAGTTAACTTACTGCCTGTGATCACCTTAGGAAGCAAAACACCCACCTAAGATGCTGACACCATAGATTAAAATACCATTCCAGGACTAAACAGTCGTCAGCTACCAGCACCGCTACCTGGAAGAACATTTAAGGTTTCCAGCACAAAATTCTACACAAGAAAAACAAAAGCTAACAAACTTCTTCAAATAATATCTTAAAACCCTCCAAACTGAACCATGCAAGGGAGGTACCACAAACTAGCACACCTGTTTTCAGACTTAATTTAGCAGAGTTTCCCCTCTTAAATTGTATTTCAAGTTACTTTTAAAATGTGTGCCAAGTGGCTACAGGATATTCACCTTGCTGTTTCAACTGACTAATAAGCATGATGCTTTCCATAAACATTTGCCTGCAGGGAGATGGTAAAACACAAGAATACTGATTTCTTGATGGCCACTGGAGAGCATCAACTCTTGGTCACTGATACTGAAATCCAACAAGCAGGACAAATGACACACCAAAAATACTGTGTCAGCTGCAAACTAAGTCTCATTTTCTTTCTACTTGGAATGCAACTCCACCTTCCTTTGACACAGGATGCCCAGCAAAGCCAGAAGGAACAAATAGCCTCAAAGCAAAGAACACTTACACAGCCGGTTGGGGTTAATATGTTGTTTCAGGAGATCAATGGAGCCAAGGCTGACAACAAGACGCCTTCCAAACCAGAAGGAGACCAGTGGGCCATATTTCTCATGAAGATTCACCAGGAACTCATGCAAACTGCTGCTGGCAATGATATCTGGCAGGTTGCCATCCCTAAGGGACACAAAGTTATCTGGTCATGAACAACATTCTCTGCCAATACTCAACTTGATCTACATGGACATGGAAATGACTCACTTTTCATCAGTTGGAGCCAGCCCGGGAATACCTGATGCTTGCCTTGATGCCTAGAGAGTGAAAGGAAATGCATCAAACTCCTTGAACTGAAGATGATCTTGAAGGTCTCTTCCAACCTGGTCTATTCTATTCTAATTTTATGAAAGCCCCACAACCTTCCAGCATAAACAATGAATTTTCCTTATCAACGCTGCTTAAAACCAACAAAAGCCAGACAAGCCACATCTTCAGGCCTCAAACCTCCTAAGGCTTATGAAGCCTATCAACTTTGTGGGCCTGGTCCCACTGTATAAACCAGGATTACTCGTCTGGTTAGATGAGATATCCCTGATTAACGATTTGAAGGGTGAGGTTGGCAATGTGGATCTTACACTCAGATTCTGCCCTAGAGATCTGTACACATGCAAACTCACAAGGTGAGCAGAGAAAGCCTTTCCAAGCGATTCAGCAGAGCACACAGCGCATGAGGCGGCTCGGAGCCTGCGGCTCGGAGCCTGCGGGCCGGGCTGACCCGCCGCCAGCGGCGCCGTCTCGCACAAGCAGTGCTCCCGCAGGCGCCAGCCACGTCCCGGCTGGACCTGAGCCTCCAGACGCTCTCAGAGAGCACTGCCAGAGAGGGTCCGAAACCCCCCTCAAGCCCAGGGGTCGTGGGAAGGGGCCGCCCGGGACGCGGTGGCGGCTCGACTGGGGCCACTCGCTCCCTGCCCGCCCGCAGCGGGCACCAGGCCGGGCCTGCGCCGCCCCCCGCCGCCGGCTGCATTACCGGGTAGAGGTAGAGGACGGCGCCCACCAAGATGAGCAAGAAAGTGACGGCAAAGATAGCGAAGTCCAACATGTCCGGGCCGAGGCAGCAAGAGAGGCGCGGCTGGGCCGCACCCGTCAGCCCGCCGGCGGGGCAGGAAGGGGCGGGCCGAGCCAGGCCAGCCCGGGCCAGGGCTGAGTGTGCCAGTCGTGGGCACGGCGCCGGGAGGTATGGGAGGCCCACGGCGCCTGCTGCTGGTCTCCAACTCCACCCTGCATGGCGGGGGGTACCTGGGCCACTGCCAGCAGCACATCCAGAGCTTCCTCGGGGAGTAAGTGTTGCGCGGGTGCTGCGGAGCGTACTCCAGGCCGCCCACCCCTCCACGGCTCTAAGCGCTCTCTCCCTCTCTTCTGCCAGGAAGGTGAAGCGGGTGCTGTTCGTTCCCTACGCGCTGCACGACCGCGATGCCTACGCCCGCACTGCGAGGGAGAAGTTTGAGAGCTTGGGTAAGGCCGGCCCGCCCCGGGCGCCGAGCTCCTCGGGCAGTTGCTACGGAAATGTCTCAGGGGCTGTCCATGCCGGACTGCACCCAGGCGGGCACAGGGACGAGGCGGGGGACGCCCGTGGGCGAGCATCTCTGCAACGGGCCCTTTTACTGAGGTCCGAACTGGGTAGTGCCGCAGGCAGCCTGGGGAGGGAGGGGTTTGGCTGGGAGTGGCAGCGAGTGCAGCACCGGGAGCTGTTTTCCAACTTCTGCCTAGCAGACATGCTTTACAGGCCTCCGGAAGAAGTCTTGCTTCACTACTTCTAACCACTTCAGGGAGGAAGTTTTTATTCCTGAATATTAAGTGGAATTCTTTTATCCTCCTTATACGGGGGAACATCTCTCCCTGTACATCTCAAACCTCCACTCAAACTATGCAGCTACTGCTGTTAAATGAAGACCACTACTATAATGCACTTCAACGAGCCAGATATTTCCATGATGAACAGCAGGTGAGCTTGGCTTCAGGCAAAGGTCTTTCCAGAGCAGCCTACAGCAACACCTCCACCTATCACTGTACAGGATAACTTAGGTTGTGTTATTCTAGTAATAATAAGTACTCAATTCCCTGGGCAGCATACTTTGCTCCTTGTCTTGCAGATGGCTGCTGTATCAGTTGTCCATGTTCATCAGGCTCTCATGGTAGTTTCTGGACTTTGTGAACCCCAGCAAGACAAATCTGTCAAAGCCAGACATGTTAACCATTACAAAAAAAACCCCAAAATGCTCAGATCAGATATTTATACTAGTGATGTTAGACCAGCAATGGTACATCCCCTTCAGACTCGCAGCCAAGCTGAAGGCTGACAGCTTTTTGCCATCTCTTGTTTTCTGTATGGCTAGTATGTTCAGCAGGACTTTGTGTCTCAGCCTTCACCTGCTGAGTGAAAGGATCTGCTCTTAGACACTGAGTATATATATCCTTCAAGGAAATATTTGCTTTAGTACAGCAGGGTGCAGAAGCCCTGCACTAATGTAGGATGTATACTCTGGTTTGTGTTGTAGTGTTCTCTGAGGTTTCCCTGGTTGTCTGGTGAGCCATTTGTCTTGGAGGGGGGCGAGGGAGTGTTAGGGCAGGGGGGACTGAACATACCACATTCTTCCTCCAAACTGAAGTGGCAAAGGGAAATATTTTTCATCTAAGGTTATGGACTGGACAGCATTCATGAATCTTGTGATCCAGTGGAAGCTGTAAGGAAGTCTGAGGCAATATTTATTGGTAAGTTTTACCTCTTGCATGCTGTTGAGGGTTTATATAGTGCACAGTTAGTCCTGCTTAGATGCGGCATTTTAGAGACAACAATTAAAAATTTGGGCCTAGAAATTATTGAAAACTAAACAAAACTATACTTTTAACTGAGTGCAGTAAGACTCTAAATGTAGTGGTGAGGCAGAGAGTTGGAGAGATTTATTAATGGAACTTCATCTCCAGTAAGTTTCATTTTATTAATTTCAACAGTACTTCAGTGTTAAAAGCTGTGTCATCACTTTATCGAGTCTAAGAAGATTCATGGCTACTATGTTTACACTGAGTGTAGTCCTAATACCACGGTTCTGGGTACTGGCAGTGTCTGCTCTCAGACGGCCAGCATCACTTGGGGCATGAGTCCATGGCCTGCCCAATGACCACTCTTCTGAAGTTTCTGGTTTTACTGCTGCTCAAAGCAGGATACTACCCTGAATATAACATAGAAATCATTGAGTCTGCTACATTTGTAAAGGCTTCAATTAAAGTTGGTGGTGAAAGCACGTTAAATAATTTGGAATCTCTTTCTGCAGGAGGTGGGAACACATTCCGACTCCTGAAAGCTCTCTACGACAACTGCCTGATACAGGAGATCAGGAAGAGAGTTCTTGAGGTAAGAACTTGGACCAAGTCAGAATGGCAGGGTTTTGGGATAAGCATTTGTTCAGACAAACCCAAGTTGATTCTATATCTTTGTTTCTAATATGCTGTTAAACTATCAAACAACTTCAAGCAGATGTATTCAAGCACAGTGTGTTTGGAAGGGCTAACCACCAAGAAGAAAGGTTAATACCTGTATATTAAGACAGCTGAGTTCACTGCCTATTCTGGGCAGAAAAGCCAGAAAATATTTGAGTCTCAGTGAAGTCTAAATAACTGGTTATATTAGCATCACTTTGTTCAAGAGGGATTACTTTCACAAATTGTGCAGCATTATCCATCTACTTGCATGTTTGTGTGGAATTCTTCCATGTACAGCACAGTATATAGTACTATGCATAGGATAGTAATACCTGAACGAGTTTGAAGCCAGCTGGTCATGGTACAGGTCAGCTAATGCTGTGACATTGCACTCAGCATTACGCTCTGCAGAAGCTAGTTAAAAGCTAGTGTAGGTATTTTCTGTAACTGCAATGTAGACAAGCCTTTCCCTGTAATAGTTAAGTCCAATATATGCATTGATGATGTGTGTCCTCTCTTGTGATGGGGTCACAGAGCTGTGAGCACAGGACACGCAACAGCTAGTTCTCTGATGGTCACAACATATATAAATTACTGTCCACCTCAAGACCTGAATTACTCTGTTTTCCACCTATAAATTAAGCAGTGAGATGACCTAGAAGGACTAAGTCTGATCTGATTGTTGAGTCCGAGATAGATAGAAGATGTTACAAAATACAGCTCCTAGTTATGATGCTGTGTACTGATGATGGCTTTTGTCTTTCAGGATGGGATTCCTTACATGGGGTCCAGTGCAGGAACTAATGTTGCAACCATCAGCATCAATACTACCAATGACATGCCAATTGTTTACCCACCTTCCCTGCAGGCCCTAGGTTTAGTTCCCTTTAATATTAACCCCCACTACCTGGACCCAGATGTTAAAAGCACTCACATGGGTGTAAGTAAAGCATGCCAGAGCCAACATAGTAACCAGAATGCAGAGTTGGAACAAGTGTCCATGTGGGAGGCCTTACAAAGCAATAGAATGTCTAACAGCTGCTCCCTAGAACAACTGCAAATGCCAGTGAGGATGAAACATTTCACTCCCTTCTAAATGTTTGGGGTTTTATTTGGGTTGTGGTGGTTTTTTTGGTTGTTGTTTTGGGGTTTTTTTGTTTGTTTTTTGAGTGGGAGGAGGAGTTGGCAACAGTATTACTAAGGTGGAACAAAGTGTTTTTCAGAAACAGAAATTTTGCAATGTCTGAAACACCATTGCTTCATACCTGGCATGGAATTGAGGAGAAGAGAGAGAAACTTGAAGTGTTAAGATGTAATGCACTGTGTTTCTCAGAAGTCCAGCCATAGTCTGTTTTGCCTGCTGCTTGAGAAGACCTACCTGAAAAGTAGATTAAGAGGCTCAAATATTGAAAGGTCTGAAGGAACCATCACAACAGGGAGATCTCAAAATTGCATGCAAACTTATGTAGGAAAATACCTTGGCACTAGTGTACAGAGAGTGCACCCTGTAATGTCCAGTACTGAGCATCTGGAAGGAAAACACTTTAATCATCATGCACAAAGACTGGCATCTCCACTGTATGGAGGAGCTGATTCTTGAATAGCTTGTCAGGAGATAATTTCTCAGGGAATAGTTCCTGTGGTGCATCTTTTAACAGACCAAATACTTCCCTCATAATCAAAATTTCTTCATGATTAGAGGAAGTATTGAGAACTAAGAGACAAGAGATGGGGAGATCAGGGTGTGCTTCTTGAATTCACATGAAGTTGTAGGTACTCATTTCACCAGCTTGTCCTTATAGCAGGTGGTCTTTTCCATATAGCTAACTTCTGCAGTTTCTCTGAGACCATAAGCTCTCTGCCACACCAAGCCCTTGCTGTGATCCTGTTTCCTTACCAAAAAATCCTTCTGGTTTGGTTTAACTACTGTTGCTCAGTTCAGCAGCAAACCCTCAGGAAAGAGCTGTTCACAGCAGAAAATTCTTCAGTAGAATACCTACTTGAGGACAAACAAGCAGCTATTTAATCAGTGGCAATCCATGGTTCACCACCCTCTCTTTGATGTAGGTGAGATCTTGGGCATTTGCTTCCACCACCTTCCTCAGTGCTCTTGTTCTGAGGGTGAGGACATAGAGTACTAAAAAAAAGAAAAAAGATGGATAAATTGAATGGAAGTAAGTTTTAAGGCTTTTCAGGGTTGGGATTTTGACTTCTTTTTGATCAATCTGTAGCAACTACTGCTACGGATAACAGGTAAAATGTGTATTAAAGTCAATCCTGCTATTCCACTCTGAGAGGAAGTTCCTCCTTTGTTTAATGCTATGAAATTGCTCAGTGCCATGCCACTTGGATAGATCCATGTCCCACCTTGCTGCCTGGGTTGCTAAATCTACACTTACTATTGCAGGAAACAAGAGAGGAAAGAATTCGTCAGTATCATGAAGAACCAAACACCCCTCCAGTTCTGGTGAGTGGCAGTTCCCAGGCATGAAGTTCATAGCTGCAGTGTGGTAAACATTTTAAATGCATTCTTGCTTTCAGTGTGGGTTCCCTTCCTGCCAAGCCTTACAGAACTGTGGCATGTAAGGCCAGTTATGTTCTTGCTGAGATCCTCAACCTTGGATTTTGCTCACTTGCAGAAAATGGGCATGAAAAAATGAAATGTGTATTAGCTGTTTGGAGTCCTGTTGCCAAAACCTACAACTTTAGGCAGCTCTGATCTTTATAGTCCCTGTCCACCATATTTTGGGAGAGTGGATGGTAAGGTGCCGCCTTTTAATGGTGGTGGCAGAATTATTTGTAGGAAAAAAATCTACTCCTTTTCTCCTTAATGGTTTCTCCTTTAAAAGTGAAAAATAAACAAGAAAGCCAGCTTCTGAAACAAGATAACTCATGTAATTTTGTCTTGGCTTCTTTGTCAGAAATAGGTAAACGAGAGAATCTTCTCTGCAGTCATGGCAAGCTGCTCTAAGACAGGCCTGCTTGTGACAAGCATTCCAGCCTTTCAGATAGCTTGAAAATAATGTTACATGTTTCCACCTACGTCAGGGCTTGCGAGAAGGTGCAATGCTGCTAGTGGAAGGAGACAAAGCCACTTTGCAAGGAGTGACAGGAGCACGTCTGTTTTTGAGGTAAACGCTTCATTTAAATTGGCATCTTCCTTCAGATAGAAAGGAGGAGAGATTTCTATTAGACTCCTGCCAGATGCTGCCTGTCCCCCACATCAGAAGTTATTTAATCCCCTGCTCCATTTCTCTTTGGGAAAAGTAAGTACTGCTTTATACTCCAAAGGAGCAGGCTGTACAACAGCACTACAAAGGATGTATAACTTAACCAGTAAGTGCTATGGCATTACATCCATTGATACTTAATGTTTTCAAACGATAGTTACTGTTCACAGAAAGAACCCCAGTAGTCAGCTCTGTTACTGAAGGCCCAGAGTGTGCCAGTTTGGCCCTAATAAGTTGAACTCTAGAACAAGGTAACTCATCTTTGGTCATATAAACATTACTTAGAAATCTAAGATATATGTCCTGTGATGCAGGCAAGGAAGGGAGTTAAAACTACATGTTATGGATAAGGATGCCTTGTTCTATCCCCAGTGACAAATGGAAGCACAGTAGTCCTAGCTCCTCTTAAAGCTTACAGCATGGTTTGTCTTGTTTACAGGGGTAAGAAACCAACTGAACATGAGCCTGGTACAGATTTCAGTTTCCTCCTGATTGACAGCAATCTTCAGAATCTGTAGCCTTGCATATTCTGCAGCAAAAGTCACTATACTGGAAGACAATGAGGAGGAGGGAAGAAGATGCTCTAGTCCCAGGGTGGGTGGAGAACCTTAGCTTTATACATAAAAATAAATATGCATTAGTGGGCTTTTTCCCCACCGTAATTCACATCTCAGACGTGACTTCTTCCCAGCAAAAAAGACCATTTTGACTGGAATACGTGAGTAATCGTAAGTGCTCCCAGTCTGAAAAGGACTGAACGTTTGTGCGTACACTTTGATTCCTTCCCCACGGCACAAAAGTTACTTTAACACAATTAAGACACTCACTGAGCTGTTGCTGCTGTCTAGCTTTACCTGCTAAATGAAAGAATTGTTAGTGTACTCCCACACTACTGAATTTCATTTTTTGTGCTATTAATAAAGGGAGAAGTTATGCATTCAGTTACTTTTATTTGCTTCAGACTCATGTATATACAATGCTAATTATGTACAAAAGTGTGCATGTTAAAAATTGTCAGGTTACAAATTTGCAAATCCTAGAAAAGTGCAAAATTTTAAAACATCTTCCACCATGCTGTACAGAAAATCCATCATTACCCAATATACACACTCCTAAAACATACCGATCAAAACAAAGAAAGACATACAGTATACTCTTAAAGCACCCAGAAGGGAAAAAGATATTGCACAGAAGACTGACAGCAAATTCATTACAGTGCCTGAAAGCTCATTCTTGAAAGTAGGTACTTCCACCACTCCTCAGACCTAACGTTTAACTCTTAAAGGCATTTTTTTGGCATTTAAAAGTCCATTTGTAATCACATCATTGCACAATCTCTAAAAATTACCAGAAGACATGGTTAACTGTTGCTTCTCCCTTGTTAGCTTCAATAAATTCATCAAGCAAATGTAGTAGCATCATAGCTTCCTTCCAAACACTGACCAAAGGGAATTAAGTTTTACAAGCAGCATTTCTCTAATTGTGTATTAAGCCGCTCCTGCATAGTGAAGGGTTGAATCAAAACATCTAGCATGTGTTCTCCTTGATTTTTTGTTGTTTTTTCTTTCATGGCTGTAAGCAACAGCTCATAGCTATGCATGACTAAAGCAGTACTGGCAGAAGCAGCACTAAGTTTACTTTAAAATGTTACATCAAGGTAAAAAGTACAGTTCAGTCAACAGGGAAATGCTGAGTAGATTGGAAGCTAAGTAAGTGACCTCTTAAGTTCTGTTAGATCTATGATACATATGGCTGGATGTTTTCTTACTTCAAGCTCAAAACAGCAGCTTTAAACCATAACCTATACTGACCATCATGCTTTTGGGACAGAAGGCATGTTATGAAATTGTGTCTGTGCCGAGTATAATCATGGACCTAAGCTCTGGAAATACTTGCCAAATTTCCCAAGTCCTGTAGATGAAAATAGAACACAGGACTGGAGGAATTCTCTCCTGAAGAGAAGACATGATACACCTATTTTATCTGGCCATTTGGGTAAATGGTAACTAAAAGGTGGACACACCAGCTTTCCATGGATGCACAGCAAAAAGGTGAATTAAAATCAAAACAAAGAGTACCTTTGATTAAACACTACAAGTAGTTCCTTACACATGAAGTATTCAAGACTGCAGTAAGGTTAACAACACTTGCATATGGGCTATGCTGCCACTCAGGCATTTCTGCATTCAGGCATCTGATGACTATAATAGTGAAGAGCAGCACAACAGTATTTTTTTACCTTTTTTAACTTCCTTTAAAGTATGTGCTAAGAGCAACAGTTAGTGATAATGAGAATTTGACTTCTTGGGATGGAAGGAAAGACATCTTCTAAACAGTTCAGTTGAGTCTATGTCATGAAACCACTGCAGAAAAACTACTGCTCTGCCCAAGACAAGATTATTAACAAGTGTCATGTTTGCAACTGAAACTCAAATGATTGAAGACATAGCTTTTAAGCCAAATATCCTGGAAAGCACTGATGCATGTGCTTGAATCTCCACTCAAATATAACCCTAAACTAGTGCTTTAATCTAACACTATACATTAGATCAGCCCTCAGGTTAACATTAGGATATGCACTGATATGTAACTTAAAAAAAATAATTCTTTGAATGGGGGGAAAAAAAATTCACAGCACCTAACCTCAGCATCTAACCTAGCCAGCAACATGCCTTTTAACAGTGGAAGAGGAGTGCCTTCAGCTGACAATACAGAGTAAGCATCTACACAGATTCTCAATGTAGGAGCAGAAGGAGGCTGACCACTCCTCCCCTTCCTATCTCTAAAGCTCCTTACCATACTGTAATTCATAACATACACATTTTCAACTAAATACACATATACAGTAAAAGCCTTGTGAAGCTTGCTGAACCTGTATTTTCTAGTGAGTCTGCAGAGAAAAACAGGAGGAGGGAGACATGGTCTACGGAAGTGAGGTATACAGCTCCCACTAAGGCAAGAGTTAAAACAACTACTTAATTATTGTGCATTAGAAATAGAATGAAATTATCATTCCTGCAGGACTATCTACCTTAAAGCAAGCTGATGTAGGACTGTGACCAGTCTCACACAGAATTTTTACAGTGCAGAAAGTTTGTTCTTTGTACTCTACTTAAAGGACCCAATACAATTTTAAACAAGATCCTTAAAAAGCAGCCAATTGACTAAAGCATGTAAAGACTTGGATAAGCCAGTTTTGTGATAATATTGACAACATAAAGTGTACCAAAGGAAAAAAATAAACCAGCTTGTTTATATCAGGGTTGCACAACAGCAAAACAACAGAAAGTGTACATGGAGGTGTTATAGTTTTGTTGGTTTCGCTTTGGTGAAGGTTTGTTGGGTTTTGGGGGTTTGTTTTTGTTTGTCTTTTTTTTTGGGGGTGGTGGTGGTTTTGGGTGTGTTTTCTTTAATTTGGGGTTCTTTTGTTTGATTGCTGGGGTTTGTTGTTGTTGTTCTTTTTTTGGTTGTTTGTTAGTTTTTTTGTTTGTTTGTTAGGCTTCCTAAAACTGAATTTCCACAATATGCATTTGCCACCAGGAGAAGTACAGACAGTTTAAGATTTGGATTATTATTTTGTGCTGGTGTTGGTAAAGTACATGGCTGATAGAAGACATGGTTTCTAGATATCCTATAGGCAAATATTAGATAAGTATCTTGATACAGAATAATTCACAGAAGTCAGATGCTAACTTGGACAGCAAAAATTTAACTTTCTGAATGCTTGTACAGTACAAAACCGCATAAACGAGATGAGATTTTTCATTGTAGATAAAAAGACAACTGAAATTACTATCAAGAATTTTAAGTAAACTGATAAAGAGCAATTTTTAAAACATTTTACTTGAAAGAAAGGAAATGGGTCTTCTAAATACCATTCTTTGGTATGCAAGTTCCAAGCTGTTTTGGAGAAGTTGCTCAATACTAACTACTTGATCTCATTTATGTACAGGTATGAAATGAGACTCATTTTTCAGTTTTTAGACATGTATATTTACACTCCCACTTACTTTACTCAGCTTCAAAGATAAGCCCATCTTAAACTTGGTAAGTATCATTAGAGTTGTTCCAAAAAGTAACAGTGAGAAAATCTTGACAAATGTACTGTTATGAAACAATTGTTGCCTAAGATTTGTTTATTCTGAATTCCCAATCAGGATTCTCTCATCTAACAGGTTTTTCTTAATACTTAAATCTTATTTCAAAAGCAAAGGAGTATCTTATTTCACCAGTACTACAGGGGGGAAGTGATCCTAAGCTTTACTGACTCAAAGAATTATCAAAGTCAGTTTACTAATTTACTGTGCACTGCATAATGGACTGCAATTGACCCAATCTAAACTACTGATCAGAGAAATTTTCTACATTTAAAGAGATTTATACAAATAAGTTAAAACCAAAGAAACACCATACCAGCTACTGCTCACACTTAGGACCTGTATGTTTTATTTAAAGCTGATTTTAGATAAAAGCAAAGTGCGTATCTTCAAACCTATGGGGGTCTTCCCAGAGGGCATCTAGCATCAAGTGTGTGATGGTGTATACCTCCCATCCTCAAAGACCACATAAAAGATTAAAAGGCAGAAGATGCTGCCACTCTGTGTACAGCATGAAGCAGCTCAGAGCTCACTCATCCCCCTCCTCATTCTGCTGCTGCTTTGTGCTGAGCACAAGGTAGCCTTAAGTTTGAAAGCTTAAGAGCTGTTCACATTTAAACCTGTTACAGGTATTTGTGAAGATCATCCAATGTTTGTGATGCACTGAAATGATGGCATTCAAATGTCGAAGCTCTTCACCATTAAAGTCTTTAATCTCCAATTATTGCAACTCCGTCATATTTAACTGACACAGTGTATTCAGTGTTCTTTATTAAACTACTAAAACATTAATTCAACTGTTGTATAACCGTACCTAAGGACATTTTCAAACCCATGTGCAAACCCTGCTGTGCAACAGACAGAAAACTGCTCTCACCAAACATTATGAAAGACCTATCTTCTCCATTTTTCCACTTGATTCTGATAGCCCAAAGCATCATCATTTCCCACCCCTTTCTCCTGCAAGTAAATATTTAACCTCATATATGCATTTAAACAGAACCTATATGCATGCTTATAAAAACTCAATGCCCCAAATCAGTTACCTTTTCAGTTTCCCATAATACAAATTAATCTCACATTCTGAGCTGAAATTCTTCTAAAGCACTCTTGAACAAGCTCCCCTGAAATCCCTTCATGAAATCATAATGGACAAACATACTGTACATATACACACTTAATACTTCTAGTGTATCATTAGTATTTTCACTGGATACATAATTGATTTAAAATAGTGTTTTTTCACTTTTCTGCAACTCATTTAAAAATATAGGATGTGGGGGTTTTGGCATTCATGGTGTCTGAAAAAAACACACCACTCTAAGTTTGGAAATGTAATCCTCTCTTGGCAAGTGACTCAGGCAAAATTATTTTCTCCTAACTTTCCAGATGATCCAGTCTGTCACAGTGATGAGTTACAATATTGCTACTATGCATAGACCCACTTGCTCACTAGTCTGATGTATTATTTCATCTACAAAAGTCAAGAAAAAGCAACATAACTTTCTTTACACAGCACACTAATCAGTCACTAAGAAAGACTTCTTTTTTCCAGTAAAAAAATTAGGAGGAGAAAACAGTTTTTAAGGAGACTAACAGAACTTGTGAAGATTATCCTTTTGTGGGGTAAGTACTACCATTTCTACAAAGTTAAGAAATACTGTGCTATAAGTTCACAAAATGAGTTTACACATGATGGAATTCCTCAGGTAGTTCAACAGCTCCCCAGCCACAGGGAATATCTGATAACATTTATAGGTGATACAAGACACATTCATTTCTTTAAATAAATAAAAATAACAAGAAAAATGATGGAAGAGGGGAAAAAAAGGGGTAGCCAAAAGGGAACATACTAGCTAACAATCATTTATAGCTCTGCCTTTTATCTATATTCCCCTTAGCCCATGGTATTTTCTCCTCTGAACAGACACGTATATACATATATACACATATATACATACGAACATACACACATATATACACGTACACACGCACCTTCACACACCAATCCAAACCTTCGTGCTTTTCCTTCAATCCCAGGCTTTTCTAGTAGTATAGTGTTTATCATTTAAGTTATTAACATCACCAAAATGTTAGAATTATAAGAAAACACACACCCTTTTAGCATCACATATTGCTAAACCCCAAAAAATCAGTAATGGCTTCCCCAAAGTAGGCCATACAATCTGTAACTATTTTGTTGGATATAGCTCATGTAAGGATCTAGTGTTTTCTTTTCCCAGGTCTTAGAGACATCTTGAAAATGTATCCGTTATCTGTTTCCATGATTGCTTTTATAGGGGGAAAACAAACAAACAAAAACATGTGGCTAACAACTGGTTTGGTGCTATCAAGCCAAGAAACAAACAGATATGATTAAACTGAATTGTGCTGCAATGTTTTTTAAATGATTTTGCAATAGGAATATACATTTTGTTTGTGGGAGCTCCCTTACTAATGAAGCAATTTGACCAATAGAGATGCTGATTATTCCTCTGTACTTCTTCAAGATATGAAATATATTATGGCATCTCTTGGTGTGTGTATTTAGTCTATTGAACAATATAAATAATTTCCAGCAGCAAGTATTTCCTACCTCCTTCAGCTCCTTCACCATCTTCAACTCCTTTGAAGTTAATTCATGACTGTACTTTAAACAATTTCTATAATCAAGTAGTGCAATACAGATGTTCCTTGCAGAACACCCTAAAACTGGAACTACACAAAACAAGATAGCAACAGCCATTTACAGGATCAAATGGCAATAAATTGTTCATTGGGCTAAAAATATATTGGAAAGGTTTTAACTCTTAGCTATCCCAATTTTGAATCTGACCACCACAATTGCCAGAATTTTAGCATACTGTTGGGGAAGTCACAGTATCGTCAAAGCAAAGCCAAATATCTTCTTTGTGATCAAGGAGCACCTGACCCTATTAAGCTTTAAATCAAATGCTACTTATCTTGAATTCAACTGCCAAGATTGGGTTTTGAGACTTCAGTTTTGTGAGCTTTTTGTTGGCTTTTTTATTTGGTTGGTTTCGGTTGTTTCTCTCCTTTTTTTGCTGAAACAGTTTTGGCAGCTATTTAGAGGGATTGAGCAGTGACCAAGTTAAGGAAAAATATGCAAGCGAACTAACTTGCATGGGTACATATTCTTATTACTATACCTCTACCATAGGTTTATCTTCAAGACTTAAGAACCAAGCTCCTGAATGCTGAGATATATGTTTAAAACAACCAAAAGATTAAACCTATTTCTGGAATCCATGAAAGAAGGTAGAAGCAGCAATCACTTGGAATCTTGAGTGTTATATTCAGTCTCTCCTGATGAAATCTGGCTGAGCCGTTTGCTTGATCCCCACAGCTTTCGGGAAAGCTGACCTGAGCGTATCTGTTTAAAAGTAATTCAGAGAAACACAAGGAGGGGGAAGGGATAAGGTGGATAAATTAAAAAGGAATTCAGACACTGATTCTGGTGAAATGCAGACACCACAATGTACTGCATAAACAAAAATTACACCAACAAAAATTATTTGAAAACAAACCAGAAGTTACACTTAGGGATGATTCTTGGGACTGACAAAAAACAACAGACAAAACGCTAAACACAGTCTTCTCTGATCCTGAATGGCTAACGGGATATTGCCAAGTAATGCATACTTAATACTGAACCTACTTGAAATGGATTAGAAACAGTGTTTAGATTGCTATTTTGATAGGAAGGAAAAAAAGAGGTGAATGTCAAGCAAAACCAAATTAGAGGGACATTTTGGTTTAGAGCTTTCAAATAGAAATTGCTAGAAGTGAAAAGGAAAAGAAAACCAAATGCAGGACAGGGATGGCAGAATGAAGAAAAGAGAGAAAGGTTATCTCCTGGTGTCAGATCTATAGAGATTAACAAAGATCCTAGGTGAAATGCTCAGAGTAAAACTTAAAGCAGAAATAACTCATACTGAATATTCCATAAGTAAACACAGGCAGCCAGAGGCCACATTAAATCCAGCATCTGGTAGGTCTGCCATCTGACAACAACTTGTAAGAAACTGTTTCAGTATACTCCTTAAGTAAAAGGCTTATGATTGGCCAGTAATGATCAGCCTGACAGATGATTAGGTTATGAAACTCCTTGTTACTTAATAAATGAGATGCATGCCCAGCAGTTAGTACTAAAACCAAGCCTGCTTAAGAACTGTATCATCACAGCTGCAGCATTCTAGAAAAGGCACAGTGCTGACAGGGATTAATACTAACAGATGATAATACCCCAGACTTCTTCACCATCTCAAACAGATAACTAATTGTTAAAAATACAGCAACATTTACTATACTTGACTTCATACTGGATACTGTCAATGCAGAAACACCAAAGGCCAATCATAATACCAAGCAGCATTTCACTTTATGCACAATAAAGGACAGTTTATCCCTTTATCCTAAGGATCAATATCACCATCTGAAATGCAACACTGTCTTCTGTTTAAGGATAAAATTCTAGTAATTAATATATTCATTTCAAGCTACAAATAAATCAATCAACAAATAAATACCCACATACACACACTTCTCAAATATATTGATTGATGCTATCATAGAAAACTAGAATATCTGAGACATAGTCTTGTGCTTTTTAATTATTACTTTTTTAAAGAAAAAAAAAAATCTATTTAGAGGGATATTAAGCTTGAAAAATCATCTGCATTGTAAACAGAAAATCCTGAAAGAGAGTAACCGGAAAGCCTCTACATTCATATAAGGAATCCAGTCTTTGGACAAAACTGTCTCTCCGTAGTTAGAAAAATAGATGTGATTAAGAACTGAAGACATAGGGGGAAAAAAAAACAAACACAACCCCAAAACAAAAAAAAAAAAAAAAAAAAAAAAGAACTCAAAAAGCCTTCAGTCTAATGATACACAAATTTCAGCCTTCAAAAGATCTTGTGGAACAAGAAGCTTTGAAATTACAGTGACTTAAAAATCTGCTGGTACAAATATATATTTAACCACATCATAAGCAGCTTTTTGTCAATTCTACAGTAGGAAAACGCTGTCCCACTAGAAGCCAGTGGAAACCTCCCATCCCCATCTGCTGAAAGCATAATCAGGCTACCATTGTGTGAAGACCGTTTCAAATAATCATCTATGCATCTCCTAGCTAAAACATTTTAAAATACTGGCAAAGTCGCTCTATTTTAACAAAATATAAAATTAAATTAAGACACACTTTTCTGGCATGTACTAAAGGTCATGCAAAAGTGATAATCACATTCTCAAATAAATGCACTGTAGCACAACAGATCAGGTTATAAAAAGAAGCAGGTTTAAGTTAAATCAAGTACGCTGAAAGTCATGATGAGAAGTACTGAAAGTAAAAATCTGGTTTGATCAAGAAAAATTTGGCATAGCTATTTGATGGATGCTCTGTATTTGATATTGCATATGCAGTACCAACAAGTTTATATTCACCATATGGAGCACAGAGCATATTGGGAACCTACACAAATGATTCTTTTCACATTGCAATCAGAAACTCGTAACAGAAAGAAATATTCCCCCCCACGTCAGTCAATGCATATTAAAAGATATCTGTCAGAAACCATAAAAAGTAAAGAAAAGTAGTTTGCTCTCTTTCATTTCCAATTTTCTTCTGGAATATTATTTCATCAAGAAGTGGCTGACAACACTACCACATTCTGAAAAGGTTAGCTACTATGGCTTCGCTTATAAAGTGATAAAGTCTGGAAGTTAGTTCAGCTGAGTTTCCCATCTGTGATCCCTACATACCTTTGATTCTTAATGAGAAAGTTCAGTAGAGCAGTCTCAAAAGTTACTTCTTTCCCACTGAAAACTGAAATTTGCTTTTAAATTTACCCTGCCATAGAGGAGACCTCTTGCTCAATTGGAAAGCAGAAATAAGTGAACTTCCCACTGTTCGGTAGAAAAAGTTCTTGACGGCGGGTTTTACCTCTGCTGGCTTGCCAACACCAACGATAATCAACTTGCCATCCTCCAAACCAACAAGGATGTGGCTGTACTCCTTGGTGACAGAAATGCAGTGAATTGGCAGTCGCATGGCTAAGGGGGAGATGCTCAGATTCAGGCTGAAAGGAACAAAAAACACACAGAAAGCACCTCATGTATTTGTCTGCATACACTGCAAGGAATCACACTGTGGTTAAAACTGCTGTTCACAGGATGTACTACAAACCAGTTCTCAAGGATCTAGTTTGAAATGTCAGTTATTAAAAATAAAAGGTATGGATGGGTAAATCAGTAAATTGACATATTTTTACCAAAGAACAGTAACATTAGTCCCACAACTGCCTAAGTGGCACAAATCACTCCCATTCTGAGGGGCAGTAGAGCTCTCCAGAGGGTAGCAGTGAAGTAGAGCTTAAAATTCAGTGTACTACATGAAGCTTGATCCTGACAGATCCTGAGCTCCCAGTAACTAATCAGACATGGGGACAATCACTGCTTGCAAATGTCAGACACAGCTCTTCCTAAATGAGATAAATGCCTCAGATTAATGGGGTCTGGTACAATTTCTCATTTTTCTCTGCTCCCTATCTTTGTTCCCCCCTAACTTTTTTTTTTTTTTCCCTAGGAGCACAGAGAAAAGCAATGTCTGCTACCTACAGTACCAAGCAAAGTCCAAGTTACACAGCCAAATAAGCCTCTATATTGCATCTCACTAATATGCTACCAATGGTGGTACATTACCTGTAGAGATCCCGTATAGAAAGAAATCCCTGTAAGCTTCCCATCACGATATACTCGCCGGTCACACACATATCTGACACTTCCTCCTTCAGAGTTTCAGAACCCAGGTATTTTCCATTGACAGAATAGAGATGTAATGCATTCTTATCCTGAACAGATCAAAAATAATCTGTCACAGAGGACTGATGGGATCAAGAGAGTATTATTTATATCTTTAGCTCACTAACAGGAACTAACTTGAGCAGTCACCCCTAGACAGTACTGCTGACAGCAGTTTCCTTATTGAATGAAACA
The DNA here is from genome assembly GCF_014839835.1 of Dryobates pubescens. Lineage (NCBI taxonomy): Eukaryota > Metazoa > Chordata > Aves > Piciformes > Picidae > Dryobates > Dryobates pubescens. The sequence goes on from NC_071613.1 coordinate 29,127,371, forward strand.
AGAGCCTGTATGCAGTATGTACACCAGGTCCTCTGCAAAAAGTTTTGAAGGTAATATCTAACCTATTCAATTCCAAACTTTCTAGAAATATCCATGGATTTCAAGGACAGATCCCTATTTCATAAGGGTTTTTGTTACCAAAGCAAAAAGGAAGCGAGTGTTCCCATTTGCACAAAGATAGGTCCAGAAGCTTCTTCTGGACAAAAAAAAAATAAAAATTAAAAATTCCTGACAGAATGAAGTGAACATAACCATCTTATGTTCTTCCAGCCTGACAATACCTTGGCCTCTTCTCTCCCCATCTTCCCAATGCAGCTAGCATGCCTACATCCAATAAATTTGTCTTCCAAGAAATGTCCCATGCTCACAGAAATGATAACAGCTTTCTCATTACTAAAGCAACTACACAGCTATGGAACAGACCGAGTAAGTGATACTGTGAACCTGACAGCTCTCTCCAATCAAAACCTAAGAAAAACCAGTGGTCACTGGGCATCTTGCACCCAGAACTTACTGCTCCCCTTATAAGCTTCTGTTTCTAAGCACAGCAAAACTTGTTTGCCCTGGTTTTCCATTCCAAAGCAGCTCTCCCTGGAAGACTCACTAGTGCATGCTTGGCCATCTTCCTTGCAGTTGTTTGGAAATTCTGATGAAACTTATACGGTATGTCTGAGGTAATTCTTTTAAGAAAATTTTACTCAAATTGGCTAGCAAAGTAGAAATCCAAAAACAGACAGCATGCTCGAAAAACCTCATTACTTTAGGAAATAAGGATAAAGAAACAGAGATATTCTATGAATCTAAGTACCTTAAGAGTAGTTTTTCCTTCTATGCTGGTGTGGACAACTATATGGCCTTCCCAAGACACAGCCAAATTAGGAACAGTCAGCAGCAGGGAACTCTCACAAGGTGGTCGTAATGTCCTCACATATTGACCTTTCCGAATAGTGCGGACAATAACAGTCCCATCCTGCAGCAGACAGACTTTGTGAAGTTCTTACTCAGCAGGTAAGTTACCACAACATACAGAAAATGTATTTAAATTCAGAGGGAATGTTTTGAAAGCACTGAAATCCTTAACTGGAGATCATGACTCCTGAGTATCAGGAACTACACACAAAGATGTCTTCTTTTCAAGGCCATGTCCAGTAGGCATATGAAAAAAGCTAATGCAAACAGGATATGAGGAGATGGATGGGCAGCAGATCAACCATTTGATAGGTCACATATGTGAGTAGGCATTATGTGCACTAGAGTCAAGAGTTCAGCAGCCTGCCAATGTAGTACAGTAAGTTAGAGCATGAGTAAGCTGCTGTTTCTGTTAGAAGCTTAACATCTCCAAGTCCACACATGTTAAAGCTCATCTGTGCAGAATAACACAACATGGTAGCCAAGGCCTGTGCTGTGCAGAGCTGCTGGAGAGAGCCTGATTTAAGGAGGCAGCAAGAGAGATAGCACATATCTTGATGTGCAAGGCTGACAAAAAAACCCAAACACATAACATGATATAGTAAAATTTGTTGTATTATTCTTAATCAACTTCAAACAAACTCCACAGTTTGCATAGAAAAGAGGTAAAAGAGAAAGAAGTATGAGGATGCTTACCCGGGATCCTGATACTGCCATGTCCAGTTCAGTGCTGATGCCAACACTCGAAACTTCATCGGTATGCCCATAAAGGATCTGTAATGGCTTAGGTGCCAGGCCTACAGGCACTCCTCCCTGAGAGTAACAAAAAGTGCAATGACACATTCTCTTGCAGCTGAAGGACAAACAAAAAATAAATTTCTGGTATCTTCAGTATGGGTTGTGAGAGATGTATATATGACACAGGCCAAAACCAAAGGCTTAACTCACCGATTCCAATTTCAACTTGCTGCCTTTTATGTCAGCAGCCCTATTTACTGAAATCACAAGAATAAATGAACATACAGATACTATGTGGATGTGAAATACAGAGTTACTTCCTTCTATCCCATCAAATGTCCAGGTATGCAATGACCACAAGTGTGGTCACAGCCAAGCTTAAAGAAGCTGAAAGCTGTTTTTGTTTAAAATCACAGCAACTCTGTTCCACTTCCTAAGGAAAAGTAAGGAAATAATCCCTCTCAGTGACTACCATTAGTATGATGTGCAAAGAAAATCTTGCAATAATATTAATTAAAAATAGTAGTTTTCCCATATGACCACAGGGCATCAAAACAAGTTAGTGCCTTTGTTCCAGTGAGTGTACTGTCAGCACAGACTTATTCTCAAACCAGTTCTAATGCAAGACCTGTGCTTAGAGTGATGGCACAATATGAACTCTATTCTCATTTCTGCAACAGAAATTTGACTACCAAGCTTTGAAAGCCTGAAACATGCAGAAATGAAGAACAACTGCCAAAACACAGAGCTGGGGAAGAAGATGCAATGGAAAACAGATAGGTATGATGGAAGTTACAGTGTGCAGTCCATTGCTGGCACTTTGTAAAGACTAAGTTAAAACCTTCACAAGAAGAATTTACGATGCAAACAACATCATTTATCTCTCCATTCAATAAAAAAAATACTTTAAAAATATTAACAACTCTAAATGATTATAATCTCCAGAGCATGACTTATTTAACTCACACTGAAAAGATAAAGCAAATATTTCCTACATTTATATTTACTTGAGACAAAAAACCCAGTAATACTACTGTGAGCACTAAGGTTTCACCTTTTTGACCATACACCATCGATACAATGTTCTTGAAAGAATTATAAACACTCTTACCATAAAGAAAGCATCCATAAAAACACATACAGTTATGCATCACTGTACTGGTTTAATATGCTGGGTTTAGTTCAGTGGTAAGAACAAGGTGACCTAACCAAATGTACTGTCCATAACATGACAGCTCCCTCTTGCAGTTAACCCTACTTGTGTATCAGAAATTCTACTCACAATCCTACTTGCAATCAAAAATTAACATTCAAAATGCATTACAATAGAAATGGCCTTACATTTTGAGTGTATGTACACAAATGCATCACACAAACACTTTCATTCTGTGAAGGCACAAGACCAACATGTAAAGAATTCTAACATGCCAGGTAACAGACTAGTGTTGCCTTTGTTAACTCCTAGGGTAGTCATCAGTACTTCCCAGAAAGGAAATGCAATGCTAAAATGCAACTACTGGAGTGAGCAGCAGTCCAGAAATGTAAAAATCATCAACTATAAACATTGTTCTGGTCTCAAACAATCTCTCTCTTCTTCCATTCTTCCACCTGTACAACAGGGAATAGTATTTGCTTATCCTAAAAATAATCTATGAAATCTTTAAGAGTGCATCTGAAAGTCTGTATTTCTGCTATGTGCATAATTGACGTATATAGAAAACATTTCAAACACACAAGACAACAGAAGTAACAAAATTACTATAAAATAATCCACTTTGGTCAACTATCCTCCCTGCAAAACTAAAAGAATGGAAATCAAGACATCATCGTAGTAAAAAAGAGAAGCACAAAAAAGCATTCAGAAAATGCTTCTCAGAGTATGCCTCAATAACCTACCTGCTGAACTATTTGCCATATGATACAGGTAGTATCTCTGGAGCCTGAAATTAAATGAATTCCACAGTAGTCTATGGCCAAGCAGGTCACAATATCTAGATAAAGGAAAGAAAACAGGTAGTTATCACACAGAGTGACAATGTGCATGCAGTACGTCTGCAAAGCATTGTTTTTCAGTCAGAGTGAAATATTCTGTGGTGAGGGTTGATAAGACTGTAGTAAACAACAAAGTCATTGCACAGCCAGGTGAACCAACTCGACTTCATCAGCTTTGCTACCTAAAAGTAGCAACCATGCTTTATTTTGAAAGGCCATTAAAACATCAAGTATTTATGTATAACCATGATTAACGTATTCTCCTGTTCTTATGATGCCACACCTTTATAACTGTTATGCTTGTCTGTCCAAGAGGAACTGGAAGTCTTGGCTCACCAGGAAAAATATGACGTAGGTGCCATTACAAAAACATGGTGGGACAATTCACACAATTGGAGTACTACACTGGATGGTTACAAGCTCGTCAGGTGAGACAGACGAAAGAGAAGAGGAGGAAGGGTGGCCCTGTATATCAGGGCATCTCTTGATGCCACACAGCTTGAGGCTGAAAGGATTGAGTGCCTGTGGGTTAAAATCAGAGGGAGGGCTAACAAAACTAACATGCTGTTTGGAGTCTGTTATAGACCACCCAACCAGGATGAAGAGGTTGATGAAATATTCTATAAACAACTGGAAGCTGTCTCAAGATCATCAGACCTTGTCCTTGTGGATGACTTTAACCTGCCAGACATCTGCTGGGAACTTAACTCAGCAGAGAGGAGGCAGTCCAGAAGGTTCTTAGAGTGTATGGAGGACAGCTTCTTGATGCAGCTGTTAAGCAAGCCTACCAGGGGTCTGGCTCTGCCCGACCTGCTGTTCTCCAATAGAGAAGGGCTGGTGGGACATGTGATGGTTATGAGGCTGTCCAGGGTGCAGTGATCATGAGATAGTGGAGTTTTCAATATGCAGGGAAATAAGGAGGAGCAGTAACAGAACCCTCACTTTGGACTTCCAGAGGGCAGACTTCAGCTTATTTAAACAACTAATTTTTATAGGTTACCCTGGGTAGCAGCCCTTCACAAAAAAGGGGTCCAGGATGTTTGGACCTACTCTAAACTGGAGCTCTTGAAGGCACGGGAACAGGCTGTGCCCATGAGGCGAAAGATGACCCGGCGGGGAAGGTGACCAGCCTGGAGGCAGGGGGGAAGGTGACCAGCAAGCAGCTCTTGAAGGAATTAAGGGAAAAAAAGAGGATGTATCCCCTTTGGAAAGGGGGGAGGCAACTCATGATATGTGTAAGGATGTTGTTAGATCATGTAGGAGAAAAATTAAGGGAGGCAAAAGCCCAGTTAGAACTTAAGCTGGCCACTTCTGTGAAAGACAATAAAAAGCATTTTTATAAAAATATTAATGCTAAAAAGAGGGGCAAGAAGAACCTCCACTCTTTATTGGACCTGGAGGGGAACACTGTAACTAAAGATGAGGAAAAGGCTGAGGTACTCAATACCTTCTTTGCCTCCATTTTCAACTGTAAGGCAGGAGGACTTCAGGATAATTGGCCTCCTGAACTGGTAGATGGGGTCAGGGGGCAGTATAATCCCCCTGAAATCCACGAGGAAGTAGTTAGGGACTTGCTGAGCCACTTGGATACTCACAAGTCCATAGGACCAGATGGATTCCATCCTAGGGTGCTGAAAGAGCTGGCAGATGAGCTGGCCAAGCTGCTCTCTATCATTTACCACCAGTCCTGGCTCACTGGAGAGCTCCCAGATGACTGGAAACTGGCCAGTGTGATGCCCATCCACAAGAAGGGCCGGATGGAGGAACCTGCAAACTACAGGCCTGTCAGCCTGACCTCAGTGCCAGGAAAGAGTATGGAGCAGATCATCCTGGGGGCAAACACAGCGCACCTGCAGGATGGCCAAGGGATCAGGCCCAGCCAACATGGATTTAGGAAGGGCAGGTCCTGCCTGACCAACCTGATCTCCTTCTATGATCTGGTGACCTGCCTGGTGGATGGGGGGAAGGCTGTGGATGTAGTCCACCTGGACTTCAGAAGGTCTTTGACACTGTCCCCCACAGCAAATTCCTGGCCAAGCTGTCAGCTCGTGGCTTGGACAGGAGCACTCTGCACTGGGTTAGGAACTGGTTGCAGGGCTGAGCCCAGAGAGTGGGGTGAATGGTGCCACATCCAGCTGGCAGCCAGTCATTGGTGGTGCCCCCCAGGGATCAGTGCTGGGCCTCATCCTGTTCAATATCTTTATTGATGATCTGGATGAGGGGATTTAGTCCACCATTAGTAAGTTTGCAGATGACACCAAGTTGGGAGCAGGTGTTGATCTGTTAGAGGGTGAAGGGCTCTCCAGAGGGACCCTGACAGGCTGGACAGATGGGCGGAGTCCAACAGGATGGCATTTAACAAATCCAAGTGCCGGGTGCTGCACTTTGGTCACAACAGCCCCATGCAGTGCTACAGGCTGGGGTCAGAGTGGCTGGAAAGCGGCCAAGCAGAAAGGAACCTGGGGGTACTGGTAAACAGCCGGCTGAACATGAACCAGCAGTGTGACCAGGTGACCAAGAGGGCCAATGGCATCTTGGCCTGCATCAGAAATAGTGTGGCCAGCAGGAGCAGGGAAGTCATTGTGCCCCTGTACTCAGCACTGGTTAGGTCACACCTTGAGTACTGTGTCCAGTTCTGGGCCACTCAATTTAAGGACGTTGAGACTCTTGAACATGTCCAGAGAAGGGCAAGAAGGCTGGGGAGAGGATTGGAGCACAAGCCCTGTGAGGAGAGGCTGAGGGAGCTGGGGTTGCTTAGCCTGGAGAAGAGGAGGCTCAGGGGAGACTTTATTGCTCCCTACAACTACCTGAAAGGAGGTAGTAGACAGGTATGGGTTGGTCTCTTCTCCCAGGCAACCAGCACCAGAACAAGAGGACACAGTCTCAAGCTGCACCAGGGGAAGTTTAGGCTGGAGGTGAAGAGAAAGCTCTTCACAGAGAGAGTTGTTAGTCATTGGAATGTGCTGCCCAGGGAGGTGGTGGAGTCACCGTCTGGAGGTGTTCAAAAAGGGACTGGACGTGGCACTTGAAGCCATGGTTCAGTTAGTCATGGGGTGTTGGGTGATAGATTGGACTTGATGATCTCTGAGGTCTTTTCCAACCTTATTGATTCTATGAAGTCCACTGGCTGTAGTTCTTTTTAAAATGACCAAACATCAAGTACAATAGATATAACCTTTCATTCAACAATATAAAGAGTTACTAACCCATGTGCCTGATGTGCTGTCCAATCAGCTTGCCTTTTGTAAGAGAGGTCACTCTGATGCTGTTGTCCCAGTGTCCTCCACTAAAGAGCAATTTTGCATCATGGGATACTGCAAACAACTTAGAAGTGATGTTCAGCCCTGGTGCAAAAGGACCACTCATGTTGCGTTGTGTTCTGTAGGCAAATGATAAGCAGTTAACGAGTAACCTTAGTTGATATCAATGTCTTTTGTATTTCCTACATTCTTCAAAATGAGTAAGAAGAGACTATACTTAAAAAGTTAAATTCATTGCTATCAGCAAGCGAAAACAAAATTTCACCTTAGATCTTGTCTATCTTTTAGGCAATTTGATTCTGTATGGATAACTCATGTCCCTACTAAGTACTGTAACACTAAAAAAAAAAAAGGAACCCAAAGAAACTAAACCACCACATATACCACACTATAGTGTAAGGAAGGATGAAGACAGCCCATCTCAGATTCCAAGCTGAGTTTTTATGCTTGAGTTTTACGATTAGAAAAAACAAACAAAACAAAACAAAAAATCCAACACGTGAAGTAGCTCTAAGAATGAAGAACCCTGAAATGCCACTTACATAATCCTTTACCAGAACAATGCTACAGAGGAGAGGCAGTATTACTGAAGTTCAGAAGATGCATTCTTAGGTGAAAGCTTAGACAATGCAAACAGCACAATCCACTGATTGTTGGACAAATGCTGTATTTTATTATGGTAGATGCATTCATCTGCACCCCTCCTCATCATTTGCTTACTTGGGATTTGTCACTGTTGTGTCTCTGATGAATGTAAAATAGTTGGAGATATTTTTGTCATAAGGTAGCCATCCATGAGTTCCAATTATGCAGTTCAGACTTGCTGTTACCTAAAAAAGTTTGATAGAAAAAAAAATACTTAAACTACAAGCATATTTTCTGCTTGCCTGTGATGGTAATGGAGTTGCAGAAAATAGCCTTCCTGAGAACTGACCGTAAGGGAGAAAAGCACACACACATTACTCCCTGCAACTGTTTTGTTGATGAGTTAATCCACATGTGGCAAGTATTACCAAGTTAGGAGAGTGTACATTCTAGACAGGTCAGAGAAGCTCAGGCAGAAAGGGAGAAGGAAAGAAACAAAAATCCCAAACACAAAAAAATGCAGCAAATCAATCCCCTCAAATAATTAATTTAGTTCAAGTGATTCTCCTCTTTGAAATAGTAATCATTACTAGTTCACATCTTAACATAGGATTTTCAGCAGATATTTAGAAAAAACACAATGTGAATTTTAGATGTGTCCAAATGACATAAGCACATACCACATGACGCTAGGACAGTAAGTTTGACCTACAAAGTAGGAATGCTGAAAAATAATATTCTTTCCTGCATAAGATATGTATTAGTGCACAGCAGCCAATACACAGACCTTATATACTGCTGTAAATACTCTGTTCATCACTCAGCCATTTACCACAGTACCAGCACCTCTCTTTGTCAGTGTAAAAGTTAATTTCAGTGCAAGCCTTTGGAGTGTGTACACACCACATACAGTGCAGTTTAATATATGGGTTGGAAAGTAATTACAAATATAATGATAACATTAACAACTCAATTCCGTCATTTTAAAGCTGGTCTGCATTGCATTAGGAAATCAACTGCTGCTATAGAATGGGATTAAGTGGGAAACTTGCAATACACCTCACTACAACTTACACTCATGTCTCCTCATCTCTTAAACCATTCAACAAATCAGCCAGGCTTCTCTACAGAAGACAAATACTTACCTTAGAGCTGACATTGATTATAGGCTAAAGAGATACATCTGAACAGGAACACTGAAGAACTGTTTCTATACAACTGTGTGGTGGGTTGAGAGAGAAGGCCCAGCTTCCCCTCCCCCACTAACTAGGAATGGGGGGAAAAAAACACAACTAACTCAGCCGGTGAAGCAAAGGGGAACGCTGTATTTACAAAGCAATGACCGATGCAGGGAATTTATGTACACAAATATACAAAATTTACAATATATACAGAAATATACAGTAAAGAAACAAAAACAGGAACAAGAGCCCCGGCAGAGGGGGTTTCCCCCTGTCCCCCCTTCACCCCCCTACCTCCCTTTTTTCCCCAAAGAGGGTTAGAACGAGAAAAGGGGAGTTAACGAGCAGAGGCCTAGAGCAGGGCAGGATTAATGCTTATTAATGCTAATCTGTTATTTTGGCCAGAAGCCCAGACAGCTGGAAGGGGTGAGCGAGAGGAATCAAACTGCCGAAAGTTCCAGCTGCACTGAAACTTAAAATCATACTCCCACCTATCTACCAATGAAATTCATTCAGAATACAATATATTTACAAAACATTTAGCCAGCTCTGTCCCTTTCTTAAAGGCACAGCCTCAAACGGTCACAAACCGTTATGAAAAAAAACCAACAAACCAACCTGTCTGCAGTCTAACAATAGTATTGACACATGCAACTCACCAAGATCTCTGGACTTCCCTGAGAAATAAAGGACCGTGACTGATTTCTGGGAACAACCGCTTTGACAATGGGCACACCATCACTGATTCCCTAAGAGAAAGGAAATGGTTTTGGTCCCATTATATGCAAGAGCAAAAGGACAATCACCAGCAAAACGTAAGGCCCAAAGCCTCTGGAATCAATGTCAGATGTGTACTCTAAGGCACAGGCACACACATATTCAGTTGATGCAGGTATGCTTCGTCACAAAACAGAAATTAAACCCTGAATCTTTCCTGAATCCATGAGTTTAGCTACTAAGTTCAATGAGTCTTCAGATACCATCAGTGACATTTTTAGCCTTCTTGGTTTGGTGGCTAACTTAATAGTCAAACAAGACCCACACACAAGCAGCCATGGCATACAAATTTATGGGATTCAATCTCCACGAAGCTAACCAAAGAGACAAAGTTACTTTTATACACTTCACATTTTAAATTATTTTCTTTAAATAGGAAGCAAGTTTATTTTCATCTAGGTTATGATCTTTTGTTTCAACTACATTAGAAGTTTCAGACTATACTTTAAACACTTCCAAGTAACATATCTATCTACCTCTATGAAGAATGACTTCAGTTCAGTGAGGTGCTGGAAGAGATTCAGAGTAGAGGTATCACTTTTTGTCAGTCTTTGCACTACTTCTTCTGCTGACAGCCTTTGTGGATGGGGCTCCTAGAAAACAGTATTTGAAAAAATATCAAAATGAGACAATATTATCCACCTAGTCAAGTCATAGAAGATACTCAGAATCTTATTGGCAAATCCATGAGAAAACAGACTCTTAAGCTCCTAATTTACCATCTTAAAGTAAATTAATTTATTTTGAAAAGGTATGCTAAATTTCCATCAGTGCGACCTTTGCAAATGGGAAGGACTTAACATTCCTAAAATTACAAACCATTATCTTTTCATTTTTTTCAGAAGTCCTTTCTAACAGTCAGATTTAACCTCAAAGGTCTGATTGAGACGGAAGAAAGAGCATTACCTTTAACAACTGACAGGGAGTTTGCCCAAAATTGTTTATCATCCCTTCTAAAGCTTTCCTTTCCTTCTCATCTGTTAAAGCATCCAAATCCACAGCCCCTGGATCACGAGCAGAATGATGAAGGGCAGAAAAAAGGACATATTCCAACAAATTATTGAGAACTGGTGTGGTCAGTAAATGTTGAAAAACCTAAAATTCTTGCAGCATTATCACTCTTTACCCCAGAAAAGCCTCCAAACATCATCTCCACAGAAACACAATCTGAAAACTCCATTCTGCATGTGGAATTTAAAGAGTAAGTGCAAGAACTTGCAAGTTTTTGTGTTCTAAAATGAATTTAATATACTTCACATGCAGTTTCAATAGTTTTTGTTTTTAAGCAACTTGCTTTGACTCCTAAACCAGAAGAAACCTCTTACCACAAGTACTATTAAGCAAGCAAATGATAAATGAACAAAATCCCCCAAGAACTTTCAGAAACAATATACAAATGAACTTCCCTTTAAAACAACAAAAAACCCCACCAAAATCAAACCACAACTTTTTTTAAGTTCACAATGTCTGATCAAAGCATTAAATATTGTGGTTATTTAACTACAGATTACAAATTATACTGCCATATTTCATCTGTAATTTCCTGGCCTTAGTATATGCTTCTATATGGGATGGTCACAAATTCAGTGTTTTCTGTCTAACACTCAAAGCCCACGAGTCTGATGACAATGACAAGAGAGCATACTGCTTTGTACCTTCATAAGTACAATAATAGAACACATTGAGTGCTTCCACTGCAGCTGGTCCCCTCTGCTTGTAGCCAAAAATTAAATCTATCCATTCATGAAGATGAGCAGAAACATACTCAGATTCCTAGAAGAGAAGAATGTTCTTTTAAGAATAAGAAAAGTGCTGTTGCCTTCTTGAAGTATTTACTGTTTTACATGAAAGATATTTAATTCCTGAACTAAGAGTATCCACGAACCAGGTATACAGCAATGGACAGGGCAGAAGCACAATAATATCCATGTGTTAAAGTAACTGTCAAGTAAGACATAGCACACTAGACTGCTGAAATTCAACTGTGCAAGGGAAGGTAAGCTGCTACTTCCCTAATACCATATAGAATAACTTACAAAAAACAAGGGAAGCCTTATCACCTAACCCCATCTTATTCTGCATTTTATTTCCTAAGGCAACAAATTTCCTAAAGATTAGTATCTTCAGGCTCTTTACTTTTTTATTTTTAGCATTCTACTGACATGCACAGTGCTTTTAACTGGAACTGTAGTTCAAATGTAATCCCAGTATTTTATACAGTGAAATATGCATGTATATTTTCTTTATTATTACTTCATAAATATACACATCATCTTACCAGAGCCTTCCTGTGTTTATAAATGAAGTCTTCTGGGGAGTGGGCCCATTTAGGGAGAACAACATCATTTACCACCTCCTTGGATATTTGAAGCTGACCTAAGTTAAAACCTGGTGAATAATTTAGAGAATTTTAAGAGTTACTACAAAATATTTCAAATATCTTGATTTCTAAATAAAGATGTAAAAGTATTCCTTTCTCAGTACAAAGGAAGGACATTGAAAAATTCTTAATGCAAATCTCCAATAACCCTCCCACTGACACAGGAGGCCAAGTTCTGCTATTAATGTTTAAAATGTTAAATGATACAGGATAAGAATTGTTGAAAGCATCTAAATGACTTCAAAGCTGAAGTCCCAACTTAAAAGCAGTGTGAACGTATTACACATCTCTCTATATACATATCTGCATTTGCCTTCCTTTTTTTTTTTTAACCAGGATTAAGAGTCCAAAACTTTTTAATGAGGTTATTTTTAAGAATGAAGTTACTCACAGTTTTAAATGATTGTAGAATCAAGGCTTTCAAGAACTCTTAATTCCCACCAGCTTGCACGAGAACAACTCTAAACACTTAAATGACTTTTGAAAATGATTTGGCTGTTTCCAATTTTTGTAATTTGTAACTCTAGCAGATTGCAGCTAGCAGACTAAACTAGCAGCAGCAAAAACATACAATTCCACTTTTCAATTACATAATAGGAAGATAAACAATTCCCTGAGCAATAAATGGCTACAACTCTCATTTCAGAATGCAGAACACTGTCTTTTCCATCAGCCTTACATAGGGGTGAAACTGCTGCTGTCATCTTGTTTTTCCTTCTTTTGATGGCTACTGAAAGCTAACATGGCTCTACAATCAGGAGTCTTAAACACTGCACTGCAAGGCAACAGTAGGAAGCAGAAAATAAGCTGTTTGCCTGTGGCAAATAGAAGACCTTTCCTGTTTGAGTATGTCCAAACTCTATCATTCAATGAACCCAGTAAAAAGAATACTAATTAATCTGTATTAACGTTTGCTATTTAATCAGCATTAACTATTGCTAACTTTTTCAAACATCCAAATGGCATCTCTGATATTTTACATCAGGTAAACAACACTATTTTTAGCTATCCCTAAGCCCACAGTCTGAATTTTAAACAAATTTTAACTTTTAAGCATTTAGGCTGTCCTCACACAATTGGTGTGCTCATTGAACAGTTTGGAGTCATCATTACAATTAAAAGTAATTTCTACAAGTATACTGTAAAGGTAAAATAAGAAGCACTCCACCACGTTCATAAATGGACGTAACAATTCTTTTCTGAAGAATACACGAACAGTTTTCTGTATTCTCAAAATATTCTGAGCAGTCACTTTACCATTTTGATTCTCCAAGAACTCTGGAAAGTAGAAGAACTCTGGGATAAGTTCCTTGACATCATTGGGGTTGTCCATGAGAGCCTGCCAGGTGGCAGGAATAGAATGGAACTGCCTGTCAGCACAGTCAAATCTGTAGGTAAGAAAATTCAGGTTAGACTTTGATCATGTTCTCAGCAAAAGGACCAAAAATAAAGGTGCTGCTTATTTGCTCACTGCATACCTGCCACTTTGAAGTTCAATGTGAAGTGTTGTGAAAGGTTCCACCCGAATGAGGTAATGCATGACACCAGCAGCATTTGAGTAATGTGTCCCATAGTGAAATTTGTCAATTATCCCAAGGGGATCTTCGAAATTTTCATATCTAAAAAAACCCAAACCTTTATAAACACAACTGAGCACTAGAGCTGTAGAGATTACATTTATTGTAGACAAGGATTCAAAAGAAACAATCACAGCAATCCATAAGAAAAAAAAAATACAGTAAGTCCCATTAAACACATAGAGTCTCATTCTGACTTAGAAGTGCCTAAACAAAAGACTGCTGAAAGACAGAAATGTACACTGGATGAAGCCTTTGCATGCCTGTTCTTATGCTCTTCCCTAGGCATTTGTTATCAGCTGTCAGAAGCAAGATAGGTATGATTTAGCGTGACTATATACAACAGACAAAATATCCCACACCACTAAGCTCAATATTTATTATTGAAAGAATTTATTCAAGTTTCCTGCAAGACATAAAACAGATACATATATATATAAAAATAAAAGGGAGTGTGCATGTGACTGTGTCAGGATGCAGAAGAGAGATTTTATCTAACACTTATGCCCATTTCCTTTTCTCCTGGCAAAAATCACTCTGCAGTTCCACACCACCCTCTGACACATTCCTCAGTGTCACAAGACCAGTAAGAGAAATTATAGTCGGACATACTTCTAGGGAACAAATTTCATTATAGTCAGGGACAGAACCTAATAATTCAAACAAAATTGTCCATGTTCCAAATTTATAGAAAAAAAGCTGGTTTTGGAAGATGCCTGACAAGTGCAATCTCATATTATTGCACACACACTTTCCTTGTGAGCAAAACGGGGAAGGATCACTACAGCAATACATTTGTGTATGTGCTTCTCATTCCTATCTGAGGAAGAGCTGCTTGAAGATGCTGAGTTATATTTTATTTCAAAAGATGATAATCTGTGCTTTTAAAAATGAGTAGGAAACAGATTTAGGATAAATGCTACCTCTCAACACAGGCAGCTTAAAACACTGGTATGATTTCACATTCCTTATCATGAAGCAGACATAAGACAGTATGTCTCTTCAAGCTGCTGGGCCATTAAATTAAGTCTTTCTACAGCCTTTCGTTTTTTTTATCTCTATATCTGAGAAACAACTGAAAATTTACAACAGTAGGTTTGTCCTTCCAGTGGCATATAAGGAAACTCATCTGAATGCCGCAAGAATAACAAATCAACAACCTTTGCAAATCCATCTGTGATGTTATAAAACTAGCTCTTAAGAACTTCACCCTTACAACTTTATTTTTAAAATGTGTTATTAGCCTGGAGGCTCAAAAAGATAGAGACACATAATTCAGTGTTCAAATACATACTTCTCTTTCACAGCCTTCGCATTCTTTTCATTTACCACTCCTATGGGTTTGGAGAGATCCCTAAAGACTGCAGGATTATTCAGGTCCAGCTCTTCTGAAGTATAATCTTGCAAAATCCAGGGAAACTACAGAAAAAGGATTAGGAAAAAAAAAAAAGTCCAAGATGAAATTTAAACTAAAACTCCATCTTTCAGAATAGAAAAAACATATTTAAATTCGGCAAATATTTGATTTTATTTTTTCATTACCACAGGATACTGAGCAAGGTCATTGTAAGTTCGTCCTGCCATTGTGTTCAGCTGAATAAGGTAGTCAAAATTGGATATTTCTCTGTTCACCCATTTCTGAAGGGAGAGAAAAAAAAAAAAAAAAGGAGAGTGCATGGAAGTCACTATGTCAAAGATAACACCAGTGTCAGCATTTATCTGCTAAAGAATAGCATTGCAAAGTGAAAGGCATAGGACTAGGAATGATACGGAGGCCAAATATAATTTCTGCCAGTAAGTTTATTTTCCCTTCGATTCAATGACTGTGCTGCCTATACTTCAATGAAATCACGTCCCTGATTGATCCCAGTACTGTTTTAAATACGGACGATCAGCCTCAGAAGAAAGAAGGAGAAGAAAAACAGAAACAACAGAAACAAAAAGAAGGCAGATAAACAGGTACTGAGGAAAAGGGACCACAGCTTCAAAATCCATTAGAGTTCTAAGGCAAAAACTTCTTGAGTTCTTGCAGGGACTCAAATAACACTGTCCTTGGGCCTTTGTTCCACTATTGTATTTTTAAACCAAAGAACAGACACAGCTGTGCTCAGAAAATCTACCTATAATGTGATGGACACTTTCCATTATAGGTGCTACTTTCTCCTTGTAAATATACAACATGACAGCTTTTATCATTAGGGAAATAAATAAAAACTGAAGTAATGCCAATATCTTTAAAAGTAATTTGTAAATCTGCCTCCCGCAACGAAAACAGTAATTGTGGCTTAAAGAAATGAAAGACAAAAACACATTTACTACCTTTAAAAATGTACCAATGTGTAGTTATACAAACATTTTGACATTATGCTTTTATAGCAGTATTAATTCTCTTAATACCATATTTCCTGCCTAATTTTTATACAGTTTTTGTTGAAAGCCCTGCCATGCAAAGGTAATGGGGAAAATTATTTGCACATGCAGTAAAAGAAGTTCCAAAATGGTGCATTCAAGGTCATGGACTAAAAACAAAAGCAACCCTGATACATGTTTTCCATTCTTGTTGGGCCATTTATACTGAAGTCTCATACCTGCATCAAACCTGAAGCTTTAAAAAGTTCCTGTGGAGATCTGGTCCCAGATATATTTGGAGAACACAGTGAGAGTATTCGACTATATACTTTGTTTCGTACCTGGTAGAAACAGAATTAATAAAAATAAAATTATTCTGGAGACTGAAGCTGAGAGGCAAACAACTTCTCTGCTAATTAGAACGTGAAATAAATGGAACAGTTACACTTTTAAACACTTCTGTCTCTTGCTGCATAAATCATGTGGATGGATGTGACATCCTTCAGTTACAGAATACAAAGGCAATGTTATGAAGTTTTGTTGGGGTTATTTTGTCTACATGGATCCTACACAGAAAATCATTGTTGCCAAAGAAGATTTCTAGGAAATACTGCTGCTGTTCAAATAAAGTTATACTAATGTCTTCCCCACAAAACTATTGCAAAGATTTATTTACTTGAAAATAAATTCCAAACAAACCATTAAAACAAATCACACAGTTTAGAGGAGTTATTCATAAACTAACCTACTAATATGTAACTCACCCTAGGTTCTGGTATTTATCTTAGTCCCACATACAAAGGATCACTTACATTATCCAGAGAGGGGAGGAGAAAAATTTCACTAATCCTAAAGCATAGAATATAGAAACAGCAATGACTTCCAATCTTGAGATAAAATACAGAGTCTCCTTTGGGTTTCTAATTAATTTGTTCAGCATATTTTAAAATATGTGTGGCTTCAAGCTATTTAGATTAGTACTGATGTAATTTCAGTTGAATAATTGTTCTATATTACAGCAGAGAGACAGGAAAAAGAATCTTGATTTATCCATCTTTTCACAATTATTCAGTTTCCAGATGCCAGACTGAGGTTTCCACAGACTGCAGACCAGTTTCCATAATAGCTATATCCAGCTAATGTGTTGCTACTAGTGTTACGATATTACAAAAGACACCAGACTCCAATTAATGAACTTGACACCTGTGCTAAGTATGTAAATCAAGGAAAGATGGCAAATCCGTACCTCCTTATTGAAGTTGAGGAAGTAATTGGTTTGATCTGTAAGGAAGATTTCCAAAGCTGACCTCCTCAGGTTGTACCGACGCAAATGTATCTCTCGAATTTGGGAAAGGTGCCATTTGAAATCAAAACCTACCCCTAGGAAGACCACTTTGATTATTGACTTAAACTACATCAAACATTTCTCATAGACATAATGCTATTCTAAGAATAACTCTGTGATGATTGGAAAAAGGTAAATGTTATATGTGGTTCGATTAACCATTTCTCTAGGAAAATACTATAAACTTCAATTATTGTTCTGCTGAAATAGGGGCAGCAGGAAATAACTGAAGGAGTGTAGAATTTGGTTCTGCTTTCTGATCAAAGACACATTATAAATGTATTCTGTGAACAAACACATAAACCAAAGCTATTGTCTTTCTCAAACAGGCTCAGATACACTGGTTTTAAAAATTTTACCATTATTTACAAAACAATTCACTGTTCTCTTATTCAACCATATCTATTCTACTAAAGTTCACTGAACTAATATAGATGATAATCAATTATATAGGACTACTTTTTACTCATTACTTACTACTGTTTTGTAATCAATGTATAGGTGAAACTTCTTTTCAGGGAGCACAGGGAGGTGCCATTTAAGTAGCAAATTAGAGAGAATGCCTTTTTTCAGTCCAGAAATTAAAAAAAAAAAAAATCACACAACTACATTAAGATATACTGAGAATAGTGAATCAGTGTAACAGCTCAGCAAGTATAGTTCCAGATTCTGTATTCTGAAGGGATCCGTCAGCTACAGGGAAGTCATTCTGCCCTCGCTCAGCACACCTTGAGTCCTGTGTCCAGTTCTGGGCTCCTCAGTTTAGGAAAAATGTTGAGATGCTGGAAGGTGTCCAGAGAAGGGCAACAAGGCTGGGGAGGGGATTGGAGCACAAGCCCTATGAGGAGAGGCTGAGGGAGCTGGGGTTGTTTAGCCTGGAGAAGAGGAGGCTCAGGGGAGACCTTATTGCTGTCTACAATTACCTGAAGGGAGGCTGTAGCCAGGAGGGGGTTGGTCTCTTCTCCCAGGCAGCCAGCACCAGAACAAGAGGACACAGTCTCAAGCTGTGCCAGGGGAGGTTGAGGCTGGATGTTAGGAAGAAATTCTTCCCAGAAAGAGCAATTGGCCATTAGAAAGGAGGGAGGGGCTGCCCAGGGAGGTGGTGGAGTCACCATCACTAGAGGTGTTTAGGATGGGGTGCTTGGTGCCATGGTTTAGTTGATTAGATGGTGTTGGGTGATAGGTTGGACTCCATGATCTCAAAGGTCTTTTCCAACCTGGTTAATTCTATTCTATTCTATTGACGCCAAGCAGAATATTAAGTACAAATCCACAACTTGCCTCTCCACAATTAGTTTGACCAAACTCAGTCTACTAAAAACAGAATGCTGAACTACGCTGAAAAGAGATACTGATCATGCTCACCTTCCTCTTTTTCAGTGCTGCTGTCAAAGAAATAGATGTGCTGTGTAGTGATCTCCAGCCTGCCAGGTATCACATCAATTATTGTAATGAGTTCACAATCTTCAGACATTATTAGCTTTTCTTTCTGACTTTGCTCATCTTTCTCATCCCTACAGAAACAGTATCAGGTGTTACAGGGTTGGCTTAGCTACTTGGTAAGAGTACAGTGAAGAAAAGAATCAAATTTGTCTGCATTTCAGTAGTATAGACACATGTAGATTCACTCGCATCACATGTCCAGCTACTTGAGTGAGGCATTTACTATGTCCCCACTGCCCCATACCAGCTCCCCTCCAAGTGACATGAAGGAAGCACAGCAAGACTTCTCTCTGGAATGCTCTTGAACACAGGGAGCTCTCTATCAGATTAATGCAAATCAAGCAAAGATACATGCCATGCAATTGATGGTAAAGGGGATGGCCCTTGCATCTATGAACAAGCACTAGTTTCAGTCTTTACAGGGTTGACTGACACTTGAGAATTATTTTACTCTGCTGTACTTACAAATTGGAACTGGCTGCTGTGTCGTCTTCTGGCAGTTCAAGAACATCATCTTCCAAGTCACTTACTTTCACCTGCTTCACCACCTCCAGAAGTAGGGACTCACTAGAGGGCTGTGTCTGGTACACACCTATCATAAATAAACAAACAATAGACTCAGCTCTGAAATTATTTTGCTACAACCCTTTTGGAAATCTAAACTACTGCGTGCATCTCTTACTGCTGAATCACAGTTTTAACTGACTAAGAAGCAACCAGACTTCTTAAATACTTTTGGGGGCAGGCAGAACACTAAAAATACTTCCTGAAATACATATATTTTAGATCACAACAATATAAAGGGACAAACATGCCACAAAGTTTTAAACTGAGTTCTCATGAGGACATTTCCAATAAAATATTTCACAGTGTCCTGCCTCGCATTGTTAAAATGTGCAGATTTCATGGAAATACAATGCATTTGGGTTTTGCTTCCTTCGGTTTACAAGAGGTTTTGGTGTTGGTGTTGGTTTTGGTGGTGTTGTTTTGGTGTGGGTTTTGGGGATTGTTTTGGAGTCTTGATATACCTAACTTAAAGAACAGTTTATATTACTAATTCAGCTCTTGGGCCCACTTTTGAAAAAGAGCACTTCATATGTACACATTTTAATCATGAGGTCTAAAAGTTTTCAAACAAATGTCTGCTTACTCTGATCTCTTTGTTTCCTTTCCATGAAAAAATAATCATATGCAAGGAAACTATGTAAGTGCTTATTTCAGTGAATGCAGAAATTAATTCTACTCAGTAGGAAAATGATGTCTGAAGTCAAAGCATCACTCTTATGTTACACATTTTACTATAGAGGAAATACAGGGAATTCAAGATTTAGGTGTCTACCATACACTGATGCTTAAACACAAAGACTAATGTGAGCATCTTTATTCAGCAATGACAGAAGAATCCCAAGTCAAATAGCAAATACAACTTTACCTAAATTATCTCTCTGGTCACTAGCATCCTGATGAGAGTTGAAGTTGTAATTCTGCACTAGTTTTAGTCTCATACGTGAAAAATTTTCCACATTTGAAAGTTTCCAGTGAACAGGATGCTGCTTCCTAGGAAAACAAGAATATTCATAAAAACAGTTAAAAGAAGGTGAAGACCTATGTGAATGAAGTGATTACGGAAGAGTGCATGTTTAGAAAAATACTGGTCAGCCACTTGTACATTGCAAAACACAACAGCAATAAACTGCATTTAGTTTTATATTTCTTACAGCAGCTCTCATCATCCTAAAGCACTTTGAAAACAGTATTTATTTTCTACTGAAATACTTCAAATTGTTTACACTTCCAGTTAATGACAATTAGAAAACTAAAATAAATATTTACCCAGAGGTTCCCCAAAAGCTAAGACAGGCAAAATGTATTCTTTTAAACTGAAATTAGCTTCATAATACAAACTTTGAGTTTTTATGTAATGAGTCTATTTTTTTCTTTTCTGGTAGAACCACTGACCTGTAAGATATCTCAAGAAGTTTTTGTAGTTGCTTTATTGATAGCTAATCTTTATTTGTGAAGAATTTTTTGGGGGAAAGAACATTCAGATAACCATCTCAGCATTATACATCAGACTGTGGATTTTCATGTAGAGTAATTAAATGCAGAAACCATTATAAAAGATACATTAAATATTAACTTCACATCTCAAGAATGGTTATCAGAGTCAATTTGATGAAGTTCTAGCTGTGGTAAACTGTGAACAAATTCCTTCTACACATTATATACAGTTTAATAACTTGACTCTTACATTTCAGACCAAGGACCACGTTCACAGAGCAAGTAAAGCTGGGCTGCTCTCCACTGTCTCAGAGTAGCTGCGTGTTGACTATTAAGTTGCTTTAGCATACTGTTGTATCGCAGATTTTCCTGTCGAGCCTTTCTGCTAAATGGTTCCACAAACTGCTCCTGAAAGATCATTAAAAATAAAACTAGCACCGAAATAAGTCTCATTTTGAATACACAGTTTTGTGGCTTGCAAGAATTCTCATAAATTAAGAAGAAACAAAAAAACACTTAGCAGTAAAAACGGTAACGTTTGAGAGAGATTTCAGACAGAAATTTCCTGGAAGAAATGGCACCAAACTTCAACTTAAAGATATGAAGAAAGCATTGTCAGTGCTGAACCAAGGCAATCTTTCATCATTAAAAAGTGGACAGGCTTGGAAATCCTATTATAATAGGTAAGATTTTTTAATTCTACTATTCTAGAATGTGACTCACATTGAATTGTTCCCTAAGCTACTTGAGTAAAAAAGACTTGCTACAAGAACCTTTATTAAGAAGGGATAAAGAAAATAAGAGAAATAAAATTGTGCTCTATTTAAACTGAGGCTGAAACTTATACAGAAAGTTCAGTTCAGAAACAATTCTTGCCCATTTTAAATGGGAATTGTGAACGGTTTCAAATGTTTTCACTGTTTTGAAGTATGGTTAAAAACCCAAAAATATTTTAAAATATTAAAAAAAAATCACACTGGCTCACCTCATAATGGAGATGATGTCTTAATAATTCAAAACACACATCAGAGTAAAAGAACATGAAGTTATAGGTGAACATAATTCTAGGTTGCTATATTACAAGGAATGCCCACAGCCGTGAAATGACTCTCCTTACAAATAAGACTCTTAAATAGAAAGGCCAAAACCAAAATTCGTATCAATAATTTACACAGTCCCACTGCTCATAAAATCTTAAAACACTCAATCATCTACCCTGCAATCATTTGGCACAGATTTTATCCTGGAATTCGGTTTCCCCATCTCGTAGATGGCAACTCCTGAGATAGTTCTAAGAGAAACTAGCACTCAATCCAAACCTTACCTGAAATTTAAGCTTACTTTCTCCTCTCTCCCGGTCTCGCATGTGCATGTTCACCATAAATGCTTCATAACAATCCTTCCAATAAAGTGCCATCTGCTCATTATCATGTCTGAATGAATTCTCTTCATACTGCTTCATATTTGGGATAATCTAGTTCCACCACAACAAAACAGAAAGCACAATGGAATTTCAGAATTTATTGCTCTGCTTTTGTGGTTAAAAAGAGGGAAATCAATACAAAAGAATCTACTACTTACATATTTGCCAATATAAACCTGCCACTCATCAGAGCTGCAGTATTCTTGAAAGTCCTCAAAGAAAGATGGGCTACCATTGGTAGGAGGCAGTGAAGGGAGATGCAGGTTCATGAAAAGAAGTTCATAAATCTTGGATACCAATGTCCGAACAAGGGGTATCAGAAACGAGTAAGTTTCTGTTTTCTCTTCAATTGATCTACTCAAGATACTTTCCAGCTTCCCTAAGAGGTAGCATGCTTCAGACTGACTCTCGATCACTTTGGTCTGAAGGAGTGTGTTTAGTTTGGCTGCTGCCATGGCACAGACCTAGACAGACAAACAACAAAAAATTAATTCAATCCTTAAAATCTTATTTTGTGATCTATCTTTTCAGCACAGGAGCATGTACATATTCTACCTCCATCCCAGGTAACCTGAAGGCACACGTACCAAATACAGGCACTGACCATGACCAAACCTGAGTCAGCTGCAACCCCCAAAATCACATAGCTGCATTAAGACAATGCCGTACCTAAACTACAAACCCTGGCTTTACTGAAGGGCTCATATTCCAGATACAGCTCTACTGACTTTCTTTGAAATGTTGATCCGGCAGAACAGTCCAGGCTTATGTGCAATTCATGGATGTAAATCTGAGCTCATTCTATAGTATGTATTTCTACCATAGAATGCATTCATACTAATAAATGTATTCTATGGTAGAAATAAAAAGAATCACTATCTTATACCACTGATCTATATCACTATCTGATACCAGAATCACTATCTTATTGCCACTAGTGCCTATATAGTCTTGCCTTCAAACAGCTTGCTCTCTAAATCTTCCTCATTCTCAGGAGCTGCACGTTGACAGAACTGTAGAGTAAGTTTGGAAGCATTAAGAACCATTTAAGCATCATCTCTGTATAAGGATGGACTGCAAGCAGAGTCTTCCCTATGAACAACAGGTACATCAAATATGCACTTAAAACACAGCGCCTCTTGCAGGAATTTGCAACAAACCTGTAAGTTATCTTGTGCGATGAATCCAAGGAGTACCTGGACTTGCACCTGTGAAAGTCTGACTGCTTCTAGGCCAACAGAGTACCACACTGACAGGCTGTCCATGAGGGTTACCAGTTCTTCCAAGAGCTATTGTAAAACCAGAAGATTTGCATAAAATAATCACATGGCAAATGGCGCAATTCACTACCCAGACAAGTTTACTTAAAGCTAATATACATGTATAGATTCCCCAATAAATTACTGAAATGAAAACCCAAAAACCCATTCTTTTGTTAAGCTCCACAATCACAGCAAACTGAAAGCTGTCCTGCTTCAAATATTGAAGTGGTTATAACTCTCCTCAGGCATAGTGGAGGGTAATTTCTGGGAGTACTGTTATTTTCAATTCAGAGCTGGTAATAAGCACAGCTCTCATTGTTCCAAAGTTCAGATCCCATTTATTAGATTTCACAAAGCTAGTTTGCAACAGAAGGCAAAGGTTTTTACCAATAGGACACTTTAAAAACAAACAACTACAAGCTTCCAGATTATCTATGTTTACTTACAACTACGCATTCTGAAGAACAACTTAATTACTGTGTTGATGACTCTTAACATCATGCCTATTTTTCAAAACCAGTAGTCTTTAGAAACCTGATTTTTAAAGCATTTATCATGATATAGTGATGGTTTCCATATAACACCTCTCCTCTTTAGCCTTGAAAAAGGGAAAAGTAATGACAATTCAGAGAGTGAAGGAAGGAAGACCACTGCCAGAAACTGTACAAATGTTGAGGCAAACTATTGGTGTCTATGATACAGATGCCAAGAAAACAGATCCTGATGACAGAAAGCTTCTTTACCCTACTACTTACTATGTTTGCTAGTAATTTTCTTCCTCAAAACTTGTGTTTCTTACTCTGATGTACAAAACAGAGATATTTGCATATGTATGCACAAAATCACGTCTGAGCTCCAATATTGGTCAAAGCCCAGAGGTGACATTTTTCAGCTTGCAACGGAGAGCAGAGTTTTGGCTGATCTTTTATTCAGGACACATGTGATGAGTCGCACATACTGATAAGTTGTGCAAAATCTGCTTAAGCTACAACTGACATCATTTCATTAACTCCTACATTATCTGAATATTTACCAGACTGAAGAGACCTGGATTTTCAATAAAGAACACCACTTACAGGCCTATTTAATTTGCAAAATTAACTATATTCCCTGTATTAGGTATCATTAAGGGGCACTCTAATCCACTCCATCATAAAACCTTACTCTGTAATATTTATAGTTTAAAAACATATGCCTAGAAGGGATTTTTTATTATCATTTCAGCCCACATACAGTGCTTCCATCACAGTTACTATACCTTTTCTGTCCATAAATTTGAATTAACTAGTCCTTCTGCCTGCAGGAAGTCTTGTACAATTAGCAGGAGCCTGAAGGCATTTTCAGCATGTGTAGGGAGAGCTTTTGAATCTCTGTTATCAGTGACTGACCATTCTAACATCTTCTCCAGTAAGCTGCACAGAAAACAAAATCCCAAAGTAATTATTACATGTTCTAAGAGTAAGTGGCTTTAAAAAAATCCAATTAAGTATTTAATTGATTCTTAGTCTGTAGTGACACAAGTGCTGTCCTCTCCATCGGCCAATGAAGTAAAAGAGATTGAGAAGCTCATGAAAGCAGCAATAGAGTTTCAAAACCTCATGGCCACATGACACTAAAACAGGTAGCAGAATATACTTCTGACAGTATGTGAAGAGAGAACAAAGAAACATACACCTTGCTGAGAAACATTCACCCCTTCCCATTAGTGAATGCCCTTTACTTCCTCAGTTTTTCCACAAAAGAGATCAAAAGACCCATCCTTGAACCGTACACTCACTTGAGTTTTATTTCATCAGATGGTCGCAGCAATTCATTTGATATCCCCAGTTTGGTCAGTGCAGAAAATACCTGTCCTCTCTCAATCCAAGCAGCATCATCAGATTTTTCAATGCCTTTCCACATTATACACAGTAGGATGTCTGTAAGTAACTGTATGAGTTCATTATCTCCCCCCTACAAAGTAAGAGAAATATTTACAACCCTTCTGGTCTACAAAACCTTCAAAGTGTTTCTCATTCATCACAGTCTTTATGCTTGCATGTTTCAGCATTTTTTGAAAGTCTGCAGTCTAAAGTCCAATTGCTAAATACAGGAAAATGCAAATGTAAGAGCCTGTGGCTTGCTTGTATGTTGTAACACATACTGACTTGACATCATTATTTCAACCCACCCTGTAGCTACCCTTGATTTTTTCACAGAAAGTCTGCTCTATGCTACCTCTGGAAGATAAAGGATATTGAAATATGGAAAAGAGGGGTGAAGCTTGTCATTTTTTAATTTGTATGTTTGTGATGGCTTGGGAGGTTTTTAACATCAAAGCTATTCCAACTAGACACATTATAAAAGGAAGTACTCCTGCTTCTATAAATCTGTTGGAAGATGGAAGGAGTTAAAAAAAAAAAGACAACAATAATTATCCATCAGATATTAAGAAAGGAATTGCAGACATCTGTGGAAATTAACTACAAAGGGAGTGAATTACTTACTCCTTGGGCTTCAAATAAAGACAGATCAGCAGTGAGGCCATAATTTATAATATCCAGCTCTTTGTCAGGCTGCCCAGAAAATGGTTTTGTGGTCTCTATTGGTGATGGTGTGCTGGGCTGGCTATCTGTCATCTGATTCACAGTATCAGCCAATTCATAAGAGTCAACGCTAGACAGATCTAAACTCAAATGTGAAGGATTACTGTGCCACAATTCTTCTCGGTCCTCCGATCTAAAAGACATCTCTGCTGTGGATGCATCTTCCAGTGGCATGACAGAGAAATGAGTGGGTACATCCAGTGACTGGTTGTCTTCTAAACTCCACTGATCAAACAGACCATTAACAGATGGAAAGCTGCCAGTTTTGTCTCCCTCTGTCTTACTGGGTTGATGTTTCTGAAGCTCTTCAGCAGGAAGCTTTTTTTCCTCTTCCCTTGAGGAATCAGCCCTGTTCTCTTTAAAGCTAATCCGGACCTCTGAGTTTTCTTTCAGGAACAGTCTAACCAAAGTGTCCTGCCAGCCCAGCTGCTGAGAAATCTGTTGTGCAGCATCCAACTGGGAATGCAAAAGGTGCAAAACCTAAGGAGAGAAGATAATGCCATACTTATACATTAATTTTAGCTTGTAAGTGTATTCATTCTACTTTTTCAATTAGACATTTTACAGTCTTACAGCTTTTATGCCATACTTTTTTTAACCCCATAGATGAGCCATAATCAATTAAGAAGAAGCAAACAAAACAGAAATTTATTTTTATGAGAAATATATACTTGAGGGAAAAGAAATAATCATAATTCTCAGGACTGGGGAAGAAAAGAAATTATCAAAACAAGTCCTCACATTTAATCCACTCTGCACCAATTCCTGAGAAAGTCAGTTATTACAACAAATAATCCTACACAGCCACTGGACTACATAAACCCCAAAATCTAGAACAGAAAATATGCTTGGTTAGGAACTATTAAATAGCCAAAATAAAGAAAAGTGCAGTATTAACAGTTTACCAATAGCATACATTACCATTTCACTTTCGTGACTTTGAGACTTAATAAGTAATACAGTACTACTAATTCCAGTGATACAAGCCAGAGAAAGCTCAGTTCAGGAAAAATCACTATTTTTTCCTCTCTTCCCTGCATCCACAGCCACTATTTTGAACTATAATAGGTTCTCATAAATTAACATTATTAAGAATGCAAACAGGACTTTGATCATGGTCTTAAGCACTCTTTGAGGAAACAGTATTTCAAGGAAACTCAGTATTTCAAGAAGCCAACTATCTCTAACCTGCAGAAAACACAAATTATTTGAGAATCATGAGAGAGACTCTGCTTTTTAAAAGGACTTGAATACACAACATTCATCATTCACACATGAACATAATTTTTAATTTAAATCACTGCTAAATAAAGTAACAAATAATTAAGATATCACATCTTATGGGCTTACAGGACAGTATTTCAGATTTAAAGATAACTAACCTTTCTACAGATAACCACCCTCATGTTTACATCTGATCTATGAGCCAGATGCACTACAGCTAGGAGATCTTTAAAATTCACAGCAGGATCTGTAGGAGAGAAAGAAAAAAACAAAACACAATTGATATCATGCAGCAGAATATAAGAGTTAAATAACAAAACTGCTTTGGAGTTCATCTCTACACTCAGGGGTAATAAAGAAACAGGCTTCTG
This sequence comes from Dryobates pubescens, assembly GCF_014839835.1. Classification (NCBI taxonomy): domain Eukaryota; kingdom Metazoa; phylum Chordata; class Aves; order Piciformes; family Picidae; genus Dryobates; species Dryobates pubescens. The sequence goes on from NC_071613.1 coordinate 29,154,773, forward strand.
GGAGCTAAGAAAATGCTACCTGAGACTCATGAAAACTTTGGATAAAATAGTTCCATAACAGCTCTGGCTCAAACAAACAAAACCAAACAACACCAAAACAAACAAACAAAACCCCCTACATTTTTCTCCAAGAAGCAGCAGGTTACCAATGGTAGACACAATACTTGCCAATTACCTGCATACAGAACTTGGTTAAGCAGGTTTTTAATAAGAGAAACAGGAACTGGTGATTCATTCAAAAGGAGCCCCAGTCCAGAATATCCCACTTCTCTGAGTCTCATGCGGTGCTTACTACGTTCATAAACTTTAGTACATTTCAGCATCTCTTCCAGGATCTGCAGAAAAAAAGGTACACACATGCAAAATAAACACAAAGGAGGACTGACATTCCTTGAGCTTCATTGTGTGTGATATACCATGCTGGTCCACTTTTACAAAGTTTCCTTTATAAGCTAACTCAAACAACACAGACCATGGACCCGTTTTTTTTACATGAAGATCCAAATACTTGAAGAGGATGCTAATTTCCTTGTGAACATGGCAGCTGACAATGAAATTTATCTAACAGAAGAGAGAACAAAAAATTGAAACTCGAATTATTAGGTCTCACCAATTGCATCCACCTCTGCAGAACACTGTGCAGAACACAGGAAAATAAAAGTATGTGTTCAATTGCTTGATTTAAGAACATAGAATATAATTCATTACCTTAAACACGAGTTCTCTAAGCCTGTCAGAGTATCTTTGATGCAGTAACAGAGCATAAAGAATATCGGCATTCCCTGGTTCAAAAAGCAGTAGGAAAAGCTGGTCTGGGGTTGGGCTGGAATGAAGCAGGCTGAAGAGAACATCCAGAATTCCACAGAGCTACAAAATTAAGACAACTACATTAATTCACAGTTCATTCAGAATTCATGATCTGTTTGGGAAAGATTTTGTTGACTTTTAAGTTTTGCCCTATATTGAGAAGACATTGTGTCTGCTCAGTATTATTCTATTTAAAATGGTATCTTTTTGGATATATTTTTCTCTATATAGAACACAATATTAAACTATAATTAGAGCTACAAACCAAGTTCAAGTTCTGTTGTTGTCTACAAAATAGAAGCTACATCATTGCAACTTCTGATCAGTTGAAGTCCAATTAATTTGGAGGTTTGTAAACAAAAAGAATTTTGTTATGGCAGTATTATACACTGTGTGCTTTGTGCCCTCCTCAGGGGAAAAAACATAATTGGTAAAAGTATGGCCACCTGCAGAACACTGCCGAGTTGTAAGTGTGCTTCTACATGCCTCACTACAAATAAACTGAATGACACATGAAGTGACACTTTGCTTGTGGTCTTTTTTGTACACCTCCTCTTCTAAGCACACAAGACAAAATTTCTAAACATCAAGAAGCAAATCAAAACAAGTACAGTTTAAGCTATTCATTTATGCTATATTTGATACCTGCTCCTCTTCACTGGTGGCAGCTATGTATCCAACAATGCTCTGTATTTCTTCATGTGTTCCACCTTTGCTCAAGAAATACTTGATCAGTCCATAAAGTGATGTTCGTATTGTCCTCAGGTCATCAGGAGCCAAATCACTGTCTTTACAGCCACTTCTATACACCAACAGACAGGAAAAACAACCTAAGATGTTCTTCAACTCATTAACAGCAATTTGTTTGTGCTAGTTTTGTAATTTCTTCCCTACCAGGTTTCACTACACAAGCTATCAATTTTTACTGATGCAAGGCAATAAGCAGTAGTAGCTCAGACTTAGCAGGTCTATAAAAGCCCTGAGATGTAGACTTGGACTGATCTGGATGCAGGTTAGCATTTCAGGTTACCCCCTCCCACCCTCCAAAGGAAAGAGTAAGGTCTTCAGGGAATTTTCCTCAATGACATAACTATATTCATAAGCAGATATAAATAACCAAGAAGGAAAGCTAAAATTCTTTTAAAAGTCCTATTTAAAAATTTACAAGGCTATTTAAGAACTCAAAATGCTAAACACCTTCTCTTTTCATAATACTAATGATCTATGACTTAAGTTTTCATTGTTGATAGCCAGTCCTTCAACTTTGTAGTTCTGTTGACTTTTTCATGCATTTCCAGTATCATTGACATAAATTTATATAGCTCTATCACAAAAATTAAGGAAAAGTAGAAAGTGAAATGGAAAAAAAGTAATTTTGAAAAGCACATCAACCACCAAAAGCTAACCTGCAGTTTCATTTATTAATATTCTCAACAGGATGATAGTGAAAAAAACCCAGTCATCTTCAATAAATGAGGAGTTAGATGAGATAGAATTCATACCCATAGTAAATCCTGAGTGTGTCTAGAAGAAACTGTACACCGTATTTCTTTCTGAAGAGTCTTCTGCTGTCTTTGATGATTGTAGAAAGATATTGTATATGCCCTAGAAAATAAAATTGTCTGTTAGAATCTTGATAAAGACTAATATCTAGTGGAAAAGTTCTCTGCCTTTGCATAGTTGCCCAAGTCCAAGGACTCACCAATTCTGAAGGGGAAGTCCCCACTGTTCCAGATGCTGAAGTCAAAAAGTAAGTGTTGATACATCTGTTGCAAAAGCTGCATATTCTTTTCTACCGAGACTTGTTCTATCAACAGCTGTACAGCCATCAGTACATTCACATCCATTAAATTGCTTGGCACCTTTTGGAATAACAAGAGGTGTGAGCACTCAAAATATCGAATAACCTCCTAAACTTATTTTTTCACCAAATGAAATTGAAATTCTTTTCTGTTCAACAGCAATGTCATTACTAAAGGTTGTTTCTCAAATTTGCTCACCTTTTGTAACAAGGCTCCTAGGGTGGCAACTCCATGGGAATGAATGAGATTTTCTTGATTAACATGGTGTCTCTGAATAAAGTGTTTTATTATCAAGATGAAAGTTGCAACAATGTTCTTCTCCAGGCGTGCCTCTGCAAAACACAGCAAAAACCTCATGGTTTATTGTTGGACCACTGCAGAAGAAGTAGAAAGGAAGAAGCAAAATCAAGTGCTCATACATCTCACTATTTCCCAAACTTCTCAACTCCTTTTCTTTTTATTCCCTATCTGTAGGCTATCTTTAGATTTTTTCCAGTGCAGACCCACAGAGTCATTTCATGCCTCTCCAGAACAAAGTCACCCCAGTCCTGACTTCAGGTGCTTTCTGACTCTGGCTGTGGGTTACAGACAAATTTCTTTTTCAGTTACAACTTTTCACATCTGCTGCAATTCTTCTCCCTCTATATTGCAAACTAACACTTTCTAGCCATGATATACAAAAAATTAAGAAACAGAGAAAGAAAGAATGATTGAATTTGTTTTTACTTTACTATCGCCTGATATTTGAAACAAAAACTACTGGTTTCCCTTGCAAGATCTGACTTCACAGCGGTTTCTATTAAGATCTAACCTCATTATCAATATCAGTTTTTAAAAATCTATCCTAAAAGCTATTTTTTTTGTTGTTGTTCTTTTGTTTGGTTTGGGGTTTTTGTTATTTTATACTGAATCAACCTCTGTGTGGAAAAAAACATTTTTCTAAGAAAATAAAAGCTTGGGTAAAATTTAAACAGTACTGTTCTTACGCTGCAAAGACTTAAGTGTGACTGACCCAGCACTCAAATTGTAGGAAAGCTCCTCCTATTGATATTAGTAGGTTTTGCACTACATATAATTTCTCAAAATAATCAGAACAAACTTTTAAGAATGGGCATTTTAAAACTGCATACTGTTACACTAATGTACTAGTAGGTCAGGAGAAGAAAAAAAATGCCATTAAGTATAGCTATATTGGGAATATATTAGTAAGTTAATTTTGCATAGTAGTGATCTCCTTGTATTCAATATCCATGTCAGATAACAAGGAACAGAAAAAGCCTTTCAGGTTAGGTTACTCTGGAAAAGTCAGACCATAATAAAACAGCTTTCTGTCATTCACAGGAAGACTTTCTAAATTAAGCTTAAAAATTATTTCAGTTCAGCTGTACTTTCCTACCTGAAGCCTTTGTGGATGACAATACCACCCAGTCTCCCTCTACAGGAGTAACTAGTTCTGGAGATAGAGTTTCCCCTTCAGATTTCTCAGGAATCTGTCCACCAAGAAAACTGATCTGCTCCAGCAATGGAAACAGCACATTTACTCCACCAATACAGTTGATCATATCCTAAATCAAAAAGGAGAAAAAAAACCTAATTTTAAATTAAATTCCCTGAAGTATGTAACATTTACTCCAAATACAAAGAATCTTACATAGTCACAAACTAATCAGAATGATTAATCACAGGCCACTTTGAAACTAGTTCATAAACCACTGTTTAACAACAGAGGTTCCTATGTTTTAGATGCTACAATTACACGTATTTTCCTGTCAGCTCCTGTTTTAAAAACACATTTTTACATTTCCTCCCTTCTTTGCTCACATAAACAGGGGAAACTGAAGGAGACAAACCTTAGAAAGGATCTTCTGCTAAACATATTTGAAAAACAGTAAAGTTTCATTTTTTCTGATTTCTAAGTTACTTGCAGCAGGCGCTAAGAAAAAATTATATCTATCTGTTCTTAAATCAGATTTCTGCAAGTTTTTCAACCTCAGGCAATCAAGAAAATCTTATTTTATTTGGGTTTTTTAATTGGATTTCAGCTATAAGCCTCTTTTTAAAATTCAAGTCCCCTGAGCCCTCATTTTTCTCAAAAGCAGGGATAACTTGATTTCCTCATGCACAGATCTAAATCGGACTTTGATTTTTTGTTTTGTTATATTAATGTGTGTTAGCCTTCAGGGAACACATAAGGAGACAGGTTCCAGGTACACAAAGCTGCTTTCCTGCTACTCACCTCGAACTATCAAGTAGAAGACCATTCGCCATTTTATAGAGAAGATGTCTAAGGGACATGTAACTTGCTTAGATGGCATTCCATTTGTGGAGCACCAAGAAAGTTTAAACCACTAGCAGTAACCTCCTTGACTGTATCAATTTGTCAAAAAAGGTTGTCAAAATCATTGAGTAGTGTAAAGGCAGACCTCAACAGATAGAGGCGTGAGACTAATAACTGGTTAACCAGAAGGGCATAATGCTGGTTAAAGGAAACAAAACAACACCAAACAACCTGTAATATAGGACAGTTTTGCTATAATAAGAGTATTTGAGCAGGAGACTAGAAACAGGTTGAGCCAGAAAATGTTAAATTTTAAGCTCAAACACTAAGATTGCATTACTGCTGTGATTACAGCTGCTAGCAAAAGCTAAACAAAGATGATTTGTATAGCCTGTAAGAATCAGATAACCCAACGGATTTAACAGTAAGGAAAAAATACTGGACAACTAGGGTATAAGCAGAAAGAGAAAGAGATATAACACTTCAGTGAATTGTTGGCGTTTTCTTGATGCTTTTGGATTGTGAGATCAAGTAGCCCTGCCAATCCCAAGGCAAAAGCAAATAAAAATACTCTTTTATTTCCTTTAAAAAATTGACCAGATTCTTGTGACATTCTAACTCCACCCCTTTTTTTTTTTTTTGCTATTCTGCAATTTAAGAATACTTTTATATGAGCAACACAGCAAAAGCTGTAAGCGTTAACCCTGCTAATGTTAATCTAATTCAGAGTCTGACTCCATGATAACCCTGACAGAATCCCCTGGAGAAGGTAAAATGCTTTAAATACGCAACATGCATTGAACAGTAGTCAGCTATCACAAAATACCTTAGTGCATTATCTATGATGCTGAGAACATAGAAGGGCTACTGCTCTTAATAAATGTAATGTAAAACTGCTTCAGCTAGAGCATTAACTCATTAATTCTATTTTCAAAAACATGTTGTGTCTGCTAAATGGAATTTGCACTATGATAACAACTTTGGGGCATTCCAAGTTAGGTGAACATACAACCACTGTGATATTTGCATCAGGTGCTGCTTCTTCAGTTATGCATTTACCTTGATGTCCCAGTTCACTACTTTGTTTCCAGTTAATCTTCCATGTAAGAGATTTGCAGACAGGTCAAGACAAATTGGGTTTCTGCAGGCCTGAACAAATAAAGAGGCTACAGCATTATTTAGGTAACAAGTTACAGACCCTTGAACATACAAGATTTATGAATGATGCACAACATGTTTCAAGAAGTTAGTGCCATTATGCTGATATTAAAATATTTCATTTGCAACACCTGGAAACATCTTATATGTTATTTTAGATTTGACATTCACAACCGTGCAAGATAATCCTGCCCTTTTACCAAACTAAACAAGAACAAAACCTACCATCTCTACACAAGACTACAGCTCAAGAAAGCTCTTGCAACTCCTAATCTTCCCATAATAACCATAGCAAAAAGCTAGTACCTTCGCCTGGTCTATGAAACCACAAAAGCAAAGCAAAAAGAAAAGATCATCTGGAACATGTCCTGAAATGAAATCAAAGGGGGAAAAAGTAATGTTTCATACCTTTGGTGTATAATGAATTAGCACTTTACTGGGGAGATCTGCTACTTCAGCCTCTTGAGACTTCCATGGAGTTAAACAGTTTGGACCTATTAAAAAATAGAAACATGTAAAATTACGTATTTATAAAGCATATATTAAGAATCCACTGAATATTAATGTTGACCTGCACAAATTTCACACTACTATATCATCTCTGGCATCGAGCCCAAATGTCCAGAAAATGAGTAATCTTCAAAATGGTTTTGTTGAGCGACATAAAACTAATTCCTTTAAATGACTGAAGTGTTTTTATGCTGATTTCTAACAACCTCAAGTCATTATGGAATTTTCAACTTTAAAACCTTGAACCTTAAGACATAGCTTATCAGAATTTTATCTTTGTTAAATGACTCCTTAACTATTAATTGATTCTTGTGGGAAAATAAGCAAACATAAATCACCTTTAAGTAGAAATTAGTTAACTGTAAATTCATATGTAGGCAAACAGTAGAAAAAAATTAAGAACATAAAGTGCAAATACTACCTAAAATGTTGATTTTGGTATGTCTGTACACATGGTAAATAGACAAGCTTATGCAAACACAGTGTTTTAAATCAAACCTCATAAAATACTTATTCTGTCTTAAGCTTACTTGTCATAAGACTCTTTCACTTAGGACAACTCTGCAATTCTTCTGGACTATAACTTCTTCATTATGTATCTACACAGAACAAACTTTGGTGGAGTTTTGTCCATAACTCATCCCTTTTGTTCCACCAACATCAGTCCAACCACCACTTACCTGCTAAATATAATGCTTTCACCTGAGGCGGTTGCAGTGCTTCATGAAAGATGATAACTGATCCAAGTTGGCCCTCCAAAGATGTTGGACAACCCCATTCACTGTCCTGAGTCCCTGCTGAGATCATCTTGGTGATGAGCTCTGGTTTTCCAAGTGTACCACCCCAACTTCCTGTAGAAAGAATGCCCCCAAGTGATGTCCGATGGGGCATGACTGGTGAGGAAAAGGGTGGATCTGGCATTTGAGATGGAGGAGGAGTAGTTGTTCTTTGACCAGCCGAACCAATGCAGCAAGAAGTAAAAGACTGCAGAGTCATCCATGGAAGAAAGAAAAAACACACAATGAAAATCTAACCTCCTTCCTTCACATTTTGCAAAATAAATTTGAAGACAATCTTTTACAAACCTGAACTAAACAAATTAAACCAAAAGCAACAAGTTCTGGTGTGCCCTGGAAAAGAAGTAACCCAGCAGAGCAGGCCAAAAAAGAGCATATACATTCTACAAAAGTATAGAGTTTTCTTTCTCCAAGAGTAATTTAGTCACCTCAGCTGTTGCATGGCTTCTGACCCGAGCAAAGCCAGGAAGGACTGTATCCCAGATACCCCAATAAATGCTCCTTTTCTGGATTATAATCCAAAATACCAGCCCAAAATATAGGTTACTGTACGTTTCTCAAATCAATTTTTCCCCTCAAATAGGTGCTCTCATGGGAGGCTTACTTGCCCCACTTTTAACTACCTTGATGTTTAGAGTGCTCATTCTACAGACAGGCCAAAATCCAGAGTTTTATCTCACAATGGAAATTTCATTTACTCTCATTTTTAAGCGCTACACCAATTTTACTAGGACTGCATCCAGTTTAAGTGTTTGTTCAATAAATGATGTCAGTATGTTCAGGTGGTTATTGTGGCAATCTGGGGAGGTTTTTTTGCTTTGCCTTTAACCTGAGATGACTAAACAAGCATTAATTAATGGTTAGATATACTCCAAATTGATAATCTGAACACTGTCCAAAGTTGAACAGAAGCTTATCAGCAACAGGTGAAGCTATCTTAAACTTTTACAGCAATTCCAAATTTAAAAAGCCAACTATGTTCTCATTGCTTTATGATAGCTCATCACAAGCAGGGTGACTTAGAAGGTGAACTTACTTCATTCAAGGCAGGGAATCGAAGTGGGGCAGAGACCTTCTGCTGTCCATTAACATAGATGTACACAAGGCTCTGACCAAAAGGTCTCTTCCCAGGCATATGAACAATGGTTATGTTGTGCTGGTTAAGCAATAAAAAATAATTAAGTCACTATTACAAAGCAGTAAACTGATTGAATAGAAATATTTCACTTCATCTTGACTAATCTGGCGAGGAAACCACTTAAGAAAATACATCCAAAGCATTAACAAGAAGACAAGACCATCTGTCAGATGCTTCCCTTATAAAGTAGTTTGGATGTAAATGTGTTTTTAAAGGGAAAGAGGTGCAGCTCTTTCATGACAGTGCACATCGTCCCCAAGTATAGGAACAGAAAAGGGCAGGATGGAAACGCAGTAGCACATCTTACTCATTCACACAAAACCACAGCCATTTATGCTTCTGATAATTTAACATTTAAAAATCTGCACGTTAGAAAAATCTCTAAGCACAATGCTGTAATTGGCTATTACAAATAACAAATGGCTAGTAACACAGGCACACTTTAGCTCAACCACTAATGTATATGGAAACTGTTTGCATTATTTGAGATTAGATCTGTTCTGATACAATGAATTATTTTGAAGTGACAGAATAGATCATTTGTGAAACAAAACAGCACACACACAAAAAACCACAAAAAACCCAAACACACACAAACAAACCCCACACTTTGAATTCTGAGCTAAGAGTACTATTCTAAACAAAGTGCTTTTCAGTATGAAATCTTACCCAGAGAGAGTCAAAAAAACAATGGTCAGGCAGCATCACTGTTGCATATTCCCTCTTAGTGCAAACTGCAACCACCAATACCCCAGAGCATGTAATAAATGCTTCAAAACCTGTACCACTTCCTGTAAAAAAGCTGCAGAAAAAGACAACAGAACCTTACAATTTGGAGTTATGGCTAATGACACTGTAGACAGTAAAGCATTCTGAGAAACCACGTGCTTATTTCTGTAACGCAGCCTGACTCTGGTAACAGACAAAACTGACCCCTTCATAAACTAAGCACCAGATACTGCATTCTATGAAACTAAGATGATGTACCACATGTCATAGGGCACCATGTCATATCACAGGGAACATAAGACCTAGATATGTGCTGTTGAAGTAGTTACAGTAACTGTACCTATAGAGTTGCTTCCTCTTGCCACTTTTGGTAGGTGTGCTAGGGTCCACACGGTCCTGGTCAAGGCAGAGCCAAGCATTGAAAGAAAAGGCAGAGCCAGGCCACCTATGAATTGATGGGACAGCAATTCCAGCCATGCTGTGGTACAAGTTGAAATATTGCAAGGCACTTGCCATGCCCTGCTTCCGGGCCATTGCTAGAATAGCTCGCATCACTGGAACAACATAAGGGTGAGCTTGCTTCAGTTCTTCAGTCCTCAGGAGTCGTATTAGCTGAAGCAGTTCTTCTGAGCCCATTGATTGACTCCCCAAAGAGCCCAAAAGGGCAATCAGGTTCTCTGCACAAGAACAATGGAGTGCGGAGTGGGAATTTAGTGTCTTAATGATACGGATGACCATGTTTGCATTGACACACGTAGCACGACTTTGTCTGTTAATACAGCAGATTCTTCTCAACCAATTTGAGATGAAAATCTGCAGGTCATGTGATTCTAGTTCTGGAAGCCACTGGATAAGCAGCAATAAGGGCTGGACGTTACTAATGCCTAGTATCCCAACAGCCATGTGGTCACCTTCAACAGCCTGAAAAACAGCAGGGAACTCAGACATGAAATACAATAAAACAGGGACAGAAGTACTGTTGAAAAGTTGCAAGCATGTTAGCATTCAAAGCAAGCACATCTCACCATGTTCATGAGCTCTTCAAGCAATTCCCGTGAGGGCTGACCCAGCGATTTTAGTACCTCATACATGTGTGCATAACCAATTCTCTCCTTGAAGACCTCCTGAGGATAAAAATCCCAGTCTCACTAACAAATAAAATGGACAAAAATTGCTCATCTACCGCAGCAGGTTCTAATTTAACACAACAGAACACAGAAAATAATTACAATGCAAGAATAATATTTAACAGGCTAGAACCCTCTTTTGGATACTGTTTCCATTGTGCTATCTCTAGCATGCTGCAGTGAGATCCTTCTTATCTGCAGATAAATAAAAGATCAAAGCTATATTTTATTTATTGCTTATACGAGACTATAATTGCCTTAGTACAATCAAAATGTTTGTTCTATCACCAAATACCAATAGCTTCATTTTTTAATGCAAACTGTATCATGAAATAAAGTGATCACACTGAGAACTAGAAGTATCCCAATATTAGGTTTGAAGTGAAAGGGTTTCCTAAATCAGCTTGATTAAAAACCACCCATCCCAAACACTTCAAAACTTAGAAAAGTGTTCCAAGGAAGTTTTTCCTCAGAACTAATTGATTTTTAAAGAAGGTTAAAAAAAAAAAAAGGGGGGGGGGGGGAGGGGGGAATATATAATCAAGCAGCAAAATCCAAACTGAAGCATTCATGTATGGTTTAATCAGTAAGCAGCCAACACATCATAGAGAGTGCGTACTCTTCTCCTGACTGTATCCTGCTCTGAAACTAAGACTGTTTTGGGTTTTTTTAATAAAATAATCTGTCAGCAGAAGTGAGGTGATTGCTTAGGTAAATATAGAGAGAAAGAAAGCATGTTGCACTGCATATACAATTAATAACTACAAAGGAAGCGCAGAGGAATGGCAAGACCAACATTCGGACAGCAATACAGCCCTGTTTTAGCTTAAAGCCATAATGAAATTACAGCACAAACTCCTCCCTGAAAACTCCTGCAAATATCCATTAATTCTACACTACACATTAATGACACAAGAAACAAGGTACTTTCAACTGTTTGTACTTCCAATATAGGTTCCAACTGCCATGAATACTCTGATCTTCCAGTTTTCGTAGAAATATGGCTCAGCATCCAGCCATTAGACACCTACAAAGGGATATGGGATACGGGATACTATTTCTATCTGGCAGGAATGCATGTCCACAATATGCTCATCTTCATTAGCAAGATTTATCAAGATATTCTGATGAGAAGTCCAACAGAGGGCTAAAAGGATGACTGAGGCCCTGGAGCACGTGCCCTATGAAGAGAGGCTGAGAGACCTGGGGCTTTTTAATCTAGAGAAGAGAAGACTGAGAGGAGATTTAATGAATGTTTATAAATATCTGAGGGCTGGGTGTCAAGCAGGAGGAGATAGGCTCTTCTCAGTTGCACGCTGTGATAGGACAAGGGGCAATGGATATAAACTGCAGCCCAGGAGGTTCCACCTCAACATGAGCAGGAACTTCTTCACTGTGAAGGTCATGGAGCACTGGAACAGGCTCCCCAGTGAGGTTGTGGAGTCTCCTTCTCTGCAGAATTTCAAGACCCATCTGGATGCACTCCTATGCGACCTGCACTAGATTCTATGGTCCTGCTCTGGCAGGGGGCTTGGACTCAGTCTCCAGATCCTGTGAGAACACTAACTGGAAACAAGATCAGAAAGCCAGCTGCAAACAGACCTCTGCATAAATACTGTTACCTTAGCAGCTGGAGAGTTGTGCATCACTGCTGTGAGGGCTTGAATGGTTGATACTGCCAAGCAGTCTAGGTGTCCCTGAAATACCTGAAAGTAGCAGATACAGCAGTTATATACAAATACGAAAAGACAGTTCAGCTTCAAAATCTACACTGTGCCACCTGCCAGGAGGCAAACCAAGAGTTTGACAACATGCCTTAAAAATCATCATGACCTACAAAGAATTACATAATGGCAGACAACTATTCACATACTTCAAGAGGAGAGAAGCATTCACGAAACACATTGCACTTCAAATATTCTGATGGACAAACAGGTTTTCCTCATGCAGCTAATGGACAACCTCAAGAGGGAGGGAGGAAAACAAATTAGGAAACCTCTCACAGTATGTGTGGGTGCTGCTGGACAGTCAGGCACCTCCATCCAAATCCCTACACACTAATGCAACACACACACAAGATATAAAAGTCACACCAGCACAGTAAGGTGGCTGCCTCACTTGTAGCCTCATTGCATTGATCAACATTTCTTTCCAATTTAACTCATCTTTTGAGTTCTTTTTTCTATAATCCTCTTTATATCGATATTTCTATGGTGGTTTTAAAGATAAAAACATTGGAGCGCTACTTCACATCCATCAGTGAACTTAACTAGCAAAACTGCAAAAATAATATAGTCTGTTTCATCATCTCTGAAATATTATATGCATATCAGATATATTTTGAAAAGGAAATGTCAAGAATCAGAAGACTGAGTTAGCCATGAAGAAACATTTACATGCGGTTAGAGTGTTGCACTGAGTTTCTAAAAAGCCAAAGCTATTATAGTTAGAATCACAGTTTATAGATTACCATACCTTCTATTCAGCATTTCTTTACATTTTTAATCAGAATAAATCATTCTACTATTAAATTAATACAACAACAATTTGCATTTGAAACTTTGCACAATATTTAGGGAAAATTAAAGCAACAGGCTATTCCTACCTCCCTGATTCAGCCTGTCCATTGTTTTGTGAACATCTGATCTTGATGACAAGCAAAGAATCAGAACATCAAATACAACCATTGAGATTCACAAACAAGGCCCCAGAATCCAAAACACCACAGTGCTGAGACAAAGAAGTGAAAAAGAGGAAAGGGAGAGGAAGAAGAAAAAAAAAAAAAAATCACCACCAGGTTGATAGAATTTATTTGGATTCCATTCATGTACTTCACCTTTTCCTTAAAATAAGCATAATTGAGGCTCAATCTATTGCAAATATATGCAATTTGAAGAATAAAACTGAGGTTGAATTCAATCTGTTATTCAGAAAAAAAATATTTTCCAGGGACAGGAAACAGTGATGTGTGCAGCACATGGTTCGTCTTGCTGCAGAAAGCTCAAAAAGGGGGTGGTTAAGGTGAAGCACAGGAATCAGTTTTCCTGTGATTGTGTCTTGAGTTCAACTGAAGCAAAATACAGGTTAGGTAGGTACCTGGTCCTCATTCATTTCTGTCAGTAATTTGTTGGCAAGGTCTTTCTCACTCTTGTCTGCCACTTTATTGTTAGCATTTAAAAACAGCTGTTAGAAACAGAGACAAGAATAATGGATATAATTGCATTAAACAGTTACATGCAGCCAAAATTGTGGCAGCTGCCCTGGATTTGTATTTCACATGTAAAAACAAACAAACAAAAAAGTTCTCACACTGGTGAGACAAAATCTTCCTTTGAGACTAGTCTTATGTTAATTCTTACAAAATTCAAGACTGTGTTTTTACTAAATAGTAAGAGCTTCTGTCGCCCCAGAAGTAAATGAAAAATGTGATTGTTGAGACAAGGAAACAGATCTATCTGGAATTTATACTGGTCACTGTCTTATGAACTGTGATTTCATGTAAAATACACAACATGACAGGAAATGCTCACAAATTTACTTGTAAGGAATAGACAACAGTGGGGTATTAGCAAAGAAATGGATACAGATGTTTCACCATTTTCCACTTACACATTGTCTTAGGTGAAAGCTGGAGATACCTTGGCAGAATATTTTAATCCTCAAACAGCAATGGCAGCAAAATTTCTAGAGTACACAGTCTTTAAGAGAGGAACAAGGGTAAAATATCTCTGCCACCACCACAAGAATTAGGCAGGTTGCAAAAAACTTTAAATCAAGCATCCACCTATACTACATTTTCAATTAAGAAATTGTTCTACAGATATTAGCTAGATTCCTAGTCAGGTTCCTGAACTTGCAAGTTTAAAGCTTATTATGTTTGCAAGGTTCAGTTATAACCTAATTAGGACTAAAATTTATCATCTTCTCATTTTACATTATACTGGGATGTTAAAAAAAACCCTGATAAAAAAGTTTTAGAAGTTCCCTTGGTTAATAAAAAAAAAAAAAAAAAAAAGGAGCAACACTTCTCTTTAGTGGGAAAAATCTAAGCATTTGTCTTCCCCCCCCACCCTTCCCTCATATATCTAAGTATTTGGTTGTGGGTTTGGTTTTTTTTTTTTTTCTTCCTTCGTACATTTTGTTCCATTGTCTGCTAGATAGTCTCTCTGAAACAGAATAACCTGAGAAACCAATTTACATAAATTAGGGCAAAGACAACACTGAAGATATTACTTTGATTTACATAAGTGTGAAAGCACATAGTTAGCAACACAAGTCATTTTGAAAGGTACATCACAGCCAAGAGTACTGAACACTGCCTCAGAGGGTTGTAACATCAATATTCTTATTTGCACTTGAAAAACAGAAGTAAATAAAGACATAAAAACAAACAAAAAACCTCCCAACTTCCATATCAGTTCTGATAAGACATGAAAAATGGAAAACCAGATTTTTTTGACAATGCCTGCATGGTTTGAATTAATTTAAAACTTGTTCACAATATGTTTTGGTTTTTTATTCAGGCATGCTGCTAATGGTCATTTTGCTTTGCTCTGACCTCTGCCTCAAAGAGAGATGAAGAAGAGATTCACAACTGACAAAGCAACTTTATTAAATGAATCAGAAGAGAATAAGTACCTCCTGATACCTGTAAAGCAGCCCTCTTTTTGGTTGTCACAGGCAAAAAAACAGCACTTAGATCATTAGAACTTAACCAAGCAGTTTTGAAAAGCTTGTTTGCAGTTCTCTAAGCCTAGAGCAGAAGCCTTAAAACCAGCAAAAATAAAAAATGATTTGACGTTTAGAAGATGGTTGAACCCCAAGTACTTTGGGATATCTACAGCAGAAACAGCACTGGATTTTCTTTCCTACTCCTTTTCATGGAAATGTCCTGCATTTCAAACTTGCTGAAGATCCAAAAGCGTCCTGAGTTTCAGATGTCTGTGGACACTCCTGCTCTCCACAGGGCTGCAGAACACACTTTACACTGCCTGCTGGTGAATTCAGTACCATAATTTTCACAGGCAAACTAAACAGATCTAGAAATGTGGTCTCCACACCCAGTTAATATAGAGAAATCCTATTTCCAAAACTAAATTTGTCATTTGGCTTTAAAAAGGCATATCAACACATTCCTACTCTCTCCCCACTTCTCATCTTTGACTCTGGAAGGAAAAAAAGAAATTAAAAAAAATAATCAACAAAACACAACCCACCCCACTATGTAGCAAACTGATAGCATTGCTATCAAATCAATCACAGCAATAAATAAACAAAAACAACTCAAAGAGTGTATCTTTTGACATGCATACAGGAAAAATAAAAATAAAAGGAGGTGCAAAAATAGAGTAGCTCTCCCTGCTGTTTATATGAGAGCAGGAACATAGCTGGTCCCCATAAACAGGTAAACACTTCATTACTTCATTATTTAAGAAGAAACTAAAAACAGTATTTCTCACAGAGCACAAAGTCAGACAAAAATTGGCAGGTTCCCACACAGAAGAGGAGAATGGAAAGGTCAAACTATGTATTTTCAGAAGACAAAAAAAACCCCTACACACTATTCAAAATGCTTCAAAACACTTGGCATTCTGCTACTGATTGCAACTACAGTTAAGACATAATTCAAATTCTTTTTAATATCTCACTGCACTATGTTCTCATACTAAATCGAAATGGATTTGAATCAAATAATATAGTGCAGCTAGCATTATATTATCCAGCATTAGAAGAGGTCAAAATAGCTACACCATGAACATACCACAAAAAGAGAAACAAAATATTCCAGAGTTACAGAGTCTTTTGCAGAGAGAAAAGTGAAATCTACAAAGCAACCAGTGGAAGACACTGTCTTGCAAATTATGGCAATCTGGGATTGAGATGAAAACACATTTATGTAAACACTGAACATATGTAGAGGAACAACTGAAGAACATTTATAACAGCTTGAACTCACATTTTACATCAGCTACACAAGACTTAAGCATTCTGAAACACTTCTAAAAGCACATGAACAAGGTTTTTTTTTAAGTGGAAAAAAATAACTCTGGAATTAGAATTCAGACCTCCATCCAGCAGCATTTGTGACTTCCTAACAAAACAGTGTAATAAAAAGCAACAAAAACCCAAACCAACCAAACAAACCCCCACCAACACACCAAAAAAACCCTACCAACAACACACCAACCAACCACCAAACAGGAACGGGAACTGATTCCAGTAGGAATCTCAACACATTTTAGAGACTGCAAGGGGTCTGTGAGGAAAACACCTTTACAACTCAAAATAAACATTCATTGCTTTAACCACAAGACAGACAATAAACATCTCCACTTAATTAGGAATTAAAAAAAAAAAAAAAAGATTAGAGCAACTTGGATCTTTCATATCTTTCATTGAATTAGTGGCTCAAATCAATCCAAAGTTTTATTTCCAGTATATACACACTATAAAATTCCATTTAATTCAGAAGAAAAATACAAAAGGTAATTAATATATCTTCAGTACTACAAGACAGGTTTTGTTAAAAATATCCTTATAGAAGAAAAATTACCTTGCAGTTCTGCAACAGTCGGATTAGATGCTCAAAGCAGTTACTGTTAAGGAAAATTGCCTGCAGTACAGGCCTATCTGTGCAGTCTAACATGGCTGTGATGGTATCTATAAAATTAAAAAAGAACTGGCATCAAAGACAAAACACTTCCCAAATGCTTCAGATATTTTCTCTTCATGTTACATAATAAATATGGGGGGGAAATAAAACAAACCACTTGCTGTAAATCCTTTGCTCAAGAATGCCATGTGTTTTAAGCATGCAGCACTAGGTCTAAAGGTAAACATTTTGATGCTGTAACATATTAACTACTGTATATCTGGAGTAAAATTCAGGGAACAAGTATCTTTGATTGCACTGGAGCTCTGTTTAAAGTTATTGCCATTTACGAGTACATTTAAAGCACACAAACACTTTCTCACCAAGCAAGTACTCTGCATTCTACAGCAGCTTTATACTGCAGGATTTTTTATCACCTCAGTATTAACCCTCAGTCTTCCTGGAAGTTTGGGAAAATAAATACTTTTAGTTAGATTTCCCATTCTAACATTAAAGCAGAAAAAGACTCCAAATTCTGAATTCCAATAACTTAAGCCTAACTGCTTCAGACCGTCATTTCTGGCCCATGTTTTTAATAATACCACAGCTACCACAGGGATGTTTCATTGCAGACCCATCTTACTCTGCAGTTCAGGTGCTGATGAGTATCAGCTGTTGCCTAGCAAAAGGTGGTGTGTTTGTTTTTGTTTTTGTTTCAAATGGGACTGGCAGTGCATGAACCTTAACACTTTCAATGATAGCAATTCAATATGGTTTCGTGGTTTCTTCTGGGCTTTTTTGTAATGTCAATGCAGAAATGCTTCAAATTTTTTAATTACTTAGCCAAGCGAACATTTTTTGGTTACAATTCAATTGTTACTTGCTTTGTAATTATTAACAAGAGATATTAAAAGAACTGCACAACTGAGTACTCACTCAGCATTTGAATCTGTAGTGCTATGAACCTGCTCTCCCACTGCCTGCATCGCCTTGGATTAGGTAAAGCTGAATGGTCTGAATTAAGCAACTTGAAATAGTTCTCCAATATTGTACTCGTCTCCACTTGCCGCTGGTCAGAACTGCTGGTTAGAAGGAGATGGACAACTTCTGTTAGGCACTTCAGAGTCAGCTCTGCCTTCCTGCTCACTTCCTCAGGGTTCCTGTCATCCCAGTTGTCACAGTCTGCTAAAACACGCATCAAGACTTCCATGGTGGCAGGAGATACTGCTTGAAGAGCGTTCCTCTGAAACCCAAGGGGCAAAAAATTATTACAGAAATAATAAATAAACCAAAACCTCTTCAAACCAGTGAGTTTTCTCATTATTATGTCTGTTGATTATCTATAATTGTTACATAAATATGAAACCTTCTACTTGGATTATACTGATGGATACAGATGAAATGCATCCCATCTCATGCAATTAACTAGCCTTTCTTTTTCAAAAAGAAAGTTTACAGGGGAAAGGAAATATAATTTAAATACATGCTATGAAATTCTTTGAAGGTAGCCTTGATAAATTGCTAGTTAAACTTTCACTTGAATTTTCATTTTAGATCATGAGATTCATGATACTACACATTTTTTGAATAGCACGTAATTAGCAAGCATTTGCCTTGGCCCTGACTGCATGTTCCTCAACTCTTTTCCTGAAGGTCTGACTCCATTGAGCCACCATGTATCTGGGTCAGGAGCCCAGCCTCACAGAGACCTTTGAGAAGCCTTGTCAGGGACTCCCTGCCTTCTCTAGTAAGCTACATTCAAACTGAAGCTCTCAATCTTTTTACTTGCCTGAGCTGTGCTGCACCCATGCCCATGCCTTGCTACATATTGTCTTTAACCCAAGCATCAGACTTGACTCCTCATCTTGACCTTAGACCTGCCTAATGACTGTGGATGGGCCTGTCAACTGCTGGACTCTTGACTGAGCCTAATTACCATCACTAAACCAAATCCCCTACCTGATTTGCTAACCAGACTTTCTGGCTAGATCTCAGGCTTTATCGCTACAGACTTAGTGCTGTTTGATCTCCTGGTTATTACTACCTTCAGACCTGCTCTGATCACCTTGATCAGGCACAGCATAACTGCACCTCTTGCCAGTGAGGTCAGTTGCCTCTGCCTGTGTGGTCATCATGCTCAGTTTCAGCTTGCATTTTCTGTTCAAATAGTGTCTGTCTTTGCTATTCCATGGCAACATTCTAAAAAGCTTTCTCTTTGCATTGTCAGAAGTAACATTTGTTTGTGACCAGACTTAGTAGCACATAACAGAAGTCAGCCACCAGAGTGGATGCTGGTTTGCTAATGATGAATGGATTCCTCTCCACATCACTTCAAAGATTTTAAACAGCTTCCAAACTACAAAGGCCTCGTGCCTTCTGCTGAAACAGCGTACTTCCAACATTGGGATTTAAGCTAGATGAATTTCATATGTTGATACAAAAATTATATCTTTGTAGGGGGAAATTCCTCATCTGTTTATCACACACGTTCATATAAACTTACTGTAGGCAGTAAATTTCTATTGTTATTTGAAAGCAAGACTAAGCTTTTAGGATTTCGAAAGCGGTTTACAGAACAACCCTGAACTTCATAAGACAAAATTCACAGTCAAGAATAAATTCTTCTCACTTCTGCATAATGGGGTATTTATAAGCCTTAAACTAAGAACAGGCATGTCAAGTCTTCAGCAAGCTGGAAGGAGTTTGGAACATCCTTACCTGACCACCAGCCACAATAGCTCCAAAAAGATGTAGCAGGCAACATTTCAGGCTTTCCTTGAGATGTTCACTTTCTTGAAAGCATTCTGATAGGCATAAATAAAAAAGAGGATTCCTTTCTTTGGTCATAAATTATACAAAGTTTTTTCCTCTCAAAAAAAACACCAAAACCCCAACATAATAATAATAATAAAAGACTCTCTACTCCCTGTCATCATGCAAATTAAAAAAGTTCACTATATAATCTTCACTTTCTACTATGTAAATCAGACACAGACATATAAATTCTAGCTTTGTCGAAGAAACACAAGAAGACCACAGTTCCCAGGAATTCACTGGACCAGACTTTCAGCTTGCACAAAACTTTTCATGGCAGAACTACAGACGTACAACTTTTTAATCTGATCCAGAATGTAAAATGAGGCCAGTTTGTTCACACTAGTAAGAAACAGAAGCACATGCAAACACACAAGCAATTAGCAAGCGTGACAAAGCTTAGAGTAGTTTTGGCACAGAAAGCCTAACACCACATGCAACACAGATAGCTCAGAAAAACAGTACTTGAGCTTGCTCCCTTTTAAACAAAACTTCCCAGGGAAGCCTGTGCAGTTCTGTAACCTTTCTAACAGTAGTCTCTTTAAAGACAACTATCCTGCATCTCTTCTCATGCCCTACCTGATATAAATCAGTTATAAACAGCTTAAAGAACTCTTCCTAGCTATAAGTATAACCTAGATTTCAGTGCTCTAGCTGTAACACTAGACAAAGTAGCTGCAACAAGCTACAAATGATTATTTTATTTGGAATTAGCCATTGTAATATTTCCAGTGACTTTATGAGAGAATACATGACAGCTTGGGCCTTAAGCAAACAATAGAAACTGAAAAGGTAAGAATTTTAGAGTCATTAAAATAATAATTTAGCCTTTAAGACAATTACCAATTATTGCAAGGAATATTGTTGACTATATACTGGATGTATAAGCCCTTTTTAAAAGAAAATTGCACAGCTGTTTTAAAAATCTAGTCTTCAAAAGAAAAAAAGCTTAGATGACCACACTGTTAAGTCAGCTAGCCCTATCACTCCTCTGACTTACAGACTCTGAGTTTTTTGAGGAACTTCAAACAAATTTGAGAGAACAGAGACAAGTAGCCTGTGAATAAATCATTAGACTGGGTAGACGATAATTTCTTGCTTTTTTACATACACAGAGAGGGAATCTTAAGGAACAGCAGGAGTGTGACTCAAACCTGAGAAACCAAATTAGAAAATACTAACACTCTAGGAATGGAGCCTGCCTTTTTATTTTTAATCAAAGCTGAGTTAACAGATAGCTGCAAAAAGGGCTGATTTCACCTCTATCCTCAGCCCTCCAGCATATTCCTGCTGCTTCAATTCAAGAACACATCTATTCCAAAGTAGCTATCATGACATTTAATGACTTAACCAGAGCAGTTTCCCAAACATGCAGTCCAAGGAACAAGTGCTAGTTGGGTGGTACACTCTCCTCCTTTCTAGTTGTTAAATCATATTAAGAGATAAAAATGCAAGAACACTTTCCTAAGAATATTTTTCCATGCAAGTTACTAAAATTACCACAGGGATGTTAGGTGTAATCACTGTTATGTACCCCAATAAATGGGAAAGTCTGCAATTCACAGCACCAGCCCTATTAAGCCATGTGAGGCACTGAAAGCAGTTTGAAAACACCCAGGCTTTTAAAGATGAGTATAAATGGCAAGATGGTGATGCTCAGAGAAACAAAAAAAAAAAGAAAAAAAAAAGAAGAAAAGAGGCAAACAAAGCAAACCACTTCACTCGGACTCTGAAAGCAACTAAGGAGCTTTTACATTGATCAGGCATTCTTAGGGGAAAGGAACTGGGAATCATGAAGTTCACTCCTCCAAAGATGAGAATTTTTTATCATGCTGTTGGTAATACTTACGGTAAAAGAAAGGGACAAACTCAACAGTGAGGGATGCTGGTTTATACTTCTGTCTGCTCTTTTCAACTGTACTAAGGAAACGTCTGCAATTGCATTAAAAAAAGATCTATCAAGCATGTTAGATATGATCTCTTTATGACTTATTCATTTATAGCTTCATAATAGAAAACATTGCCGAAAATCAGGAGTTACCTTTTGCCCACAAGATTGAAAAAAAGTCGAGTAGTATTTTGTTTGAAAAAGTAAATCACAGCTAATCTTGTATGTACTATTCTGTCCCAAAAAATACCTTTGCTTTTCACATTATTGTTTAGTGAAATCTGGGGAAAAAAAAAGCAGCTAACAATTTGTTACTTGGTCCTTGCTTTCTGTAACTAAGCCACCAACTAGACTGTCCTTGCTTACTGTAACTAAACCACCAGCCCGGCTGCCAAATTTCTTAAACATGCACCTTGAAATGGGCACAAAATACTTACATGGTCATTATGGAAGGTGGTTGAAGGGGGGAGGTGTTTTTAAAAAATCAAATTAAAGGGACAGAATTCTACTGATACACTTATAAACTTCTTTCCAAAGATGTAACATGTCTATATTGTGATCTGCAATAACTTCTTTTGCTCTAATTCAACCAAGTCTGTCTATCCCATTCTTTTCAGCATCCTTGTTCCACTAGTTTAGAAACAGGCCAGTTTTTGAAGGAAGAAAGCAATGGAAGGACCCTCCTGTGGGTCAGTTACAACCAAACACTTCTTAGCATAGTCTCAAATATATAATTTTAATTTCTAGACTGCCAGTAAATATATAATAATTTTCAAAAGGTATTTTAAGTCACATCCTGTTTCAGAAAGTATAACATGTTTCTGTGATGTGATTATATTGATTCACTGCCGAATTCTGTACCTTCATTAGTCATAAATTCACTGGTTTTGAGTACTTAGACTCTGCCTAAGATCCTATGGGATGTGCTGGCATTACCTATACTAAATCTCAAAATGACTTAGCTGCCTATGCAGTATTACAGCATACTGCAGATTTTGAGCCACAGAGGAAGCCCAGCAGCCAAGATTCCCACTCTGTTTGCAGAGTCTGACATGTGATTTGATGTACAAATGCAAGGCAAACAGCTAGTAGGCTCTGGAGAATGCATGCCATGAAAATGGACATTTTGCTAGACTAGGTAGCACCATACATGATCTCTCTATACCTTTATTTATTTGCCTGCACAGGTTCAATATTTGATGCATGTCAAAATGCTCCTGATGGAAATATAATTCAAAAGCTAAAGAAAAAGCAGCTCTGAATGCTAGCAGCAAGGAGCAACAGCAGAAAACACGTTAACTATACAAGACTATGTATATTTAACATTATTAACGTGGGGCTAATAAGGGAGAATATGAAAAACATCTGACAGAAATTTAGAAGAGGTCTCTAAAGAGCCAAATCATAGAATCATAGAATCAGCCAGGTCAGAAGAGACCTCCAAGATCATCCAGTCCAACCTATTACCCATCCCTATCCAATCAACTAGACCATGGCACTAAGTGCCTCATCCAGTCTTTTCTTGAAGATCTCCAAGGACGGCGACTCCACCACCTTCCAACAGATGAAGTGAATCACTAGTAGTTTCAAAAAACAGAGCCTGTGCCTAGAATGACAGAAATTAAGCATCTTGGAATGCCC
Source organism: Dryobates pubescens (assembly GCF_014839835.1). Taxonomy (NCBI): domain Eukaryota; kingdom Metazoa; phylum Chordata; class Aves; order Piciformes; family Picidae; genus Dryobates; species Dryobates pubescens. Next base: position 29,178,054 of record NC_071613.1, read on the forward strand.
ATTTCCTGTCTCTCTATACTACTACCTTTTGAGAAGCCTCATGACTCAGTTTTCCACTAAATGGAACAGAATTCATGAGTACAATTTTGATATCAATGAAATTCAGTTTCTAGCATGCCTGTCCCATGATGTCAGTTTTGGTGGGAGAAAAAATAAAAAAAATCATTAATCCCATTCTAAAGACTGTATCTTTGGGGGCAGGGGGGAAACAACACCTAAACTGCACAATCCAACAGCTGTAGAACACAACAGTAGATGAATATATGTATATATATGTATATATTTTATATATATTACATTATATATGTAACTTGACATGAGGCAGCAAGTAGTTCTGTCAGAGAATTTACATATCATTTATCTAAAATTGCCTTTAAAAGTACTTATAATCTTGTCTTATTCCACACATACCCTGCAATTCGCTGCCTCCAGTTTCGATATGGGTCATAGAGACTTTCACAAAAAGCCAATGCATGTCTCACAAATTCTTCTATGGGTGTCTGATCTGCCACTTCTTTTTCTTTTGTTTTGCTTTTTAACTGATAAAAAAAGAAAGCCATGGTCAGAAGATTGCTAGAAGTTGAAAAGTAATCTTCATCTCCTCCAGAACACTTCTGAGCCCATAAATTGTTCCCCACACAACACTATTACTGAAAAGGAGGACCACAAAAGTAGGAGCAGGAAGTATTGGAAGGCAGAAATAAGAGATGTGAATTGTTAACCACATACCTGTTGAATGTATAAAGTAGTCATGGTGATAACATGGTTAATGTATGAACACATCCCAATCTCCTCCACATTAGCCAAATTTCTATGAGGACAACACAAAAACCAGAAATGTACAGAGTGTACCATTTGAGGCAAGTTCAAACAATGTTTGTTTTAGCATTCTGTATATAAAAGTATAGTAGCATTTCAAAAATACTCTGCAAAAGACTGCATGTACTCAAATGTTTCTGTCACATTAACAGCTCAAAAGTTTTCTTCTAACAGGAAGGAAAAGAAAGGCCTGATTTGCTCTGCTGTAGGCCAGTTCTGTCTGGAATTTGGGGTTTCAGAGGTTAAACAGATTCCCAGGACACTCTAAATAGAAAGTTCAGAAAAGGCATCTGATAACAAAGACAGTAACTTCCACTTCTCCCACATTACTAGTGCATAGACTTTCTAAAAGTTTAGAAAACAGATTACCTAGAAGCAATTACTCAGTTCAAATTCTCCCAAGGAAAACAAACATCTAATACTTTCCTTTAGACTGTAATTAAGTCAACAGCAACAAAGAAACAGCATACACACATTACTTCTCAGTCTTGAGGACAAGCCACAAAGATCAAATACTGGAGTGATGATGTAAGGAGAATTTTTCAACAATTAGTAAAACTGACCACAGTATGTAATTCAGAAACATGTTACCATTTATTACTAGCTTATTTAATGTTCCAGGATACTTAAACATTGCTCTACAACCCCTTGCACTGTTTGAGGGGTAAGGAGAGCTGAAGGACTCAAAAAAAAAAACCCTTCAAATACTCCTTGGAAAGGAAGATTCCCTGTTATATTTTATCTCCTTTCTCCTTTAATGCAATTTATAATAGAAGACTGAAGAAGTAGTGAGGGATAGGTCCCTAAAAACAGTTTATTCACCTGCTTCAACAAAGTAAAGCACACAGGTCAGAAGGAAACCAGTTGTATTAACAGTGTAGTAAGTTAGCTTCCTAAGTTGTTTATGGAATTATAAGTATGACAAGAATGTGAAACAGTTCTTCCTGCACAATTCCCTCGTGAGTTATTTCATATCTCACACTTGTTAGAGTGTGCCTTTTCTTTAAAACTTATTTCTTATACCAGGTACACCATATCTGGAATTCATATATTTTAAATAATTACAAGGAACTTAATGCCTACTCCCCTTCTACCCCATTTCTCATGACAAACATTACTGCTAAGATGATTAGATTGCTTTCCTCTCTTGTCTTTTATTCCTTCTTCCTTTGAGGACTGAGAAATGCTATTTCTTCTGTTCCCACTGTAAAGTGCCAAATCACATTGTATGTATCATTAGAACCTATACTTTTAGGATGCATTAGGGTTTCTTAAACAATACCCTTACTGATGCAGCAGTCAGAACACATACCTGCAAAGGATGATGAAGAATTTCACAAGTAAAAGAGACAGAGCCTGCTGCTGCTCTTCTAGTCCGTCTGACATTTTCTGGACACACTGTAGCAGCTGAAGCCTGAGGACCTGAAGAATGTTATCTGGAAGCAGTGATATCCCGGGAGGAATGTCATCCACCCTAAGAACAGGAAAAAAAAACCAAACAACACAACCCACACAGAGAATTGTTAATCATGCAAATGACACATTACCAATTTCAAAGGGCTTGAGTAGTGTTCCAATAAACCTCTATAAGAAAACTTGGATAGCGCACAAACATTTTTCAATGAAGCACAAGGAGATAGTGGCAACAAGCTTCCTTTTCCCCAGCAATGAACTACACTGGGGGGAAAAAAAAGTGTTAAAAATTCATTAAGTGGATTCATAAACCCTCTTCCAAGCAATAAACTGGCATTAATGGCCACAGAGAAACTGCATGGTCTTCAGCAGGTAAACAGGTGAGTTTGGAAATCCCTAAAAAAGGTAAGGGATGACTACAACAGAATGAAACACAGATGACTACAACAGAATGAAACATGGAAACTAAACACAAGAGGAATATTTTCAACTTCCAGCTAAAGATTAAAAGCTAAAGTAGATGCCAATTATTAAATAGCTATTGAGATCTAGTGAACCTTCTATACAAAATAATATAAAATACAAAAAACCCAAGCTGTTCACAGTAAGACTGAAGGAAGGAAGACTTAAAAATCAGGATCTGAATGTGCAGGAAAGGGGGCTCTCCAACACTCTTGGCACACTGATTTTGTGTGGAAAGCTAGCCCATACTTATCAGTTTCTGGATACCATTAACCAAGCAAATATAATTTTTTTCCTGGTATCTAATTATTTTTAGGAGACACAAAAAGATTGTTGTATTGGTGTTAAATGTAACAACCCTACCAAAGCTGTTCTCTGAGATGAACACTGTTTATCCACTGCTGCACCTGCTAAAAGGAGTTTGCCTTTGGCAACAGCTGTTTACCCTGACACACTCTCTATGAACTCTACACAGGAAAAGACAGGCATAAGCAAGACCATTAGAGGTTACAAAAGCCTGCAAAATGGCCAAGGCCAAGGGGAAAATGACAACAAATGAAAAATTCAGCTAGCTCAAATATTCACTAACGTAATACTTGTACACATACACCAGTGTAAGGCAACAAAAAGTGTGGAGAAATACGACGACTGATTCTAAACAGTGCAACAGTGACTGTTTGAGGGAAATGTGGAACAATCTGTTGTTTAGCTTCTAAAGCTGAAAAGGACTCCTACAAGGACCAAAAACTGAGGCAAAATTTGGTAAAAAAAAAAGACATATAAAGACAGCAAGCTCTCACATCCTAGAAAACAAGCGTTACCTATAGATACACAGAGGACCAAACACTGTTCGTTCCTTTGCCTCTTCGGAGGCGTGCAATTTGCTTTTCAGATCCTGGATTCAGACTCTCGAGGGATTCAAAGATTGAACACAAATTTTACAGGGCCTAGGATCTAAACCGATAAAACTGAGAGCAACTGCTTTTTCACCAACACAATTCAAGAAAGGCATTTTATTTTCTATGATGGCACTTTCACCTCTCAAAATGCAACAGATTCATACCTTCTGGGACGACACACATGGCTCCTCACAATCTGATAACTGGCCATCTCTGTATTAGGAGGACTTTATTTTTTGGCAGCCAAAATCATATATCCAGAAGTAATTTTCCTGATGTGGCCAACCAGTCTTTTCCAGTACGATCATAAAATACTTCACAAAAGCATACCCTTCATGCATCAAGTCCCAAAGAATGTTTTTTCTGCAGTAGCTGCCCATCTCTGCTATTGCACAACCCACAAGAATTTACTGCCTCATGCAAGACTGGCACAAGAACTGCTAATTTGGATTATTCAAACTGAATATAGTATAAAGTATATAAATAAATAAATATTTGTAAGTAATCAGACTTCTTTTTATCCCAAAGCAAATTACTACTATATCCAAAAAAAAGAGTTGTAATTCTGGATGTGTAGTACCAATCCTTCCCTGACAAGACTAGCTATGTAAACTAAGTATTCCAAAAGAAATAATACTATACGCTCAGAAATTATACTTTAAGTGACATTCTTATTTCATGGCTGGTGCCCTACCTTAAAATTATGAGAAAGACCTCAGCACATTTGTGTTCTTTTCATTTAAAATTCCATTGCATTACACTAACTTGATTATGCAGTAATCTAAAAGCCATCACAGATATTTCAAAGGAAGTTAAATTAGTCACTCTATTGTATTCACATACTACAGATCAAAAATACACTGGGATTTTCAATCTCTCCTCTGCCAGTGGTAAGCATTTTGGAACACAGTGGTGTAGAAAACCAGGGTTTACTTTTCAACGGCCATGAAATCACATTACCAGTGTTCCTATCATGATCCCTGCATCATTTTATGTGGGTTTGAAATAAATAAGTTAACAAACTACTATTTCTATGGGACTTTGCATAAGTTTCCTTAAACTCATTTGCCTAAGATCATACAAAGCAAGAGCAGAAAAATAGCATGACATCACTCTGGAGGCCTTTGCTGTTTCTAAAAGTATTAAACCAAATGGTGAGGGGGAAAAAACTCCCACCAGCTGGTAAAGGTTTTATCCCGTTCACAGTGAATGCACATGAGATGAAGAAATGTTCTTAGAGAAAAGACAGGTGCACCAATCTTTTGTGCTCAATGTTCAAAGCCATCAGCATAAGCATTTTCATCTTTTCAGTAAAATCACTGAAAATACTATATTCATGAGTGAAACCATTTCACTTATGAATATAGAGTAGATGCAGAAAAATCAAGGTAGAACTGAAGCTGTGTAAGTCTATAAACTGCAAACTATATAAGCTCTACTTACATAGCCAAATCATACTATTTGATACAGTTGGTCTCTAGGGATTTCCTAAATCTGCACTATGTAGCATCTTTCAGATCTCCAGTACAGACTTCAGGAAATTATTATCTTAATTTATAGAAGAAATAGTCTTATCAGCAAGTGACAGTGCCAACTAAGAGTCCTTCTTTCAGCAAAAGCAGCTGAATAGCACACTAATAGTTTCATTACATTTCTCACATGGTGTTTTCTTGGTTGCTAAAACCAGTGTATGTGTTTCACATTGACACAAAACTTCATGCCTGTCTACCAATAGGCTAGTTTTGTCCAGCAATCTGTACAAGCTTTCTCCTCACTACAGTTTCTCGTTATTTCCTGACATTTGCACTTCACTAAATAAGGTCTTTCAGGCATGTAGCTGTAAAGCGTACCAAGATTTCTATATGGAAAGAAAAAAAATTACTAATCCACTCAGTTTCTCATTTTAGCCAGCTTCATGTATTATTTCCTGGACCAAAAGATAAAAATAATTAATAACCAATTTTAGTAATTACAAATTTTTTAAAAATTTAAAAGTTTGAGTCTACAGGGTCCTACAGCCCCAAGAGGAGTCAAAGAAAATGAGCATTTGGTGGTTCCACAGGTACCTACTTGTTCTTTTTTGAAGGCTCAATAGTATCAGTTCCAGAACATAAATGTCTGTAATACAAACTGACAAACTCTGGAATGATGCCACTTTTCACAAGCCAGATTATCTCACAAACGCAAGTAAGGGCAAAAACTGCAATTCTTTGTTAATTCTTGCATCTCCTATCGAACACTGTAATTTTTAATCCAGCCATCAAAGCACAGGAATGATCTGCCTTCATCCCCATGTTATTTTGATACACTTTCTCTACATCTGTTATACAAATGAGTCTTAATCCACATAGGCCTATTCTTCCAGAATAAATCACTAATCCTGTCATTAACCTCAGAAAAAACCACTATTTTTATGTTCACTAAACCATCATTTAGCACAATGAAGATGCTACTGCTGTTCTGCAGAGCTAAGCTTCATGTTTGGTTTTTTCGTCCTTTATTACATTTCTGTAAAAATAACCAACAGAAATTAACCCAAACCCCATGAACATGTATAAAGCAAAACACACTTAGAAGCACCAAGACGTTTGTTTCTTCCAACGTTCAGATTTCAATATTAAGTAGTATGTTAAAGATACCCTGTGTCAAAGGATAAACTTTTTTCTTAACTAAAACTAAGATGCATTTTTGACACTGCAAAGAAAATAGATCTTCTGAAATAACACAGAACCAATTTGAAGGTCTTTCTTACTGGTAATTTTACTATATATTCTGCATTCATTATGAGGAAAATTTTAATACAGAACATTGAGAAGCTCAGGTTTTATCCGCTGAGATCCTGTTGCAGCATTCATTTCCTTGTAACAGTAGAGGATATCACTTACAGTTCAAACAGGATCTCATCCAAAGCCCATTAAAGAATTTCCATTGATTTCAACAGGGCTTGGACTGCAGCCATCATGCAGGGAAAAACATTCTTTGCATTCAAACGTGAGTAGTGGTACCAACTATAATATTGACTGCTTCTCATGACTTATGATTCCTGTAACATTTGTTTTTTCTTAACATCCTTAGTTCATGCAAGCATCTCAAAACCAAGAGGAAACATCCTTTGCCAAAGCTTCTATTAGTGATTTGCCAAGTTAGTCTTGAAAACACAATTCTTAGACCACAGCAAATTCAAAATGCTAAATATGCATCTCCAAAATTATACTTCAATATGACCTCATGATTATATCTGAGAACTTGTGGTCAGCAAGATAAGTGAAGCAAACAATACTCTTGTCCTGAACTGAAGTCTTCACAGATACAAAGCAATCACTTTGAAGTTTATCATTTGTGCGTATTCTAATTTTTTAAAAGTTTTCAGCTAAGATATCCAGATCTTTCATTAAGCATTTCACCTTAACCTTAATCTTAAAAACAATCCCCCAAAAGACTCTTTACCTACATCTTGCTTCTCTTCATTCACTGCAACACAGATACCAAGCACTAATACTGACTAATACTATTTCATATGCAACATTTGATGAATACTTATGGAAGAAAATGCATAAAGAATTATTATTCCTACAAGCAAGACTGACAGATACTCATGCCATCTCCTGATATAATGTAAATGCCAGTATTTGCCCTGTTTAATCATTTACAACCCAACTTGGCCTTCGAAAGGATGGGAGTGCCATTTAACAACTAAAAGTCTTCCTTCTGTTTCATGACAGTATTTCTGTTGAACAAGAATGGGCTTTCAGCCAGGTGTGTTTCACATACCAAACAAGGATATCAAGTCTGTAATTCTACATACCTGGTTGGCAGCTTCTCAAAGTCCACATCCAGAAACTGTTCATAGCTAGAAACAAAACTATCCAACCAGAGCTTCAGGTAATCTGGATCTTTCTGCAAAAATAAAACAGAATGTTAGCCAGTGTTGCACAGAAGGCAATCCATCAAGAACCCTGCAGTAGTAACTTGAATGGAAAGCTCTTAACACATTTCAACCAGGAGAAAGAAGGGAATATACAGATTTTCAGAACTAAAATTTTTAAAAATTGTATCCTTTGTTCTCATTCATGTTATGCTCATGTGGCAAATCCTGCTCTGTTCATTAGTTCCTGGTATTGACGACAACCAAAGCATTTTAGCTTCTCCACCCACCAACAATCTTTACTTACTACCCTCCAGAGTAGTAAGTACTAGCTTTACAAAATTACTTTTGTATTCTAGCATTGATAGCACAGATATTAGTACATAACACTTTTAATGGCTTTTAAAAAAATTAAACAAGAACTCCAATAACAATCCTAATCACAAAAGAATCTGCTTTTTCTTTCATTCATTGATCAATATGGCAGCTAGAGCCCGATGCAGTGTTCCAAGAGACAATGTGGAGCCTGTGGCTTGTGTACTAGATAACTATGAAACAGACTGGGATTCCTAGTTGTTCTTAGTAGAGCACAGAGACTCTCTCTGTGACCAGCAGTTCCTCAGGGCTGGGTACAGTGCCAGCAGGGAGCATACATACTACACCACAAGCCACCACAGGAAAATTCTGCCAAAATATGCCATTTGAGAATATGCCCTAGAAGTTAAGATGCTCAATTTTCAAAAGCAAAATGCCAGACCATTGCTAATGTATTCCTCCACAAGGACCATATGGTTATGTCCATTAATATACATCAATGCAGTCCCACATTCTAGGTTACAAATAATTTTCAGAATAACTTTATAATACCTGCCTAAGGTATTCCAATTTTATGTGATTTCTAAATCTACTTCATAATTTACAAAACTTTGCAGAAGTTCAAAACTTTTTTCCTCATCCTCCTCTTTCCCGTCTCTTCATTGTTGCTTTTGTATTACCACAGATGTTCCAAAAATCAGATTACTTCCCTGCAATGTTAAAACCAAGGACCAATCTGTAAATAACTAACACAGCATTCAATGTATAAGTCAGTCACCAAGAAAGAATCCTGTCAATGCAAAATAGCTACCTACAAAAATACCTCTCACAAAAAAAAAACAAACAAAGAAAACAAACTCCAAATCCCTAGAATAAAAATGGAGACCCAGACTCCAACTCAAGCAAGAAGTGCCAGGAACACCCAGGCACAATTTACTTCACTAGCACTATTAATTATATATGAAATGTGTTCAGATACTGTGACACGAGGTGTCAAATAAAACCCTCAGCTAGATATGTATCTTGTTTGATTATTTGCTGCTTATTATTTGCCTTTACTGCATTTTCTTGTTAATATTAAGACATGACTATCTTATCTCCCTTCTTCCACATCATTCCTAATCTCTCCCTCCTTCAAAACATTTATCCACCTGTTTTTATTCCCCTTTTAATGGTTTTAAGTCATTACTCCCTTTCTTTCTCTATTAAAAAACTGTCAAAAATGTATCATGTCCTGCAAGTGTAATGAAGCCTTGTCCTCATGTCTCATGAGCCCTCAACTACCAGTTATTTTGAACATACATATTAATTGTCCTCAAAGTGAAATTGCAATAGATGGAACGAAATCTGATGCGATAAAGAATAAATTCAAGGTTTCCAAGATACTACTTAGACTTAAACTACAAAGACTAACAAATCATCTCAACCAGGTAAATACAGAATACACATCTCAGGTTCAGAGATCTAACACCTTAAAGGTCAAAACAAAAGATGGTCAAGAAGTTACATCCTAAAAGAATGAGCTAGTTGTAGGAGAAGATGCTATCTTCAAACAGTATGACGCCAACAGGAACTTTGCATATGCTTCTGTCCATGTCTCTAATGATAATGCCCATGCATGCCCAAAAACTGAACCCATTTGACCTTTTTTTTCCATGTTGAACTGTTTTGTGTTTTCTTGGCATGAGCAAGTTCTCCTTCAAATAGAACATGAACTACTACATTGATTTTATTCATATTCCCAAAATTAAAATCATTGGTTGACACAGCTGAGGTACATCACTAGTTCTTGACAGTAAATTTTTGTTAAGAAAATTCAGTTTATCTTGGACACAGACCATAAAGGAAGCTGTGCAAATAATGTCATTATCTGAGTTAAAATTGATTCCACAAAAGGTTATGGATGAAAGAAAGGGAAAGGGAAGTCAAAAGACAAAATTAGATTAAAGGTCTGCTTGCTCTTTTTTAATGATATAGCTTAAATCAGCTTCTAGCTTAAGATTAAACTAAACCTCCTTATCCTTAAACTATAATGCCTTTGGCATCCCATCAGGGCAGGCTAGCAGTAAAAGAGAACATTGGCAGACAAAATATGCAAGAAACAGCAATTATGCAGATGAAAAGGACAGACCACAGATGTTATAAAGGGCCTCAAGTCTTTGCTTACCTGTAGTGCACATACTGCTCAATTCACTTTGCCCCTAAAACTACTACTTCTGGTAGAAACCAAGAACTGCAGTACTCTCTGATCGTTATCTGTACCACACTACTTAAGGCAACTCCTTTCCACCCCAATCCTCTGCCAGCCAATTAGTTATGTATTAATCCAAATTATTAAAATTATCAGCTTTTGTATCAAAATACCAGGTAACACTACTGGTAGGTGCCAGGAGAAAATAGCTTGCACAATAGTTGACTAAATTTTGAGTCAAATCTAAAGATTTCCATTCAGGCAACAGCACTAAATCAACACTACTTGGGCTGGGGGGAGGGAGGAATTACAAATCATCAAGGCAAAAAGGTACACAAGATCACTTAGCAACATAAGAAACAATGAGAAATAAATCTCTATCGCAAAATGCCTAATAGAAGTGTGCCATTCAATATTTAACAGTTTTGCTGCAAATTAAGACGCATACAGTATTTCAAAGATGTTAGAAGTTAAAAACAATTTTCAAGCTTGGAATCTGGTCCAGATTTTTCTTTTCATTATTTATAGTAAACAGCCCAGACCATGCAGCAGTCACCTGTTGAAAGCTACAAGAAATCTTAATCTTACCAAATCACTTTTAAGAAACTTAAAATGCATCAAATGCATCTTCTATTTTCTCAAACCAGAACCATGATATTTTAGGAGAAAAATGGTCTTTTTACATTGGTTTAAAAATTCTGATTTTGTAATAAAAATCAGACAGTAGTAATGGGTATCAGCTGCTTCCTGTGCAAGACATACACAGAAATTATTCCACCTAGCATCTTTATCTTGAACTGAACTTTGAGGTCAGCTGCTGCCATTTGATATGAAGTTTAAATTGATTGGATTTTAGGAATTATTTATGTTAAGTTCTTTTCCCATCACCTCTTCAAGTATCCTTTATTTTTACTATTGACAATTATAAGGTGAATATATTTGTGTTCTTCAGTGCCAGATTAACTTTTCAAGATGGTGTATGCTGCAATCTGACAAATATCTGTGTACCACATGGCACAATATTGCATCCTGTTGGTATGGCAATACTTCAGATCTGTGTTGCTCTTGGTAGCAACACAGATCTGAACTGCAACCTTGGCTCCAACTGATTCACTATAAATTGTTAGCTGCATTACATCTGCAAGCAAGCAGTATAACTCAGTCAGACCACAATAAAGCATCGTCACAGGATCACGGTATAACTAAGGTTGGAAGAGACCTCGAGGATCATCGAGTCCAACCTGTCACCACAGATCTCATGACTAGACCATGGCACCAAGTGCCACGTCCAATGTGGGGACCCAGCTAACAAGGGAGCGCGGCCTGAGAGATGTCCCCCACCCAGGGCGGTCCCGCCGGGGCACACCGGCAGGGCGCGGTCCCGTCACGGGGTCTCCATAGCAACCGCCCCGCAGGGTCCGGGCAGCCCCAACGGCGGCACAGGCGGAGCGGGGCGGGCAGCGCGGGGGTCCCGAGGCGGGCAGCGCGGGGGTCCCGAGGCGGGCAGCGCGGGGGTCCCGAGGCGGGCAGCGCGGGGGTCCCGAGGCGCTTCCCAGCGCCGGTAGGGTCCGTCCCAGACTCACTGAACACATTGAATGCTGTGTTAAATACTCAGAAGCCTTTGTCCTAGTAAAAAAACCAGTGAAACCCATAAAATATATTATTCCGTTCCCCACTTTCGTTATTACTCTTCTGCTGTCGTTCTGTAGACAGGTAGCTGGAGGCTGTGTCTCAGATAGCAACTCCCAATTGTTTTCCATGCTGCTGGTTGAAGATGCACCATGCTTTTAAAACACTGCTTGCAAAGGAACCTATGCTCTGGTAACAAACTGCAAGGACAAACTGTAATAAACCAAGTTTAGAATGGTATTTTTTTTCCCCACTCTTGCCACACACACTCTGCAGATATGCCCTGTGAGACCAGCAAGAAATTCAGAAGGAAATCTTTTATTTGTACAACAGCAGTAAAACCAGAAAGAAGCTGTATGTGGTAATAAAATACCTTTCACCAGTTACAACTTTCTAATCACCAGAAGATAAGAAAATGTTGATTTTCAAAACCTTGCAGCTTTCTGTCAAAAGCCATAGCATTTCATTTATTTACCTGAAACTTGCCTAAGTCTTCTGCAAGACAAGTTTCAGTATCTTATTTGAATAATAATTCTTATGTAGAAACCAAGTTTCAGTATCTTATTTGAGTAATAATTCTTATGTAGAAACTTAAAACTTCTAAAAGAAAATTCCTCCACACCTTGACATTGCAAGAAGCTAGAAGTTCAACTTGAATTAGCCATTTCTTTTCACAGTAATAAACCAAAACCATCAGGCTATCTTCAGGGTGTCGTTGTACAGATATGTGCAAATAATAACAACAAAAAGGATTAAAAATGCATTAGTTGATAACCACAAGTCTGCAGAGCTTTATCTTAGGCTTCCAAGCTCAACATATTGTAATGAAGGCCTGTGAAACTGCTGTGGCAACAATTAGTACTTCACCTGCAGTAATGAAATTAAAAAAAAAACCAAACACACACCCAAACAACCACACACAAACCCACACCACAATATTTTAAACCTAGTAAGTCAAATATAGTTCAGAGCACCTGGAAATGAAAATACTTCCTTGTTCCTCCCCTTCCTTAAATATCACTATTTTTTTCAAAAGAAAACTAGAAATAACAACAGCAACAAAAAAACTAAACAGCAAAACAACACAGTGCCCCTTTAGGCCACCATTTTCATAAGAAGCTCCCAGCATAGTAACAAATGTCATAGCTCTTTACAATTTAAAAAGAAAGACTGCCAGGCCTGAGCAGTGTAATGTTTCTAACAGGCACCTAAAAAAACCCCAAATCAAACAAGAAAGATTGAACAAACAAAATATCTGGGGGGGGGGGGGGTGTGGTAACAACAAAAATCACAACGAGAAGCCAACAAACAAAAATGCACACACCAAAAAAACAATCCCATAAAACACCAAGATGAGGGTAGGGATCTTTACCAATACAATTAGTACAATTCTTTCCACAGTATGGAAAGCGATACCATAGCTAAACGCTGCCAGACAATTAGCAAGTTACCCATCAAGTTGAACAAACTTAACAGTTTATGTAAATAAATAAGCCTAGGAAGGTCATCCTTGGACTTGGCAGTACTGGGGAACAAACTTCAGTGTGTAACAACAAAGCCAATAGCAGGTATATCTGACAGACATGACATTCTCTAAAGCAATGAAGAAAAAAACGTAGCCAAAACCTACACTAACTTGAGGGCAGGCTTTTTGTCTTTGCTACATTAAATTACCTAGAATTACAATAGCTTCCTCTACTCATTATGAATATCCATGAAATGAATGGCAAAGAAATGTTATAATGCAGTCAGGTTTTTGCCAGTGAATAGCCTATAAAGAAGGTCACCAAGAATTTTTTGTATCAGTAATAACATATTTTAAATTTATAACGAGGCAGGCAGAATTAAACTTTTTCATCTTACTCTAAGTCAAATGAAAACATTTTACACAAAATGAGCACTGAAGTCCTCCCACTTAAAGTCTTCAGACTCATACTTGTGGCATACAGGCATATTTACCCAAGGTTTCCAATTGACACTATTAATGTATTTATAGAAAGACTGCTTTTAGATTTAACAGTAACTCCCATGTCATCAAGCAAACAGACACAACTGGAAGGGCAAAGCTCAGTACATTTTTTATAGCCATGTTCAGGAAGTATTAATTGCTAAAAACAAAAGCTGGATCCACCCGAGGCTATTTGAAGTGTCACATTTCATGCTCTAAAGGCAAAAATTCCCTGCAGGGCAGTTCAGAGTCCGACTGTCACACAAGCCCAACTTGTTTGACAAGACAGTTGTTTGAAGCTGTTAAATTTAACATGCAGTTATCAAATGGCCAGCCTGGTCAGACTACTGTGCATAGTAGTCAGTCAACCTTCAAAGTGGATTTCAGTTTAGAAGCGCTACCATAAAATCTCCCTGGCACTGGTATTATGGCAACTAATCCTTCATCACCAACCATAATACTTAAAATAAGAACAATCCTTTGGTGCCAAGGCTGAATTAGATCTAGAAAAAAAAAGTAACAGTAGGAAATGAAAAATGAAATACTGCCTCTAGATCTCTGGCAAGTTTAACAGTCTTAAAACCTATTGAAGTAGTCTGCATAAGGCAGACTTGTAGAACATTTTTAACACTGTTTAAGATAAACTATTTATTGGGGGATTAGAAGGTTTAAGGGACCTTTTTCCTCTTCATGTTTTCAGATATAAAGGGCAACATTTTCAGTATGAGATTTCCTAGCAGCCTTTTTTCTAAATTATGTCAAAGTGCTTATGCTTCATGTGAATCTTTCAAATCTGTAAAATGCCAAAATAAATCCAGAAAACCTTTGTCATAGCAGCAAGGGGACAGGCAGTTCATCCCAGGATATTGTAATCCGTTATTCCATTCCATTTTTCTCTATTTAAGGGCCTGTACAGCCAAATCTCTCTCTCCTCTTCATCTCAGGAGGTGCACCGTTATCTTTTGCGGGGGAGAGGTTTTTCTCTTGGCCTTGGCTGGCAGCGAATGTTCAGCTACGCTACTGAGCCTGTTGAAGCCTGCGGTAGGCCTGGGTCTAGTGGGGTGTGGGGGGAAGGGCAGCCTGGCCTGCTCTTGGGCCTGCTGAGGCTCAGTGGGATGGAGGTTTCTGGAAGGCTTTGGCCTGGTAGGCCCAGGTGAAGAACTGAGCCTAATTTGTGAATGCATTCCTTTTACCTGAATGCCTTCTGTATATATTTGTATACAGAATTTCCATTTAAATTTCCAATCCAGGGTGCAGGTTTTTTATTCTGCCCCTCGGGAAAGGGGTAAAGTATCTTTTCTGTCTTTTTGCCCTAGGCAGCTCCTGGCTCAAAACTAGGACAACGTCTTAGGTTAAAAAAAAAACCAACAAAAAAACAATGCCACATGTGTGTGTGTGTATATATATGAGAGTTTTATTAATTTTCCTTTCTACTTCAGACCCTCAACAAAAGGGGGGTGGGGGGAGTGTGGGGGGGTGGAGAATGAAAGTTTTGTTACTGAAATGGAAGCAAAGCCTTTATTTTTCTTTCTCAGGCTTTGTTGTTGTTGTTTTTGAATGACAATACAAGTGCAGCCTTGTAGCTTGAGACTGGCATGTGATTGATGCCATCCATGGGATGAATCTACTTCATCTGAACTCAGATTTTAAGGTCTTCCTATTTGACAGAAAGTAGCACCAGAAGGCTCCAGGTACAAGCTGGCATTCAGTAGTTCAGTCTTCCAGTATCCACTGCATAAGGCACTTACCAGGAATTTACCATACTATGAAATATTACATTCTATTAACATTTATTTTTCCCACCGAAGATGACACAATGAACTAACAGTAGTAAAAGATGGAAGGTGTATTTTAAACAAAAGGGAACAAGAAGCACCCCGAATAATTCAAAGGCAACCAAAGTAATATGATGTCAAAAGTCTACAGTGTCAAGATAATCCTAAATTTAACAAAAATTCAAACCATATTTTAGGAAAGGTTTAAAGTTTAATGCTTTATTCCTTTAAAACCTGAAGTTATGCTGTCATTTTACATGAGAAGGAGAGTCAGCTTTAAGAACAACACACACAAAGCCAACTTTTGCCATCAAGTTTCTACCTTAAAGTGTGATGCAACAGACAATAAAAGTTTAAAACAGAGAGAAAACAAGCAGGATGGTGCTACAACAGTAACATCATCAGCCTGTTATTGCACTGTATCGACAGACAAATATTGTTAAGTGTTTCAGTAGATAAGAAAAAGGCTGAGAAATAGTATGCAGCTTATCAAAAAGAAATCTGTATAAGTGTCATGTAATTATTTTACATCAAATTTAACTAAAGCGGTTTGTTTTTTGTTTCTTTAGATATCCATTTAGCCATTTGGGTTTTGTCTTATCAACCTCACCACACCTTACACTAACCTTGTGCTGCAGCTGAACTATACACTGAAGGTATTTAAAAAAAACAACCAACCAACCCCACCGACTTCTCATAGGCATGCTTGAAAAATAAAAGACTAGAAAACTAGGGAACAGCAGACCTTCTGTTACTTGTGCACCTGCTGTTCGGTATCCACTGCACTTCCTCTGCTGCAGTTTTTAAATTACAAACATAGGTAAGTAATGAGATCAGATTCCTGCAAATAACACCTCATGCTCTATGTACTGCTTTATTCCAGAGCTTCACCAATCCAGTGCAATGAATGATGCAGGGTCTTACCAAGAAAAAAAACCCTGTATGCAGTCATACCTGAGCCACTGTACTCACTGCTATTTTTGAGACCTTTATTGCATTTAGGTTATTATATACACAACAAACATTAAAGGTCCATCCTCATTATTGTACTCTCTCTCACAAATTCCATGTTTGCCTTTAAAAGCACATGAACACTAAAGATCTAATTAAAATTGTTATTAAAAAAACCCAAACATTTAGGAATGTCAAATAAACCCTTTTTCCTCCTTGCTTCTCAGAACTTGCCAGACCATTTAGCCTGCAGCTCCCATGAAGCTGCAGTCATTCATCAAGAGAACTGTTCATTTCAGGTAGTCCTAGGTTCATCAAAACCACAGGTAAATGGATTCCAAGTTTTATACAATTGAACACACTAGACAAACATCTATTGATAGAGTTGGTAAGGTAATTTAAAACCAGCTTCCATCTACCACAGTCTTTTTCTACAAATCTTAGTAGGATTATGGCACTGGAGACTCCAGGCTGATGCCTTACATGTTTGGTTAGTTTTGTTTGTTTGTTTGGGGTTTTTTTGGAGTGTGTGGAAGTTCCTTCTTATATGTGTGTGCTTTTTTTCATCAAGAAAAGCTTAATAATTAAAGAAGCTGTTCTCTTTTCTATGGCAGCTGTTTAACCTTTCTGGAGCCTGTAAATATTTTAACAGTATCTACTGACAACATTTGGATTAGGGCATTAAGCTTCAATTCTGTTCAATGGGTAGCTGGCATACTTCATATTGGAGTTGATTTTGCAATATTCTTTTATCAGGACACATGTTATCCCCAGATCTGAGCCAGACAAATTGACTCTTATATTAATATATCAACACACAGAAACAGAAGCTTGTTTTTTTTAATCTTTGTGATAAATCATTCCATTTAAGAGACACTTGATGCTTTCATTTCAGTAAAAGCTTGAACTGAAATGCATTTGTTGGTATGTTCAGAGCTGGATGTTTCTCACTAATTCTGTGAAGAGCTCTGAAATTTCATGTAGGAATTTCAACCTCATGCTAGACATCAGTAAAACCCTGAATCTTAGAGCAAAAGCATGAAAAACCCTCAGTTATCTAAAAGTAGCATGTGTATGTATAAAGATATAGATAGATAGATATAAATGCTCAATATATTATGAAATTATAAGAAACAAAAATAATTGGCTTGCAAAATGTTATGGTTTTATTACATCTGCCAGGATAGATGTATCTGTTTTGTTTCAACTTGAAGCCTGCAGTCTCTGTGACAGAGCCCCTGAACAGGCATCAGCACATGTTCACCCCAATCCACAATTAAAGAATGTAACAGCTACTGTAAATTGAGACCAAGATTTCCCATATAGACACTATTTATATGAAAAGTACTCTGTTTGTAACTATTGGAATTGTGTTAGTTCTTTGACTATAAGACATCTCTTCAAATAGTAGATAGTAAATACAGAATTCAAGACCAACTGTTCTTGTTCTTCAATATCCATTCTTAGCTCAGCATCTCATAAATAAAGGCAGAGGAAAAAAAGTATTTTCGTATAGATGGCCACAAGTGACTTGTGACATGCTCTTCTACAAGTTACAGTTGCTCAGAATGCAGAGATGTATTTAAAACAATCTGCAGTATAGATATTTTACACAGCAATTGTTTAATAAGTCTTCACTCGATAATTTTAGCAGAGGCATGAATTTACATGAAAATGACTTATGAACAACTTCTTTTACTGAACATTTAGTTTGCTCAAGCATTCATCTAGCTGTAAGCTGAATACTTCTTTATGTAATGTAACAAAGGCAATATATACTGACGTGATGTGAATCACTGACGAATCAGCAATTGCAAAAGAAAGAAGACAAGTGCAAGCTAAGTTGGGATGAGATCATATTTGGGATGCAAAGGTCAATGTTTCACACAGGCCTTACAGTTTAATGTCAAAAAATATATTCTTGACAAATTACATGTCTCTTACTGTGACTAAGCTAATTTTGCTAAAGCAACGCTCCTCTGATAAACACAGCTACAACATGATTTAGGTGAACAGTTCAGTTCAATCATACTGCTTTATGCAGTCCTACAATAGTCATGTCTAAAACCTGATCTGATCTTTTTTTTTTTTTTTTTTTTTTTAGTTTATTTACAAATACTCTCTAATTTTATACAGGGATAGGGGTTAAAAACCCTTGCAAAGAACACCTCATGTTGTTTAATAGACCCTGATCAACCATCCCTGGTAATTTCATAATACTGTTTGGAAAGTATATACTTGCTGTCATTTGATGATCCTCATATTAAATACCACAATCTTTTGATATAGGTGATAGAGGGAGTCAGCCAACTATAAAATATTGTCTGGGAGGCAGTACTTTGTAAAACAGTCATTGAAGGGACACTGACAATAACCCTTTTGTCAGTGACAGCCACTTGGTAGGTCACCTTAGCAAGACTGTGACATCACACACTGAGAAAACTGGTATCTTTTTGCTCCAAGACAAGTTTTTTGACTACCAAGAGCGCCCTCCTTTTATGTTGGTGTGGCCAACACAAGGTGGTTGCTGCTAACAAAATTCATCCCAGGGAGCACATTCTTGAAAGGTTCCAAAGACATACATTTATTCTCACAGTTCAAGGATAAATTTATCTCAGTTCTCCACATTATGTTAGTATTAGCATACGAGGGAATGAATGGAAATTATTCTCTTTCACAAACTCTTCTCACTTACAGCACAGAGTACACATTCACTCGAATGACCTTGTAATGTGAATGGAAGTTTAACTCAAGCCAATTCAATGCACATTTATATGGCAAAGTTTCAGCTTTTAAGTATTTGCATTGCAACAGTCTTCTGATAGCAAAAGCCAGCTATTATAGAAAAGCTTGCACTGCTAGCACACCAGTTTGAAGCACTTTACTCATCACAGTGGTCTGCTCCTGTCTAACATACAAACCATGATTTCTCCCAAGACCACTTACTTTCTCTTTCAGGTCTTCATTTGATTCTTGTAAGGCAGCCTATAAGGATGCCAGATGACAAAATAACTCATTTTAACCACTTCTGGACATTTTCAGACAATGCATAAATCACACGCAACAGTTTTGTTTTCTGTCCTGCTTTCAATGAAGTACTATAAAATGCTCTCCACATAAAAGTAACACAGCTCTTTCTATGCTAAAATTATTAAATTAGAAGGTATTTATAATCTATAGATATCCCTCACTATGCCAGAGAGAAACTACAATATACTTATCTCAATAGAATCAGATTTTGTAAAAACAAAATAAAGCACAACAAAACACCACCAAAAAAATACAGCACAATGTAAGAGAGTCCATTTAAGATGACATCTTGAACAAGTCTGCTGCTCTTAACACACTAAGTGATGTGTCTGTCTCAGCTGCCTGCATCAGTAAGGACCAGAACATTATGATTAGCTTTAGGACTGGTAACACTAAGAGTCCCAACTGTATTGGCACCAAGTTGTATGTTCCCTCTTTGAAGTATGAGGCATAAGCTATAACCTGCCTGAAAAGCAGACTCATGGCTTTCCCCTCAACCTATTATATCACTTACAAGGTAACAGCAGTGTTTGAACTAAATCAGAGCTTTACTAAAGAAGAGAGTGTAAGAAAAAACTCAGACTCCTTGTAATACAATAAAAACTGAAATTTTCCTGAGGTGCATTTATGACTGAAACCCCACATGAAAGCAATTGGCGATTTACTTTAAGATAGGAAAGAATAATTTCTTTCCATATAACAGGGTATCTGATCACTTCCTGAGTAAAATAAAAAAATATCAGAAATCCTGACATGTTTTATGTCTAAGAATCTGACATACCTATTAGAACAACTGGGGGAGATGAAATACTCTTTATGTTTTACAGATAAGTCAAAGATTGAATCTCTTCAAGTTGAATCTGTAGTAACAGTTACTTCAGAGGATTAGAAACCACAGATATATTTTCTATACCAATATAAAATTAACATCTAAGAAAAGGTAAATCAGCTAATATCACAACACTATCACAGCCAAGCTGGTCTAAGGCTACATGACAAAACTGGTAAAGACCACCTCAGTCATGGACACATGAAAGCATGTCCTTTTCCCAGACTGCTTCAATTCACCTAAAAGAGCTTTTCTGCTGTACAATTATGTTAGTAATGCATTTTAATGTATCTGCTGCATACACTCTTATATATGAACCGTTCCATACTCCTGTGTAAGTTATTAAAGGCCTTGAACCAACAATCAGTATTTCTCATACCACCACTGTCTACCTAGCCTACTGGAGAAAATTTCCTCTTCAGAAAACAGCTGTTTCCTATTCTACACATAATTCAATTATCTTAAAATGCACACAATCAAACATTTGGGTAAGAGGAGAGCAGCTTACGTTTGTATTGATATTCAAGGGAATAACATCACTGTACATCGACAGAAAAAACAACTAAACATTTTAAACTGAAAGTTATCAAAAAAACGTGCCAGCCAGTTGTATCCTTAACAATGTGTTTTTTGCAGAAAGTTTGACACTATCATAAAAAGAAATTAAAAAAAAAATTTCAAGGCAGGAACGTCTTAGACTAAGAACAATACAATGCTGTGATACAGTTGTTTTTTAAACTGCTTCTATGCAACATCTGAAACATCCTAAATCATGTCTGGCTATTACTTTCACAGGCATCTTAGACAGCAAGCCATTACCTGCATTTTTGTAGATAATGCCCTAGAGAAAAGCTTTTAAGGGAACAGAAACAAGAAAATACAATCTAAACCCTAATCTTGGATTACAAACTTCCAGATGAAAACCAACTGCATACCAACTAAAAATTAACTTTTCGTTTCTGCAGAGGTCCTAGTCACATGCTAATGTCTGACCAAATCTCCAATTTCTAAATAGCATGAGGGGAAATTAAAATAGAGGAATGCCTTCCTAAAGTTACTTTGCACAAAAGTAATTGTTCACCTGACACCTGTTGCTGTCAGATATGTCAAGTAGTCACAAGTCATGACATAAGTCATGACTCAGGATAGAGGGTAAGACGGTAACACCGTAACACAGCATCATTCATCATTTTAAAGCAATGAAAGTCCCGCTGCTTCAGCGCAGGGTGCTATATTTAACATACAATCATAAAGGACTTGATTATCTAAAACGGCAAGACAGACAAGGCTAATTATAAGCAATAATTTGAAGCATCATACACAAAAAACCAGCTTGGGTTTCATTGTTTCTTTAGTTAACAAGGCAGCAAAACCTAAAGCCAAATACTTGAGATTTGTGGCACAACAAATTCCCACCTTACTCAACTGTGAGCTCCAGCAGGTTTTGTAGTTCAGAGAAATTGCCCAGCTTTCCTTCCCAGCATGTCAGCCACAACAAAGTCATGAGAGCGCAACACAAAGGCTATGATACTACACTTCAGGCACTTCCAGGTACAAAACCACTTTCCCCTCAACTACCATATCCTGTCACTAGTGATTATTTATTACTATACTTTCCCATTGTGATAGATGCTCCAAGGAGAGTGAAGCACAGCACACAGATGTTTTCACTAAATGACTGAACAATTTAGTTTACAATAAGGCTTCACAACATTGTACATCCTAAGACAAGCTTCCTCAGTTGCTTTGCCTGTCTCAAGAAGAATGAGGTACCATTTTAACCTGAACAAGTTGATAAGAAAGATATAAAAAAGCTGGTTTGTGTCAAACATTTTTTGAGAAAGTTTAGTGTTCTTTTTTGGAGTCACTCTAGTTGCCTTCAAATTCAAAGATGAGCTGTATTTTAAAAACATATTTTCCTACTTAAGAACAAGTCCTTCTCAGTCTGTGAACCACCTAATCATGCTCTTAATATATGGGTCTGGAAAGAAAAATGACAAAAATATCACCACCAAGTTATGAAGGCCAAGTATAATCAAAAAAAATATTTTTTTTAAATAGTCCATCCTCCACCACCTGAGAGCTGACTAGACCGAGTATGCCTCATTCCCATAAAGAAACCGAACATCTTGTAAGCGATCTAAAGAACACATTTTAACCAGTACTCCTTTATTTATGCAAACTTCCTGCTTGCATGCGGACAACACAGAGTTGGAAAGCATCCAACTTGAACTAAAAGTTCAAACAAAGAAGGAGAAGGTATAAGACAGACAATAATTTTAAAAAGAACTAGGGAGAAATGAGACAGAGAGTCCAGGCAAAGAAATTCAGAGCATGGCTCATCTCTGCAGCCCTGCTTCCTCAAACTGAGTCTGTTCCAAGTGTCTTTGTTCTCATATTGATGAACTCACTGGCAAAACATCCATCTCCTCCAGTGCTAGTTCACTTCCTCCTGCCATTGGCATTACTGCAGTTTAAAAGGCAAAAGGACTATGCAGATACATTTCAACCCAGCACATTACCCACGTGCACAGCAGTAAGAAGTCATACCATGCTGTTATGTTTTTGCTAGTTTGATTTTTAACTACATATAGAGAATTAAGATTACAAACACACAAAAATTAAGAAAATCTACAATTAAGACTTTGTGTAATGCCCTCCAATGCTTTACACACTTGAGTTGTTAAGATGGTCTGTACTTGAAATCTCACATTCTATGCTGTTGAGAAAGGCCTGCTCTAGAAATTAACTGGGAAGAACAAGAGAACATTTGTCGTTAATGTCCTACTGGTTTGAAAAGTCAAAGAAACACTGATACATATGAAGCATGAGTCTGCAAAAAAACCCAAACAAAACAACCAAACCAAACAAAAAAACCCCAACACCACACCAAACAACAATCCAGAATATAAGATCACCAAAAGCTATACACTGCCACTGAGTTCCTATATGACAGCAAGTCACTCCTTTCCTCTGTCTTCAAAGTTATTTTTCATATGTGTTTTATTTTACAGATACCGGTTTTGATAATCTGCAATCCAATTTGTGTACATACTGAGCAGCAATTGTAAAATGAAAACGGAGACAGGACAGTATTCTAATAACATTCCTGCCAGGTTAAGGAAAGTCATTATTATTAATGGAGTACTTAGATGTTGTGGTGACAACTGGCAAAGGCTCAGGAGTGATATAAGAAATCTGCTCTTTAAGGTTTTTGCTAATATAGTTTAAATGAAACTGGAGCTGAACAGAAAACCAAAAGGATAAAAGTCAATACTAAACAGTGGTGAATTAAATTAATATAATACATCTTACTACCATGACTCTATAAAACAAGTAACAATGTCAATATGCATTCCCATAGTTAAAAGACATAGCTACAGTAACTGCTTAACTAAACTATGAACACTGTGCAAGTCACACCTCAAAAAAAAACCCACAACCTGAACAGCAAAACAAGAGATAAGGTTGCAGGCTAAGAAATGGAGTTATATCCTTACAGAAGCTAGGCAAGTCTACCTAACTTCTAAGGGGGGGGGGGGGGGGGGAAGTTTTAAATGTTATAGATACATTTTAAATACCCGAGTTCCAAACAAAATACGAAAATGACACACGAACACCACAATCCACCAAATATTTACCTTACTGCAGTAAAGCATCCAAAGCTCATACAGCCTCTCTCGGGATGCCATTCCTTCCGTTCCCCTTTCCGTTGACACTAGCTACTTTTGTTTAAGATCCTATCATGCTCAGTTTCCAGGTGTTGTTCTCGCAGCTTTCACTTTATTATTACAGTTATATCGTAAGCCGAGAAGGCAGGGATATAAAAACAGAGTGTCAGTGCCTCCTTTTCAGGTAAACAACGTAGCACAACACAAGTAGCTGCAGACAAGTGTCAAGCATGTCCGTTCTTCGCCAGCGCTGCTTCGGTTTTAGTCTCTGAAAGTGAAAACATGCCTTTCAGGCCTTTGGTGGAGGAAGAAATTATAAATCCGTACTTAAAGCCCACAGACGACCGGGCATTACGCGGTGGCAGGTTGCATTGCTTTCGTCTTTGATATGATTACCCCTAAGACCGAGGAGCGTGGTTTCCAATTTTCCCTGCACTCTCTTTTATTTTGCAGGGAGCCAGAGCAGGGGAAGCCGCAGGACAGTTAAGAAGGGACGCCGGAGTCCCAAGAGCGCAGGGACGCAGCGGTGGTAACGTGGCTCACCCTCACGCCGCCGGAGGACGGCCGCCCCTCATCAGCCGAGGCCCCGGCCCGGCAGTGACAGCCGCCACCACCGCCCTACTCTCCCCACCCCCGAGCTCCACAGCCGGCCTCGGAGCCCGGCAGGCCCAGGCACCGGCGTCTCCCGCAGATAAGCGGCTGGCCAGTCAGAGACGCTAGCCGCAGCCTTTCCCGTCCCCTGCGGGAGCAGGAGAAACCCTGCGCTGCCCCACCGCCCATTCCCGGGTGAGAACAGCTGCCCCGCGCCGCCACCTACCGTGTTTTCGAGCTCTCCCTGCTCCCCCTGCGGCTTCTCCCCCTAGCCTACCCTGGCCACGGCGGGTGGCGGCCGGGCAACGCCGCGCAGCAGCCGGGCGGCGGAGGGGGGCAGGCTTTGCCACATTGCCCGCCCCGCCTGCATTCCGGTACACGCCCCGGGCCGCCGCCCAGAGGCGGGGAGGTTGCGGGCGCCATCTTGGCTGCGGGTAGGGTTAGAGTGTGCCTTGTAGTTGGAGGGCCGGGGTCATTCTCCAACGCCCACATGGCAGCTCTGGTGAATCGCCAAGGCCCTCGCCTGGGTCGGGGACACTACTGGCATTCCCATCGGCGATGCCATTCCACAGCCCTCGGGGGAGCAGCAGGTCACCGTCAGTCAGCCAGCCCCTCTGCTGCACGGGGATTGGCATTCCCAGCCCTTGTGGGGCAGAGCACCTCAGGAAACCTTCATGCTGCCTTACAAGTGCTAAAAGTTATCAAGCATACACTTCTATATGTTCCACAGGCCTGTGCACCTAGCCTGAGGAGCGTGGCTGTACACATACACAATTCGGAGTCAATCCCTGCAATATACCTTTGCATATGCGTCTTGCGTTTAGAAAATGAGTGAGGTTTCCCTGGAGAAATTTAAGGGCTGATCAGTGCTTAGTGCTGTATCTTGTGGATCAAAGGAGTGGGAGAAATATTTTTTTACTGCAGTATCTAAACATAGTTCCTAGCATGGATGGAGGGACTCTGACAAAAATGAGTCTGTAAAATTATTTTTAGTTGTGTGGTACATGAGCTCTGGTACTTGCTGCTAGCCACAATAATCTCCTGCCTTGAGGTTGCAACATAATTTTTTCCATCACAAAAAAAACCCACGAGTTCAGAGTCCAGCTCTCTTTCCAGCGCAGGAACTGCTATGTTTAAATCACACTGAAGCCCTCTCTTTGAACAGCTTCCAGAAACAGAAGAGATCATGACTTCCCTGAAGGACTTATCTCAAAGCTTGAGTTACTGCTAGGACCTGGTCCCTAAAAGTCAACCTTCATCGCTGTTCAAGCAAATGCAATCCACTGCTATTTGTCCCTTCCACAGTAATATGGGAAAAGGAAGTTCCTTGTAGTATGTTTTTTGAGTTACAATTTTTGTATTGTATCTTCTTACAGCCTTTTCTAGACTAAACAATAGCCTTTTTCAAACTTCTCTTACAACTTGCTCCCTTTGAAGTAGTCGGGCCCAAGTAAAGACATGTACCAATCCTGGTCCTTCCTTGAGATGTTGGTCTACTTTCTTGCATTACTGACTTCTGCAAATGATAGCAGCTGCTCCCCCATACAGAAATCCTGCAGCAAGCTCTAGTAAAACAATATTAAAACATCCTCTGATAGAGGTGGGAGACTCCTTTCTTGTGAAATGCTGCTGCCCACATAAGTAGGTTGCTCAAAGACTATAAAGCAAACAGCTTCCACTCTGCTGGAGTTGTAGTGACAGTTATCTCAGTGGGCTTAGGCTGTCACTGCTTCTTTCACAGGCAGTTCTTACCATATATAGGTGCTCTGGAGGGCAAGTAAAGCTTTTGTGGTTTGTAGCAGCACAGTCTGTTCATGTGTTATACAGAGTGAGTGGTCTCCTGGTCTGACCTTCTAGAGTTTTTCCTAAGCCAGGTAGCTTACTATGAAGTTGTATTAAGGTGGCTTATGGCTATCTGCATCACTGGATGTAGGTCAAGTTTAGACTCTTGCTGTTGGTACAGACAGACATTCAGTATTCCCTGTGAGTTCTTTCTCACATGCAAATATGATCCATAATGAGAGAAGCAGTGAAGTAAGGTGCCTACAGCTTTATACCCAGAGGTGGTATATAATTCTAGGTAAATTTATATTTCAGTGTATTTAACTTCATAAAGACTCAGGTAAGGAGGTGAAAGTCAAAGAAGGGAGGATGTAAAAAGTGTTAGCAGCTATGTACAAGTACTGTAAAGTGTGAGTGTTTATGGATTGGTCCAGCTGTGAAAGGTAGTTATTAAACTTTTCATCACATTCTTTTCCATAATCATGTACCAGTTGTTCCATGAACTTATATAGCTAGGTAGGCAGTGTTAGTTGTCACTTAGCTGCTGTCTTGTAACTATCTGTTCACAACAGTGGTTGTTTCTCATACTTTCTTCACTACTTGTGATTTTGTATTTCATCTCTCTTCAGTAGTAACTCAGTCAATTTACTATGGACTGAACTTGTCAGTCAGCAAGTTCAGGTAACAGAATGGATAGAGAAGCATATTGATAGGGATAAGGCATGAACTTGAGGTTAGACAAAGATTCATCAAAAGAATTAATTGCATTGGATTGCAGCTTTGAGTCCAGTGACCTCTGAAATGGCAGGAAAAAAACACACACCTTATAATAATACTTCTGTTAAGCTATATTTATTTTCTGCAGAAACATGAAAAAGACAAACATCTGTATATGACTTTCACATATATCTATTCTCAAACCTGTTGTTTGGATCTAAGGCTTCTCCTGAGATTGTGCCCCAGGCCAGCAAAAATCATGCTGAGATAGGTATATGACAAAGCTTTTATCCGGGGCTTTTCTTGATGTCTTAGGGCTAATGCTTTGTTTACTAACAATGAAGACCTGAAATGTGCTTAGAAGTGAACCTGCTTCTCAATTCTTCCATCCTCCTTTTTAAACAGACCCTTGCACAGAAGCAAGGAGTAATATTTACATTCTAATTAAGCAAGTGGTCTTTGCAGCTGCATGTAAAACTCCCACTATCAAAACAGCTTCTGCTACAGATATTAATAGGACTTTGTGGATACTAGTTTCTAGACATTGAAATCAAATTGACCTGAAATCACATTTTATGTGTCTGTTGGAAAGGAGCAAGCTGGCTCTTCCAAGATGCCCAGGCCTCTGAAATGGTATTTTGCTGAAGGTAGCACAGGATCATCTTTCCTTGAGTTTTTCTGGCTGTGCTTGTACAAAATGAGTGTGAAGTTGTTCTGTTAGGTAAAACAGCAAGCTTAATTAGTATTTAATCTTCTGTTTATCTATTCACATTGTACCTCAACAAGTTCAGGGCTTGTTGTTTGCAAAATTTGGAAATAGGAAGGAATTTGTTTGTCTCTTGACACGTAAGCTGGTATCTATGGATTTTAGTTATTTTCATGTAAAGCGTTGGACACTGGCACAGCTAAAGCTGGGAACTGATGGTATGGCTAATAGCATTAAGTCACTCTGGCCCCTGGCTGCTCTGCTTTCACATATGCAGGGTTAAGCCATTCAACAGACTTAAATTCAGGAAGGAATTTACCCCAGGGTGGCCTGGGACCATGGTGAATGTTTTTGTCCTTCTCTGTCCTTTCAGCTTCTTTCCACAGGGGGTCTTCAATATAATGAATCTCCTGCTGTGTAAAAGGCCCAAGCAGTGACTTGATGTGTTCTGCTTCTGTTCTGCAGCATAGGCTCCCTTACCAGAGGCCTTAGGTTTGTAGCTGCACTAGGAAGGTTCTTGTGTAGGGTACATCTTAAAGACTCTTCTAAACTAAATATATAGTGTTTATATGCTTTGGTCTGACTAGATTATTACAAGCTCTAACAGCCAGTAAAGATTCATGGATGGATGTTCAGGCTTAGAACTGCCTCTCTCCACGGCTATCATTTAGGTGAGCTATGCTAGAGCTAGCAGGTTTACACTCTACTACAGCTCTCTTTATTTTGCAGATGCCTGAAGCCACTGGTTGTTACTGCACATGATTTCATTGTAAAAGTGTTCTCCTTCCTCCACCAAAACTGCTTTTTCACTGTAAGTAAGCCACTCTTTACTGTCCACCATATTATTGATAGTGATCGGTGAAGCTGCCATACTTGCATTTCAAATGGTTCTGCTTTGGTTAAGAAGTTCTTTAATTAATTATTTCATTATGTTGCAGTACTCAGCAGATCTGGATCTCCAGCACAGCTGCTGAAAGCAATCAGTGTCATGGGTAAAAAAACCATGGCAGCAACCAAAGTTTAAGGATGAGTAGGTGTTGGTAGTCTATAGTGATCTGTCTCAACTTAGCTTCTCAGCTTACAGGGTAAGGCTGTCCTGAGAAAACCTGAGATAGCAACTAGGAGCCTGTCTTCTCCTGCTTTAGAGAAGGATGCAAATGAAAGGAAGTAACTAAAGGCAAATAGGTTTAGGAAAGCTTCAACTGCTGCTAGATGTGGGATTCTTACTGAAACAAAACCACAAACACCCCCAAATTCCCCCTCCCCCCTCAAAAAAACAACAAAACAAAACAAAAAAACAAACCCAAAAAACCCACCCCAAAAAAAACACAAAACAAACAAAAATACATTAAAAACAAACAACAACAACAAAAAAAAACACCCACACCCCAAAAAAAAACAAGTCATGGTGGCCTCACAGAAGCTAGATACTGGCTGCAGCAGTGTCTGCTTCTGAGTGGGATATGAAACTAAGGCTGTGGCCTTTGCTGTGCTAGCCCAAGTTCTGACAGAGAAAGGGTACAGAGACCTGAATGATTGTTGTAAAACTTGAGAGCAGAGTTTTAAAGTGTTGTGTAAACAGCATGTTGTTCAAGTATCTTAAAGCATGTGTGAGTCTTGGGGGCCCACTTGCACAGGGAATGGGTTGTACACTAACATAATGGGTCCCTCTTCTGGTTTCTAACCCCAGGCCTTAGGGAAGGTTGCTACTTGTCTGTGTTACAAAGTATCAACATGAATTCATGCCTACAAGCAGAGTGAGGTCCTAGCCACACAAAAGAGCACAGTGTAGGCCCTGGGCTAGAAATAAGAGTGATGCAGTCCTGTGCAGAGCTCTGGACTTAATGCTGAATGGCAGCAGGAACTATTGGGCACAAGGACTTGTTTTC
This sequence comes from Dryobates pubescens, assembly GCF_014839835.1. NCBI lineage: Eukaryota > Metazoa > Chordata > Aves > Piciformes > Picidae > Dryobates > Dryobates pubescens. Next base: position 29,207,536 of record NC_071613.1, read on the forward strand.
ATCATGAAGTTAACAAGCAACTGAAAGATTTAGTTAGACGTCTGTAGCATTACAAATAGCTATTGACAGAAATAATTTTTGTTTATAAAGACAGTGAATATTGTAAATTGTTTGCTCTGCCTTAAGTCATCTTCTGCAGGTTCGGTATGTAATACCTCCATGATGATACTGTGGCTGTGAACTTGCCAGTCTGTTTACAGAAGAACTACTTCTTTGAAGGATGTTGCTTTTTTACGAGGACATTCAAGATATAAGGTATGCCCTGTAATAAATTCAAGCTTGGAGTGGGTCCCGTGTACTCAATTACAGGTAGAATTTTGGCTTTTCATTATCATAAATGAAGAATGTATTTCATGTTTTTCCTCTAAGGTCTGAAACAATTTTTTTTTTCCCCAAAGATGGTAATTTAAAATTGATCTGAGGCAGCACATAAAAATTCATCTTGGCAATTTACATGTAAGCTTTCTCTGAGCTCATCTCCCCTGACTTCAGAAAAGGTTACTCTTACCAAGTAAAGCAAGCGTGGGCTTTGAAGCCCACTGTAGTCAATGCACTTTCTAACTCCAATGGACTTTACATCAAAGGCTAAATGCATTTTGAGGAAAGAGAGCCTAATCCATGCAGACTCCAAAAAACTTTAACCTTAAATATCTTAGGAAAGTTCTTGTTAGGAAATATCCATGGTTGGTTGGAAGGATCCAACATTACAAGACTGGATGACCCTGTAGTGAAAGTTGTTCAAGTTGTTCCTCTCAGATCTGTAGCCAGCTGGACTCTTTCTGACTGTGAAAGCAAATCCAGACATGGATGTACAGGATGTTGAGTGGTAGTTCTAGGTGACTACAGCTTGCTAGATGCAATACTGATGCTAGCAACACAACAGCAAATAGCCATTAGGATATGCAGAAAAATCACTTTAACAGGCATAATCTGACTGAATCCTCATTTAAAGCAGCAGTGATGGGAGTCCTTTCTGCTCTGGTGAAAGCAGTTGCTTTGGAAGACTTGTACTAGGGCAAGAAGCAGATCTGGAGTGCAGCCACAACCACCACACTGTTACTGTACATACATTAAAAAACAAAAGCTGTGACATACCTGGACTGACACAGCAGTCACATGCCCTCAGTGTTCCTAGATGTTGATAAGGCTCTGGCTGGGACAGAGGAGAGCTTTTTCTGATCCTATTTTTGTTACACAGTCTTAGGTGGGCAGGTTTTTTAGCTTTTTATCTACAAAAATTATAAACTGTTTCAAGACTGCCTCTGACTCTTTTATATAGCACACCAAAGATTTGATATAGAAAAATACTTTATGCTCTTGCATCAATGCTCAATACCATTTTTGCAGGTGCTGTAGTGCATCTGTATAGACACAACAGTATTGCTGCTGTGCAAAGACCAACAATTTGCTCAGTTGAAAAACAACCAAACAAAAAACAATCACACAAACAAAAACCAAACAAAATACAACCAAGCCAAACAACACTTTAATGCCTACACTTGTGGAATCAAACTTACTGGACACTCTTATTCTGAATCCTGAAAGCAGGCAGACATGTATCCTAATTTTAGGATTTTGTCCTGCCTGCATACTATTTCTCAGTTTCTCCTTCCTGGATACTCAGCATCAGTCTCCTGAGTCAACTTCCTTCACACCGTCTTGTTCCCAGTCTCCTCATCTGTGACCACTTTCCCTCTGCATCTTGAAAGGGTGCAAGAATGTCTGCACTAACTCAAGAGGTTCCCTGAACAGGAGATTCCTTCTCTGTGGTTAATAAACCTCCATGGATTTGTCTTCCAAGTAATCACCTAGCTTCTTCTTGAATCCTGCAGACTTTCCCTCCCCAGGACCCTATGCCACAGAGAGGCTGTCCACTGCAGGAAGATGAGTTGATATTAAACTCTGGAACCAAAATATCTCCGTAGCCAAATGGTGTCCATGATCTGAGGAATCTGGTTATTTATATCTGTTCTAACTGTCCTCAACTACTATGCTGTAATGACAGTTGCTTTTTCACCGCAGAAATACTGAAGCATAGGGATAATCTGAAAACAGTAGTGTGAGTTCATGAAGAGAAACATACCCTGCATGCCAGCAATTACAGTTCTTACCATAAAACAAGCTACAGGAACCTATAATGCTTGTTAGTGAAAACTTGGATGCTCTCTGTGAATTCCTGGTACTCCTCTAGCACACTTGCTTGAGATTCTCTGAGCATTTGCAAATAAAAGCAAATAAAACCTCTTAGAATTCCTTGAAAACCAGAAATGACCACCATTCCTGTCTGAGGTGGAGAAATTTTGAGAGGTTTAGCCACCTCCAAACTCTAGGATGCAGAAGAGTCAAGAATCCAAACATCCTATTGTTTTGACTACTGAATGGTGTATTTCTGTTCATTCTTGCCTTTGACCAAAGAAATGCTAGTATGTAACCTACACACCACTACATAACCATATTTCTCAACTACACTAATTGAACTGATACTTTGTTGGAGTACATAGGCACACATTAATTGCTCTCTAGGGAGATGGTTTGTTTTTTCTTTACTCTTGCTTGAAGGCAAATTAAATACTTTGGTTCCCTGTTCTAAGCAGATAAGTAGATATTACACTTAAACTACTGTGTTGTTCTGTAAACCTGTGTTAGTAGGTTATCCTAAGCATGCTCACATACACATTACACTGCGCAGTTCCTACAAATGCATAGCATCAGACATTTGTGAACAAGAGGAAACATGCTTTTTCATACCTCTGTTTGAAGAACTGAATTGTTCATGCTCCGTTTCTGTCTGGCTGAAGCTTGGTATTCTTGTGCACAACAGATATTTGAGCAGCTGAGCAGCTTATTTTGTGCAGCAAAGGACAGGCAGGAAGGCAGAGATAGTGCCCCACATACAAAAGAACAGACAAGAAGGGTTTTATTTTCCTTCCCAGTGTTGTCAGGGAAAGGCTGGTGAGGATCACTAGCAGGCTATTACTGATGGGTCATGTGAGTGTGAAATAATAGCTAAATGAGGTCTCTGACATTAGCAAGTGGAGATGTGAGTTTTCATCAGTCTGCCTCACTGCTGTAGAATTTGCTTGGTTTTTTCTCAAGGACTCCACTATCAGAATGGTTACTAGGCAAAACAAAATCAAAGCCTACCATTTAAAGCTCAGATGAAATTATTAAAAATTAAACATATACTAGATAAGGTTGTAAAAGTGTCCTAGCATATAGTTCATTCTATTCTATTCTATTCTATTCTATTCTATTCTATTCTATTCTATTCTATTCTATTCTATTCTATTCTATTCTATTCTATTCTATTCTATGCTTCCTGTACTGCTTTATCTTTCCAAAAGTCTCCAACACCTTGCTGAAGAGCAGTATTGTATTTGCCTAACCATGCCTGGAAAAAAAGTAGTTAGACTCTACTACATAAATGAAAAGAGGTATGTTAAGATGTGAAATCCCTTAACTGTATTTTGTTGTATTTTATTATAGCTCTCATTCATTGTTCCACAGACTGCCTGCTGGCACAGGATTCAGTGATGATTAATAGGCATATACATTATTACTTGAATGATAATTAATGCTGCACTAGACTTTTTCTAGTGCAATAAAAAATTGTACTCTTTCTCATCCACACTGGTATGATTATTTAATTTCTTTTGCATGCAGAGTAGTTTGGCAGTTTTGGGATTTGGCCCAATCTCCTGCTGCAGCAGATCAGCACAGCTCCGAAGTTAGTAGAGGAAGAGCATTCGACACCAGCTAAACATCTAGCTCACAAAGTACAAATTTACTAAAACATGCTATATAAAGGTGATGTGTTTCAGGGTCCAGAAAAATTCTTTCTGGAGGAATCAGCTGGGGTAAGACTGGAAAGTTTTGCTAGACTGGTGGTTGCACAAAGCAGCTTGTTTGCATGAAGAATTTGATACTCAACAGTGTTCACCTTCTACTGAGTTCTCTGCCTTTTTCTGCCCTTTTTCTCCTCAGATAGTACTTACAACTGGATATAATTATTAATGGGACTTACTTTTCTGTTTCATAGTACGTGGTACATGATAATTTTAATAACTTTTAAGATCCAACTGCATATTGTTAACCCTGGTAAACATAGAGGTGGAATCTATTCCTAGATCAAAACTTGTAAAACTGAGAAAAACTTAAATAATCAAACTTTTCCCTACACTTACCAGGGTTAGCAATCTTCACCTGGACCTTTAACAGTTATCAAAATAATCATGTACTGTGGAACAGTTGGATAATTGTGAATATCCTTCTAAAAATGTGCGAGAAAATGGATTTACCTCTGGATTGCACAACTTTAATTCTTTTGTAGTACTGAAGAAAGGATTTTGGAATGCATTTACTGTTTATTTAGCATGAGAGCAATAACAGTGCAAGTCAGCCAACCTCTGCAGAGACAACTTTGGCATTTACTGCACCACAGTCAAGGAATCTCCTGTATTCCCTGAGATTCAGTACATATTGTTAGCTTCTGAAGTTGGGGATTTCATACAACTGCCACCTAAAACACTGAGGAAACAGATCTCAGAGAGATGGATAAAATCTTGGACTGATGGGCAATCATTAGTGAGCTCTAACATGTGGCTTTGGAGATTCTCTTTTTTATGGAGCTGAATTTAGTGGCAAACGGAATTCTGCAGTGGCAAACGCAGCAAATATGTAGGAAAAACAGAAATTTAACTGATTATGACATTACTGAACAAAGTAGACCTACAGAAAAAGGCAACTTACTCAGATACTAAATGCGTTTCTGAAAAAATGTGTTCTGGAGAGGGGATTGCAGAGGTTCACCCTTTTGAAGCTAAAAGAGGAGATTTAGTTCTTACCCACATGGAGCAGTTCAGGTGTGTCAGCAAATGGGTATGATCATGTGTGGTAGGAATTAAATAGAGGGTGCTTTAGGGTTTGAAGAAATGGGATTTATAAGGACTCTATATTGTGACAATAGGAGAAAATGTATTCATGTAACTTTGAGATGATCTGTGGTACTTACTCATGACCAAGCACGAAGTATGTGGCCTTTTCAGAATTATGCTACTGACAGACATTTACCATGTTACTCTATATGCTCCCATTATACACTGGTGTGCAGGCAATTGCCATGTGCCAGCTGCCGAGCTACATGAAGCACAAGCATGTGGAGTGTTCCTGCTGCTGTAGCTTCTACTTTATAGTGTACCTTACTAACCAGATAAGAAGTTTAGCAAGTATTAATTCTTTGCCTGATTTTAACCAACACAACTTTTATGTTTGCCCATCTGATTTAACATATTTTTCTGCCACTGAAGCATTGAACATAGTGTGGTCATGAGCACATTACATACATCGTCCCATATCAGAACTTTATATTGTCTGTCCCAGCTACCCTTACCTGGCCAATATAAAATCTTCTCTACCTAGAAACAGTCACTCAGCTTTCTTTTATTATCTCCAAGTTACGAACAGGCCCTGGAAATAGCATTAAACAGATTATTTCCTTTGCCTCCAGCAAAAATTTGCATTGCCTTACTGAACTTTGCCTGTTTCCTGCACCACTTGAAGAGACTCTGTAAGCATATTCTTCAAAGGATAAACTACACCCAGTTTCTTAAACTGCCAAGCAGATCTTGCTTGTAGGATATATGGCAAAATCTGATGGAGTTACAGAGACTGAACCACTTCTGGAAGTCAGGATAGCTCTCCTTTTTAAAAAGTACTGTTGTTCTGATTAACTGGGGTTCTCGTAAATCATCCATCTACCTTTTTCCACCTGGATGGAACTGCATTGTTTCACATAGGACCACAGGTTGAGGTGGTTAATGCCACATTCATAACAGTGGCCTCTGAAGCTCTTGTCTTCATAAAACTGTGATCTGCAATATAAGTATTTGCAAATACTCATAGTCCATACCAGTGCCTGTGTCAGAGCAGGGTACCGGCATACTAGGGTTTACACTTATTTTTCCCATTTTTGGCAGTTTGATGATGTAAAAGATGAGCGCTGTGAGCACTCACTCACTCACAGCTTCCATATGCTGCAATATATAAAAGTTGTTTCTTTTATGTACTGTAGTCCTAGTCCTGCATCTGCAAAAAGTAGCACAAAAGGGCCCATTCTAAACAGCAGGGAGACGTCCTCTTTTGTCTTCATTGTAGTTATGTCATTGTTTCATGTGGTGCACCTGACCCAGTGCAGGATATGTGTATAAAAATGGTGCTCTCCAGAACTCTGCCTGAAACCCACTGAACTCATCAGGTCTGAAGAGTTCCCAGTGTAAATCTGGTCCTTTCCTTCTCCACTTTGCATCAACTACCTCTTGCCTGTTTGTCCCATGGTAATCTTTCCTTTTTGTGAGAGCAGATGAACTTCACTTTAATTTCAATACTTTGTCACTTGCTTTATGCTGGAAAGTCTCTATCTCATGTGATGTTGCTAGCTTTTGCCTACTAATCCCTTCTATTGTACACAGATTTTAACACAGATGTGTCAGGAGGAAATAGTGTTTGAAAGTTTCAGTCCCTTCCTGCTGCATCACTGAAGACTGAAAAGATTGAAATAAAATTATCCTTACTAGATGTTTATCAATGTATCTGAATTACTGGCTAATATTGCAAATAATTTGGGGTCAACTGGATCAATTTTGTCACTTTGAAAGTCTGTTTTAAAAATTAAAGGGGAGCAAGCTGCACTAAACTTGCTATCTGTCTGGAACCAGGAAGGACTACTGTTTAATGCTAAAGCAGAGCACTTTAACACTAAAGCAGATTACAGAAAACTGTATTCCTCCGTTTTGGAACTTTTCCTTGATTGTGTTGTGGTTTTTTTTTTTCTTGTCTGGTTCAGAGCTGCAACAAACTTTGACAACTTGTATTCTGATGATCATTCTCTTGCACCTAAATCTTAGACTCTTAAACTGCTTCCTGAAAGCAAGGCTGCTTATACAAATGACTTATATCACCAGTAAGTGAGATTTCAGATCAAAAGAAACTACTGCACTCCAAAACCATGTAATCCTATGTATTTGGGGAAACTCATTCAAGCATGTAAAGGCCTTGTCAACATGATTCATCAGTTAACTTGGCATGCAGATGAACACCTTTGTAGATCTAATTTATTTGCAATTACATAGTCTCTACCTCCAATGGAAAAAAAATGAGTGTTTGTGGCTGTAAGGAGGGAGAGTAGGGCAAGATTTTGGGAGACCTAGTGAGGCATACCTTTGCTTACAAGGTTTCAGGCCAAAGAAAAGGGCTTTCAGTACTGTAGCAAGAAAAAGACAATTGTCTTCTGGGGAAATGGATAAGGGGAATATGAAACCTCCACCTTTACATCCTTTCACCACAAACCACTTTGCTGATGTTGTTTTTAACTGTATCCTTACTAAACTACAGGGGCTAATGTACACTTGCCTTTTCCAAATAGGTTAGATACCCTTCCATCCTCTTCAGTACATTCAGCCCTATTCTTCCAAGCTTTACCTCAGATCACCTGTCTTCATCCTGTTGGATTTCCTTGTCATGATGTTTGTTTGGCTGTTGCACTTGACTTGATACATCATTGCAGAATGTTTCCTTACCTTCCCCACTGTGGATAGTACTTGCAGTGCAGGGATAGGCACCAACTGTATTCATGTGACAACCGGTGCTAAGTGTGCACGTATCATCAGAGATCTCTTTTAGGTCCTGTAAAACAAATTTGTGACTCTGCATCTCCATTTCTTTTTACATAGCTGAGAAAATAGTTTGAAATTATCATAGCTAATTGGTCTGAGCAAAGCTTTTTTTTTTTTTTTTTTTTTTTTAATTATCATTCAGGAGACAATATGGCTCAGGAAAGGAGGCAATTTCAGTCAAGGTGGCAGAAGACTATCATTCACCAAAGCCACTGTGCACAAATCTACAAGCACTTTTCAGCTCCCTGAATCTGGCTGTCTGGAAATGTGAACATGTGAATGGCAAACCACCTGATATGCTGGACTTGATTTTTGTGTGAAATCAGACACCAGCTGGCCAACAGGGGAGAGCAGCTAAGGGCAGGTACTTGTACTCTGGAAATGAAACATTGGTTTTATACTTATTAACACAGCAAGATTTCTGTTGCTTCTTAACAATACTATCTGTACGTATAAACCCCAGAAAGTATTAGCCAATGAAAACTGGAGACCATGGCAGTATTCTAATAGTGAAGACAGCACTGGAGTAACACAGCTCATCAACTATTTGTTCAAGTCTTACTGTTTATTTTATTGCAGGTCAGTGAACAAAAATCAGTCATGAGATCTTAATCTCTAGCTGTTTAATCTTAACCACCCCCTCACCATTGTTCCCCTACTCATGTGCTCAGCAGCAATATCCCCTCCTCCCCACTTGTAATGACCTCATTTCAACCCACAATTTCTCTCTACTTTGGCTTTCAAGAGGTCAGACTGATACTGTTAGAGTTGGAAAGAAATTTGCACAGTTCTTTGCACTAGCTGCTGCCTACTGCTGTACTGAGTTTGTCTGCAAGAACAGAAGCCTCTGTTTAGAAGCTGGTGGATACTCTATGATTCAGCAGTGAGCCTGTGATAAATGTGACAGGCAGGCCTGTCCTAGCAGTGAACAGTGGCCATGGAGGAAGTGCTAAGTCAGACTGGATAGTGCATTCCCGCAATTCCATTTCGGGCAGAGTGAAGTAAACAGACTAAAACAACTGATCCTGCATACACTGATGGTTAAAAAGTTCCTCCTGTGTAAGACAGTGATGTTGCTGTTGATGTTAAGCCCCCTTTAGCCTTCTCATCTGATTCCATTAGGCCTTGAATTTAGACTCATGTGGCTTGAAGGGAAAGTGGAGTGATGCATGATACAGCCAAGAAGCCCCATCAGTATCAGCACTAAGACTCACTAGGTAATCTGTAATTTCTTAATGTATCAAGATGTGTCATTTGTGAGACATTTCTTAATGTATCAAGTCTTTCTCCATGGATGGCTCAGAACTGAGAAGACAGGTATTTTAGGACAGATGTTTACAGCAATTACACTTTATTTTAGACCAATTTGAACAGAAAATTTGTGATAAGTTATGTTGAAAAAAAAAAAAGATGACATGAATCTGGTGTGCTGAAGACAAGCTTTAAGTCCATGGGAACTTCTAAAAGACCCTCTGAATCCCTATTTAAGTTTAGCCATTCCCAGGCTTTCTTGTGTAGTGCTGTCTTTCAGCACAATACATGTGGGGAAGATCATTCCTGCCTTACTCTGGATCATGTGTGGGAGTTGCACCACACTGTGAACAAGGGGATGCATGTACACCCTGCTTCTGAAGTTCTTCATCCTCTCTTTAGCTCTGTAAAAGTAGTATGTGGGGTTGAGAATCAGAAAGGATGAACTGGGAAAATGTAAGCTCCACACACTCACAGGGAAGCAGGAGTGAGGTGGCTGAGGAAAGATGAGACAACGTTGGAATCTTGGATAAAAGGCATGAGGGGTGGGAAGGAAAGAGTGACTTCTAAGTTTTAAATACAATCCCACCCTCCAAAACACAAGTCACATATGTGTTACCAAAACTAAGGCAGAAGACATCTGTCAGCTCAGTCATAGCTAAGTATGGTGCTAAGTATGGTTTGTTATATCTTTGCTTCCTTTGTATTCCTTGCTTTTGAATCTGCTCCAGGCTTCTCTGGAGAGATTGTTTTGCTTCTGTTGCTCCCTGTAGGATGGAAATGTTAATAAGTGCAAGCACAGCAAGCAGGGCTGACTCCATCGGGAGAGATGGGGACTGCATGGCAAATCAGCTTCCCTCCTGCTGTGTGACATGTGACACACATTGAACTCGGACTGTGTGGGAGACCCTGTACTTGGTCAAATCCAGCCCTGCTGCTGGAATGTTTTCTTAGCTCTCCTGCTCAGTGGAGCTGCAATAAACAATAGGCTTTAGCAAAGTATGAAGAAATAGAAAGGCAGAACCTAATTAATGCACATCCTAGACTAATCTGACATTACTGAATTCTTTGTGGGTTTAGTGTGTTGTTTTTTTTTTTAAATAATCTTTAACTGTTTGTTGTTTGGTTGGTTGTTTCTTGGTTTGTTTTGTCCTTGTTTGTTTGGGATGTTGTTGTTGTTTTTTTATCTGTTTGGGTGGTGGTGGGGTTGTGGTTGTTTTTAACCTAAAAGGGATAGTAGTGAACATGTTTTTCACAGCTATTAGCCATAAGAATGCCTTCCATGTATACCTTGAAGATCACTGGAGTTGACTTTCTGGCTCATGAGTGACACCTCCTGCTGAAGTATGATACAGTTGCTATGAAGGTCCAATTTAGGGTTAATAGTATATCATAAATTAGTGCTACTATGAAACATTGCATGCTTAGAGAGTGCTTAGAGAGTGCTGAGAAGGGCATCCCGGAAAGGCTTTGTGGGCTCTGGGTGGCCTGAGGTGCTGCTCTAGCTGTGGCAATCAACAGCAGTGTTGCAAAAACAGTTTTACCACCTCCCATGAATTCTACTGTGTCAGCCTATTGCTTTCCTCTGCTCAATGAGTCCAGTTGCTTTCTACCCTTTTTAGCTCTCCTTGTTGAGCAGGATATGCTACTGCTATCTGGTATTTGATGCCTTGAGAGGAAAGAACAGCCTCACATCAACTTGGGCTTACAGGGTGCCACCAGGCTTTTACAGACTACTGCAAGGGATCAGTTACAATATATGGTTAGAGGTAAGGGGTCAAGGGGTCCCAGCTTCAAATTCTTTAATGCTCCTCAAGTTACTCTCATTTTTGCTGCACTTGGATAAGAAGCAATGAAGGGAGAGTGGCTCTTTTACTGGCCAGTAGAATAACTGGCCTTTGCAAGAGCTGTAGTATTACTAGTCCAAGCTTAAGAACAAAGTGATTGTCAGATGTGAAAGCTGATTCTACTAGAAACACGTAATCTTATTGTTTACCTCAACCTGAGGAAAATACTCCTTTTGCAATTGTCATGAACTTCAGGAGCCTAAGCTAGACACTATTTATAGGTGCAATGAGAAAATGCCTGTACCTCCACTCCTGTAAGAGAATAGGCATAGATCAAGGTTTACAGTATCCTTTCTATATGTAATTGTTGAAGCACAGCAGGCTGTAACTTGGTGACTTTGCTGGACCAGTTGCTGCTGCCCTGAGTGCCTGTGCTCTGGATTGTGAGAACTGGGGTGAAATGCATTCACTTTGCTTCCAGGCATACTATGCAGCTTCAGGGGCAATCAATATGGCAAATGGATACAGGGAGAGCTTCAAAGGATGAATCCAGTGGTCCTGGAAGGACTACAATTTGTAAATTAGTATGCGAAAACTATGTGCCAAGCCAACTCTTTTGTGGTCAGCAGAAAGTAAGATAACTGCTTTAGAGGTCCTGATGAATGAATGAATGAGTGAGCACAGCTTTGCTGGCAGTTTTTGTCCTGTCTGCTTGGCCCACCCAGCTGCTTGAAGTGCCCATCCCCACTGTCCATAAGTAGCTGAACTACTGCATTTTATAGCCCTGTGTGTACTAGCATAGTCTGCAGATTGTGCTTTCCTGTAACATCCTGTCAGGCAACCTGTGGGTGCTCAGCTGTTCACATGGCAGCTCCTGGAATGTCTGGACAAGGGAGCAGGAAACTCTGAGAAGCAGCAAGCAGTCAGTATAGCAGCCATTATGTCCATCTCAGTCTAGGATGTCCCTTTTTGTGAATTACAAATCTTCTGGATCCTAAATTACATTGGGGTGTGACTTAGGCTCCTACAAATCTATATATCTTGTTAAAGCTAGTGTTTAATTTTCAAGGAGATAGAAGCCAAGGCCATCACTTAACTTTGATGGAAAATGAGGGAAGTAGCAGGAAGATAACTAAGCCTGAGATCCACAGACATTTTATGTTGAGAAAGGATGGATTCCAGCTTTTTGATTTTAGGATTCTTAAGGAGAGATAAGCTGTTAATGAAAACAGTAGATTTAACCTCTTAAACTGATTAGGGCTTTGCAAAATAAATTACCTTGAATTTCCAAATTCAGCAAAACATTTCCATTCCTTTATGTAGAGTAGGAATGATCTTAAGCTCATGATTAAAGTTAAGCAGTGGTGTTGGCTAAAATAGAAACCAGAGACCCTAATAACAATGGCTTATCTTCCTCTTCAGAAGATTTTGTAATTTTGCTACCTCATGACCATCAAGGAAATATCCCTAAGTTCGCTAGGGACAGGATCTATGCAAGCGCACGTGAGATGAATAAAAGACTGTTTCTGTTCTTTGTTTCTGCTTGAATAACATCAGAATATAAATCAAAGCTAAAGAAAAGCTATCTCCCCGCCCCCCAAAAAAGCCAAACAATCAACCACCCAAACCAACAATCAACCATCCACCATGGGAAAATGCTAAGAAAACTTCTAAGAAAACATCCCTCCTCTTCAGTGTATCGTGTGTGCTCAAAATGGGGATGTCTAAAATTATCCTTGGTTGGAAATTCCTAGAGAAAAGGATTCCTGCCCATAAGAAGCACACTAAAAATACACTGTGTACTGTTCATCGCAAAAGGAGGGACAGCTGATCCACCCACTTATCCCAGGAGCAGAGGGGAAGATCCTTCTTTCAAACCAACACGTGAAATCTCCCTGCATGGCACCTACTGGCATTTCTAGTTCTTAACATAGGAAAAATCAGCTAAGAGATCACAGCCAAGGCTGTTCTGATGTGCTAGAGCTTGAGCCCTTTCTGGACACCGGGTGGCAGCTTGTCATTAACATGATGGCTAAACATGTAAGAGGTAAAAAATAAAATACAATTAGGAGCACCAGGAACACTGTGAATTACAGGCCACTACAGGTAAAAGAGATTTCATTCCAACCTCATTAGAGTTGCTGAAAAATACAAGAAATCGCTCACATTTGCAGAGCTCTATTGGTGTGTTGCTGAGGGCATCACGCTATAAATCTCATGGATCTCTTCAACAGGAATGCTGTTCAGTGAAGACATGTAAAGAGAGAGATTCAGCTCTCCAGTATTCTTTTAATGTCAATGTTTGAAATCCCACTTGTATCCCCTTCCTCTGATCTCTGAAACTACTTTCACGTGAACTCCTACTATTATTTCATGCTGCTAGTACAAATGTATTGAGACCTGGTCTTGAAACTTGTTCACCAGTTTACACTTGTGTGAGACAGGTAACCTGTACACACATATAGGAGCTGTTCTGTTTTCTAGGGCTGAGTGAAACCTAACTGCTACCTGATAAAAATGAGATGGATTTGTAGTAGTTGCACTGTCTGTATACTGTGCTTTCAATGAACAAAGATATCCAGCATACAAGGAGTGTTTCTGGACAGGTGCCACAAAGCAAAAAATACTGTTAGCTTCTTGCCCTCTTACCATTAATATTCCAGTATAACATTATAGCCTCTCTCTGTTCATTTGGGATATGTGTATTGGTTGCAAGCTGCAAAATTCCTGTGCGGTGTTTTGAACAAGAGAATTTCTAGTCTGATATTACAAATGCAAAAAGTAGTTCTGATCTTGGTTCACTGCTGCTTTTACTCTACTTTCACACTGGTGATTCACTGCAACGACTCTGCAATACTCACACTGTCTCTTTTGTCAGGGCAGTCTGAGCATTCAAATCACTTGGCCACAGCAAAACAAAAGACAGAAGCTATGTGTTCCCTTTTACTGTAATTGCTTGACTGAAAGATGACAGAAAGACCTGAGAAATGCGGGGAAATGTGAGCTGAAGCCCAGTATTATCTGAGATTTGAAGGGTTTTAAACACACCCATGAAGAGTTTCTCAGCTAGTTTGTGACTAATTTCTTTTGGTTGGTTAACTTGAACTATGAAATATGCCCTGTGGATGAGCTTTGTCTTGCTGAAAATTCAGCAAAAACTTGAATTACTTTGGATACACTATACATGGATGCTGTTCACAGCCAATCTCTTTAGATACTCATTTCAGTAAGACTTTTATTGATCATTGTAGGAACAGGTTATTTAGCATATCAAATCTTTAGTTCTCAGTAGCCCTGCAGTTAAAGAGAATAAGAAGTAGGAAGTCTGGTGGTCACCATGTCATCTGGAAAAGTGGGCTGCCTTTGTCCTCCTGGATCAAATTAAGTAGTTTGATGCCAATGTAATCTACCCTCAAAGCACAAAAACTCCAAGTTACAACTGTTTCTAAGCAATCTAGTGCATAAGAAAGTTAATAGATGACTCTATAAAGCTAGTGCAAGACCAAGGCTAAATTTGCTCTGATTCAGAGCTAGAAGTCTGGCTCAGGATTTCTCAGAAACCTTCTGAGTAGGAAAGTTGTTAGTTTTCTATATTACTGCTAATCTTAGCTCCCCTCAAATCACTGCTAGAGATCATTGAGTCCAACCCCCCCACCCCTGTCTAAGCAGGAACACCTAGTGCAGGCCACACAGGCATGCATGGGGAATCACGCTGACAAGTTCCCATGAGCCCCAAAGGGAATTGTTCATGGTTATTTTTACAGGAGCTTTCACAACGTCACCCCTTCCTAATACAATGATCCCTCCTACCTATTACATATTCATCGTGTATGACTCATCGAAATATTTGGACATCTGCATCCAGACAGATAATTTTGCAGTACTTCGGACTCCCTCCACCAAGGCCACTGTTTCACGCATAAAACTGTAATGTCCTATCTTAGCTGTGTTTTACTTGCATACTAAGCAAAAGAAAGTTCTTGTGATAAAACCCTCAATATAGTCCAAAACAAACAGCGAAATGTGGGAATCCATCTACGCATCCAGAGCTTTTGAAAAACCAAGGAAAGAAAAATTTTTTAAAAGAAGAGAAGAAAAGCCTGGGTTCTCTTGAAATGCAGGGCCCGTGCTGTTGAAATGCTAGTTTGCAGAATGCAGCTCAGGGTCTTAAGGCTTGATTTTTAAGGTGACAGTATATCCTTCAGAAGAACCCTCGGACTTGTCTGAGGCGTTTCAGGAGCGTTTTCGTTCTGTGTGCCCGGGGCAACGTGTGGCAGCAGGGCCTCACAAGCATGCCCTCAGAAGTAGGCGCCATTAGCCCGGAAGGCGGCCGGTGACTGGGAAGATAGCATTTCGGGATTTCTCCGTGAGGGCGGCGGGCTCCCTCCCAGGAGCGGCAGCTGGGCTCAGCCCAGCCCAAGCCGACGTGGCGGCGCAAAATGGCGATGCGGGCTGACCCTACAGCGCGGCGGCGGCGGGCTCTCCGCACACACACGCCCAGCCGTGCCCTGACGGACAGGGGAAGTCACATTCCCCATTCCCGCACTGGGGACAGAAAATTTGCGCGTACCAGCTCTCATCTTTCTTTTACCCCTCAGACCAAGGCGGCCACCGTCCCGCGGGGCGGGGCCAAGCGAAGGGCGGGCTGCCCGCCGTTTCGGTTGTACTCAATTTCCACTGGCGGGAAGTGTTTCTTGTCGTTTCTCTCCCTCTACGGCCGCGGCGAGGGGCAGCCGCCCAACGTCCGGTGGGGTTCGCCGCCCCGCATGCAGGTGAGATCCCCTCCCTGCTGAGGCAGTGGAGGGGCTGCAAAGGCCCCTGGGGGCCGTCGAGCCTGCGAGCAGGTCGAGGCGAAGTGTGGCGGTGCTGAGCCTGCGGGGCCAGTGCAGCGGCGGGGTGGAGGGGAGGCCGCAGGTATGCTTCCCGGGGATATTGTTAAGTCTTGGCCGGCAAATACATGATGAAAGGCACAGTAGGGCTGCTAACTCTGCTCGGGTTCTCTTTCTCCAGCTATGGCATCTTGCGAGGCTTCCGAAACATCCTTCTTCAGCCTGAGTACAAGAGAGCGGATGCGGGAGAAGAAAAAGGGTGCCCTCAGGACTGCGAAGTTGAATGCTTCGCTTGCATCGAAAATAAAAACTAAGATAATTAGTGAGTGTATTTTGTCTTGCAGTGCGTGCAGAGGCTGTCTGCTAAATTGGCTTGTAACTGTGCCTTTGACAGTGTCCATGGTGGTGATGGGCAGCAGTTCTTACGCAGAGGTTACATGGTAACAGCTGCTGCTCTGCCTGTGGGTTTCTAGTGAACTCTCTACCCTGAAAATTAGTGTTCAGTGCCTAAAGGTGTCTGAGGTATCTGTGACATACAGGTTTAATGTAGTTTGGAGCTTCATCTGGGTGCATCACAGGCTTCTTGGTTCCATCTCAGATGTCATGAAGACAGCTGTCTTTGGGCAATGGGTAACCAAGCCAGAGTCATGTTTTCATGGGGAAAAGAGAGCAATGATAGTTTATGGGATAATTTGGATGACCTTGAAAAAGTTAGGTATTTTTGTTACTTTCTTTTGAAATTGAGAAACATGGATCTAAATCTGCTCAGGGGTTACTACAAAGGAGAGTAAGTTTTTCTCTCTTGTTTTGGATGAGGATGAAGTCTCAGAGCTATAAGGTGACTTGTTCAACGTTAGAAGCATATCTTTTGTAAACTCAGCACCTGAACCACTCAACTGTTTCTTAGGAACTGAAGCAGCAGCTTGCTAACTGATCATGACTCTCATGAGGATAGAGAGGGTGTCTGTCTGAAGTGTTGCAGGTTTTTATGGGAACATTTTCCTGCTAGTCTCTGGAGACTTCTGTTGATGAAAGGAATTACACTGCTAACTTTGTGTGAGGGCTATTGAGTTGTGAAGTCTGAGAGAGGCTATTCTTGGAAGAGGCATGGATGAGACTTTGATGCTGATTGTGTGTGATACTTCTGTATCCCTTACAGACAACTCCTCCACTATTAAAGTCTCCCTAAAACACAACAATAAAGCATTGGCTCTGGCCCTTAATGCGGAGAAAGCCAATGCACAGCGGCTCACCCAGGACAAGGCCATCTTACAGAAGGAGATGGAGCAGTGCCACTTCCAGAATGCTGTGCTGCGGCACAGACTCTCCCTCCTGGTATGGCACTAACAGTGTGGCTGGCATGGGAAGGGGCGGTGGGCAAGGTATGCAGCACCTTGGGAGGAGCGAGCTGTCACTGATTGTGCCTAGTCTCTGCATGTGAAAAATTGTAGAAAGTTTTGGGTTTGAAGGCACCTTTAGAGGTCATTTAGTCCCAACACCCAGCAGTGAGCAAGGACATATTTAACCAGATCAAGTTGATCAGAGCCCTGTCCAACCTGACCTTCAATGTTTCCAGAGATGGGACATCTACCTCTTTTGTTGGAAACCTGTTCCAGTGTTTCACCACCCTCCTTGTACAAAATTTCTTTGTTGTATCTAGTCTAATCTACCCTTTGGTAGTTTAAAACCATTACTCCTTGTCCTGTTGCAACAGGGCCTGCTAAAAAGATTGGCCCAGGTTTTCTCATAGGCCCACTTTTAAGTACTGAAAGGCAGCCATAATGTCTTCTGTGGCCTTTTCTTCTCTAGGCTGAACAATCCCAACTCTCTCAGCCTGTGCTCATAAGAGAGGTGCTCCATCCTTCTGATCATTTTTTGGCACTCTCGTGGACCCACTCTAACAAGTCCTTTGTTTTATGCAGCCCAGAATATAGTTGATTTTTCTGGGCTGCAAGTGCATGTTGTCAGCTTTTGTCCAGCTTTTCATCCACCAGTACTCTCAAATCCTTTTCTGCAGGGCTGCTCTCAATCTCTCATCCTTCACACTATTTATACTGCAGATTGCCTCAGCTCAAGTGCAGGATCTTGCACTTGGCCTTGTTGAACCTCATAAGGTGCCCACAGGCCCAGTTCTCAAGGCTGTCCTTCTGAATGGCATCTGGTTCCTCAGGTGTCAACTGTACCCACTCATCTTGGTGTCACCTGCAGACTTGCTGAGGGTGCACTCAAGCCCATTGCCTGTGTCATTGATAAAGATATTAAATAGCACTGCTCCTGCTATGGACTTCTGAGGGATGCCACTTTTTGCTGATTTCCATCTGGACATTGAGCCTTTGATGACTGGATAAGACCTTTATTTACTGAAGAGTCAATTCCTTATCTACTGAACAGTCCACCTATCAACTCTATGTCTTCAGTTTAGAGAGAAGGATGTTGTGAGGGACCATATCAAAGGCTTTACACAAGTCCAGATGGGTGACATCCATAGCTCTTCCCTTGTCCACTGATGTAGTCATTTGTTTGCTTATTCTTTCTGACAAGCTGTCTTGTCCCCAGAACATGTTTTGCTCCAGCTACCAGCACTCTTGTTAAAATAGGTGTTTTGATTTAATGACTCTCTGTTTTCTCTCTGTTACCTCAATATAGGAAAATGCCTTGAATGAAGTTGAAAATATTGCAGCCGCAGTTAGGACTGCCCAGCTGCCTGAGGTAAATCATGGGAAGCACTCTGCTCTGGGAAGGGGGCTTCGTCTCTGTCTCTTTCTTGGTGTTTCTTCCTCACTTCAGTGTTTGATGCTTCAAGTGATTTTCTTTGCTTGCTTGAACTGTGCTAGCTGCATTATCATTTTTAGATTGGTATAAATGATTTCCAGGGTAAGCTTTTCTATAGGAAAGACTGCAGTTTTAAACAGGCTTTCTTTCAGTCATTGGCTGTATTGGCCAATAGGGTCTTCTGCTATGACAGGTTGTGACTCCTTTTCAATTTCACTTTTTAAGGTGTTGCCATGGCAACTTGAGATGGGAATAGGACACTTTCCATATGTTCTTTCTCATGGGTAGGTGGGAAAACTTGTCTCAAATTATCTGATCTTATTTAACTTCATCCTTAAGATTGTGGAGACAGAATCTGACTCTACTGCAAGTTATTCCATAATTTGTGCAATTTTAAATAGATGGTCATTAGCAGTATTTGACATACTTTCCCTGGGTAAAACTGAGCTTCTGACATTTTGTTCAGGAGGCTGCACAGAGCTTTAAAATACCCTTCCATTTCTTCGCTTTCCAGTTCTGTGCAAGTTCTACATCCTTCTCTAATGGCCAGAAGAGCAGCCTGACTGAAGATAGCTGGGCAAATGATATTGCAGACGGTCAGCTTGTGAGGTGAGTCTTAACATCCATTATCACTAAGGTTGTCCTGAATTTCTGTATGTTCAACTTTCTCTTTTATGTATGTGCCTAGATGTTTATTTTATGAGGGATGTCTTTTCTTATCTAAGCCATGACTAATGCAAACTCTGTGCATAAACTGTTCCTTTGCCCTTTGTTTGAAAGCACATTGGTTGTAGGCAGTCTTTCCTTTGTAGCCGATAAGTAGTGCAGGATTTCTTTGAGGGAGGGCTATAGATGGCTTTGTTACATATAAATGCTTAATAGTCATCTACTTGTATAATGTAAACTTGTGTCTTGTAAAGAAGGTCAGTCGGAGCTAGATCTCTGAAAATGTATTTGGGGTTTTGTTTCTTCTCTGTGTAGTCCCCCCTTGAACACACAGAACCCCTTGGAGCTCCCCACACATACTTTCAAGCAGCTGTGGTGGCCTTCCACAGCAAGGTGAACCTGTGCTCATAATTTGGGTGTTGAGAAGGCCTTACTTCCTTCTTGTCTCAGTGTATATTTCTCCTGCTCCTCTCCACAACACCTACAGTGGTGTGCTTTCTTTATGAGCTGTGCCTGCACAAAAATGGGAAGTCTGTCCCAGCTGGGCAGTGTTGTTTCTTCAGTACTTCAAGCCTTTATTTTGGTGTTTCAGCAACTCTCGATGGAGGTGAAAGCTGTAGCTATTCTGCTAGATCCTGGGATATGTTAGAGGTATGGAACATGCTCCATTGCTGTTATTTCTTCCCACCAGGGCTGCAGTGATGCCAATGAGGGTGCCCATTTCCAAGGTATGTGATTCAAAACAGCAAGGTAGCCACTCCACAGAAGTACAGATATCCTCACAACATCTTCAGAGACCTGCTTCTAATGAGTCCCCAGAAACTGTACCTGTTGCCTCCAAAGACGTTTTGCCTGCTGGGAAACCTCAGTCTCACCAGGAGGACAACGGGAAGAAGCCAGCTGAAGCAATGGAAGCACAAGAAGTTCTTCTTGAGTCTCACATCTTTGGAGGTAAATTTGCATCTTTTGCTGTTCTTGGGTTATGAATTTGTGTGTCTATGTTCAGAAATGAATGGGTGCAGTGCCATAGCTTCAGTTAGCTTCTAACCATCACTCCAGCAGCTCCTAATAACTGTTATGAACTGTGTGCTTCAGTGACCCTGGCATCACTAGAGTAGGGTGTATACCAGAATGGGATGTCTCGGTGGGGATATGTAGCTTTCTGAGTATAGCCACTGAGATGATATAAGATTTTCAGAAACATCTGAAGGTACAAAATCTGACTAGGTGCACTAGGTTCTATTCCTTATGGATTTGACATAAAAATAGTATCACTCATACAGATTATGTGCATTTCAAAATATCAGGTTTTATTAAGGGATCTTGCTTCGGAGGGAAGCCAACTGAGCAATTATGCTACACAGTAAGTTTAGGGAGTCCCTGTAGAGACCAAATCATGCTTTTTCTATGCTCTGACAGTTTGGAGCACAGCTTTTAGTGGTATGGGGAGAGCTGGTATTTGTCTGCTACATTTCTCAAACTTAAAATTTGTTTATTTCTTTTTGACAGAGGCCTTGTGTGCCACTCAACAAAATCCCAACAATTTGCCAGCACATGCCTGGGAAAGTCATCCTTTTTCATATGAGGGTGAAGAGATGGCAAACCAATTCTTGGATCGTCTCTCACAAGGGCATGTTACTCAGAGGAGAAAGCGTTCTACCCTTTTTGCAACAAGTACTCCATCATCTGGTGCGGATATCTTCTCACATGTCAGTTCCACTCAGGCAGCTCAGTGGAGTATCACAAGGGACAGCAGCAGCTCCAGCACAAGCAACACACAGCCACAGCTGACATCTCACAGCTCCCTGGTTTCACTTACTGAAACCGCTGTTATTCCTCATACAAAATCTTTGAGTAAAGAGATTTTCTGTGATCAGCCTCAGGCTAAAGAAACTGACTGTAGTGTTGAAATGGACCCCAGCTACAGCCAAGTCCCTGAATTTGTTCACGTAAAGGCTGAAAGCAAAGGTAAAACTGTTGAGAAAACAGCCATTAAAAAGGCAATCACAGGAAAAAAGAAAACAAATGCAATTAAAACCAATGCAGAAAGTAGTTCTGATATACCTCAAGTTGAAGAGAGTGTTCAAAATGCAAAGCAGTTTCTTCAGCCCAAAGTTCCAACGTGTTGTAGTGAATCTGAAGTTTCTAAGATGAGAAAGAAGGCTTGCGTGGGGGCTTTCAATAGGAATAATAGAGGCTTTGATGTGGAGCAGCATTCCTGCTCTCTTGATAAATTTCAAGATCTCAGAAGAACCCATGTGGTGAATCCAGCACAGCTGCACAGTCCTGGAAGTGGTGACTTACTGGAACAGGGTAAGAAGAAAGCCATCTTTGAGATCCAAAGCATGGAGAGCTTGTCAAAGAGCCCAGTTTGTACTTTCTCAAGTCACAAAGTTTCTTCAGATGATTTCAGTGTACAGAATTCACTTCTGTTGATGAAGGAGACCTCAAGTGCTTGTGTTTTACAAGAGGATTCAAGTATGAGCAAAAAGAGCATCAGACAGAGAATCAACAGAAAAACTAGAGTAATTAGGCAAAGCAATTGCTGTGATGAGGAGAATCTGTTAAACACTGTGAAAATACCAGAGGCCGAAGCTGAAGAACAGCCTAAAATAAGCCAGACAAGCAGGAAGAAGTCTGCTGTGATCACTGCAATTGCTTTTCCTGACAAAGAAGTTGTTTTGGGGCCATGTACAGATGTTGGAGAAGTAGTTAAGAAGAGCACAAAGGATTCATCCGGTAATCTTATATGTAGCAGGAAAACTTGTATTATCCATCCTTCGGATTTTGCAGGAAATTTGGGTTGTGTCCAGACAGAATTTGAAGGGGGTGAAATTTTACCTACCAGGTCTATTTCTGGGAGCAAAGCTAGCAAAATCCCCAGAGTTCGCAAGATGGTAGCTGCTCAGAGGAGTAAAGAACAGAGAGGGGTCCTTGAAGCAGAGGGGCAAACTGAAGTTGCCAAGGAGAAGAGTGCTTCAGAAAAAGAGGCTTGTCCCAGACTAAAGTCTCAGAAGAAAAGGAGCACCTCTAGACCTCCAGAGGCTGATTCTCTGGCCAGACAAAGCGATGGTGCCAAGGCTCTCATTGGAACTTCAGCAGAACGTGCATCCAAGCAAAATGCTCTGAGGGGGCAGTTTTCCTGCATTACAGATCTACTGTCTGTGCCAGATGCCTTCTTGAAGGAGCAGATAGCTGAGATGTCGCTAACCAATAACCATATGGATCTTTCACACAGTCCTGAATCCTCTCCTGTGACCTGTCCTGCAACTTTGCCTGTCAACTCCAGTCCTACAGATGTACCAGTTTCCAAGAGCTCAAGTGCTGATGGCAACAGAAACCCTGTTTTGGAAATGCCAGAGAAATCCTCTGTTTGGTTGGAAAACTCCCTGCTATTTAAAGAAAAGACTGCAGAGACACCTGAGGAAAGAAACCAAGCTGAGTCAAGTTCTCAGAACCCACCTTCACAGGAACCTGGTAGGTGGTAGGCTAGGGACGGGACCCAGGTTAGGGGTAAGTGCCAAAAATCCATTCATAAACCATTATATCTTCCCTTCCCCTCCTCTTTCTTCAGAGTTAAACATCAGTGTCCAGTATACCATTTATGCTTCCACTTGTGCTGCTCAGTCATTTCTGTGGCTGCCTTTGCTTCTAGTTTATTAGTGTTTCTCAGTCTCGAGCTGTGCCAGGTGAAGTTTAGGCTTGAGGCGAGAAGAAAGTTCTTCACAGAGAGAGTTGTTAGCTGTTAGAATGGGCTGCCCAGGGAGGTGGTGGAGTCACCGTCACTGGAGGTGTTCAGGAGGAGACTGGATGTGGCACTTAGTGCCATGGTTTAGTAGTCACGAGGTCTTGGGTGACAGGCTGGACTTGGTGCTCTTTGAGGTCTCTTCCAACCTTATTGATTCTATGATTCTATGTGCAGATATTGGGAAGACTAGGAGCACGTGCTGGAAGTCCTGGTTTACCACTCCTGCTATCTACAGGGCATGCCTAAAAACTTAGAAAATCAGTTATTTAAGCAATTAAAAATTGTAATTTGATGCTGGCCCTGTCTACCATAGGCAGCATTACTGGGGCACAGAATATGATGAAGATGGCAGATTTTTGGTCCAGGATGGTTAGTGCTGCAAAGTTTCAGACTTGCTTAAGTAACTGAAGGTGGTATCTTCAATGGATATTCATCAGGAGCTACCTACCTACATGCTCTTGGTTGTATTTTGTTTTTGAAAAGGACTTGGAGGGTGTAACCCTTGGCAGGTAATACAGCAGTTGAGCTGAGATGTCTTGGGAACTTGCTGTTACTGGATGCTGTATAAAATAGAGTTGTTTTGTGGAGTTTTTTTCTTCTTGTAGCTGTACACAAACAGGTCTGTTATAGGAAGAGTGACCTGTGCTTTCTAGAGAGAGAGGAAGTTCTGCCCTCCCCCTCTTGGCCAACTTTGAAAGCTACAGCAACCACTGACAGGGTCCTGCGCTTTGCTGGAAGTCTCATAGGGTGCCCTAAGCTTCTGTTCTCCCAAGTTGTAAGATCTAGAACTATCAACTATCATTTTTGTATTGTTTTTCTACTACACCAGGGTCTAATGATACTAGCAGTATTTTTTCAGTAAAGAACCTAATTTGATTCATGAGCTGACCTTTGAGTATAAAGGGAACATGATTGGATTCAGGACTGTACAGTGTTCAGAGAAGCCTGGTAATGGAGCCCTTCTCTATTTGGCAGCTATTTCTCTATTTCTTAGCATATCAGGAAATGATCTGGAAACACTTTGTTCAACTTATGTCCAAATGCTTCCCTTTGCAGAGATGAGGCCCCTACAGAACTTGACCAATACCAGGACCCTCTCTTCCAGCTCAGAAGTGGCAAGGCGTTCAGCCAGGAAGAGACAGGACCCAGGCTGTTACGCAGAGCCAAAACTCAACAGGTTGGACTTTAAAATATTCCTTCCCATGACTATTCCCATGCTGCAAGCCCTGCTCTGTGCTCATGTGCCAGGACTGGACCCTCTGTTACTTCAGGTTCCTCTTACCCTTCCTGTTTCTGGGACCCTCCTCTTCTGCCACAGTGCGGTTAAGCCAAAATTCTGCATTAGCACAGACACGTGTGCAGGCTCCTAGTAACAAGGTACCAAAGGAATTATTTCCCTCACTGCAAAGAGCACATCTCTTACCAGACTGCATCTATGGTACTTCAGTGCTAATAAGTGTTTATTATGAGGATAAAGTACAGGCTAAATTAAT
The DNA here is from genome assembly GCF_014839835.1 of Dryobates pubescens. Classification (NCBI taxonomy): domain Eukaryota; kingdom Metazoa; phylum Chordata; class Aves; order Piciformes; family Picidae; genus Dryobates; species Dryobates pubescens. The sequence goes on from NC_071613.1 coordinate 29,231,752, forward strand.
ACAGCTAAGTGAAAACCCTGGTTTCACTTGTGCCATTCCATCTTAAGTTTTATACAACTAAGCAATACTTCCATTTTAATCAGATTACAATGAAGGAAATGCTAGGCTTTGAGTTCTCCCCTCTGATCAGGCTATATTCTGATTCAAATTTCTCTGGCAGGTGTGAGTACTTAAACAAGTATCTGCATCTTTTCTCTGAGAAAGTGTAGTTTCAGTACATCCAATGGCTACTGTACAGAACCATTTAACCCCTAAAATGATGACTTCATTATGCTACTAGGTAATGCTATGTTTTTTTCCCGTGAAAAGTGTCACAGTTTGAACTTTCTGTGAGGAGCTGGTTATACAGGATTAGATGATACTCTCTACTGGTAGAGCTGTTCTCGTACTGGACAAAAATGGTATCACTTGGTCCGAGAGAGGGTTCTCAATAAACCCAGAAACTTTAGAGACTGAAATCATACACTTAGTCAAGAAATCTCTTGATGGTTCAATCTACTTCTTTTGTTTCCACAGTAAACTGAGGCGGGGTGATCCATTTACAAATACGGCGTTCCTCTGCTCACCTATCTACAAAAAAAGCAAAACTGCCAAAGCCAAGGAAACAACCAAGAAGACTGGAAACAATGGCTCCCTGAAAGAATGTCCCAGTGTCAAGACAGGCAAGCAAACAGCAACAGGCAGAGACACAGAACCAGAAGTAAAATAGTGATTCAGAAGGCAAACCCCAAGATCCTAGTGGCTTGTACATCTTTGCTAGAATCCAGCATTTTGCATAGCTTACTTTTTATTTGAAATATAAATAAAGTCTCCTATCTGAACAATATTAAAAATTTGTCACTTACTTGCTGCTCTGCCCCTTTACACCTTTAAATGTTGCGGTGCCTGTCTGCAAAGCCTTTGTGCCCAAGTGTTTGTGCCACCACAGACAGTTCTGCCCATCCTCTCCTGGCCCTGTGCAAGCCTGGAGGGCTGATCTTGCATTGCAGATACACAGAAGGACTGCTGAAAGGGTATGAAAGGGTTTCAGCAGCCCAGGGTTTGACAGTAAGCAGGATTGATATGCTGACCATGCAGCCTAGCATTACATCTTGTAAAAGGTGGCTTCTGTGCAGGTAAAGCAATCCACGGAGAAGTCATATTTAGGGTTGATGGCTGAAGCCTTCGACAGCCCTCAAAGTTGGGAGCTCTGCTGTGCTGGAAGGGAGCAAGGTCAGGTAAGTGCCTTTCACCAGTCCCAAGAATGCAATACCCAGGACACAGACACCAACATCCAACTCCATCAGTGTCAAAGAAAACTTTGTTGGGGGTCTGCTGGAAGTGTTAGTGCAAAGGGCTGTTTCTGGTAGTGGGAGCTACAGGGTGCCTGGCCAAGGGCCTTCTGAAGCAGCTGCTATACTATGAAGCAGACAACTGTGGTTCAGGAAATCCTGTGCTCTTTTTCACTGCAGACTGAACATCCCCTGGCCTCTACCACTTGCATTTTTAATGTATACTGGTGTTTAACATTGGAGGTTATTGATATTAAGTGTTGGAGAAAGGGGTAGGAAGAAGTGATTGCATGAGTAGTAAAAACAGGGACACTTCTTTTGCCCACACTTACTGATGTTTTTCCCATTGCAAAGTCCAGTGTTCCTCTTTGCTCAGTACTTCAGCAACATCTATCAGGTCATGAGGGTAGATTGGGTCTTGCTGTACTCTGCAGCATCCTCCAGAAGATGGAAACTTCCTTAGCACAGAGGGAAAATAGTGCAGAGAAAACACCTGACCTGCAGTCAGGTAAATGCTACTACATTGCTTACATTTAAGCTATATGATTAAGTCACCAACACAAAGCACATGATTTTAAAATTTATTCCGTTTCCTGAAAGGTACCAGGCTTTCCCTTAACTCCAGAAGTGGGGTAGGAGCCAGTAAAGAACAAGGAATGTGTTAGAGGTACTGCTAGAGTAGGACCTGACTGTAGCACCATAAATATCAGAGGCCAGGCAGAAACACAAAATCTCCAGTTGTCCTGATGATTGTTTCTGTTGCTTCTATAGGTTAACAATGGGACTTTGAGCTTTACATGCTTGTGTTAATAACAGAACAGTAGACTACCATGTTCATTCATATTGAAGGCACAGTGACAGCTGCAGAGCTGCATTTTGAACACATCTTCATGCCAAAACAAATGTTAATACTAGCCGATCTAGTCCAAGATGGTATTTCTGTTCTAACCAACACTTACAGCAACTCAGCTGCAGGGTGAGAGTTTGTCTCCTGCAAAACCAGTTTCTGATCCTTGCTGTTTGATACATCAGTTTGAGTTGTATTAGTTCTAAAACAAAACTTCAGTGGAAGCGTTACCATTAAATCCTTGTGTACTAACTGATGCTTACCACTATACTATAGAACACATCTTGACATACAACAGGACAAATTAAAACTCTTAAGAAAGGAGAGATTCCAACAGTCAGTCCCAGCCTATACTGGATGGTACTGACAGGTACTGGAATCTCTGAGGCAGAGTTTCCCCATATATGCTAATCACACGAAGGAGAGCCACAAAGAACATTATTTGGCTTTTATTTTAGTCTGACCGAAAATATTCTTTTAAAAAGCCCCAAACACAAAACCATGGATGGAATATTTTTCAAAGTCATAACCTGGCTTGCTGTATCACAACAGGGAAGATAAGTAATAGCCCAGACAACTGGAGAAAAGTGAAAAAATTTGCACCTTTATAAATTATGGGGTAAATGCATGGCCTGCATTTAGACAGTGCAGCATAGCTTTGTTAGGCTCTTAGCCTATAGGGCTTGTTTCCAGCATTTACTAAGTGCTTCTCAAATGCTACAGCAATGACTGTAGCAATAGGACCAAATCAGGCTACTATGCTCCAGTTAGAACAGAAAGATAAATTGAGTAAGAGAGGTGCTGCAGTAGAGCTGGCATAGCCCTGTGAGCTCACTTACACTCTGTGGACAGTACTGGAGAACTGAGGATGGTCCTGATTTCTAAGGTCTGTTGGACAGTAAGTCATCACTTGTTTGACCAGAGCTGTGATACAGACTGGCTTACAGTCTAACAGAGAAAAGAAACATAACAGTCATGGAGAGAAACATCAGGTCTGCTACAAATGACATTAGAAATCCAGATCCACATTGAGCCTGAAATCTATCACATTCATCTGCTTAGCAAAAGTAAGGCCTAGCCCAGCAGCTCAACGGGTTTAAGAAAACATGGTCTTTTAAACATTTAAAACAGCATACATGTTCATTTTTTACTACTATTTGAAATGTTACACAGCCGAGTGGGACAGAGTGCCACTTAAGCTCTGGTGTAAGTGGGAGATGCTTGATTAGTAGAGCTTGCATAGAACCCATGTCTTATTTAGGCAGAGAGGCCAGCTTCACCTTCAAGTTTTCAGCAAGCTTGTCCATGAACTCAAAGGTGTTCAGGTAGTCAGAGCGTGTGACACTGAGCAGGGGAAAGAAAACAAGACAGATGTTAGTTGTAAAGACACTCAAATGATCAAACCAGGGGAAGGCCATTCAAAGAACTATTAAGTATTGCCTTTAAACCCAACAGAGTTATCTCCTACTCATCAGCCTGATGTTTTTCCCAAAAGGCTTCAAAGAGGAAGTCTGGTAGTATTTTGCAGTGAAGTAGGTCTCCACCCTAACAAATGGACAGGGCAGGATCTGGCCAAAGTAGCCAGCCTGTCATAAGACAAATGTTTGCAGTTCCTTCCCTGGTGCAATAGCAGGTACAGAGCAATGCAGACTAAACTACTTGGGGCAGGTGTTGAGTGTCTCATGTTCTGTTTCTGTGTCACTGGGTACAGATGAGCCCTGTTCTGTGACCAGACTCCAGCAATTCCTCACCATATTAAACTTTCCAGGAAATGCTGTTCAGAAACATCAAGTAAAACAGCTTCATCCAAGCACAGCTCATTACTTCACTTACTTAGGTAGGCCTTTGATACAAGCAGCAAGGTCCTTTGTCATGAAGCCAGATTCAATGGTCTCAATGCAGACGTCTTCCAGGGCAGCTGCAAAGGTCTTAAGGCTAGTGTTGTTGTCCAGCTTAGCTCTGTGAGCAAGTCCTCGTGTCCATGCAAAGATGGAGGCTGAGAGAGAACACTAGATTACTCTGACCTTCTAGAACTACCTGTACACTGTTATAACTACTGTTCAATATGACAGTTTATTTTCTAGCGTTAATAAAACTCAAAACAGAAAATTTGGTATGGGAGAACACTTATCTAAAGAAAAGCAAACCCCAGAAACTACTTGCTGCCTCCAGTAATCTCTTTGCGCTGGCCATTTTATCTTATTTTGTTTCTGCCAAAATCAAGAAGAATGACTGGAGGTAGGACTCTGTGGTTACAAAGTCGTCCTTATGATAGAAGGGTGCATCATCATCTTGCTATTACATTATACTCTGGTCCCTACGCAATTGTAGAGGCTTCTTTCCCTCAAGTCCTATGCTAGGTGAACTACTTTAAACATGTACACACCTTGGGTGGTGGCTGGGTCTTTTGGAACATCAGGGAAGGGAGTGAAAAAACCCAAAACACCAATCAACCTACTCCTTCAGGCTACTGCGGCTGTAAACCCATTGTTTCCTGAGGAGTGAAAGCACATTTCAAAGGCTAGGTTAGGTCTAACTTATTGCTCACTCCATTCCAGGTCTGGTTTTGCTCCGGGCTGAAGCTGTCTCCATAAAAGAAAAATGTGTTATGATTTACCAGTTTCACCACTCAGTGGTGCAATTCTCTGCAGAAAGGATGCGGATGTTCTTACCCCAAACCTGTCCCTTCATGTTTAGAAATTGCTCCAGAGGGCAGTAAAAAGCAGCTCACCAATGGGGTTAGTGGAAGTTTCCTGGCCTTTCTGGTGCATGCGGTAGTGACGAGTAACTGTACCATGAGCAGCTTCCGATTCAACAGTCTTGCCATCAGGGCAGATCAGCACACTGGTCATCATCCCCAGAGAGCCGTAGCCTACAAAATACACAATTTTAAAAGTTTAGTGTCTTCTTTGGAGTCCCTTTAAATTCAAACCATCCTACCATCCCCCTAACACCCTCCCAGACTTGACGCCAGTATTGCCAAATAGCAGCACTGCTGCAACTGACTGGCTAGTCCTGACATGCCATAACAACAGCTGACCTGAACAGAAGGTGCTGCTGAGCCATGAGATAAAGATATGCAGACATTCTGTACCACTTCTAAGAAATTGGTATTCTCACCTAACTTGCTGTACAGATTTTTACTGAAAAGGTGTGATATGAGAACAAAGATTCCAGTGATTGCCCACTGGAATGGGCTGCCTGAGGAGGTGGTGGGGTCGCTGTTGCTGGGGGTGTTCAGGGCAAGGCTTGACAGGATGCTTGGTTCCATGGTTTAGTTGATTGGGTAGTGTTGGATGATAGGTTGGACACGATGATCTTGAAGGTCTCTTCCAACCTGGTTTATTCTATTCTAAAGAAGCAGTGTTGGTCTGCCAATTGCTATCTTCCCCATAGGCTCATAGGAAAGAAACCTATTTCATATCAAGAACATCTGCTCTACTGAAAGGAATCACAAGTTGTCAAAACCAGACATTCACATCACCTCTGACCCTGTAGGTTTCAGAGATTTTTATCTTTGAAAGCTTCTTTGTTCAGCAGTCCAACACACATCCTCACTCTGTGGGAGACAGTTCACTGGTACTCCTTTATAAAGAGCATATTACATAAACCAACACATCTTGTCCTGTGGGTTTCTGATTCTTCTTTTTTTTTTTTTTTTTTTTTTTTTTTTTTTTTTTTGTCACCAGGCAGCTTAGAATTATAGAATGCATCAAAGGGACCCCCAAAGGTCACCTCGTCCAACCCCCTCACAATGAGCAGGGACATCGTTAAATAGATCAGGTTGCTCAAGGCCCAATCAAGTTTGACCTTGAATGTCTCCAGGGATAGGGCCTCCACCATCTCTCTGGGCAACCTGTTCCAGTATTTCACTACCCTCACCAGAAAGAGCTTCCTCCTAATGTTCAACATAAATCTACCCTGCTCTAGTGTAGCTTCTCATCAGTACACTCAAGGGATTTTTTGCAGGGCTGCTCTTAATCTCGTTATCTCCCAGCCTGTACTGATAATGAGGATTGCCCCAGTCCAGGTGCAATTGCCTTATTGAACCTCTTGAGGCTCACTTAAGCCACTTCTCCAGCCTGCCTAGGTTATATAGTATTTTGATCAAGCACCAAGGATCTGTACAGTCAAACATATCAACCTCTATTTATACCTGAAAGGTAGCTTTAAGTCCTGATGAAGGTTTTTTTATCTGTAGAGCACCTGACAGCAGGCTCAGCACTAGCTGGATTAACTCAAGCTGTCGGTGACAGAATCCCATCTGCCTGGATACCTTGCATTAGAATGGAAAGCCTTATCAGTTATTATGTTGGTAGGAACTATCATCTATTAAAGAAGAGCAACTACATAGTCTACATTCAATGGGCTCTCTGGTAAAAGTGAAATCAGAAATTCTTTGTCTGCCTGGTTATCTCCATGACTGACCATAGGTTTGAAATGCAAGTTCTGAGACCAAACATCACTTCCTGAGCCATGACATGCAATATGGAAGAGAGTCACAAGAAACTGCTTCTAAACCTGCTTCAGTGTAGCAGAGGAAACATACCTTGTGCAACAGAGTCGGATTGCACATCTCCGTCATAGTTCTTGCAGGCCCAGACAAAGCCTCCTTCTGATTTGAGGGCCTGAGCAACCATATCATCAATGAGCCTATGCTCATACCAGATCTTTTTGGCTTCAAACTGGGATTTGTATTCTCTAGAAAACAAAAATGAGAACATCTTGTCTTGTAGATAGAAAAACAGGGGTTGCAGAGTTTGTGCAAGTAATTGTGCGTAGTGAGATGTATAGACAGAGTACAAAAAAAACCAACAAAAAACCCAACAAAGCAACAACTTAAGAAACATCAATCTCCTTTACTCTTTTTTTTTTTTTTCTCCTTGCTTGCTTTGCTAAACAACTGCAAGTCTGCTTCAGAATCATAGAGAAGCACATAAAGAACCTGTGACTCTTAGGAGAGATGAACACCAAAGCCATATTCAGCTGAGCTTTTAACATTAAGTACTCTGTTCTGCAGGACAAGGAAGACTGACAGGGAAGGCAAGTGGCTCCCTCAGTTCTGCTGAATCTCTGGAAGTGCTGAATTAACTGTAGCAGCTCACAAGGCTGAAGATGTTCCTGCTGCTGTAGACTTCTACACTGCATTAGGAATAATCCAATTATCCTAGTTACCTGTCATATATCTCTTGGAAGATGTCTTTGAAGCGGCCATCATATCGCTTCAGGATGGTGTTCTTGGTGCTCATGTAGAGAGGCCAGCCTTTAGACAGTGCCATTTGGAAGGAACTGTGGGCAAAATCCTTAATAGACTGGTCAAGATTGTACATTCCCATGGCTACACCACCACAGCCTGTTAGGGGAGGGAGAATAGGTAAGAATCAAACAGATTTAGTTTTGGCTCAGGATCTGTCAGTCTCCCCGCAGCATACTCTGGCAGGTAGGCAGGTTCCCTCAGAAGATTCACTTTGCACTATCAGTTCAAAGCTCCAGCAGTTCTGTGATGCATGTATAGGACAGTGGGTTGTTTTACAGCTAGGTACATCTTAATATAATACTGTGATCTAATACTCCTAAGAAGTTTCTTCCTAATCCAGCTTAAACAGAAGAATTGTAATAGGGCCAAGTATGCTTGAACTCCTACTAGGTAGATAACTAATACAGAGCACTTTTCTATCAAAGGAGCAGGCAACAGTTTGTAGCAGGACTCTCAGTCAAGCTAGAAGTGGGATGGCTCCTATTTTAGGCTTTGACTGCACTGCAGAACTAACCTCCAGCAGTCAGGGGCAACTTTGCCTAGCTCAGTTAAGCAAGTCCCCACATGAATAGAACAGAATAAACCAGGTTGGAAGAGACCTTAAAGATCATCGCATCCAACCCATCATCCAACACTACCTAATCAACTAAACCATGCAACCAAGCACCCTATCAAGTCTCCTCCTAAATGCCTCCAGTGATGGTGACTCCACCAACTCCTCGGGCAGCCCATTCCAATGGGCAATCACTCTCTCTGTGAAGAATTTCTCCTAACATCCAGTTTGAACCTTCCCTGGCACAGCTTAAGACTGTGTCCTCTTGTTCTGGTGCTGGTTGCCTGGGAGAAGAGACCAGCCCCCAACTGTCTACAACCTCCCTTCAGGTAGTTCTAGAAAGCAATAAGGCCTCCCCTGAGCCTCCTCTTCTCCAGGCTAAGCAACCCCAGCTCCCTCAGCCTCTCCTCATAGGGCTTGTGCTCCACACCCCTCCCCAACTTTGTTGCCCTTCTCTGGACACACTCCAGCAAGTCAACATCCTTCCTAAACTGAGGGGGCCAGAACTGGACAGAGGACTCAAGGTGTGGCCTAACCAGTGCTGAGTGCAGGGGCACAATGACTTCCCTGCTCCTGCTGGCCACACTGTTCCTGATACAGGTCAGGATGCCATTAGCCCTCTTGGCCACCTGGGCACACTACAGGCTCATGTTCAGCCTACCATCAACCAGTACCCCCAGGTCCCTCTCTGCCTGGCCACTCTCCAGCCACTCTGACCCCAGCCTGTAGCACTGCATGGGGTTGCTGTAGCCAATGTGCAGAACCCGGCACTTGGATGTGTTAAATCTCATGCCATTGGACTCTGCCTATCTGTCCAGCCTGTCAAGGTCCCTCTGCATTCTTGCATTCCTGCAACTTTTTAGGATGTGTCTGACCTATCCTGCAGCTTTGTTTCATTTGCTCAGGCTGACTTCCAGCAAGTTGTGGGAAGAACACGCCAGTCATCTGGATGCAAGAGGAAGTCCTGAGAAGGTTCTGTGGAACTTTCAAAACTCACATGATTTGGATGTGTTAGCAGCCTGAATATAAGCATCTTAAACTTACAGCCCAGCTCACCTTGGGGAGAGCAGCATTCAGATCATGGGAGAGGCTGATTGTGGGTCAAAGTAGGGCTTCACAAAAAAGCTCTGTCATCTTCAGAGCACAGCTCTTTGTGTTTCTAGTGAAAAGTAGATACCATGTTCTTAATTTGAAGCACCTCACTACCACCACCTCTCTAGCTGGCCGCACAGTGCCTTTATCAGGGATCTTTACTCTGGAAACACCCTAAATGTTTTGGGGGATTATTATTTTTATTTATTTATGAAAATACCTTTTCACAATATCAAGTTGTCCTTACTTCCAGACAGTTGTTTAGTGTACAGACATGCGTGCAGAATGAAGAGGGGAAGCCAGGGGAGGCTTATCTGCTCGACAAGACAGCAAGGTCTTTTACAGTTAGCATTGGCAAAGAATGAAATTCCTGTTCCTACCAGTTAAAGGACCCTCCTGCCTCCATTAGCAAGACAAGCACAGAATAGGGTTTGGTCAGCTACAGAGACTGTGTCTGCTGGAGCAGTGATTTCTTAAGTTTCTGGATGAAAGCTATGAATGCATAGAGGTAAAAAAAACCAATGATGTTTCAACCATACAATCCTACTGCCTACTAAAAATCTCTTCATTCAGTGTCAAGACTGAACATATTAGCAATAGCTTCACAAAGCAAAGGAAGCTTGTTCTAACTGTTGTGCCATCATATCTATGGGGAGCAGAGTTCCCCCAGAGCAACAGCAGTAATCTGCCATCTTTGCACTTCCTTGCTTTCTGCTTGCTGATGCAACACAGAGCAGGGAAACAGAGTGGCAGCTGGAACTGCCAGACATCTCCAATACCAGCTCACCATTTCATCAAGTGGAAGCAGATTAGGAGTGGCAGTAAAGCAAGTGAACTCCGCATGAAAGGCTGTGCAACAAGAGATAGAAGAGGTTTCTGTGTGCAAGAATGCCAGATAAATCATTGCCAAGAACGATCCTATGGCAGTTTTGGTACAGGTTTGCCAAGCCATCTGCATACAAACTAGAATTCTGAGGTTTACATGGGTGTATTAGGTTTTATTAGCTAGAAACAAAACATTGCATACTCCCATACACAGGTCACCATAAGGCTTCAGATCCTGAACCCTGTGATCACTAATAGGCAAGAGACATAACTTGTGTGATGTTTTCTAACACCAGGGTTCTAGCAATGTGTTTGCAATTGTTTTCAGGCAACAAAGCTTAGCATTATCAGGACTCCTTCTCCTGAGCCTAGCAATGTCTACAATGAGCACAGCAATATTGCTGGGAAGGACATCAATACTTTTGGGACTGCAGCTGTTAGAACAGTTAGAGCCTACACAGCCAGAAGCATACTTGTCAAATCTCCTTTTCACCTTACAGAGTAAGTGCCAATTCTCATTTGAAAAAAAGAAGAAAGACTGCTTAATGAAGAAGGGTACAAACTGTAAAAGGTATATAGAGTCCAGTGAGACAAGCTAAAAATAGAAAGAATTATAACCAAATAGTTCTCAAATACATCTCCCCATAGATCTGTTTAAATAGCAAGTCTGTCTCTGATCAGAGCAAAAATCATACATGCTGCTATGAGAGTCATCACACAAGCATAACAGGAGGCCAGTCTTGTACGACTGTGTGTTTGATCTACCTCTTTGATCCCAAGAAGATTTCAAGTAACTTTCAGTACTTCTTAGAGAAAAGGCGGCCCTGACATTCTCCCCCACTCCACCTCACATCATATTTTACCAAACAGATCTGACTGATACTTCAAGGTTGAATTCAACCAAAACCATAAGTTTTAATCACAGCTTAGGATAATACCTACTTTCAAAGTTATGGACCAGATACGTGACTGGTTTGCCACCATCTCCTGGAGTGTAGGTCATCTCTACTTTTCCAGGCCCAGGTACCACAAAATCAGTTGCTCTGTACTGTTAAAAAAACAACAACAAACAAACCAACAATAAAAAGTTGCCATGATGATTTGAGCTATCAGGAGAACAGACCCATAGAAGACAATCTGCATGGAGGAGGGCAGGGTGCAGGATAGCATGAACAGTTTACCAAAAATCCCATTGAACGTGCTCTGTTTATTCAGCCATGTGGTCACTGGATTATTTTAATAGAGAGTAGAAAGACAAGTAGTCAAGAGTCTGCCTGTTTCAAAAGGGATCCTGCTGTCTAAGGGAAAGCTAAGAAATTTTTGCAGGTGCACTGAAGTTTAAAAGTGTGTGATCTGTGAGTAGAAAGGCTCCTCTTCCTGCCTCAAAAAATGCCATTCATATCACAACTACTAACATCACAAATAAGGGAGAATCAGGTAGCACCTTAACAAAGGTGCTCAAAAGTTCTTTGAGTTCTGTAAATGGGTACACATTTTACTCCTGAGCTACAAAGACTCTAAAGAAGACCCAAATTGTACTTCAATTTTTTAAAATGTGTCTTATCTTCCCAACTGTCCTGAACAATACTATTTAAGCTTACATTTCCTTGAAAATCATCATTTATCATATACTTTCACTCCTATTGAACAAATCCTAGCCCTAAGCTGTTCTGAAGTTAGGGAAGTGTCTTAATCATATGTCCTTTACATGTTCCTATATTATTCCTTTCAGTTTAATCTCATACTTTGGCAGGGTTTCAATCCTCTCCCTTAGTCCATTGTATCCTATTTTTATTTTGACCTCCTCAATTATTCAGTACTCTTCAGGATGCTGAAGCCCATTCTTTTGTAGTGTCAGGGCTCTGCAATTCTCCTCTTGGAAATTTATTCTTTAACCTTTCCACCCCAACTGATCTTATGAGTTGCCTTCAATCTGTGCATTTATCTATTTTAGGTATCTAAGTCTTCTAGGAAATCTTTCTGTTGTCATGTTTGACTGCTTCATGGCATATTACTACCACAGAAGACAGTTTCTTTGATTCTTCTGGGCTGCCCAAAGGCTGCTACACTGAATGCTATGCCAGGGCTTTCCACGGCCTTGTACTACCTCTGGCAGGAGAGCCTTTTAATGCAGTTCACACAGCATTATAAACCGTCTAGTGAAGAGATGCGTGAACCAGGCTCTCCTGTACTTTGTTGGGTGCTGTACAAAGTGCGGGCAAGTACCCTCTCCTGGCTGGAGTACCAGGGATAGCAGAAGCACAGGGATGTCTCTAAATATTTGTAGCGCTACATTAGCCAGAACTAAGCCTGTTGAGATAAAGAGAAGGGTAAGCACTGAAGCAACTCACTTGATCCCCGTAAGCATGACGGCCGATGACAATGGGTTTCACCCATCCAGACACCAATCGGGGAATGTTCTTGCAGATAATAGCCTCCCTGAAGACAGTGCCACCTAGGATGTTTCTAATTGTCCCATTGGGAGACTTCCACATCTGCTTCAACTTGAACTCCTCCACTCTCTTCTCATCAGGAGTGATGGTTGCACACTTTATCCCAACATTGTACTTCTTTATTGCTTCAGCAGCTTCCACAGTTACTTTATCATTTGTAGCATCACGATGCTCAATGCCCAAGTCATAGCTGTAACAAATCTACAGATGGTCAGAACTGCCCAGGACATTTGTGTCCTGGGCAGCATGAGATAAAAGGTCCTATATATGCCCAAATATAGTTTCGGGTGTCTACCGTAACTGAAGTTATCCCTCTTCTACTGCAAATGCTTCTGGAGTGGAATAACATATACACTGATACTTCTGCTGCTGGGAGTGGTAGGAGAAAGGACAGCTTTAACTTACAACTCAGGCACTCTGCCATCATGGGACTTGGCCAGTATTTCTTCTGCCTTCCCTTCTAAGCTTCCTGGCAATGCAAGCTTGCAGTCTAGGATTATAATGGTATGAAACAGTACAATCCCCAGAGGAATACGGGCCTTTATCTCAAACCACTTGTGCCAGGGATTCTGGCTCCTTTCATATACTGAGTTTATGAAGCTACACTAGGCTTCAGATCAAAAAATGCTTTGACAATGGACCCACAATCCTGGTCTGGCAGCAAACAGGCCAATATTCTCAGTCAGAGGAAGCACATTTCCCACACTGTTTTAACAGCTTGTAAGAGAACAACGGGTGCCCAGCATGGGACAGCCCTGAAGCACAGCCAGCTGTACATGAATCTAGCCATTGTGCTGCCTCAGCCAGGGGTCTGCTTTCCCTACTTTCCTTGCTCTTTGAAAAGGGGCACTCTTCAGACTGCATGCATTCACTATGATGCAGGGGTCCTGTTAGCTCGAGTTCTCAACACCAGCAAGAAAATGACTCCAGAAGAACGGGAAAGAGGTCAGACTTGCAGGTTTAAGAATGACAGATATCTTTGAAGACCTCTGTCCACGTGCCTAGGAGCAATGGAGCTGGATACTTCTCTAATGATTCTCTGTGGCTAGAAAGGGAAGAGATTATTTATTCTACTTAACCAGGTCCTGTTCATGTCCCTTTTGCCATACCAGCTGCTACTATTTGTTTTTTTCCAGAAGTGTGTAGGAGCACAGCCTGGGCTTGTAATTGCAATAGTTAGCTCATACTGCCAGCAGCAGAGCTCAGGTTTACAGGACATCAGGGTCTGTGTCCTACAACCACTCTTTTGCCCTCTGGCTGATCCTCAAACAGAGATGACAAGAAGCCATAATCCCTCTTGGAATCCACAGATGCTATGTTTCATGTCAAGGAGTGGCCAAAACACTCCATGTTTCTAATTGCTTAGAAGTCATGCAGACTGCCATGTCCTCAAAAGTCAAGATAGAAGAGATAAAAATGCAAACCATGTCAGTGACTGACTTCAGAGGCACAGCACACAAAAAAAAAAAGCCTAACTCACAATTAAGCATTCACTGCTTATTTGTGAGAAACTCCAGAGGATCTGCCAACAGACTAATAAAATACATTCACCGTGACCCCACGTTTTCTTGAGTATTTAGTGAGAAGGCCCTTTGGTAAGTTAACCAGGGGAGTCTGCTGGGAACTTTATCACTACAACAAAGGGCTAGTTAGTCTCATGCTATGAATCTCTTGGTGCTAAATAAAACATGATCAATTCCTAATCACACATGCAAATTGCAGTACAAAGTGTCTGTGTGTCATAAAAGCCATTACCTGTGCAAATCCAGATCTACATATGGAAAAATCAGCTTTTCTTTAATTAGTTCCCAGATGACCCGTGTCATTTCATCTCCTTGCATCTCCACAACAGAGCCTCCATGAATTTTTTTAGACATCTTAAGCTGTAATAGACATAAGAAATCACAACCCAAGTTCAAAAACTGTCAACACATCACTAATACATGTATGCTGCATTTTAACAAGACCACTAGAAGGAAGATATTAACAGCACACAGGAAAGCTTTCCTAAAAGTCTTGAAAATAATCACATCTTATCCCTAGTTTCATGCTAAATGGTATTTTTCTTAAAGTCCCAGCTCCTAGAGACATCTATCCAAGGCTGAAAATAAGGGTTAATATCTGAGATTTAGGGACATGCGTTCTAAGAGCATAAGCTTTGATTATGGTTGTATGAAAGAATTTGAAAGCATGATTAAACTCTTCCCCAAATTCCACATAAACAGATCAGCACTGTTTATTTTTAGATTTCATGAGTTTCAGTCCAGTTGCCCAATTATCTTCCTTTTTCTGAAAAAGAGAAGTTAATAGGTGTTATTTTAATTGCAGTTCATATTGCTAGCACTATAAAGATTAATATGTTATTAACTTCCCCTCCCATGAAGGAAACAGGTCCAGAAGTCCAAAGGCCACACCATGAATACTTTCTCCTAGCAAGCTTTATTTCTGCTGTTAAAACAAACACTGGACAGACTGGTTTCCTGTATGGAACAGAGGTTTCCCAATGTATTTGTTCAAAAACTCTCAAAAAATAAACCTGAACTCTGCCCTTCTATTTGCACTTTGCTCTTTGGCAAAACACGGCCTCACAAGATGCCGAACTGCTCTAACACAGTGCCCTGCTTTCTGACAGCGTTTCTCACTTCTGATTACGCAAGAGCTATGACTTGGCAAGTTTCTTCTCCCAAGACAGCCCTGTTCTTGTATGCAGCTGTTCAGATATTACAGTAAGATACTAAACCCTTGTGTCTGAGGTTGAAGTCTCACCGATGCTGAGGTCCAAGAAGGGTTTTATCCAGAATAAGAATGCCTACTGTAGACAGCCTATTCATTTAGATTAAATTATTCAGAGGTGTGAAGTTTGTAATGCAAGGACCCTAGGTTGTAAGCACGTGGGGAAACTGCTCCCTATTAACTTGTGATTTCCAAAATCCAATCTGTTAAACATTTTTAGTCCAGGGAGAGAATGAACTTTCTAAGCTGTGCTCTAGTTACTGCATGAAGCTGTTCCAAACTTTTTACAGAAAAAAGGAATAAAATGAGGCTGAGTTACTGAGACTCACTTTACTGTGAGCACATAAACTTGAAAAATTAGCTAGTCTGAAGCACTCCAACCCCAAAGATAGATCTTGGCTTATATTAGACCTCTCTAATAGAAAATGTTAACTTCATGTGACCATGATCTGTCTGAACTCAGCTTAGTTGTGAACATGTATTTCCACCTGTAACTATCTAAATAAGGACTGTATCACACTCCTGTGGCCTTGGCACAGGATTACTACTCTGGAGACTTGAGTATTACTTTTGGCATTTACACAGTCTGAGGCACAGGTTGATTCATTTAAGCTGTCACTTGTTTTGTGGTTTTGTCCCTGCTTAAGTAAAACAAATTAGACTATGTCCGTTATAACAGTAAGTTTTGTGAAGCTTGTGTCAGACCTATACAATGCAGCTGTTACAAGGAAAACACAAAGGTATGTGAAATGCACCTCCACTGATATGTGGAAACAGCAGCTTCTTAAACAAGCCGGACAATATCCTGTGTGTTTACCTGATCACAGCCCTTGTACTTGTCTCTTCCTCAAACACCCCAGTTTCTTGATGCACAGGAGTAATACTGCAGTAGCATCATCCCTCTTCTGCACATCAATAGACGTGTCAGGAGGTTCTTCTAGAAAGCACACACTCCTTAAACTTTGTCACTCTTCCCCTTTGATTTTGCAATCTCCAGAAGTGCCAAAAGTCAACAAGGATTTTCTTCTACAGCAACCCTTCTTTAAATACACTCAACCCAGGCATTAGCCAAGGCAGCTTCGATGAAACATTGTGAATTTCTGAATACTTCTTGGTCTTCAAGAAGGACTCGGGGCCTACAATCAATAATTAACTGTTGCAACAACTCCTTAATTCAAGTTTATGAAATAGCCCTTGAGATCAGGCATGCTCTCAGCGAGAGCAAGGCAGATCGCTGTCTCACTAACAGAGGTCTTGCCTGCACTTGTTTTTCGACAGCGCTGCCCTCCCTCCAGGCCCGCAACCCGCCCCTGACAACGCGATGCGGGCTAGCTCGTCTGCCGTAGGTAAGACACGGCCGACCAGGCCGCGGGCTGCAGTCAGTGCCCCGACTAAGACTGAAATTCAGACACCGGCACCACTTCAGCACAGCAGTGCCTGAGAGCGCTCACCCCAGCCCTAGGTGGGGCTCCTCGGGATACGCAAGGGGCACTAGGCGCCACTGGCATCAGCTAATACTACCGACTATATAGAGGTATGGAGGTTAGGAGTGAAGAAAGCCCAGCCCGGCCGGGCACACCTTCAGCACCCGGGGCTCGCCAGCGCTACCTGCAAAGGGAGGAGGTGCTGAGGAGATGAGCCTGCCGCAGACCCCCCCACGCTGAGCCGTGCTCTTTAAGCACAAGTCCACCCTCTCAGGCCCCTCTGGAGAATGGAGAAAGCCGCGCCCGCGAGTGGAAGAACAAAGGGTGCGATGTGGCCCTCTCCCACCTCACCCGGGGACCCTGAGAACCGAGACCAGTTACCTGCGGAGGGAGCCTGTCTAGCTCTCAAGGCGATGCAGCGCCTTCTCCGTGCGCGGGGCCTTTTATGGGACCGCGCCCCCGCCACCGCCCGGCCCCGCCACCGCGGCGCCCCCTGTCGGCCCCGCCCGCCGCCACGGCCCCTCCTCCCGGCGGCGGCGCGCAGGAGGGCTGGCCGGGGAGCCATTGCGCCGTCGTGGCGCGCGGCCGCGTCTGTCTGCCAGGGTGCTGCGCACCTGTGTTTCCTTATGAGGAGGCCGCGGTAGCACATAAGGCGCTACAGCCGTTCCACTAGGCCAGACAGCCCGCAGCGCGGTAGCCTGCCCGCCGAGCCGGGCCTTTCCCGCGGTCTTCCGACACCCATAGTAAGTGGCCTGCGTCGCCACAGGGAAGCTGATCACGCTGGCAGGCACGAAGGCCGAAGGGTCTTGGGCGTGCCTGAGTTCCAGGGAGAGCATAGCCAGCCAGCCACCCTACTCAGTTGCCCTCAGGTCAGCGCTCAGCGCTGTGCGGCGGCAGAACCGCTCCGCTGCCTAACCCAGGGCATACACGTATGGACGGGAGGGCGCTGGCTAGCACAGAGATGGCCATGTCAGCACTACGGCCCCCTGAGTAGCTGGGGGTCCTTGCCCTGAGGGTGCTTTTCTGGGGCCGGGCCGAGGCAAGGAGTAGGAGATCGTGAGGAACCGCAGAGGCACAGACCTGCCTCCCCTGGTTCTTTTCCTTGCCAACCTGGCGGCAGCCTGGAACTGCGACGCCTAGGAGGAGCCTCTCGCAGCGCGGAGGCGGGGCACGGTGACGCCGATACGGCTGCGGGGCTGGCGGTGCTGAGGATACCGCCCTGGCGGAGCCGCCCCCACGATAGCTGCCGGCGGGTGAATTGCCGCGTAACCCCGTTTGGTAATGCCTCGGTGCGGAGCTTTGCCATCGGTGTGCGATTGGGCAGGACTGGCGACAACGCTGCGGGTTGCTAGGGGCGGAGCGGGGAAGCGGGCCGGCGCGGAGCCGGGACGGGCGGAGGGGTGGAAGGAGGCGGTGCCTGCCTAGGCCTGCGCCTTGGCAGCTCGCGTCGCCACCTCCACCCGCGGAGAGCAGGTGAGGGCAGCCCACCCAGGATCGGGCAATCCTGTATGGGCCCGCGGTAGTGGCTTCTTGGGGGACGTGAGCCCTTTCTGTGGGGCCCAACTCGCTCTGGTCTCTGATAGTGGCTGGCTAGAGGGTCACTGCGTGGCCGCTGCCTGTGAACAGCTTTCCGCTGCCCCCTTCCCGTCGCAGATCATCTTCCGGGCCCGCCATCCCTGGCGGGTGCGTGGCTGTGTCAGGGGAAGGTCGGGATGCCGTCTTTACGGAGAGTGAAGCAAAAGCAGTCAACGTGGCTCCAGCTCAGAGGCTGGCAGTGAAGTGTGTGTGTGTGTGTGTGTCACGCAGTTATGTTTAAATTATCAGTGTTCAGCTTTTACACCCAGTGATTGCTAGCAAGGTGCCTTGGAGTAACATCCAAGTAACAGGGAGTGCCTGGGCCCCTCTGGCACTGAGCGTCTGTCGTCCGTCTTGTTGGGTGCAGGATGTCACAGAGCCATTCTGGATGTAGCGCCCATGCTTGCACTCTGTGTTTTATCGGTGATGAGCTGGTGATTGCTGAAGACGTTGCAGACTAACGTGGCTTTAGATATAGCTCCTGTGGTAGACAAATATATCCACCTTGTTTGGTAAGGATCCTGAGCAAGATGTTTGCTTTTCTGTCTGTTGACTGATAGGTGCACCTTGCTTTCTGATTTCCTGTAATATACAAATGAGTGACTTTTTTTTCCTGTTTCTTGAGTGTGTGTTTTCCTTTCAGTGAAAGACCTAAGAAAGGGTGATACACTCCACAGCTAATGTGTTGTGTGGCACAGAAAATCTGCAGGTTTCTGGACCTCATGACAAGTACACTGCTCTTCTTTTAAATGTTTTAATTAGGCTATTCCTGCCATCACAGAAGAAATTACTGTGTATTTTTTCCTCTTGAAGTGGAAGAGTTTTTTCCTAGAATTGCCCATATGATGTATTCAAATTCAGAAGCTCCCCATTTTTTTTGCATTGCTAGCCAGTTGCTGAGTGACAAACAGTTTCCTATAAAACTTCTGGTTGACTTCATAATGGCATTTTTAATGTGATACTGTATGGGAGCATAGCCTTGTTGTGCATTCAACAATTAAAAACCAAGTTATCAGTTGCCTTAAATATTGAAGAAACAATTTCAAATATAGCTGAAGATATGGTCTTGAAGACATTTTGTGTGAACTCTAGTGTGTGAACAAATTAATCTGTTGTTTGTACAGTATTATGAAATGCTTTTCCTCAAAAAATAGCATGATTTACATGGAAGAGGGATAGAGAAGCATTCCAGACTAAAACTCAGCCTTACATAAAGAACCTGACAAAAGCCTCTCTTAAAACTTTGTGAATTATGGCTTTCTGTTTTCTGTATTAAGAATGCGTGACTATCAGGAGGAGCTCCGACCTATTGGTGCTTACTATACAAAGCAACAAGCAGAAGTCCACTGAATAGTCTAGTGATTGACTTGTAGATACAATCTTTTGTGCGTTCTTGTAGGAGTGGTTAGGCCTTGCCACATGAGCTGCAGACAACTCATTAGCACTTCCAATGTTACTTGCAACCATGTGGATTTCCGTTGGACTGCATGACTTTTTAGTGTTACTTGGAAGAAAATGCTCTAGTCATTAAAATATGCCTGCAAATTCTAGGAAGTGGTTATGGAAACTGCTATTTCATGAAGGAACTGTATCAGCCGTGAAGCAGGAAGTAGACTCATACAGAGCTTTGGTCCTTGGCAGAGGTAAAAGTTATCTGTCACTTCCAGGTTCCACCAGGCCCCTGCTCTGTCAAACGTTTCTCCTAAGTCTTGCATAAACAAAGATGAAGGATATTCATCTTAGCCTAGCAGGCTAGAGGTGCAGGCTTAGTGAGGTGGAGTGGAAGGAATCAGTTGTCTGTTAAGGTTAAAGAATATTGGCTGTGGGAAAGAACAATTCTTGGCTGTCTGAAGACTTTGGTACACTGCAAGTAGGTTTAATGAGTATGGCTTACCCTAATATTGAGTACTATTTGTGATTTTGTTTGTTTGGGTTTTTTTTTTTTTTCTTAATGAGGCTACTCCTCAAAAGAATGAAATTTGAAGGTGTTAGATATGACAACAAATAGACCACAGTTTGGGTTGTTTCCCTTGTGACATCACCGAGAGCTCATCTTTTAGTTGAAGTGAAAACTTCTTTGTGATACACATACAGAGTCTCCATTTGAAAACTTCAGGTTCCCATAAAACAGCAACTGGAGTGGCTGTTTACTTATATTGCTCTGGATGTTTAACTGGGAGCTCTGAATTGTGCTCTGCAGAGATGTTGATCTCTTGCAGGGGGCGTGGGCTCCAAACTGGCACTTTTTGACCTGTGCTAATAGCAGATGTCTGTAGTAGGTGCAGTGAATGTCCCCATATATAGCATTTAATGAGATACCTCCCCTTTAGTTGACTGAAGATGTTCTGTTTCACCACCCTGTGCAGAATGCATGTTGCTGAACTCTTTCCAGGGCACATGAGATGGCCGCAGATGACAAACGGTCTCCAACACTGGACTCTACCAGTGATCTACCTCACTCTCCTAGTAGTCCATCTCATCTGACCCACTTCAAACCCCTGACTCCTGACCAAGATGATCCTCCTTTTAAATCAGCCTACAGCTCTTTCGTAAATCTATTCCGTTTCAGCAGAGGTAAGTGCCTGGGGGAATTGTGTGTGTGGATTGTGCCTGCTGTCTGTTTTATTCATGCCCTCTGCTGCCACACAAACTTGTGGAAATACCTCTTAAGAGCATAATGTCACATGGCTAGCCAAGTGCATGACGAGTCAGTTCTTTTGTGAGTGATACTGCATCTTTCTTTTGGGTGACATTGTGAATGAAGATAGTCAGTGTCTTGCAGCTAGAGATCGGTGTCTACCCATGAAGGTCAGAGACGAGCCAGTTAGCATAGAGCATTGTATAGATTCTTAACTCTGCATCCAGAGTTCATTTTTCAATATAAAGTTTCTGGGGCTAAAAGCAGGAGTAACCCTCTGCCAGTTATGAGAGAAATATATGCCAGTCCTTCCTGTGGAAGTTCTTACTCCAGACTTTGTCCACTCTTTGCTTTCTTTGCCATCCTGTACCCTTAGTTGGGTGGCAGTTGAGTGACATTAAATAGTGTATTTACAGGAACTCCACCCTTAACTTGCATGTTTTAGGTATCCCCTATCTAGAGGTCTGAAATGTTGTGCAAATTTTGTATATTAAAGAGAGCTACTTGGTTTTGGCCTTTGTGCTGTGTGTATGTTGAAATGCTCATATTCTCAGTAGGCAAGATCTGAAAGAACTACATAAATTTTCTTTGTTGTTTCAAAGAAATATACTGCAAATAATGGTGAATGGATGCACCTGGATTTTTCTACCAGAACTGTATATCTCTTTGCTGGAGATGGCTAAGCAGTCATCTGCTTTTGTTTAGTCTGTTCATTTTCCATCTCTGCTAAGCATAATTCTGCAATGTTTAGGCTAGGGAAAAAGGGCCAAGATAACTTTCTGCATAGGCAAACTGATCTGTTCAGACTTATGTAGAATGAAAAATAATTACTTGGTATGATTGCTATTAGTTTGATTAGTAGAATACTACCATTATTATTTCATTGAAAGTAACATAAGATGTGGTTAATATTGGCATCATTTGTTTGTCTGACAAATGTAGCTGGAATCAGCAAAGTATTGTGTTATGGAAAGAGTGTGAAAACAACCTTGAAACAGCACACGAAATAGACATGTTACTGTAATCAGTGAGACCATATCTATACTTGGTCCTCTGATGAAAAAGGGTAGTTTACTAAAAGCTTTAATGTGTCACAGTACTGGCTTCTAACATAACCAAAAACTTTTGGAGGGCAGAAGCTGATAAACAAGCATAGCTATTCCATACATCAAGAACAATACATGCTTGATGGTTTGGTTTTTTTACACACCTTTCACATTAGCCATATTTCTGAAATAATGTGAGCCTGGACAGATCAGTTTCACATACTGGCCTGTCTCTGTGGTTTGTGTGGTACTTTACAGAAGAAAAATTAATCTCTTTTGTTACAACCATGATCCCAATGAGCTATTTATGTTTGTTTTTTACTGCCCCTGCCTCCCCCCGCCCTTAATTTTGCATGTACTACTGGTTTGTTTTGTCATATCTGAACCACTGATTCCTTGCTTTTTGTCAATTCCAGATGATGGCAGGCTTTCATCCCCAGCAGAGAGAGCAGAGGCAGGACAGAGTGATCCACAAGCACTGAGTGGTGGTTGGTCCAGTCCTCAGCATCCCACCAGGGCTCAGTCTCTGAGGTCACCGGTTCCTTACAAAAAACATCTGACTGGTGAGCTGCAAAGAAGATCTTCTTCAACCCTTGGTAATTTCAGCTCTTTGTTCTACAAGAGAATGTTGTGCTAGATAGTCTGAGATGGTTCAGAGTGAGGCTGGGCTACACTGCTTTTAGTGAGATCACATTTTAACAACTAAGAAGCATGTGTCCTCCACCCTGTTTCCTGTTCCAGCAGGACACTGTTGCTAGCGCTCTGCCATTTCAATTTCAAACCAGTCTGGAACTAATGAAACTGCCCAAACACTTCCAACCTCCTAAAGTCACTTAAACCACGATTCCGAAAATTTCTGTTTTGTCTTGAGAGACTTCATTTTCTTAAAGCCACATGCAAACTATAACTTTAGAGCTCAGTCTACAAGGGGTTGATGTTTGTATCTTCCAAGTGAGTAATAAATGCAGGTTTTTGCTTGTAGCTCTTTTGAGGAGAATTGTATAGGAACGTGTGTCTAAACCTGTTTTACTCTTTACTTTGAGCTATTGCTAAGTGTCATACTGAATCTCTTTTAGCTGGAATGGGAATTGAAAGTGCAGCTACGTAATATCTGGAAGAGCTAGGAAGTAGGTTGTAGGGGTCCCTCTTGAAAACTGCCTGGTTACTGTGAGCCATTTGTGATAGCCTTGAGCAAACCACAAAGCTGGGTAAAAAATCCTGTGCAAGACAGGATTTCCAAGAGTATGTTACCTAGTGCAAACAAATGGGATCTTAAACATTGTTAATGTGTATGGGATAAAAACAAGATATCTAGTCTGGGTAACCAAAGAAAAGTCCAGTACAGATAACTAGCATTTTCATAGGACCATAGAATCAATAAAGTTGGAAAAGACCTCAAAGATCACCAAGTCCAACCTATCACCCAAGACCTCATGACTAACTAAACCATGGCACCAAGTGCCACATCCAATCTCCTTTTGAATACCTCCAGGGAGAGTGACTCCACCACCTCCCTGGGCAGCGCATTCCAATGGCTAACAACTCTCTCTGTGAAGAACTTTTTCCTCACCTTGAGCCTAAACTTCCCCTGGCACAGTTTGTGACTGTGTCCTCTTATTCTGGTGGTAGTTGCCTGGAAGAAGAGACCAACCCCCTCCTGGCTATAACCTCCCTTCAGGTAGCTGTAGACAGCCATCTCTGAGCCATTTACATGCTGTCTTAGTTGAACACATTCATCGTCTTCTTCCTTGCCCTCTAGTACTGTTTGTGCTATTCGGTTGTGTATGTCAAATCAAATCAGTTCAGGTTTGTTTGGGTTTTTGGTTGTGTTTTGGTGAACTTTTTTTACAAATTCCCCAAGTACAGCAGTGTACTCTTGGGTGATTCTTAGTTATCTCTTGTAAGTCACTTGGTAATTATCTAGGGGTAGCAAGATAGAAACCTTTAGGTAAGGTAAACTGTTCAGTACTCAGAAGGTAGAAATAATTTTGCTGTTTCACTTTGTGGTGGTTCAGGCTGGGTGCCCCACTCTGATGCTGCCTCACAAGCCACATCTGCATTGTCCCAAAGGGTCCAGCCCAGTGGGTGGACACGGGAAGTTACTTATTTCATCCCATAATGCCCTGCTCCCTTATAAAACCATCAGCAGGGGTCCTGCGCTCTCTCTTTCTTCCCTCACCGCTACCTGGTAATGGGGTGAGCCATCTAGCAGCCTCTTGGGCCTGGCTAGGCTCGAGGCGGGGGGGGAGGGGGGAGGAAGAGCCCTGAGGGTTTTGGGTATACCCTCAGGTGGGGATGGGATACTTTTGGGTATGCTTTGGGATCTCTTTTGTCACTGTGCTTGTGGTTCTCTGTAGAACTTTCACTGCTTTTCCACTTAAACTTTCCACCACTTTTGCAATCCATTTTTCTGAGTCTTTTTAACTTTTGCCCGTGGTGGGAGCATTGGCCTTTTCAACCTACCACACACTTCCACTGGAAGGAGGTAGCTAGGGAGATGAGACTTAATCTAAGATGTGGGAGAGGAACTGTTGCTGCATTATTCTAACTCCTTTTTGGGACCTCTACTCATGTCTTTGAGTTTGGATGAAAGTATGCTTAGAAAAATGAGATGATGAATCTTCCTGGAAAGAACTGAAGTTAGACTGAGAAGGAATTGCTGGCTTTTGGAAGAGATTTCTGTGATATTTAGTGATGAGTGGCCTGAGTCGCTGTTGAGTATTGTCCCACAAATAACCTTGGTGCTGTAACAAACATGAACTTTGTGTAATGCAACTCTGTGTAATGGATTGGTGAGGGGGAGTTTCTAGGGGTTGTTTTTAGGCTATCTCACTGTATTTGAAAAGGGGAAAATTAGTTGCCTCTTCCCTCTCCAAAAATAGAATCATAGAATCAATAAGGTTGGAAAAGACCTCAAAGAGCATCAAGTCTGACTTGTCACCCAGCACCTCATGACTAGCTAAACCATGGCACCAAGTGCCATGTCCAATCCCTTTTTGAACACCTCTAGGGATGGCGACGCCACCACCTCCCTGGGCAGCAAATTCCAATGGCCAATAACTCCTGTGAAGAACTTTCTCCTCAAGCCTGAACTTCCCCTGGCAAAGCTTGAGACTGTGTCCTCTTGTTCTGGTGCTGGTTGCCTGGGAGAAGAGACCAACCCCACCTGTCTACAACCTCCTTTCAGGTAGTTGTAGAAAGCAATAAGGTCTTCCCTGAGCCTCCTCTTCTCCAGGCTAAGCAACCCCAGCTGCCTCAGCCTCTCCTCACAGAGCTTGTGCTCAAGGCCTCTCCCCAGCCTTGTTGCCCTTCTCTGGGCATGTTCAAGTGTCTCAATGTCCTTCTTAAACTGAGGGGCCCAGAACTGGACACCGGACTCAAGGTGTGGCCTAACCAGTGCTGAGTACAGGGGCACAGTGACCTCCCTGCTCCTGCTGGCCACACTGTTCCTGATACAGGCCAGGATGCCATTGGCCTTCTTGGCCACCTGGGCACACTGTGGGCTCATGTTCAGCCAGCTGTCAACCAGTACCCACAGGTCCCTTTCTGCCTGGCTGCTCTCCAACCATTCTGACCCCAGCCTGTAGCACTGCATGGGGTTGTTGTGACCAAAGTGCAGCACCTGGCACTTGTTAAATAGTTAAATGCTGCCCCTCCTCCTCTTCTCCCTTGCCTGTCTTTCCTAAAGAGCTTCTAACAAGGCATTGCTTTTTAATTTTTTTTTTAAAGAAACCCAGAAAATTAATTTTCATGCCTTCTTTTGTTTTAAAAGGTGCTGAGGTCTCTGAGGGTTTCTGAACATTGAGCTGAGGAGTATTTTGCTTCTGCCATTGCAGCTCATGCTGGACTGCACAAATAAGCTTAGAAATTCTTATTATAACTAAAGAATGAAAAGTATGAAAGGAAGTGATGTGATTTACATAAACACCTAGATTAGTCACCCACTTAGTTCAGTGACATTGAGCTGTCTAATGTAGTTGAGTTTCCTCTCAACCTTGAATCTGCTAACTTACAAATGTCTCTCTAGGCTTGACTGTTACTGAGGTGCTTAATAACATTGACTAGTGTGTGCAGGAAAAGGTCTAAGTCCTTCACAAAGGTCTCTCTAGCTTACTTGAGTTTAAATAGCATGGCAAGGTTGAGCAAACTGAAAGGAATAAATAAAAGACTATTGGTGCTTCTAAACAGCTGTGGTATGAAATTGCTCCTAAAGATGCTAACTCTCACCCCTCATCTGTCCATTAGCTTGCACTGTCCATGCAGCAGATACTCTTGTTGCTCAAGGATCATGTTGTCTGGCAACTGCATGTGTGGAATAATGTGGCTTTTGTAGGCAACTATCTAGCATTAGATATGTAGGATTTCAGTTGTGTGCTTCATGTCAGAACTGCTTATGTGAAAACATTATAATAGCACCTTATTAGGTGATGTGAAAATAGGAGAAACTGCTGGATGCCTGGCTTATGTCAGAGATGCTTTGTGGGTGGTATGGCTGAAGAACCAGTGCTGAGTCTGCATTGATTTCTCTGGCCTCCCTCTGGGGTAATCTGTTGCATCCTCATGTGCTGAATTAGAGTGCAGGGGAGCTGGTGTCTCTTCTGGAGAGACAGTGGGCCAGGCTGGTTGTATTGGACTGCATGTGTCTGTGTGTGGTGTCAGCTGAGTGCTTTCAAGGTGCTGGATTGGACCAAAATAGTCTCACACTAAGGTGATGTCACAACTTGCAAATCTACTTTAAGGAGAGCTAGAAATGCTGCCCAATTGGAGAGGGAGCACTGACAGTAAATACACTTCTAGCTTGTTAGGCTGTCATGCAGGATAATGTCGTTAATACTAGACAATTGTAGCAGCCTGGCAGTAATAGGGAATGACAAAAGAGCTTAGGATAAGTAAGGATAGGCCAATGATCATATGAGGTAGAAGAAGACCTGAATGGTTACTGAAAATTGTAAAGAACATGACTTATTACCACAGCACCTTTTCTATTGAATGTGGAAAATGAAAATGTGTATTATGAAATGAAGTTCAGGACAGCTTTCATGCTGCTCCTACTTTAGATGGCAGTGACTTGAGGGGGATGCGATGTCTGAACTGTGAGAGTGAATTTGATTATGAAATTATATGCTTTGGCAGTGGGTAACTAGAAAGCAATTCATGTTGATTTGTATTAGCAGAACTGTTATAAATGGTTGAATGTGTGAAGCTCTCTTGTACTTCTTGGGGTAATGTGCTGTCA
Organism: Dryobates pubescens; assembly: GCF_014839835.1. Lineage (NCBI taxonomy): Eukaryota > Metazoa > Chordata > Aves > Piciformes > Picidae > Dryobates > Dryobates pubescens. Next base: position 29,258,702 of record NC_071613.1, read on the forward strand.
GTGCTTTTCCAGGACACTGAAATGAGCAGTTACGTTGCAACAAAGTTGTATAGCGTTTATTTGTTCACTGTAAAATTAATGCTAAAATACATAGGGTCATGAAAGAAACTCTGCAAAAATATATCTCAGTGATTCAGTAATTGAGGATGCAGAACAATTGCATGACTTGCTGAGTAAATATTTCTGTGGCCTGAACTCAGAAGACTACTGAGTAGGCAATCATGGCTGGAATGATATTGTAGGTTCCTTCCCAGTGATCAGATTCAAAGTGGGGAGAGTAGGAAAAAGACAACACAAATACAGTATTTTGGAGGATGGATAGGTTTTGCCAAGTATCAGCAGCTGTAAATACATGTAGGAAGGTTGAAGGTTACTGTTCAAATGAGGAGGGTGGTGGTTGTTTTTGTTTTTTTTACCTTAAGGACAAATAGGTTAGAAATAAGTCAAAACTGGAAATCTGTGTGGGGCTCCTTTGGTATACCGAAGTTTTTGTTCAGTGAACATTTAGATAGGAAAGGAACAGATTGGAAAAACACAATTGCTGCATTAATTTGTAGTCCCGAAAATGTGTTCCACAGTCTTAAATTGAAGTGCTGAGGTTCAGCTGGCTTTTGTTAAATGCAGAATACCAAGTGAAAAATGACTTGTCTCGTTACGAATGTTTGGCTAGGGAAGAAGAGTTAAATGCATGAAGAGACAGAGCTACAGGCTGAGAAAGTATAAGGACTTTCTGTATGAAAACTATGAGGAAGCTCTCTTTGCTTCCTGCAGTTGTTTTTGCTGGACAATGAAAAGCAAGATCTTGAAAAGCTGATCTGATCATCATAAGATTGATACATGTGAATTATTAGTGGGATGTTTTAGACAGTGTGTCCTCTACTTCAGGAATGGTAACTTCTTATGTTCTTGCTACACAGTGTTTCCCCTCAGAAAGGGAGAAATCACATGATTGAAAAGGATATAAAGCAACTCAGTTTTAATTTGAGAATTGGTCAGCTTTGCTACTATAAACAGGTTAGCCATATACTTCTGCTGATGTCATGCTTTTTCTAATGTAGATTACATCCTTGGGACCTTGTTTTATGTAACACAGGAATGGGCATTTATCTAACAAGGGTAGAGTTACCTGTGCAATTTCCTCAGCTCTGTGTATGCTCGTACTTTAGGAATCACTTGCCTGATGGGATTTGTAGCTAGTTAGACAGGAAGCCTGTGGGTTTGGGTTGTAGTGTGGTTTTGTTTGTTTTTTACATTGAAAACAACATTCCTGGTAAAAAGATACTTTTGAATTCAAACGTTACAGTGGGTAAATCTAGGAAGTAAATGGAACATAAATCTTGTGGTAGAAATAAGCAGGAGTCCAAGGTTTCTATGGTATCATCAATGTTTTCTGAAATATTAGTCCCTTTAATTATCCTAAAATGCTTAACTTGGTATTACCCAAAAGTACACTTGGTTTATTATTTTTTATTTTAAATAAATTCCAAGTGGTTAGTCACTGGACTGGGTTTAAGCACTCTAGAATCTCTTAAAAATGATCTCCTGGTGTGGATTCTTTGTCTTACATAGGTCATTAAGCAGCTATATGTGGGCTGATTAAGTAGAAATATCTACTAAGAACCTGAAGAGGAGACATGGGATCCCACAGTTTGAACCACATTACCATAAGGGTTTTAGCTCTTGCACACAAAGGGGTAGCCTTGTTGCTACTGCACTGCAAGAGTTAACATGCTTCTGCTGGCACTGTCAGCATTCACGCTGACATCAGTGATATCCAGAGCAGTAAACAGAAAGCAGCCATGTCTGTTTTTGCCGTACTAGGGGGAATCCAAATAAAATGCTAGACAGATGGAGAGCAGTGAAGCTGGTAAGAAACTCTAAAACTATTCAAAAAGGTTGTTCATGTAGTAAAGTGACTCTGAAAATGTTTGAATATTCAGGTAAATAGAGCACTGTGCTTGCAGATCTTTCTAGAGAGAAGGATCCTGTTTGTAACTCGTACAGCAGTATTTCAAAGCAATCTAGCATTTTATAGTAAAGAAATTAACTGTGTTAACTTTTTACTCTGAAGTCTCTTTGCTGTAGTTTATCAAGAATGACCGTACGAGTTCTCAACAACCTGTCTATTTTCTAAAGAAGATAACAAAACAAACTCACTCAAAAATGTGGATTTCTGGATGCATTTTATTCTGAGTTAGCATTTTTATAGAAGCTGAGCAATTGAGTCCTGAGACTTGTTAAAGTAATTTATAAATAAATTTGGGTTAAGAACTTGATTTATACCACTCCTAGGATTAATTAATACTGTTGCAGTTAGTTTGTAAGTATTAACATCCTAGAGGGCATTCTGAACTGAGACATCAGTGCTTTCTAAAAGACTATTACAAGGTTCATATAGTAGGTTGGAAATAGCTTCACTTATGTAAAAGATATTTTAATTCTTAGAGGACTTAAATTAGTTCTTATAAACACAAGGAGATACTATTTAAAATGTCAGTCAGAGCAAGCTAGCTGGCTTCAGGAGCCCCTCTTTGGGGAGAAGAGTGCAAGGGCAGAAGTGATACAAGCTGTAATTTTGCAGAGTGCATTAGATATGTGAACATATCTCCATCTCATGGGGTTTTGTGTTGTGATTTAAATGTTGATGTGTCATGGAAGAAATTAATGCTACTCTCCCTTCCGTTCCAGACAATCGAAGGAAAGTAGAACCTCCTCTTGGAGGTCATGATCCTCGAACAGCTGTTCAGTTAAGAAGCCTCAGCACTGTTTTAAAGCGTCTCAAAGAAATCATGGAGGGGAAGAGCCAGGTACTTCTGGGAGTTTTGTAGGCCAAACCATTTAGAAACTGAACTGTTTACTGAGTTTCTCAAAGCTTAGTTTTTTAGATCCATTACAGGTGTGGGTGTGGTGTGGGGTTTGTTTTTTTTTTAATGTTTGAATATGAGTGAATAAACTCAAAAATCATTGTCAGTGCAGGGGAAACAATTTAAGTTGATGCTGACTTTTGACATGTCAGGCATCTGTTGTATCATGGGAGTAAAACATTGCAGTTGCTCAGCCTCTTGAACTTGAACCAATGCTCTCATTATGGACTTCTTCTCATTTCTGTATTACCTAATGTGGTATTACCTGATGGTTTTCTCCATTGAAGGCTAACAGTGGGCTGGTGAAACACATTGACTGTCACAAATAGTAATGAGAATTCTTAGGGTGAATTAGATCTGCAACTATTGCTGATTGGTCAGCAATATTTGCTTGAAAGGCTTCTCTTACTTATTTTGATTCATATGGATAAAGGTCTGGTGGTTGCTGCTGACTTGCTGATTTCATCTCCTCTTGCCCATGGACCTCCCTCTGGACCATGCCTTTAAGAGGAGGATGTAGTTGAGAAAAGAAGCCACAACTATTTATAAATGACAATATAAATAATAGTGTCTGAGGCAACACACAAAAAAGGCAGAAGTGATTACACTGTATTATGAGGAAAGAAGCTTTTGGCTTGGTAGCTTTTACAAGCAGGCTTTAAGTAAACTCACTAACTTTCTGTGCTGTTCTGCTTGGAAAGGGTAACTTTGCTTTGATAGAAAGGGTGATATTTTTGAGGATTAAACGAAAGCCTTCCATTGCAGTAAGCAGGGCACTCAGTGTGGCCTCTACTAGTACTTTAGTTTCTTGAAGCTTCTGAAAGCCCTGGAGATTGAGATATCTTTGAAGCTACCATAGAAGTGCTCAAACAGATAAGATGCAGCAGTAAATGAATATATCTAGATCTACGAAAGCAGTATTTGAGTTGTCATTTTACTAACTCCTTTACAAATGGTAATGCATCACAGCCCTTGACAGCAGCCATGTCTTGCTTGCATTACTCCAGGCAGTAATTTCTTCCTACTGTGGACTTGGTCTGTACCCCCTTGCTGTTGTGGAAAGCATGTGTCATTTCCTGAAAGGTGCTGCTCTGATCAACCTCTACTGCTAACAGGGGCCAGATTTCTGTTCTGAACCCTTCCTTGTTCTTGTCATCAGTTTTGGCTCTGACTGGAGCAAGGCAGAGAGCAGGAAAGTATCACTAGCAATGGCTGGGTTTCTAAACACCCAGTCATGTGCATGTAGAGATGAAACAATGTAGGAGAGATGGTAGGAAGAGGCACTGCTGCTTGGAGCAGCCAGTCTGCGTGGTAGAACCAGAAACTTGGCTTATCATGCAGAGCTGCTGCAAAAATTGTTAATCAGCATCACCTGCAGCTTTGCAGCAGTTCCTTGGCAAAACTTTTCACTTCATCTTTCTCTGCTTGAAGCTTAGTGTTCATCTTAAAAGTGTATGGACTCTCTTAAATGCTATACTGCCTTGAGCAGTCTGGCCTCTTTCTGTACAAGTTTTCTTGGGTGATGACAGCATGAAATTGTTGTCGTCTTGATGATAGCTGTTTGGGTCTCAAAATTTGTGTAGAAGCTGTGTCAAACTTCACTTTGTAAACATCTGAAAATCAACCTCCGTTCAGGGTATGGGATTTTGGTCTCTGTGTGTGTATCACCTTTTCTTCTCTGTGGCTGTTTTGAGAAAATTCTTGCAGCACTTTCACTTCCTGAGAAAACCCCAGAGTATTCAATCCCTCTGAAAAGGCTTGTTGCTAGAACTGAACTCTAGCAGTGTGTTTCACAGTGAGAGCTGTCATGTGACAGTTAGCGGTTGTCTCAATCCATGGTAATTGTAGCTAATGTGCTTAGCATCATAACAGATTTTTCTTGCTCTGTTTATAGCTACAACATCAAAGAGAAATTTTCACTCTTTGTTTTCAAGTCTTAAAAAGACCTGAAAAATTCCTGCAGCTGTACCCAGCAGTATATGCGTCAATCAGTATGTGCATTTATCTGCTGAGTGGGTGCTCCACAGATGTCTGCACATAGCAGCTAACTTGGAGTTTTAAAATGTCAATCTGGGCATAGGCTCTTGGGTCTGTTTACTGAGGTTTTGAAGAACTCAATCATATAACAAAATTTGCAAAGTACATCCCAGTATTAGCTGTCAAAATGATCTTCTTCCACTGATAATTCCTGGATTCGCTATTTTTTACCCTTGGATAACAGCTTCAGTGGAAGTGAGGGGTGGGTTTTTGTTTGGTTAGTTGTTTGTTTGCTTGGTTTTGTGGCTGTTGGTTTTATTTGGTTTGGCTTGTTTGTTTTTTAAATACTTCTTGAGCTTTATCTACAGCTCATTATAATGTCTATCTGTTTTGCTCCCATCTTGGATAAAGAAGGCAAAGACTTACTAGATTTATTCTCACAGCTAAGAAATGTGCCAGCCTTCTGGCTCCCTTTAAAATCACATGACAAATCCTTTCTGTGCTGTGTGCCGACACATCAGTGTGCACACACACACATACATGAATATATGAAATTGTACTTTTTGTGTGCACAGTCTACAAAGCAATCACAAATCTAAACATGCTTTTTATTTAAAAAAAAAAAAAAGTTGTTTTCTCTATTGTCTTTCCTTTCAGGACAGTGACTTGAAGCAATACTGGATGCCTGACAGCCAGTGCAAAGAGTGCTATGACTGCAGTGAGAAATTTACCACCTTCCGGCGGAGGCACCACTGTCGACTTTGTGGGCAGATCTTCTGTAGTCGGTGCTGCAATCAGGAAATCCCTGGAAAATTCATGGGCTACACAGGTGTGGTTTAGCTTTTGAGAAGCAGGATGTTCTATGTGTGTTCAGCTCGGCACTACTGCATTTTAGATCTTGGCTAGAGAATGCTGTACATGTGTGCTTAGAAATAACAAAAAGAATTCCAGCACGACAGAACCTAATTCTTCATGCATTATGGTGGATTATGCCATGCCTGCTTATTTTTTACCAACATTGTGTCCACAATGGCAAAACATTTAACAAGGTTGTTCACTACAAAAAGTGTGCTCAAGTGAAAGTAATGGCAGCTTTAAAATGTAAGTGACCATGTGTTCTAATTGAGGGTGAGGGGGAAACTCAAAGTAATAACCAAACTCCAAACATCTCCTAATGGAGGTTACAATTTCCAGACAACAGCTGATATATCTTATCTTATTGTAGCATGATTTCAGTGTGCTCATGTGATCTCCCTCTCTGCTCCCACAACCTGTCTCTCATATTGATCATGTGTTATGCATCATTTGACTTGGAGAAATTCCCTGACTGTTTGGAGTTTTGCTCTTTAAGGGAATATGAGAGCTAGACTTAAACTCACAAAGAGGTTTTGAAACAGGAAATCCTTCTTTTCACACCACTGCTCGCCTCTGATCCTGTAGGAACAGAGTACTGTTTGTTCCTGTTCACTTACTCTCTCTGGTTCCCTTTTCCATAGGGGATCTCCGAGCCTGCACTTACTGCCGCAAAATAGCCTTAAGCTATGCACACTCCACAGACAGTAACTCCATTGGAGAAGACTTAAATGCTCTGTCAGATTCTGCATGTTCTGTATCGGTGCTCGATCCTGGTGAGCCACGCACGCCTGTTGGGAGCCGTAAAGCAAGCCGCAACATCTTTCTTGAGGAGGATCTTACCTGGCAAAGGTAAAGTGAAGCTTCCTGCTGAGCTCCAGACTCTTAACTGTTTTTTCAGGCTGACACCTGCCTGGACAAAAGCTGGTGGTTTCTAACTAGGAAACTTAGAAAGGTCTCTCCTGTAAAAGGAATCTAATCCTTTGCTGGCTTCTTGTATGCTTCTCTTCAAGTTGAAATGTGGAGACTTTTTGCTAGTGGAGTTTAAAATTATTTGCCATTTTCCTTTAAGCTATTGAATCAGTGAATCTGGACCAGTGTCAGAGCAGATTTTTAGCTTCATAATGAAAAAATACAAAGCCAAAACCAGTTCTGACTACCAATGTGTCAAAAGGCAAGTCAATGTGACACTGGTACTCTACCTGTTGGGTTTTGGATTGGGCAGGAAACTGTAAGAGATGCTGTCTATCCCTGGAAATATTCAAGATAAGGCTTGACAAGGCCCTGGGCAACCTGGTCTTGTTGAGGACATCGCTACTGACTGCAGGGAAGTTGGACTAGATGACCTTTGGAGTTTGCTTCTGGCCTGGACCATCCTATGATTCTAAATTAGAGAGAAATGGTGGAAGTAATACCTGTTTCAACTGAAGTGGGATTGAAAGGCCAGCTATAATGGTTCTCTGATCTCATTTAAAGTATGTTTCTTCTTACTGCTTTCAAGTAAGGGGATCTTTACTTTTTAGAGATTAATAAACGTACACAGTACTTCTTAAGTGGTATGCAAGTTAATTTCTGAGTACCTTAATTCAGTTTAATTTGAGCGAGGTATAACCAGATATGGTGGTTGTGCTCATTTCCCTAAAAACAGAAGAACAGGCAGGTGTGAAACTACTGAGGAAGTCTTAAGTCAGAGCCTTTCTTATGCTGCAGAGCAGTGAGAAAAGCTGTTAGAGGAGTGATGCTTTTCTGATATTGCTCTGCTTTCCAAGCAGCAGACATGGGAGCTTGTTTTAACTTGATGGTCTGTGTCCTTTTAAAAGTGAATGGGCAATGTATTCTGGGCAAGTACAGTTATGCAGGCAAAGTTTTGTATACATTTTCTTACGAAGAGCATCTGTCATGTTAGTATCAGGTCTACATCCCAGAGCACGATCAGTGTGGCTGTATCAGTTGAAGTATGTTGGCTTGTATCTATGGTTTTACCAGTTGGAATTTATATTGATGGTGTATGATTGTTCTCTTTTCTTCTAGGGTGGAAGGAAAGAAGAGCAAAGGTGATAGTGATTGGGTGAAACAGTTACAGAAGGTTGTCAGGTTTTCTTGGTAAAAGCTGCCTAGCCATACCTATAGGATAGCATTGCTTGGATTGCAAAGATGATGTTGTGGGGAGATCAGGCAATGCCTCTACCTCCAAGGCATGGAGTAGCAGCCTATAAGGGAGGAGGATATGTAGTAAAGGGATATAGGAGAAAAGGCAGGATAATAGGAGAAATGAGAAAGAGCTTGTATTGTCCAAGATTTGAGTCTGAAGGGAGAAGACTTGAGCACTGCCTACCAGATAATAATTGGCCTACAAATGGGGAAAGATTTCCCTATTCCCTTATGGATTTAACAATCATGGGTGTGAATGAGACATAGCATTCTAATTAACTGTATTTTAATTCTAGCCATTCTGTTGCTGCTGCATGTGGCCATTGTCTCAAAAGTTTGTAACATACTCCCTTCTACAGTTTGATTCACCCAGATTCTTCAACTACCACATTGTCTGCACGCCTTGGGTCCGTCCAGGAGGATGCAGGGAAGTCACCAGCTAGGAACAGGTAAACTAATCATATCTAAGTATTTTCTGTTCTGGATGCACTCATAGCATGCTCTTCACTGTAAAGCCTGTAAAGTTGGGCTTCCTTTCACTTCTCACACCCCATTACCAACGTGTGAGGAAAAACTGTTCATGTACGTAAATGTACTGCTTTTGAGGAACCTGTGCTTTGCTGCTGAGTCAAATACAAGAGGTGGTGAAGAGGGTGGAAAGGGGAAGAAGTTACTAAGAAAGGTAGAATTCTGACAAAGCTGAAGAAAAGGGAATAACAGCGACTTAGTAATGGCAGAGGTCATGGAGGACCAGAGGTGCAGTTTTGGTTTGTTTTGTGGGTTCCCTCCCTATCCTATCTGTTTCCCGTGCTCTTCCATTAAATATAATCTTGTTTAGGTTATCAGGTTTCCTTAGGCTGAAATCACACTGTAGTTCTTTATGTGAGTGTGCTGAAATGATCTTGGAAATGTTCATGAGAGCTTTATTATAAGCTGTGAATGCTTGATCTTAATTCCACTAAATAGGCTGGTATTAGAAGAAAAAGTAGCTTCCACTTCACATTGGTTCTGGTTACATACTCCTGTTTTGGTTGAAATGGGGAAATACAGGTGAGGCAAGGGCATGAGAAACATAACAAAGGTAATCCAAATGACATTGTTGGAGTCAGGACATTCAGAGACTACTATGCTTTGGTGTTGCAGGAATGAAGAATGTTTAGCAAGTTGGAGGGGTCTAGCAGGACCATTAAAGATCGGGGATCTGAGCTGAGAAGGGTGCTGGGTATGCCTTTGAGGCAAAGGACTGCTTGGAGAGCCTTTAACTTCTGTGTGATGGGGACAGTTAAGAGGAGATGCACACTAAATGTACAGCTGGGAACCAAAGATGTCACCTAGGGGGAGTAAAATGCTGATGAATAAATGAGTACCAAAAGTCAATTCTGGGCAAGCATGGCAAGACAAGGTCCAGAGAGTCATCCTCACCTTGCAAAATCACCTTACTTATGTTCTTTTCTCAGTCTGATTATTTATGGGGGAATAAAACCCCAGCACATACTGCAAGTATAGGAATTCAAACTTCTCTTTTGCAAGTCCTTCTGAAAGATAAGGGATTTCATTGCAAAATACTCCTCTCTGTTTGTAGAAAAGAGAAATACAATTAAATCCTGAACGTAACTGGTTGTGATAGAGACACAGATATGAAATCTGACTGCTCTGATTCTTGCTTACTGCCATTTTAGACAAATTAAAATTCCCTGCTGCTTACAGGTCTGTGGCACAGATAAAGTAGTCATTGTAAAACACCTGAGAGAAATGCTTGCCTAATGATGGCCTTACACATGAGTCTAATATTCCATGTAAGAATGCTTTCTGTTAAGCTGCCAATTTAGCTTTAACTTGTGAGCATCTGGACAGTGGAAGACTGGTGGAGTTCTAGCCTGCCTTGATGCCTGACTTTGTCAGAATGTTTTTGCTTATTACCCCAAGATGTACATGGATGTGCCAAGTGCACATAGAATAGAACAGAATTGACCAGGTTGGAAAAGACCTTTGAGATCATCAAGTCCAACCTATCAGCCAACACTATCTAATCAACTAAACCATGGCACCAAGTGCCTCATCCAGTCTCTTAAACACTTCCAGTGATGGTTACTTCACCACCTCCCTGGGCAGCCCATTCTAATGGCCAATCACTCTTTCTGTGAAGAACTTCTTCCTAACATCCAGCCTAAACCTTCCCTGCTGCAGCTTAAGACTGTGTTCTCTTGTTCTGGTTGCCTGGGAGAAGAGACCAACCCCACCTGTCTACAACCTCCTTTCAGGTAGTTGTAGACAGCAATAAGGTCTCCCCTGAGCCCCCTCTTCTCCAGGCTAAGCAACCCCAGCTCCCTCAGCCTCTCCTCATAGGGCTTGTGCTCCAAACCCCTCACCAACTTTTTTGCCCTTCTCTGGACTCGTTCCAGCAAGTCAACATCTTTCCTAAACTGAGGGGCCCAGAACTGGACACAGGACTCAAGGTGTGGCCTAACCAGTGCTGAGTACAGGGGCACAATGACCTCCCTGCTCCTGCTGGCCACACTGTTCCTGATACAGGCCAGGATGCCATTAGCCCTGTTGGCTGCCTGGGCACACTGTGGGCTCATGTTCAGCCAGCTGTCAACCAGTACCCCCAGGTCCCCCTCTGTCTGGCTGCTCTCCAGCCACTCTGACCCCAGCCTGTAGCACTGCATGGGGTTGTTGTGGCCAATGTGCAGCACCCAGCACTTGGACTTGTTGAATGCCATCGTGTTGGACTCTGCCCACCTGTCCAGCCTGTCAAGACCCCTCTGCAGAGCTCTTCTACCCTCTAACAGACCAACACTTGTCCCCAGCTTGGTGTCATCTGCAAATTTACTGATGATGGACTCAATCCCCTTGTCCAGATCATCAATAAAGATGTTAAACAGGATTGGGTGCAACACTGATCCCTGGGGGACACCACTAGTGACTGACTGCCAGCTGGATGTGGCATCATTCACCACCACTCTCTGGGCTCAGCCCTCCAGCCAGTTCCTAACCCAGCTCAGAGTGCTGCTGTCCAAGCCATAGGCTGACAGCTTGGCCAGGAGTTTGCTGTGGGGGACGGTATCAGAGGCCTTGCTGTAGTCCAGGTATACTTGATTCTGCATAAATGGATAAAAAGGACTGAACTGAACCCCTTGATCAGTCCACTATTCCTCTGAGAGAGAGTAGGATTTTGTGATTTTGAGACTATTGTACTTGCAGTATAAAAGCTGAAATAGGGTGGCATTGCTATTTCATGGCTGAGCTCTGCTGCATTGTCCATTGAGCGTTCTTGGTAATAATGAGAGTGTCTGTTAGCCAGTTAGCAAGCTCTGTGAATTTATCTGACTAGTCTTTGGAATGAAAGAGACTGGCAACAGTTCTTGGCACTGAGCCTACTGCAAGCCTCCTGAGGCAGTCCAGCATTGGCATTTTGAGCTTCTTTGTTGCTGCATGCAGAAGTGTTTTCCATCTTCACTCTTTAGAGCATTGTTAGCATGAATAGGTCGTGTTGCATGTGTGTTGTTGCTATGATAGGAAGATACACTCTGGTTAACCATAGGTTAATCTAATTGTGGGATATTGGAGCAGAGTGTATATGGAACTTGTATTTACATTTGTAGCTTTGCAGTTATTATTGTGAAATGGTGTTTGTACTGGAGAGCACAGCCAAGATTTCCTAACAGATGGGTGCTCTGTATTGCAGTACAAGGAAAATTGCCAGCTGTAGTGGCCTCCAGCATCAGCAGTTTAGCCACCCTGGGGAACAAGTGCTCAAACTTCTAGACTCTGCAAGGTGTTAGCCATCTATTTCAGAGAGTTGAGGAAAAGGATTTTCAAATGGGTCAAGGAGGGGCAATTTCAGTGCCCTGTTGCAGAGATCCTGGTGTTGGCTGCCCTAGCTGGAACCTGTCTTGCCTCCAAACTGGCAGAACTTCTAATTACCCAGCATCCAGACCCTTCCCCAGTCTATTCAATGCAGGTATAAATTAATTACTGTGCTAAACTAGTTGTAATTGTTTCCTACAAAGAGCTTTGCAGAAGTTTAACTCTAGGTTTTCCAAAGCCATACATTTGCTTCCTAGGGATCCTTTCTTCTGCTTTGACAGGGGAGGGAGCAGTAAGTCTGTAGGGACTGTGATCACTGTCACAGGCTTAAGTTGTTTTTTAGCATGCTGCAAGATCAGTGCCTTCTCTGCTGAAGAACTGCACAAGGAGCACTTGTACTTCAATTCTCATTCTCTCTACAGATCAGCCAGCATCACTAACCTGTCACTGGATCGGTCAGGTTCACCAATGGTGCCTGCCTATGAGACATCTGTCAGCCCACAGGCCAGTCGCACGCATATGAAGGCAGAGACCAGCGAGGATGAGCGCAAAATCCTTCTGGTACCTTTCAGACTTCTGTTTGTCTTGCTTTGTGAAGGCAATGAATTTTGTCTTTCTTTTATCTTGCTATCTTTAAAGGCTCTTGTCTGAGCACTCCTTTAAGTGGTGTAGAGATGGAGAATATTGATGTGTCATTGTTCACCTCTGCCATCCTGAAACAAACATTGTTTCATGTGTTGCTTACATAAAGACATTTATATTTTTAGTCTTGGGAAATGTGTTATGCTGTGTAGAGATGATGTATGGTGGCTTTTTGTGGATTAAACTTGTTATGGTTGTGGCTGCAATGTGATGACCTGATTTTGTAATTGTCCAAGTTCAGATTTTGCCTTTCATAGGCCACATAACTGGAAAATTTAAATGGCTGCTTAAAAATGTTTACATCATGCTGAATGGGTTAAAGCTGCTACTGCTTACTGGGCCAAAACACAAGTTGGCCTCTCCCCTTATTTGCAGAATAAATATAACATTTTATGGAAGGCTGTAGTGACGTACTTGTTCGAAGAAAAATCAATTTGCTGCAGTGTTCTGTGTAATCCTATTATCCCTTCCAGACAGGGGCTATGAGATAGGTGGCAGTTTACAATGGTCAGTAGAAAACTGTTTCTTTTCTTTGCAATAGGGAAGTTTTTCCAACAAATGGGGCAAAAAGGATCAAGGGAAGGGAGTGTATTTCACTTACTAAAAGATTCAAGATTGCTCCCCAATGCAAATCTAAATCAGGAAGGCTAATTTCTGTTAGATATTTACTTGCTGTTAACAAAATGCATAGGAGTATTCCTGAGTATGCAGCAACTCTCATTTCTGTTCAGCTGCACAACTCCTTTCCAGGGTGCTCTGTAAATGGATAACCATGTGAGAGGGAAACATTTTTAAGGCACATCTTTATACCACACTGCTTCATGTATGTATGTTAATGCAGGAAAAAGGAAATTACAATGCTATGAACACACCTTGGGCCAAGATGATCAAATTCCAGTGCATTTCAGCTTTGTATTGTTAAATTTATTTGCCTGTTTCCTTCCTTAGAGAAAAGAGGATTGGTGGTACTGTTTCTGGTCATGTAAGAGCAGAAGGTGCAGTGTAAATTAATGTAGGGTTTTCTGTGAGTTCCCACTATTTAGTTAATGCTCTTTGCATGCAGAGCTGTTAATTCAAGGCTTAAGATCTTCCAGTTAGGAGACTAATGAATGTTGCTTATGGAAAAAAAGGATAGAAGAGAATACACGTGTGCTGTGGTAAGCACATACTTTGAACTAGAGGTCAAAAGTTTGTCCAGATTACTGAATTCACCATGTGAGCGAGAGGGTAAACTACAAGGCAGCTGAACTGTGGAATTACCAGTTACATCAAGTCCTGGATCTCGGGGCACCCTTGGGAAAATAAAATGAGTGTCTGACGGTTAACTGAAAAGCTTAAACCAGTTAAAATTTAATTAAAGATTTTTTTTTTTCCCTTTTTTTTCCCTGCTACACAAAAATAAGATCAGTGAAGCATTTGAGAGAGTCAACTGCAGTGTCACTTTTCCACCCTCTGGGGTGCTCTTTTGTTCTCTCAAAGTAATCCCAGGTCCCAGTTTCCACTCTGCAACAATGGATTTTGCTGTGCCAAGCCAGGGTGCATGTGGAAAAGCAGAATGTGGCCATGTGCAGAAAGACAGCTCAGTTTCAGTGAAGCCTAGACTACATAAGAGCTGGTGTTTGTGCTTAGCAGGCCTGAAAATAAATTCGAGGTGTGTCCTGATGTGTTCAAATTGGTGAGGGGAAGAGACCAACAGAATGAAAAATGGTCAGTTGAGTTAGGAGGGGTACACACCTTTATTTTGCTTATTGGCCAAAGTTAGCAGTGTCTATTAAAAGGCTTGACACTGGACAATCAAAAAAACCCAGCAAAACAACTCAATAAAAAGGATATCTCAGAACTTGAACATAGCAGTGTGCATTGCTGTGTAAAGTACTTACTTTATATCTGGGCTTGATAATGGACTAGTGTGCTTTCCCAAAGCCTAGGTTGAGCACAGATTATATAGGAGAACCCCCTTCCAAAGGATGAGTTTTCATTGTCCTCTATATTTACACATATTACCTGAATTTGAGAACAGGGTTCAGGAGAGCAGTAGTGAGGACTTAAGTATCTTCTAGACAGTATAATATCTTACTGTATTAAAATCAACTCCCCCTTAATTTTGAGGGTATCCACTTTTGTTTCTTTCTTGTTCTCAAGTTTATATAAAAGGAAGGATATAAGGAGTGGATCTTGTGTCTGTTTGCTGTTTCTGTTTGCATCTTTGCATAGGTTATGCAAAATGGCTTAGATTTTATACCTGTTTGTGGAGGGCACTTGATCTAGAAGCTGATCTCAGGGCCCAGGTAGATGTCTTTCAAACCAGCATTAAGGTCAGACGTTTAGTAAGTAACTTGCACGTCTCCCTGTCAAGGACTCGGCCCAGTTAAAGGATTTGTGGAAGAAAATCTGCCACCACAACAGCGGGATGGAGTTTCAAGACCATCGCTACTGGTTGCGGACACATCCCAACTGCATTGTGGGAAAAGAGCTGGTCAACTGGCTTATTAGAAATGGGCACATAAGCACAAGGTAACCCTTTGTCCCTGCTTTAGGACAGCAGGTGTCTCTTGTTTCTGTGACAGGAGGTTTTGAGTTTTAGCTGATAAAGGGTAGCTTAGATTGCAGAGATAGACCTCTTTGCAGGAAGATGAGAAAGAAATAAAATTTAGATTTCTCTTTTATTTACTACCAAAGCAGATTGAGTTCTGACTCCTTGTGGCCTAAAACAACAGGGCACAGAGGATGGTCTGGTTTGGGAGCCAGTGTGAGAGGCAGTTTATGGGACCAGTATCACTCAAATAGTTGGGCAACAGTGAATGGATTACAAGACTGTCCCAAAATGATCCAAAGGGCAAATCTGAATAGCTAAATTTGTTGGTAGGGCTGGCAACATTTAATGTTGTTAGTAGCTATAAAGAATTTGGTATCTTCACAACAGAGATAAAACTGAGATGGTTTTTAAGTGTAGAGCAGCTGTCCTCAGCAGAGATGATCTGTGCATATATAAACTCAAGCTAACAGTATTGGAGGAGCACAGCATCTCCATCAAGTGAATGCCTCAGCTGAGTTTAGGGTACTGGCAGTCTCATCTAGCTCCTTACTTGAACACTCTGACTCTGCACAATATTTTTAAATAATGTCAGCATGGCAGTGGGATACTGCTAAGTGATGTGCAGCAAATGACTCTTTTTTCTTTTTTGTAGCATGTTTGTACCATAAAACGTGTGTTTATAACTAGAGGTAGAAAACAATTTCTATTCTTATTCCTCCAGGGCCCAAGCCATTGCAATAGGGCAAGCTCTGGTTGACGGACGCTGGCTGGAGTGTGTCAGTCATCATGATCAGCTTTTTAGAGATGAGTATGCCCTCTACAGGCCGTTACAGGTAAAAGGAATAGGAAGCTATGATTCTTTCTGGGTGTGGCTACTGAATTTGGCTGGTTACAGAACTGCTACAGTAACTTAGACTCAGCCTCTGCTGAAAGGTATATGTACTGGTTTCTGGGTAAAGGATATGATCCACTACCCACCTCGGCTGGGGATAGGAAGCATTCAAAAACGCTTAGCTAGATGTGGTGACAGAAAATGTGTATGCAGCAGAATAAACTTTTTGTTTAGTGCCATTTAATCACAACCTGTGGGGAGGAGGCAGACACTAAGCAAGAGAAGTGTAAAGAAATACTTGTATCCTATTGCAAAGAGTTCTTATTTCATGCCAAGGGGGTAGCTCTATTACTAACCTGGATCAGCACACTGAGAGTATCCTGTGATTTTTAAAATACCTGATCTGCATTAGTAGCAGGTTCCTTTCTAGGGCTCCTTAATAGTCATCAGAGCTGTGCTTTAACACCTTTTCTTTTTTTTTTTTTTTTAACCTCCCTTGTCTTCTAGAGCACAGAGTTCTCAGAAACCCCATCTCCAGACAGTGACTCTGTGAACTCTGTAGAAGGGCACTCTGAGCCATCCTGGTTCAAAGATATCAAGTTTGATGACAGTGACACAGAGCAGATTGCTGATGAAGGAGAAGATAACTTAGCCAGTGAGTTTCACCTGAGTCTTGTTCTCACTCTGCCTTCTCCCCTGTTATCTCCACTCCTTTGGGACGTAGTAGTTTTAACCATGTCTTGCTTTGTGTATGTGTGTGCGTGTGCATATGGGGCTGTAAGGCTCTAAGCAAACTATAACCAAGCTAGTCCTCCTGTTCTTGTGACAGATGCAGTATTTTGTATTTAGTGGAACTGGTAAAGCTTCTTGCTTGTAATGGAGGAGAAGCCTGTAAATTGCCACCTTCTGTTTTTCAGACAGACTTCTGTTTGATTTGGAGCCTGTAGTAATGCACTAAAGAATGTCCAGTAGGTTAGCATTTGCACATGAAGATAGGATTAGAGCTTTGAAAACACTGTATTCCTGGTCTTTATGTGTTAAAGACAGTTTTTCTCCTCTCTGGTACCCTCATGATACCCATTTGAATCCTTCTCCTCCCTGTATCTTCCCCCTTACCCAACACTAAAAGACTCCGCCAGCCCTAGCAAGCGCACTTCAGTCAGCAGCTTCCAGTCCACAATGGACAGTGATTCAGCCGCCTCCATCAGCCTGAACGTGGAGCTGGACAACGTGAACTTCCATATCAAGAAGCACTCCAAGTACCCACATGTGCCCCCTCACCCTGCTGACCAAAAAGGTATGAGGTAGTCACCAGCTGGAGTTGCACATGATGGAGAGCTGGGCCCTAATATACTGACCCGTTTGGACACTACTTTTGTAGCTGTCTTACAGAGGGGGAAATACAATATTTAGCTGACAGTCACTTGCAGTTTTGATGTGCTCACATCTGAGGAGGCGCAGTAGGCTTATTGAGACACTTCCTCTGTGAGTGTGTAACTTCCCCTGTGGCTTTCTCTTGCAGCTGAAGCAAAGTCTCCTGGCCATACATAATAGGGCAGATCCACATACACAGTTTTTGGCCTAACTGGGGTGAAAAAATAGTCTGTGCATAAACCACTTTGATATGTGTCTCTACAGTTTGATATTAAACTGGAAAAGCAAGCAAGACAAAAACAAACCCAGACAGAATTAACTTACAGGAGCTCTGTGGTGGCTTGTAATTGTTTGTAATAAGTTTCTATTTGACAGAATGATCTTACTGGGGAGCAGTAAGGCCTAACTTCAATAAAACATTTGTTTAGAAGACAGCATCCACCTAAGTGAAGTAGGAAGAAGTCATACTTAGTGTTGAAGACTTGTATTGAATTTTTTTTCTCCCGAATAAGTACTAAATTGAAAGATTTTGACTATAAGCAAAATCCTTATGGAAAAAAATAATGCCTGTTGACAGGTGCATTTTCTAAACTGGACAAAGGCTGACTGAAACCAGGGCTTGCCACTGGCTTGAGTCTCATATTCTAGTTACTTTTCATGCTCAGTAGCTACTGATATCTTTGCTTTGCTTCCTTACCTAAGGTTTCATCAGCTATGTAGACTTTTCTTTGTCTGCTTCTAAGGGTTTTCTTATTCTAAATTTCTGTTTCACCCTTCAGTATTTCCAACTTTACAAGATGATCCGGTGTTAAATAATTTGGAGAGCTGATGCTTCTGTAAAGTTGGATGGATTTCTTCTGTTCTTATGGATCAGAATGCAAGATTTACCTTATGCTTACTATACAGATTGCATTTTCTGAAACTCTGTAATGGTCACTGAGGAGAGTGATGAAGGAGAATTGGTCACAGCTGACTTTCAAAGTATGTTAGACATGGGAGAGAGAGTGATACAAATTAAATGGAGCATTTATCAGTGCCTATTGTGGCTACCTTTTGTTATTTGCTAAATACACATCCAGAGGAAGAGAAATCTTTCTTATTTTTTCTCTCAAAGAAAGGGCCAGAGCATTGAGTTGATGTCAGATGGGTTATCAGCTCTACTGACACCAGCTCATTATTGGTGCCTTTCAACTTGTTTTTTGTTGCTGCCTAATGAAATGAAAAGCAAATGCATCTGCAGGGAAGGAAAGGTGTGGAAAAGAATGTGTCAATGAATTCCTTTTAGGAAGGAGAGATGGTCTATTCAGTGAGCTTGAAACAGGCCCAGGTGTGCTTCACTAGTTTATTAATTTACAGCTGTAGCCAGTTTATCTGTGTATGTTGACAGTAAAGCAGGCAGTGATCAGTTTGGCCAGTGTTAAAGAACTTCTAGAGGGATAGGTCTGGTTGCAGACTTCTCAGTCATTATTTTCTCATACAAAAGGCAGTGCGTGATGAAGAGGAAATGTAAGAGAGCCTGATTCTCTCAAAAGTAGTTGACCAAATCAAGGCTAACAGCTAGAACTGAAACTCTTAGAGTGGTTTTGATGATGGAGAGTTCAGAGAAGACCAGCAGAAAAGGCAAGTGATTGTGGAACTGAAAGGAGAGAGACTTCTGCCTTTGAATTACATATGTTGGCAGCCTTCTGCTATCTTTGGTGAACCTCTGCTGACTAGTGTTTTTCATCTGTTCCTGAATTATGTATCTCTTAGCCAGGTTATTCTGTAGGAATGTAATTAGTAGTGGAAAACTGGGAACAATTCCTTTTAAGAGAATGGGTTTCCCTTGAGGGGAAAATACCAATAATATGCCCAAAAATAAGATAGGATGAAGATGTGAGTTATAAAAGTGCACCATGAAAAGGTGTGGTTTTCAGTTTTTTGAAAAATTGGTGTCCTCTGCAAATACAGAGGACTTAGTGTAAATACTGGCTTGTATTCCTGCTATGAGAGTCTCTGGAGGAAAGACTTAACCAGGGATCAATAAGTTAAAATGTATGACAACATCACAAATGGCAAAATGCACTTCTTGGCATTAGGGAGACTGAAGTTTTGTAGGCACTCGGATGTGTGTTACGCAAGGCCTTCAAATGTTAGGTGGGACAAAACTCTACAGTGCATACCACAGTGCCTTGAGTAGTGAAATTAATGACTTATAAAGCTTTGGTCTGGAAATACTGGAGTACAAAACCTTTCACTTTGTATTCCTGATTTATCCTGGCTTTATTCAACCAAAGGTGTCATCTAGGATGCTGCAGAATGTCACAATGATTAGGCAGCCAAAACTATATAGTTAAGCTCCTGTAGTCAGTGATACTGTGTTTCCTGCTCTCAGGGGTCAGTACTTTCCCTGTGACTATAATGGACATGTTTGGCTTGATTTTATTAGAATTATCTTTTGCCCTCAGATTGGATGACAGTGACTTACTTTTCTTTGACATAATGAAGTAAAACTGAAAATCACACTTACATTTTGAGGCTGGTAATTCAATTTCCTCACAACTGTGCAAATTACAGCCATTGTGGGAGCACTGACAGGACAAAACAAGGGTGCTAGAAGTGCAGATCAACTTTGATCTAAGTGGTTAGTGGGTTTCTTAAATTAATTAAAGGATATTAAATTTCCACCAGTCACACAGGTCAGCTGCTTTGAAGCAAAGCCTGTGATGTATCAGCTGGTGTTTTAGTAACAGAGTACTTTGCATATGATCGGAGTCTAATGGCAGGACTTCTTCTGATGTTATAGGCTGACTAATGTCTGGTGTGTTTCCATGAAACTCTAGTGACTCTGAGTTAGCTGTCTTGTAGTATTTTACATGTACAGTGACTTATTTGTAGTATCATCTGCCTAAAGACAGTGGGTACATTATAGTGTATATGTGGAGATTTAAGCCTATCTGACAACAAAGCACCATGGGGCTGCTTGCTCGCTTATTCCCTCTGGTGGGTTAGGGAGGAGAAAATGAATGAAAGGCTCCTAGGTCCTGAATCACTTATCAGTTATGGTTATGGGTAAAACAGACATTTTTTGGGAACTAGAAAATTCAACTTGTTACCAATTAAATCAGAGTACAATAATGAGAGATAAACCCCCTCCCTTCTTCACAGCCTTAACTTTACTCCCCATTTCTCTACCTGTTTCCCTCTGGTGGTGCAGGGGTAATAGGGAAAGAGGTTTGCAGTCAATTTGTTATTGCATACCGACTCCTTCCTTCTCAATGGGAGGACTCCTCACACTCGTTTCCTACTCCAGTCTGGTGTCCTTGCCATGGGAGACCATTCTCTATGATCTTTTCTAATGTGAGTCCTTCGCACATCATGCAGTTCTTCTTGAACTGTTCCAGTTTATTCAGTTGGAAGCAAAGTTATAGAAGATGAAGCTGTATTGATGAGACGCATTCCTGCTTTGGAGGTGCCACCTGTGTCTTTGTCCAGAGCGTAACTAGGGTTATGTTTCAGATGGGATTAGCTCCTGCCTTGGCCATGCCAGGCAGAAGTATGTGTCAGACTTAATTTGAGTGCTTATGCAGCTGCTGCCCTGAGGCTGTTACAAGGTGGAGAAGGATGGAGGTGCTAGTATACATGCTCATGTACATACAGCATGACATGACTTTCTCTAGGTAGTGGGGGAGTGAATGCTGAGAGTGAGCCAGCTTTTCTGAAGCAGGAGGTTGCTTGTAATAAATTCTTTGTCAAAGGAGGAGATGGAAGGAATCTTCAACCAACCATCAAGCTGCAGGGGTGGTTTTCAACTTCTCTTTGGTGCAGTATTTGTCTATTGAGCATCTGCAAACTGGCTACTGCAGACAAGTTCAGAGTTTTAAACTGGTTGCATGTAAGACGTCTCTTGACTATTGATATTCAGAGACTTGTGATGGCTTGTGTCCTGTCAACTTTCTGTTGCTTGCTGTCAGTGTCTGAAAGGTACCTGGCTTTGTGTTTGCTTTGTGGCAGTAGGTCTGGACCATTCTCAGGAAAGGTGGTAAAGAGCTTCTGACTTTGGATCATCACCCTGTGTAAGCAATTGGGTTATTGTCCTTGTTTCACCATGGTGCAATCCCCCTTTGTAGAAGCAAGGAACCAGATGAAGGCCTAACAAGCTAATGGCCTCTGGAGAACACAAGGTTTTTGTAGCCAGCCTGCCTGCATGAAAGATCAAGATGTGGCACACTTAAAATGTAGGAGGTGGACCTTCATCCTATTTCCCCTATATAAAGTGATACATAACTTCTGTTTTCTTTTGTTGCTAAGAGTCTGCCTCTGTCAGCACAGATTCCTCAGAACACTTCAAGCTATTTTCAAGTTTACATTTGTAGCTTTTGAAAGGCAGTTTGTCTTTTGCTTCTTTCAATGTGTGAGATAAATCTTGCGGCTGGTGTCCCTTTCAGTCTGAGACACTTCTTTGGAGTGTGAGAGCAAAAGGACTTCTGAAGGTGCATTTTTAGGTTGGAGTAAGAAGGTCATTCCATGCATGGACATTCTTATGGTGTCTGCTTGCAGCTTAACACATTCTGATTCAAATCTGGAAAAGTGTATTGTGGGTCCATTGGAAAAGCAAACTCTTCAACTTGTAGTTCAGTCTTTGCTCTCATCTACTTTCTTTTGTTTCTTCACAGTAAGATTTTTTTAATTATTTTTTTTTTGGTCATCTTGGAACTTTTTTGATAGAACAAGAAGGAGAGGATATTCTTGTCTTGACCACTCATCAGGCTGTTGCTAAATTGGTGACTAAACACTTGGATGAGTAATACTGCTGCTTTGGGTGTGGGTGTGTACATGGTAATTATATGGGTGCACCAGTGTAACTTGTCATTTGTTTTTGTCTCCGCCTATCTCTCTTTTCTCTCTTCTTTCAGAGTACTTGAATCCTGAAAACGGAGGGCAGCAGATGTTCTCTATAAGTGATGCTTTTATTAAAGGTAAGGATAAACTTCAAATGTTTCTGTTGTGCAGCTTTGATATAATATATTCCTTTAATAGGACACTAACCTTTTAGAAATACTTACTTGACAGTAAATTTGAACTTGTGCCAAAACTGGTAGATAAACTATAACATACCTGAATGCACTCTCTGCCTTTAATTTCTTTCATTTACCAGATTTCTTCATTCAAAAGCACTCAAAAAAAGCTTTTGCTTTTCTTTTAAAGAAGTCTTAAGAGACATCTATGTTCACAACTTCACCCACACACTTACGTAAGAGACACTGATTCTAAATTTCTGTGCAAGCAGATGAAGATGTGGTATGATTAATTGCACTGCTTCTGCAGAGTAGCTTAAAGCTTCATCTCTTAAATCTTTGAGTTTCTTGTCATGACCACCACCACTGCTTTTGAAATGAAAGGCCATTAGACACAGCTGTGAGTTTTAAAACCCATTTGACTTCCAATATCATGGCCAGGTGCATTTGTGGGTTTGTTATCTTCCATTTAATGATATTGATTGTGTGAGCTCATAAGGGGAGGAAATGAGGGGGAAGCTCAATGTGCAGCCAGGAAAATTAAGTCTTTGATTAAACTGACACTTTGTTTTTAACTGAGCTTCTGCAGGAGAAAGGAAAGGGAAAAACCATTAATCTTCTGCACAGCTAATTTTTGTGTATGGGACAGCTGGAATAAGTTAGTTTGTTTAAATAGTGTTGGTTGTTGGTGTTTGTTTGTTTGTTTTGTTTTTCTTCCAGTATTCCTGTTTAGATTACTGTTTTGCACTGTGAGGAGTTTAAAGGTTGAATTCTGAAGGTTTACATACTTGCTGTTAAACTTTTATGCACCACTAGCATGAATGACTTATAGTCAGCCACTGTAAGAATGGAGAAGTTTATAACTTCCCATTATTGTACTGTAATACCTGTGTGGGAAGTAACCTAGTAACTCTCTCTAAGCAGACAATGCTGTGCTGACATAATTTCTAATCTTGGTACTGCAAAACAGAAGGAGGAGTTGCTGCACAAATGGCTATAGTTCATGTTGACATTTAGGATTAAAAAATGTGGATAGAGCTTTCCTTGGAACCCTGTTTATTGTAGCTGAAGGATATTTGTGTATGTGATGGTTAGATGGATGGAGGTGAGAAGATGTACTGAGATCTTTTGAAGAGCTTATGCCACTTTCTTGACACAAGATCCTCAAGAGTTCTGTAGTATTAAATACTGTGACATATGCTAGGTGAACTGGCCTGCTAGCAGCTCCCTTTGCACCTGAGCAGCAAAGTGGGATCAGGGCTGCAAGTCTCATCAAGGTTCAAAGTGTGACATCTGAATTGGCAGCATAACATTTATTTAAAATATGTCTGGGAGATGCACTAAACAAGGCCTTTACCAAGATATTTTTGATACTTGTGCAGCAGCGTGAATGAAATAGCTGTATCTTTTAATGCCACTTAAACACAGATGTCTTCAAAGCAGCAGCTTTTTGTGGATCAAGTTAGTGCTTTTGACCAATGTTCTAAGTCTAAAAACCATTATAATTATCTACTATAAATGTACATGATATTTGACATGTGCTGCTTATTTATAGGCAAAACTGTGATGTAAGACTTTTTTGTTTGTTTATTTTATCAAACTTCATAACAATTCAATTCTGGAAGAGAAATCCATCTGCTCTGTATTAGCAGTAAAAAGAATTTTAGAAGTTCACTTTTACATTGTATTCTCACCATTGTAACACTTGATAGTCTGCTACGGCCTCTTACTTGAAGTCTAGCTTGAAGTAAGTATTTCAAGAATCTTAAGACTTAATGACTTAGTAAATTTTTTCCTTTTTGAAGTAGCCTTTCAGAAAGACAGGAGCATTCAACTGTGATCTTGTGTTACCAAAGGTTGTTTGTCTCTTGTAGAGTCGTTATTCAACAGAAGGGTGGAGGAAAAGACCAAAGAACTGCTTTTCACACCCCTAGGCTGGCACCACAGCAATCTAGATCTGCTGAGAGAAGAGAATGGGGAGAAACAAGCCATGGAAAGACTGCTGTAAGAAACATGTAGAAAAAGAAATTTACATATTTGAGTAACAATTCCTGGAGTCCTCCTATTCCACCAGTTTTCAGTGGGACTTGATCTGCGGCGGGCAGTAAAAGGAACTAATGTGCATTAAGAAAACAGCATTTTTAGAGTAGATTTTGATTTTATCCCCCCTCCCCCCTGATTTTTATATATTGAAGTACTGGACCAGAGACAACTGAAGAACATTCTAGGCAGCTATTCCTTCAGAGGGTGTCCTTCACTATAAATGTTAAGAAATTTACTTCTGAAATGTGACTTCAACTAAATACTGATCTGTATTTTTCACACGAGAATTCTCTATTTTGCACTTCTCACAGGTCTGCTAATCACAACCACATGATGGCATTGCTTCAGCAGCTTCTGTACAATGAGTCCTTGTCACTCTCCTGGAGGGATATTATTGTACCTGTGGTCTGTCAGGTAGTGCAAACTGTGCGTCCCGATGTCAAGAACAGAGATGATGACATGGATATCCGACAGTTTGTCCACATCAAAAAGGTAAGTTTCAGACAGTGTATGTAGGGAAGCAAGAGGATGTAGCTATTGGCAGCACCGCTTGTTTTGAAGAGTCCCCTTCCCACTGCTCCCAGCATGTTCAGAGATGTAATTGACAAACATAGCCTTTGGATAAGGTGGGGTTCTAGAAAATGTTGCATAGGAGGAACATTGTGCCTTACGAAAGCTGCTTTAATGCCTGGAGCTGACCTCTTCTTCCAGGCTGTAGGCTGCAGAAGGTAGCAAAAAGCACCACCTCTGTAATGACTTGCTTCCTTTTTTTGGTTTCAGCTTGTTTTGTGCTTGGATTGGCAATGTACTGAATGCTGGATAAGTAGCTTGCAGGACTGTGTAGCAATCTGTTGCCCTATAACTATCCATTATGTAGGACTGAACTCCTCCCATGAAAGGTAGAATGGATTTCTTCAAGAGGAAAATGTAGCTGTTATGAGATGGTACATCCAGTTTTGCCAGGTGGCTGGAGTTGTAGCATGCAGAATTTCTTCTGAGAGATTCATGTGAAATTAATATCCAAGGAGCTAGAGCAGTTGAGGATCAAAGGCTTGGACTTGTTTTTCTTTGAGGAAATTCACCTCAGGAGCATTATTTTGTTTGGAAGCTGGTCAAGATGTGGCTTATCAGAGCCTTATGGTTCTGATGGTAGTGCTGTGGCATCTCTCTGGGAAGTATCAGTTGTTGTTGGGTCTTCTGAAACTCCAGTTCAAAAAGCAGGTGTTCAGAGGTGAAAGTGCTTTGTAGCTGTCTGTTGTTGTGATGTGCTGATGACAGAAATGTCCTCTGAAACATGTTATTCAGAAACCTGTTTCATGTTGTTTATTCCTTCTGTGACTAGTGACTGTAGGCATACCAGTCAAGTGTATGATCTGTTGAAATAGTAGGTAGAGATTTATTTGTGTTTTTTTCTTTCTTTTTCCTTTCCCTTTCCTTACAATTTTTGTCAGTACAAGTGGCACATGCTAAAGTATATACTCCCTATGGGCTATACAGGTTAGCTTCCCTTCTTTAGCAAATAAGCAGCTGCTGGGAGGAGCATAGAGTTTCTGGAACTTACTACTTTGCCACTTGTATGTTCAGCATGACTGTGATCTTTCATCTGATAATTGAGGGTGTAGCTGAAGCTTGCATGTGAGCTACAATGGGTATTCTGTGTATTAAGTGTACTGCATGAGAAGTTATGGGAGTATATGACAGTTCTAAAAATGTTCTTTGCTTTATTAGATCCCTGGTGGAAAGAAATTTGACTCCATGGTGGTGAATGGATTTGTTTGCACTAAGAATGTTGCGCACAAAAAGGTAACTCAGGCTTGATTAATCAAATGCAGGCTGCAGTGTGTGCTGAGGAAACAAGTGTTCTGTGACTTTCTTTTGGTGTTGTGAAGCTTCTTCTGCCACTCAAGATTTGTGATCTTTCTCTAATTTGAGAACCTAAACAAGAACTACTTTTAAAGCATTTATTTTCTAAGCTGTTTTCTTGTATCTTGGAGATTCTAGAGGGAGAAGCTCCCCTTGTGTGTGTACTGAAAAACATCCTTTTCACCCCTGCCACCCTAGAAGGCATCTAATAATTACCCCAAGTTTTAGCCAGAAAAAGGCGTTTATAGTTCTGACCTATGGCAGTGTAGTAAAGTGAGCCCTTAAATAAGGCAGGAGGTCAAGAAAGATAGAAGTGAATCTGGGTGGAGGCTCTGAAGTGTACTGAGAATTTAGGCTTTTTGTGGGTGACTAGAAACTTCTGTGAAATGCCAGCAGCTGGTTGTAATATCCTAAGGAAGAATATGTAGTTGAGTTTGTGGGGGAGAGATAGCTGCTACTTTTTAGGAAACAAAATAAATAATTTGTGGGAAGCCTGTCTTATCTTACATACTTTTCCCCTTCCAAGTGTTTGTATTTTAACTATTTTTTATGTCTATCTTAGATGAACTCTTGCTTAAAAAATCCCAAAATTCTTCTGCTGAAGTGCTCAATTGAGTACCTATATCGAGAGGAAACAAAGTTTACTTGTATAGACCCTATTGTACTTCAGGTGAGAGTGTGCTTTTGTTCTTGGTTAAAGTTGTCTGAACTCTAGTGCATGTCTGATTTATTTACTGTGTAAGGTTGAGATGAGTAAGTGGGATTGCATAGGAAAGAAAAAAAAAATTCTTCTGCAGCTAGCTAAGAAAACATCTACAGTAACTACAATACAAACCTGTACTCTTGTGCTGAGGGTTTTGTCATCCAGTTACATGTATTGAGTGATCTTAGGATCCACACAATTAAATAGAGTGTTTTAGAAAACACTGCACTGTACAAGGAGACTACAGAACTAGATATGGTTTATGTATGTGAAGAAATATTAGAGAAGGGTAGATGTGAGAGTTAGATGGCACCCATGTTATTTCTTGTCAGGCTTGAGAAAATGGGACAACAACCAATTTAATGAAATGACAAACTACGAAATACCATTTTGGAGTGATCCCTCCCTTGTGAGCAGGGAGTTGCCTTATGTATGAAAACACTGAAATGGAGAGAGCTGTTATTTGACGTGCTGAGAACTAGTCTTTGGGCATTTGCCAGGATGCCTATAGCACGGGTATTTGGTGCCCTACTGAGCTTGGTCCATAAAGTTTGTTACTGTATTTGACTGTTTCCTTAGAGTGTATTTAAGAACACTTGTGTTTAGTGATTAATAGACAGGATTACAAATGTGAAAGCTTTAGCAATAAAACTTCTCTCTGCCTGGTGAGGTTTTTTTTCTAGTAAAAGCTTAAACGGAGGCTTGTCCTTTGTCTGAATATGGTAGAAGTATCTACTGTGCTTCGTAAATATTGGTCTTGCAGTGTCTGTTTCAGAACATGATGATACATGTGTATCTGCATTGAAGTCCTATAGGGCAGAAAACACTACAGAAATACTGGTTCAATTTGAAAGGCTAGCTTCTAGCAAAAGCTTGAACTTTGCTATGCTAACATGAATGTTTGTATTCTGAGGAGCTGGCAGACTGCTCTTGTGATATTTTTTCTCTTGCATAGAACTTTTAAAACCTGAGTGTTGTAAGCAGCAGTAAGAGAATTGAAAATTCCTGTCTTGGGGAGCTGTACCTAACTGTGTAGGCCTTTAGTTCTGATAGAGTTGCAGCCCTACTTTCTGTGCATGGTGATAAAAATGTGTGTGGATAGTGAGATCAAGGTGGAAAGGTGGACATGGTTAGAAGAGCAATTTTGAAGTGTCTACCATTTGTGATTCTGCTCCAAAAATACTGTTCCCAAGTATGAGTTTAGGGACTGAGGCTGTATGTACAGACTTGCAGAGGCATAAAGCACTGGCATACTCCTTGTGAATGGAAGCATCTGAGTGCCAGCACTCAGTATTAGCATGTATCTGTAAGTGGAGAACATAATATTGCAGACAGCTTTGGTTTAAGATACTGTAATTGTAGCACTTTTTAAAGCCTTTTCCATGTATAATGGTATAGGGTGTTTGCAGATGGATTTGCAGTAGATAACTGATGTACTTTTTCCTGTCTGCAGGAAAGGGAGTTCCTGAAGAACTATGTACAGCGCATAGTTGATGTCAGGCCAAATCTGGTCCTTGTTGAGAAGACTGTGTCCCGAATTGCCCAGGACATGCTCTTAGAGCATGGTATCACTCTGGTCATCAATGTGAAGCCGGTAAGCATTTTGTTGGAATCAGACTGGGCCTCGTGATGTCTCTGTAATTTCTCCTTGTAGCGAGCTCCCTGGAGAAAGCAAAGATGTGTTTTCTTCTCTATGCAAGCCTGGGCTCTCTTTAATGGTATTTCTCCTCAAATGTGCCAGAAGAGTCAAACATGGGGAGTTACTTCTAAGCTCTGCACAGCTACTCTGCTGTGTCTGTGCTTGGTAGGTCTTTATATCCTGGCTTGATTCTAGAGTTAAGTCTTCACAGCTATTTGTAGCAAAATCCCTTGTGGGTCCTCAGTGATTGCCAGACAGCTTCCCTGTCAGGCAGGGTACAGGCAGCCAAACAGAGTAGCTGTGGGTATTGGCTGGGCTCCTGATAGCCAGCACCATGCTGACTGCATTGTACCTCCTGGGACTCTTCACTTGAACAGATACAGATGTCTTCAAGGAAGGACAGTCTTAGCTCTTACTGGAAATATTTACCCAACTGCTTTTTGAAAATTCTTGTCCTTTTTTCTGTGACTGCATTTAGCCCAGGGTCTGCATCCCAGAAGAGGTTTCCCGCTGTTTGTTTGTGGGTTTTGGTGTTGTTTGGGTTTGTTGGTTTTTTGTTTTTTTTTTTTTTCCCCCTAAGAGCAAGCTAAGAATGCTAGTATCATTTTTGCACTGTAAATTCTTACAGTTCTTTCTGGTTTTACAGCAAGTGTTAGACCGGGTAAGTCGAATGACCCAGGGAGACTTAGTGATGTCAATGGATCAGCTGTTGACCAAACCACGTTTGGGGACCTGTCATAAATTTTATATGCAGGTTTTTCAGTTGCCCAATGGTGAGTACAGGTTGATGTATCATAGCCTCTGTATGTGTGTGAGAAAGGATAAATACTTAAATCCAGCTAGGATGAGCAAAACTGTCAGGTGCTTTGTGTGATCAAGTATAATCCTTCCTACTCATGTATGTTCTGTTACATCTTGGAACTACAGTGAACTAACTGGCTATGAACACAAAAGCATGATGTTACTAAGATTAGACTCACTAGATTTCAATTAGGCTGCCTTCTTCCTTCCAAGCTGTTTCTCTTCCCACCACTCTGGAGTTTGTCTAGTCCCACTTCATGTTCAAAACAGGATGTGTTAATCTTAGCGAAGGATCAGGTTTCTCAGGGCTTTGTGAGCCAACTCTTAAAATACTGCAGAACAGAGATTTTGTAGCCTGTGTGGGCACCTGTTTAGTTGCTTAACTATCTTCACCATAAAGAGTTTTTCTGCATAGAAATGGAATCCTAGAATAGCCAGGGTTGGAAAGGGACCTTGGAGATTCATATGATCCAACTGTAGCATATCCAATATACTAAATTTGCCTTGTTGCAATTTGTGCATGCTGCCCCTCATCCAGTCACAGTGCTGCTTTGAGAAACAGCCTTCCTTTTTCTCTGTAACCCTATTTAAGCAGTGGAAGTCTGCAAAGGAAGAAATACTGCTTGACAAATTACCAGTGGTGCTGGCACACACGTATGCTGTCGATGCAGATCTTTGTGGAGATGCAGGCTTTGCACCTCTTCCTCTTCTTGCTCCCTTCCCGCCTTTAAATTGCACTCAAAATCTTGTACACTTTTGATTTGTAAGGATGAGCAAATGTGCCTGGGTCTATGGTTTTGCTTCACTGCTACAGAGTCTAAAGTGATGTTATAATAAGCTACTTAGGCCAACATTCTATGTGACCTTCATTTATACTTCATAATAACTTGTTTTACAAAACAGGAGACGTTTCAGTTTTGCTCATTTTGCTTGCAAAAATAAGTTATTCCAGTACAGTGATGTGAATTTCTGTTGCTGGATTTTGCTACTTTATCTTGCTCAGTCTCTTCAGTGTGAGAGATACCTAAGAGCAGGTTAATTGTAGTTAGTTGGTCATCCTAATTCCCCTTTTTTTCTTTTTTTTTTTTTCTTCAAGATCAGACAAAAACCCTGATGTTCTTTGAAGGTTGTCCCCAGCACTTGGGTTGCACAATCAAGTTGTGTGGTGCTGCAGAGTATGAGCTGGCCCGTGTGAAAGAGATTTTAATCTTCATGGTCTGTGTGGCTTACCATTCCCAGCTGGAAATCTCTTTCCTTATGGATGAATTTGCCATGCCTCCTACTCTGACCAAAAACACCTCCTTTCACTCCCTTATTGAGGACCCAGGAGATGAAAATGAACAGAACCTCTTCAATGGTGATGATTTCAGCACGGCAGTCAGAGACATTGAACTGTCCTCTGAAAAGCTGCCTGCAATCTCTGAGTCAGTGTCCTCTGATGAGGTCAGCTTGCTTGAACAAAGAGGTTTGTTTGAAAGAAGTGACCAAGAGAACAGTCAGCTGGAAACCACCTCCTCAAAACAGCAAGAGCACCATAAAGTGGAGTCGCAGTATCCAGTGTTCAACTCTGTACCTTCTGCAATACCTGAAACATCCCCGCTGCCCCTCCATGGTATGGACCAGCACTTGGACAGTCAGACACTAGAGCCTCTTCAACAGGCAGATGATCTGCAGGAGTCCAAGAGTCAAATGAGAGTCTTCAGAGACCCTCTCCAGGATGATACTGGTTTATATGTCACAGAAGAGGTAACTTCTTCTGAGGATCGTCTCAAGACTTACTCTGTAGCATTTAAGCAGGAGTTGAAAGATGTAATTCTCTGTATTTCTCCTGTAATGATGTTCCGCGAACCGTTCCTCTTGACTGAAAAAGGTATGAGATGCCCTGCCAGGGAATACTTCCCTGAGCAGGTTTATTGGTCTCCTCTCCTCAATAAGGAATACAAGGAGTCAGAGAGCAGAAGGAAGAGACAATTATTGCGGGATCTCTCTGGACTGCAAGGGATGAATGGGAGCATCCAAGCCAAGGCTATCCAAATCTTACCTTCTCACGAGTTGGTTAATACTAGAATCGCAGAACATCTAGGTGACAGCCAGAGCTTAGCCAGAATGCTGGCTGACTATCGGGCCAGAGGAGGGAGGATACTACAGAAAAGCACAGATCCCTTTGCCCAAAGTAAGGATGTGTCCAGTGTCCCTGCTGGAAAAACTGGATGTAGAATTGAAGATGAGGAGAAGGGTCTGGCTCAGACTGAATCCTCGTGGACCCACAAGGTAAGATCCAAAGCCGTGTTACTGAAACCCCAAGTTAAGTCAGTTTCTCCTGGTAGGACAGATGGTCTAGTGTCTCCTGTTAAATTCTAAACCCCAGTTGCCTAAAACATGTGTGTGTGTGTTTGTAGTTGGTGGGTGGTTTTTTTGTTTGTTTGGTGTTTTGGTTTTTTGTTTGGATTTTATTTGGGGTGGTTTGCTTTTTTTTCAGTTGAGTGCTTGGTTTTGGTTGTTGTGGTGTTGATTGTTGGGCTTGTGGATTTTTTTGTTTGTGGGGTTTTTTTAATTTTAAAAATTTGGTTTAGACTGTATCAAAACTGCATTTTTAGATTGCAGTGCTCTGGGCACTTAAGTCAATATAGCCAGAGACTCTGTGGATATAAGAAAGCAGAACAAGATACTGCAAAATTTCCTGAGAAGGGAAGATGTGAGACTATTTTCTGAGAAATGCATGAAGTCAGCCAAGAATTGATATATTGAGATACTACACTCCCTGTTCAGCTCAGTTATACATAACTGGTTTCTGAAAGCGAGTATATGAAAAAGAAGGAAACATAAAGAAAAGAAGTTTCTGATACTGAGCTTTCCTAATGCTTGTATCAGTGATTTCTGCAAGTGTAACATGTTCATCTTCAGAAGCCTTAATATCATGGAAACAGCAGCATGCTGTAATTACATTAATGCATTTAAGTGTAAAATTTTGGGTGATCTGAGGAAATGTAGGTCTTACAGTGGAGGAGGGGTGATCTTGAAATTTTGAAGTGGAGCAATATATGCTTGTAATGCAAAATATTTAAAGTTTTGAGAAACTGTCATGAAAGCATCTGACTTGTATTTAATGAGAATGGTCTTGAGACTTTCTTAAACAAGAATAGCAAAACTGAATTCTTACAATACTTGACATTGTGGTTCCTGAGCTAATCAGCCTCCAAATTCATGAACAGAAGTCACTTTTTCATTGGTGCTTAAATGAAGATCTTTGTAGCTTCACAGGCCATAATCTTACAAACCATAATAGTAGCCCTTGCTCTGGATCAAACTGGTTGATGCTGCTTTAAGTGTATTCAATGATCAAAGAAAAATATTTGGTATCTTCATAGTTCCGTAGGGTGTGGAAGGGGAAATAGTTTCATTCCAGCAGCAGCCTGGTAAATCTCTTTGCAAAGGACAGAAAGCTGGAAGTCTTTCTGTAGTCTGAATGAGTAATTGAGGTATAACACATTGGCAGAATTTTGACTCCAAGGTGCTCTAAATTGTACAGTGCTTTGGAGACTGAATCCACACTGATTTAATTCTGCATGTTAATTACTCTGTTCTAAAAAGGGCACTTAGCCATTATACAGCGTGTGAGTCTACCTGAAGCTGAGCTCAGAGATAATGCAAGGTTAATCTGTATGGAGGGAGCAAGCAGAGATTTGTTTGTAAATAAAACTACTAGAACAAAACTTCCTCAGGAGTTGTTTGTGGATGGAGGTTTCTGTGATCAGTTAATTGTTTTTCTCCCTACCAGGTGGATTGCCTAAGTCCGGTAAACCATCAAAGGCTCTGTGTTCTCTTCAGTAGCTCTTCTGCTCAGTCCAGCAATGCTCCAAGTGCCTGTGTTAGCCCCTGGTATGAAAACAAATCTTTCACACCTAGTTGCTGTCTTTGTTTTTCCTAAGTTAAGGTCAGTGCTTGCCCTGTAGCAGTATTTCTTTCAGGACTCCTTGGTAGGTTGTGCTTACCCTGTAACAGGAGCTATTGCCAGGAGAATTTTATCTTGCCTGGTCAGGTGCATCCAGAGCAGTATCACTTAGCATTTGTGTAATCCCCAAGGCAAGAATGAGAAAGCCCAGCCTAAACCCAAATGCTTTTGTTGGTCCTTTCACTGCAAAGCAATGTATGTGTGGGGAAGGTGGTGTATGCTGTCTTGTAGAGAGGAGTTTTTTGTATATAAACACCAAAGAATGTCCAAGCCTAAAAATAAGCCTTGAGAGAATCTCATAATACTTCTACATTGTATCATCTGAGAGTGGCATTTGAATATGTTGCTATCCTTCTCATATTCTAATCAGTGGTGTAAAGTGCTTTAACTGCATTTCCATCTTAGGAGGCTTTAATTTGTTAATTGCATGTATTTAACCCAACTAAACAAGACAGATCTTGGTGTGTCATCCTGTAGCTCAGGTGAAAATGTAGAGATAGTTCTCTCACAGGGAAAGGTCTAGAGTTCCTGTAAAAAAAATTAGTAAGGAACCAAAGAAGGTGGCAATAAGCTCTCTAAACAGCATCAATAAGAGTATGTATATTATTGATACTAGAGATGCCTGAATTATGGCACATTTTAAGTGGCTTGTCCACCTCAGGTTCTGAGGAAATAAAAGTTGCTGTTAAATCTTCTAGAAGAATAAGTTTTTTTTCATATTCTGTATGAAACTGCAACTGTTCAAAAGTTAGTGTTTGAAGCTTCAAACTGTCTAGTTTTTGGTGCCTGGATGTTCTTGAATATGATCTTCAAAAGTACAGTTGAATTGTATTTAACTTTTAAATGTCAAATTTAAAGTTGTTCTAGTAAGACTCTGAGCTCCTTATGAGCAAGCTTGACAACAAAGATCTAGAAAGAGTAGTCATATACAGGGCTGAAAACAAACCAGCAGTGGGTGAACATCTGTGCACCTAAAGGCCACTGCACAGCTAATAGTGGCAGCATCCACCCTCTAAAGCTTTACTTTTTCTGCTTCAGGATTGTGACCATGGAATTCTATGGGAAAAATGATCTGACTCTAGGGATTTTTCTGGAGCGCTACTGTTTCAGGTGAGGAGGAACTTGCTTCAAATCTCATTCTAAACAAAAGAAAAGCATTGGATAGTTCTGTGAAGTTGACCTGCCACCCTCTTTGTAAACTCTACTTCCTGTTCACTTAGGGAAATAACATACAAATCTGCAGGGCCAGCTGTGTCCTAGTAAAGCTTACCACTTAAATCTGTTGCTGCTTTTGATTTATTATTGTGCTGTAGGGTGGGTAAAGTAAATGGTGCAGAATACTTTTAGCCCTGACAAAGTACAGTGATTTACTTTGTCTGAAAGAGCTGCAAGTTGCTAGGTTTATCAGAACCCTATACAGAGCCTCAGCAGGCTGTGAAGCCTGTGTCTCTTCAGAAGACAAGATTACTTTGTTCTTTCCACTGGCCACTTGCAGTAGCAAAATGCTCTTAATGTTCAGACATCTCTGAAGGAGTAAGTATTTCTCTTGGTGCTGATCAGAGGGGAGGAGGAGCTTAGCTACCCACTTTTAAGTTCTCTCTCTGCTGTCCAGCTAGTGTGTGTTGAAGTGAATACTTCTCAAACAGTTTCAGCAGGTTCCCCCCCACCCCACCCCCATCACATGAGCAAATAAGATCTGGGCTTTTCTAGGTTTGCTTGGTTTTGAAGAATTGCCTATTTGTACTTTGGTATCTAAACAATTCAGCTTCTTTTCTGACATCAGTTTATTTTATTTGACTTAAACTCATTTGAAGAAAGGCCATGAGTTTTTGTTTTTTGTTGAAAGAGAACATGGCACTATTTCGCTCACCTTTTCCTTCAGGACTTGAAACACTGCCAGTTTGGAGGCTCTTTGGCACATGTTTGTACTCAATAACCTTTGCTCTGGTACATTGCCAAAATGGTCTTCTAATTGGGTAACAAGCACTTCCAGGTGCTTAATACATATTTTTTGGATTGTATGGAATATGTTGGTAGAAAATGATTCATTGTAAAAAGGTTGTGGTAGCAACCAATGTCCAGTATGGGAGCTCTACAACCATTACTAGCAAGGGAATATCCCTACAGGCTATTTCTTCATGTGTACAATTCACTCTGCAGAAACAGCCTTCACTAAAGG
The DNA here is from genome assembly GCF_014839835.1 of Dryobates pubescens. Taxonomy (NCBI): domain Eukaryota; kingdom Metazoa; phylum Chordata; class Aves; order Piciformes; family Picidae; genus Dryobates; species Dryobates pubescens. The sequence continues at coordinate 29,293,917 of NC_071613.1, forward strand.
CTTTGGAAACTCAAAAGTAGTGTTTGATACTAAAAGGCATATTAGATGTGTTGAATTGGGTCTTCAGCAGTGCCTTCATAAGTGCTTTTGTTTCTTTCTAAAAGGCCATCCTACCAATGCCCCAGCATGTTCTGTGAAACACCAATGGTGCATCACATTCGTCGCTTTGTTCACGGGCAAGGTTGTGTGCAAATTGTGTTAAAGGAACTGGACTCTCCGGTCCCTGGGTACCAGCACACCATTCTTACTTACTCCTGGTGTAGACTGTGCAAACAGGTAAGGATGTGGACTTCAGACCCATTGTTGTTCCAATTTAATATTCCTGTTGTGCCTGGCCCTTTATAGAAAGGCAGCATTTTGGCAAAAGTACTCTTTCATGGAGCTATGGCTGAACTGGTACCAAACCTGTCACTGACACGGCTGTTCTCACGTGTCTACAAATGCCTCTTGTGGAATTTGGGCTGTTGTGGGTGAAACATCTTGTGGGAGGTAGTCCTGTTAGAAATTGTCAAACCTGACTTTGAGAGGATAGATTGAAGTGGAGTTGATACATTGTTGGAATCTAATTTCTGCCGCATGGGAAAAATGGAGTTCCTTCCTAGAGGTGGTGGGTACAGTGCCTTCCCTGCAGTGAAACCAGTATGAGGATCGAAAGAATGTATGTATGGGGAAGAGCAGACACTGAGACCTACTGACTTAGTGAAAACCACTTGGTATTCTTTCATCTGCATTGCATCAGTGTGTGATGTCTAGACTTCCTTTAATAGTCATTAGAAAGTAAGTAAAACCTTCATTAAATGACTAATAAATTGCTTTTAAAAGAAGATGGTTGTGATTATCGGAGACTTGTTTGGGAGCTTGTAATTTAGCTGAGAAAACATTACAAATTGGATATGCATCTCTAGCTAAACATTGTAAAACTTCAGAGCCTTCAAAGGTACAAGAATAAAACTTAATTAGAAAAGATTCACGCAGTACCTGAAATGCAGACATCCCTATTACACAGGTGGGTGACTCAATTCACCTACGTATGCTGCCTTAAACATGGTTGTTGGATTTAAGGATACCTAGAGGAAGTTGCTGTAATTACTGATGGCAAGCCCTGCACTGCTGTGTATACACCTGTTCTATAACCTTTTATTTTTGTGTGCTCATGTAAACAATAATATGTATGTGGCTATTAAGTATTTGTAAAGCTATGGCTACTCTAAGCTTGCAAGCTCTGCTGAACTTGAAATGCATTTCAGAGCAATTTCAATGTATTTGTAGCTGAAGAATGACCAGGGAAAAAAGTACAGGATGAAAACACTGCTGCTGACTGGGTTGTTGGAAATTCTCTGTGCAGAGAAATAGCATCCCAGATATAAGCTTCCATCAAGCATATATTTGCACTCCCCTACCTTAATACCTGTCATGATCAACAAGCAGTTGCTGTTTTTCTGATTTATAGTAACTATGTGTTGGCCTTAGCATTGCATGAATGCTGTCTTTATGTTTAAGGGCTGCAGGCTCTTCTGGTACTAGAAATACTAGGCTACTGTGTAGGTTAGCCTGTCCTTAAATCTTAGTTTCAAAAATGATATCAAGACATTTGGCTTTCAATTTTTCAGGTGACACCAGTTGTTCCCCTTTCCAATGATTCTTGGTCTATGTCTTTTGCAAAATACCTTGAGCTGAGATTCTATGGGCACCAGTATACTCGGCGGGCCAATGCAGAGCCTTGTGGTCATTCCATCCACCATGACTATCATCAGTATTTTTCTTATAATCAAATGGTGGCATCTTTCAGGTGAGGTCCACTGCTAAAAACTTAGCTGCTAAAACTCTCTCTTGTATTACGTGAAGCATATAGCACTAGTATGGCCTTTTCAGCTCTGTCCTTCACTTGGGATAGCAAAACAGCACTATAACCACAAGAATGGGATTGTGTGTGGGATGGAGAGGGCACTGTGGGTGTCATCACTGTCCTGTATAGGTTGGGCAGTGTTCCTAAGAATGGATGGCTCCAGTTCATGAAACAGAAGGGAAACACTTTTCCTTGTCTAATCTCAAACTTCCAGAATTTTGTTCCTGCAACATGATCTGTGGTTTTGTATTTCACCTGAGACATAAATGAAAAGGGTGTTACTGCTACTAAAAGTAACTGAAGCCCCGGAGACACTGCCGTTGTGTCCCTTTTTAATGTGAGGGGCATAGCCCACAATATGGTATAGAATTAGTACTATCTGGGGAGAGTCTCCTTAACAGTTATTGTATTGCCTTCTCAGCTACTCTCCAATCCGGCTGCTTGAAGTGTGTGTCCCACTCCCCAAGATCTACATCAAGCGGCAGGCTCCGTCAAAAGTTACTGTTTTGCAAGATCTCAAGGACTTCTCTCAAAAGTAAGCTTTGCGCAGCTTGTCTGTATTTTTGACTCTTATAATACAAACCCAATTTTGTTAGCATAGGTAAGACTTGCTGAATATTCATTACTTAATAGAAAAGTAATGGTTTTAAATGCATTTATATATGCATACACATCTGAGAGGATCATACTGAAATCTTCTTTATTGCCTTCACCTGCTCTGTCTATACTACTCTCTTGTCTTTTCATCTGGCAGCAACTGATCTTAAACATAGCCAGTAGAAAAGAAGATTCTTCTCTTTTCCATCCATTGATGTTGAGCTAGTATTTGAATGATACTGCTAAGGAGCCACTGAAAGGCTGACTATCAGCTGGTGTCACCTTATGAAATGCCTTCTCAGTTACAGCTAAAATATTTCCAGTACCTCTCTCTAATACTAAAAATTAGAATGGAGGAAGGCAGTCCTTAGAAGGCTTAATCTGAAAACTGCAGGTAACACTTTGTACCTGTTCTCTAACATTCCTTTATGGAAAGTCTGATCAAGTTTAAACTCTGCCTTCAGCCCAGAAAAAGATGCAAAGGCATTGCTCAAATCTATGGTCCAAACAGAACTGTTTTTGTTACATTAGTTCTGTGGCTACTAAACTCTGGTGTGTAAAAGGCATTGTATTTGTGACCTATTGGGTATGAGACCAGCAGGCAGTCTAGTACATTATTGTAGTGTAAGGTAAAGTACTGTGAGTCTTTACAGCTTCTAAATGTAGAAAATAATTGGGAGACAGGCGTGATGGAAACTCTATTAAATCCAGCCTGACTACTGTTTTGCCTGGTTGGCAGCATTCCTGTTTGACACTGTCTCTGTGACCACCTTACCTCAGAATCTGTGGAGCTTTGTTTAGGGCTGTAGTAAGAGTTACTCACTGTGACTCTGAGCCCTTCTGGTGGAGGTGTAGCTTGCAGTCCGAGATTCTTCCCAAACAGATGACAGCAGTTCCCTGCTGTTAGTAATATGTCTGTGACCTTTATATTACTCTCTGACAACTTCTAATAATAGGTTGTGAAGGTGTTAGTGTGTGTAATTTCTAGGTTTCTGCTATACTAATATAATTTCACCAATGTTCCCTATTATAAATTTGGTGGGACAGTGTACTGTGTGGAAGACTGTCATGCGTTGTCCCTTGTATTCTTAAATACTAACCATAAATGCATTCAAACTTTTCGTTTAAGAGTGGTGAAGCGCTTCCAAGTAGTCACAGCTTAACTCTTTCCATCCTTGTTGACAGGGTGTCACAAGTGTATCTTGCTGTTGATGATCGCCTTGCTTCCCTGAAAACGGATACTTTCAACAAAACAAGAGAAGAGAAGATGGAAGACCTTTTTGCCCAAAAGGAGGTAATTGACTATTTCTGCATCACCAGACTATAGGCTGCAAAGTGTGTGGAGAAGCCACTCAGATCTAGTGTCATTTCTAGTCACAGAATACTAACAGTTTTATTTTTGACAGATGGAAGAGGGAGAGTTTCTAAACTGGACTGAGAAAATCCAAGCAAGGCTGCTTTCATCATCATTAGACACGCCTCAACAGCTGCAATCTGTTTTTGAGTCTCTGATTGCTAAAAAGCAAGGACTTTGTGAGATGCTACAAGCCTGGAACAGTAGGTAAGAGGACACATGTTGGAACTATGAGCAACACTAATACTTTGTCGGTTGTAGAAGGGAAGAGGTTCTTATGTACTTCCTCTCCCCGTAGTGCAGTAGCTATAGTGTGTTGTGACAGCTTAACCAGTAGAGAACATTCAGCATAAGACCACAGAGCTGGTTGACTGGAACAAAATCATTTGAGGCTAGGTAATAAAAGTATTGTTGTAAAGCACAACTTGCATTTGGGAGGAAAAAGTGTCATTTGAATAAAGGGAAGAGAAGAGTGGAGCATGCAAAAGCAATTGTATTAGGTGAAGTTATCTTGGAAGTGAAGAGTGTTCTGATTTTTGGCTATAAAAACGTAGCTTTGGCACATGTTAGCAACCATCTGAGTTTGTCGTAAAGGCTTGTGAAAGCGTATTTGTCTGTGTGCTGGTATGGAAAAAAACACTCATGACTTCTGCTGTTTGCAGCTAACACCTTTTGATTTTTTTTTTTTTTTTTAAGACTGCAGGATCTGTTCCAACAAGAGAAAGGTAGAAAACGTCCATCAGTACCACCAAGCCCTGGGAGACTGAGGCAGGGTGAAGAAAGCAAGGTACGAGTAGCAGGTTAAAAGCTATGTAGTAGTATCAAGGCTGGCTTCAGTTCACTTAGTAAACTTGTTTTACTACATCATGTACTTTTCAGCTGTAAAAGGTTGACTTGCTTGTTAGTATGTGTACCTTTTTCTAAAGGTGAACCCAGAGCCATATTACGCAGCAGATGACTAAGTATGAATAGGCTTTGATCTGTGGTGTCTGCATGGTGTTCAATCTGAAGACTGATAGTGGAGAGCTGCACTCATTGTCAGGCATATGCCTAGATATGAAGGAGGTCATAGCATTAGACTCTAGGTGTTGGCCATCAGCTTTATCCCTTGTGAAAAAGAAAAGGCAAAATTTGTCAGGAGAGGCAGAGCAAAAACACAGGAAGGACTGATACTGAATCTGTACGTTCATTGTTGTTCTGTGATGTGTCCTGTGGGAACTGTCTGAGGGGATGGGTAAATGGTTTTGGACTGTGACCTTGAGCTCTGTCTGAAGGTACAGTTGCCAGTGTGTTGAACAACCTACTGGGGAGCTGGTGCTTTGAGAAAATGTCCAGACTGCAAGACAATACAATTGTAAGCATCGTACAGAGAGGCTGAACTCCCAGTAGTTCTAACATTAGACAGGTGCATTAAGAAACCCTGTGAGACCTTGGATTTGCTCTGCTGCATGCATGTTTCCTTTCCGCTTAACACATACTTGCTAAAATTCACTTAACTTTGATCTAGCAGCAAGATGGTTTTTACATATACGGTGCAGTGGATGGGAGTGCTCTGTTGTGACACATCTACTTTTGTGAGAGTTCCACAGAGGAAGGAGTAGAGCTATAAAGAGCTTGGCTTCATCTTTGGTGTTTTGTTGTTCTGCCTAGATCAGTAGCATGGATGCTTCCCCACGCAATGCTTCTCCAGCACTGCAAAATGGAGAAAAAGGTCTGTTTGTTTGTTTATTTTTCTTAAGCTACAAAAAGAAGCTTGCTGTAACCTTTCCCCTGTCATGCCATGGGATTCTTTGTCAGATTTGATAATTTAGAGAAGCAGTGAATCCCCATTGTGTCAGATGGCCATACACCAATTGCTAGCTTGGTGTTATGAAAAGCAAAGTCTGCTTCTAATACAATGCTAGATCAGTCAGGAAGGGTTTTCCTTTGAACTTGAGTTAAAAAACTTTCAGACTGGGAATTTGGGAAATATGTCCTCTCTGAAGTGGTTATGGGTGCTGAGACCTCTTACTTGAGAGGCATACTGAGAGTTTGTGAAGGTAGTGAGTATGTGTGTATGCATCTTCAGGAGGTTATGTGCTATGCTGATCAGCTTGCCTGTTCCTTTGCCCTGGGTGGCTTTACCTACTTTTTAAGTAAAAACTTCATGGAAGCAGGCACTTGGCCTGGGAGCAAGCAGTATCACTTCTGACAGCTGTGTAACATGCTTTCCTTTGTCTTCAACTATCCTGGTACTCTCAGAGGATCGTTTCCTGACTACTTTATCAAGTCAGAGCTCCACAGGCTCTACCCATCTTCAGCTGCCCACCTCTCCAGAGGGTGCATCGGAGCACATGACTGGTGCCAACACGCTGTCTGAACAGGATACCACAAGCAGCTCAGAAGGTATACTTCAGTTGTGATTTTGTATTTGTTTTTCTCTTGCAAGTGTATCAGATCTGTTTAGGAAATGGTGCATCTGGTCACTCTGTGTACTGCAAACTTGCTTCTGAATTTAGACCCTAAAGTTTTATATTCTGATGCAAATTTAACTTACCTTTGTTCCAGATGTGTTTGATGGACACTCACTGGGATCTACAGATAGCCAAGTGAAAGAGAAGTCTACTATGAAAGCTATCTTGGCTAACTTTTTGCCTGGAAACAGCTATAACCCCATTCCATTTCCCTTGTAAGTACTGCATAATATACATGATGTACAAAGTTAGCAGCCTGGTCAAATTGCAAAGATGTGCATGTTGCCTTTGCTTGGTATATGAATTAAATCATCACTTGGGTTTGCCTCTGAATAAGCTATAGAACTTCCTCAAGGGAAGAAGTTTTCTGTGTCCCTTCTAGGTGTTTGTAGGTTACCTGCTTTTCTTATTAATGCTCCACCATCGTGCATATGTATTATCAGTTTCTCCTCAGAACTCTTGTTGGAGGGGACAGGGTGGAGGGCAGGGGGAGAAAGGTGCCTTCTAACTTTGTTGCTGCAGGGAGGGAGCAGAAATGTCCTTCGTTAGCAAAGACTCATCACAGCTACATGCCACCTTCTTGTTTTTGTTTCCAGACCTCTTCCAAGGGTTGGACTCAAATTGGCATTGTCTGGGTGTAGGTCAGGTTCAATGGCTACTGCATGTGCCTTCAAGTTTCCCCCTCATGTGAAAATGGGCAGACTGGGAAGTCTTTCAGCTACTTGGTCTGCGTGCTTTTTAGTGTTTCTTGTTTGAGATGAGCCTAACGTTTGGCAGCCTGAGTTTACCTTCTGAACCTTACCCCCAGGCTCATAGAGGAGGCTGGCGGCTAATGAGGAAAAGTTAAATGACTGAACCCTAGAGATAAGTAGAAGAAAATATTCTAGAAACTTGGGAGGCTTTTGGGAAATTTCTCTGCTAAACTGCTTGTTCAGAACGGTTGAGGTTTGTCCTCTAATTTCATGCTGCAGGCTGTGCTGCAGGACAGTCAAAATGAACTTGGGCAGGTTTTGGTGCCGTTAGAAACAGTGGCTGCTAAACAGAAGTAGACTCTTACTCTAACTTGGAGTTGGTCTTCTGATATGAACAGCTTGCTTGAAGTGCTGGTTGCCCTAACACATTATTATTTAGATTTAACCACATAGCTATGAATGTGTCTATTGGGATTAACTGATCTGGGGAGCTTTGGTTCCATGCTGAGACTTGCAACTTGTGCCTGGGATTGCAGTGATGAGATCTGGGTTTTGACCAAAATTTAACATTTTCATTCCACAAACTTCTGTGATGTACTAACAGTATTCCTATGTCATCCTCATTTAGTGACCCAGATAAACACTACCTAATGTATGAGCATGAACGTGTACCTATTGCAGTCTGTGAGAAGGAACCAAGCTCCATCATAGCTTTTGCTCTCAGGTACTGATGTGATTTTTGCCATTCATCTGACACATGTTGTACTTTTGCAGCTTTTCTGTGCAAGGTATATTTAAGTCCTAATGGTAGGAAGCAAGCATGATGGAATTTCTTGATTCAGCTGTATTGAGAGTTTTCACCAGAATCGAAGTTCTTGCTTTTTCCTGGTGAGATATGGAAAGTAGGTTTTCCATATTGCAACTGGATTTGGGGCTTTTCTTACTGAAGTGTAGTAGACAAAATGAATTAGTTGTTTAAATGTTCCCTGTAGTGTGATGTTAAAAGTGCTACTAAATTTTGCTCAGCTTGCTCACCAGGAGGAAGTGCAGCTGAGCTAAGGAACAACACTTAAGTATTTATACTGCTGTCTGTCCCGTACCTACCTTTGGTCATGGCAGCTCTTGCTCCTGCTCAGCTCTCTAAGCCAGCTGCTTCAGGAAATCTGGGGGTTTGAATGCCACAAGGCAGCAGAATTTTAAAGCAGCACATTCCTAAACTATGGGAGATGGAGAGACATGGGGGGATTTTTTTCCTGAAGTGTGGTCTAGAGTAGATTCTGTTCTAAGAGAGCAACTTCTAATTGTAGGATAACGCAAAGGGCAGCTTTTTCTACTGTACGATTTTGTTTCCTCTCTCTCTGAACTGAATCTTTAGGATGGTGTTAGTCTCCCAGAGAATAGCTAACTTTTTTTTTTTCCTCATTTCTTTTTATTCTCCTTTCCCCTTCAGTTGCAAGGAGTACAGAAATGCCCTAGATGAGTTGTCCAAAGCATCTCTGAAGAACAGTTCTGAAGAAGGACTACAACCAAACAGGTTACATGCTGGAACTACAATACATAGAGCAAAGGCACAGTGATGGTAGTGAACAAGCCAAAACTAGAATGGGGAAGGACCCTGGAAATAGGCCCCTGTTAGGATCTCTGCTTTCTGATGGAATCTGGCATATTCCATGTAATGAACACATACGTGTGGTATCTGAGTTTCCATTTTGTGTTGGTGCCTGTGCTGGCTTCATCACCTTATCCCATGGCTGTGTGCATGGTAGGGGTTACTGGGCCCGCTTACTGTTCCTGTGATGATAGATGGAGCTGTTGCTGTGAAGCCTTGGGAGGTATTTCTCAGGGAAGTGGAGGAGCACAGTGTTGAAAAGACTCGCACCACTGCAACCTTAAACTGTACGCTCTTCCCTTGGCAGTACTAGGTGTTGGGCATCAGAGAGAAACAAATGTAGAGGAGCGAAGCATTAGTGTCTTGGATGGCAGTATTTGTTGGGTTCATGACTTCTTTCTTTCTTCTTTCTCCTTTCAGCACATCAGACAGCAAACCAAAGACAAGTAGCCCTGTCCGCCTGCCTGAGGCTGGCATGGGTCCTTCAAACCGCAGTGCTGAACCGGAGCAGCGTAAGACTGTTTTTCTAAAATTGCATCTATGATGCTAATCTCAGCTGGGACTTAAGTCCCCTTAACCTGCATTCTAGCTTTTATGGAAGTTCTTAGAACAAATTAAATGCGTTCTGAGTTGAAGTCGTGACTGGTTTTAGAGTTGACTTGAAGAAGTGCTGGTGGTGTGTGATTTTTTTTGAAGCCGAAGACCTTGATGCCTTTCTCTGATTCTTACAAGATCAGACTATCACTCCTTAATATGCTGGAATGTAGTGGTCTTTGAGTTGCCCTTGAGTCTAGCCTTTGCAGTGGGGCATGATGTGTGTCATATATTCTGACCTCTTTTAGCACTGCCTTCTGTATAAAGATGGCAATTCAGATATCTCAAAATGGAAAAGTTGAGGTTCTTAGTATGTTAAAAATGCTCACACATGGTTTATGTTGTCAAGATTCAGCATTCCAGATGCTAATCATGACACTAAATGAGATAACCTGATGGACCTTGGTTGCAAATGAATTACGGTTGAGTGGCATCATTCCTCCAGTTAGAAGAATGAATGGAGGATGTTCATGTGAGTCATGCTTTTATGAAACTGCCTGTGGAAATGCCAAGGCCAACCTTTCCTTCTCACCATAGCAAAGAAACCATCTGGCGTTTTGTCTTTCTTCCGTGGCACGGGAGGGAAGAGCCCAGACCTGTCTTCCCAGAAGAAAGAGACCTTGCGTGGTGCTGACAGTGCTTACTACCAGGTTGGACAGATGGGCAAAGAGGGGACAGAAAACCAAGGAGCAGAGCCTCAAGGTATGGGACTAGTGAGTCTGTCTTCTGTCTTGGACTGTTACTTCTCCCAAATCCCATTCATAAATCCCAGAATGCACTCTTGCTCATGGTTTTTCAGCAGTTCAAGATTACTCAACCTGCATCAAAAATTATTTATTTGAGCATCCAGTGTGGGTTTCTCCTAAAGACATTGCTTTGCTTTATGAGAAGGCAAACAGGGTGTTTCAAACCCTTGTAACTATAGGGCATTGAGCAATGTGGGCTTGAATGCCTTTGAATTGGCAGCAGCACAGTCTCTCTTTGGCAATTGCTATGTAACTTTCATTGTTTCATGAAAGAAGTGAGAGCTTGTACTTGTGTCCCACGAGCAGCAGTGCCCTTTTAGGTTACATATTATATCATAAAAATTATAGCTGTGTCTCTTAATTTTCTCATGGATAGTTCTCTCTGTATCCTTAAGAAAAAACAAAGCCAACACAAACTTTCCTTGTGATGTGAGTTTACAAGTAGCATCTTACATGGGTTACTCAGTGGTAGTAATGAACAACATTGACTGAATGGTCTCTTTATTCCGTAAGATGACATAGATGGAGGAGATGGGCAGAAGAGGCAGATGGTGAATCCCCACGTGGAACTACGTGAGTAGCTGTAAATAACAACTTGAATTATTAGCTGACAAGCTCCTTTCTTTGTGCAAATGTAACGTGAAATCTTTAACAATTTTTTGTTTTTCCATCCTGCCCGCTATAATCCAGAACAGAGCAATGCAGTTTTTACTTACTGCAACCAATCTTTGTGTTGCAAAGATAGCACACACAGCTTTTTTTTAAATGGCATTTTGTTTGGATGCTTTCCCATGGTACGTACTGCGAGTAAGGGTTGACTTTCCTCACAGTTTTCCATTTACATCTTACGGGTTTAAATTCTCAAAGTGCAGTAAGCTTGAAGGAGTGATGTTTAGAAGAATAACGTTCTAGGCGTCAGTAAACTCTAAGTGTCATCATGGGTGAGTATGTCGCTGTGTTACTAAGGAAGATGTTCTTCTGCAGAGTTCTCAGATGCAAATGCCAAGTTCTACTGCCGGATTTATTACGCTGGCGAGTTTCACAAGATGCGGGAAGTGATACTGGGGAGCAGTGAGGAGGACTTCATCAGATCTCTCTCCCACTCCATGCCCTGGCAGGCACGAGGTGGCAAGTCTGGGGCTGCGTTCTATGTGACTGAAGGTAAATGCAATTTCTTCTCCCCTCATAATTAGAGCATGCTATTTGGGCATTGTGGTGGTTAGTGTGTCCTTTAATCCCTGGTTGCCTCTAGCCAGAGGACTGTTGACTGTCAAGTGGCCACTCAAGAGTGGAAAGTTAAGTGGATTATTCTGGGATTTAAGTATCAGACGATTTGTCTCTTTGTATGTGCAGGAGAACAAAATGTAGTTCTGTTTTTCTGTAGTTTTTTCTGGCAGCCAGTTGAGCAGAGGGCTTGTACTCTCTTAGGCAGGCTCCAGAAAATAAGGAAGTGAGTATAATTCAAGAAAAAATGTTTCTTAAAGGCAGAGTCATTCTTTATAATTCCACATGCTGTAGTTGATTTATAGGACTAATTGCTTTAACTGTGGCTGATTATAAGCTCCTACTCAAAAGCCTTGAATGCAAAGGTCTGTAAGCTGTTTCCCTTGTCTGTATAAGAAGCCCATATAGCAGAGAGAAGTCTAAATTGGTCAGTCTCTTCTCTCTGCTTTGCTAGAAGGGTGAAATCCAGAAAGGCTGAATTTCAGAATATATGAACTAAAAAAGTTTCTAGGTAGGAGTTTCTGTAGCTAAGGATTTAAGCAAAGTGTAGTACTTCAATTTATTTTCAAACCATTTCATCTGTATGGTCCTAAAGAACTTGCAAAGGATGCATCACTTACTCTACATAACCTTGTTGCCTCTGTCTAATGTTAAAACAGATGACAGATTCATCTTGAAGCAGATGCCTCGTCTGGAAGTCCAGTCATTCCTTGACTTTGCTCCACACTACTTCACTTACATCATCAATGCAGTTCAGCAGAAGGTATTAAAAAAAAAAAAAGGCTTTGAGACTTTGAGATAGTGTTCTGTTTTACACACTGGTAAGAGTTTCCATTAACCCCTTTTCCTTAAGTGTAAGAAAGTGTCAGATGGTATGAGTTGTACTAATAACATGTTTTTAAGCTTCTAAGCTATAATGCACGGTCAAACGTAACAATGATGCCTTCTGTTCAGTTCCTGATTGCCTGTGCACATAGGCAAGCTGTGTACACATAGATCTTACCCATATCTTCTCTTCATTAGAAGCCCACAGCTCTGGCCAAAATCCTTGGGGTATATCGAATTGGATACAAGAACTCTCAAAACAACACTGAAAAGAAGCTGGATCTGCTTGTCATGGAAAACCTTTTCTATGGCAGGAAAATGGCTCAGGTAAGAACCAAACATCCTCCACCCTTGCACTGCAGTTCTGACTGGGAGCAAGAGCATAATTACCAGTGGATGTCTAGGTATCTTCTAACTTTGCATGTGCTGCCTATAGCTATCACTGCTCAAAGATGTTGGCTCATGCCTGTTGGTGTGTGATCTTTGCTAACTTGATACCTGTATTGGCTAGTTCAGATAGCTGTAGTTCAGTCTTCAGATTTTGGAGGTCATTTTTATCCCTGTATCTCTGGTGTCTAAGAGAAAATACTGCCAGCCTAATTAGGAAAATTTTTTAGAAGGCTTTTAGAACTACCTGGAATTGCAGACCAATGTGTTTAGGAGGAGGACCTCTTGGATGAAGATGATCAGCTACTGTGTAGTAGGGGGCAAATTAATAATGTTTTGAACCTGCTGTTCTTTCCCTGAACTGCTTTCTGTGAGACAAGATTTTTGGATTCAGTCTTGTTCTTAGTAAAGAAAAAGTGAACTTTGAGGCAGTCAACTGAAGGCAATGGAAACAAATGAGGGAAAATTCTCTTCAACAAATATTATCTCTAAAACTAGATAGTATTAATTCCTTTCTCCTTCCCTCCTAGTGCCTGATTTCAAACAAAGGATCCTTGAGGAAGTGAAACGGGGACACCCTTTGTCCCTTGTATTAGACTAAATATTAATGAAATAATCTGCCTAAAACTTGTGAATTGAGGTGTAAGAATGTTCATGTGGGCTTGCATACCATTCTCCACTTGGGAAGCTTTAATTTTTATATTACAAGAATTTTTTTCAACTGCCTTACTCCTGTGGTGATGGAGAGACCTGCCCCACTGTGTTACCTTCTCAAACACTGCAGCTAGGTATGGTGAAGTCATTAACCTCACAGAACAGTGGAACAAAGTAGTGCTGTTCTCCTATTACAGGTTTTTGATCTGAAGGGCTCCCTCCGGAACAGAAATGTTAAAACAGATACAGGCAAAGAAAGCTGTGATGTAGTCCTGCTGGATGAAAACCTTCTGAAGATGGTCCGGGACAATCCTTTGTACATCCGTTCTCATTGCAAGGCTGTATTGAGAGCTTCCATACACAGTGATTCCCAGTTCCTCTCCAGTCACCTCATCATCGACTATTCCCTGCTGGTGGGTCGTGATGACACCAGCAATGAGCTGGTCGTTGGGATCATTGGTAGGTTGTCTTTTGCGTTTTCTTGCTTTCAGCTGGTGGAACTGCTTTCTTCTAGTTTACATGTTTATAGTACTCTTAGAACTGTTCTTCCACCACAGAGATGTAAGGTTTGTCTTTTCCCTGATGGAATACTACCCTCAGCTCTCACTGATTCTCAGAATGGAGGCAGGAACTCATCTCTCCAGCTCTTGCAAACACAAGTTCATGCATTACTAGGTATATATGCAGGAGGCCCCAGATAGTGAAAAAGCAGTCAAATTGCTGTTTAACATGCACTTTGACTCCAACTCAAGTAGGGAAGGTTATTTGTGTGCTATTATGTGACTTAATCTTTGCAGTTCAGATCATTAATGTTTACATAGCCAGTTACATTTTAGTTTGGGGGTCAGGGGATGAGCTGGATCTAAGGAGAAACAGTATTGGTAGGAATCGAAGAATGAAGTTAAATGTCACAGACCTAACTTATTTTCGGTGTCACATTGGGACGGAGATACTGACATCAGACTCAAACTCGGGCCAAGCTAATAGTTTTAGTTCTGCCACTGCTGACAGTTTAGCTTGAGTACTTTGTAAATTCTCAGGGCATTATTTAGAGAACATTGTGATAGCCTGGTAGCGCAGGCTTGTTCTCTCTTGAAGATACTTGTGTTAAACAGGCTCTTCAGATCATGAACAGCTGATCTCACCACAGTAAAGGGACTGTTAGCTTTAAGCATCATACAAAATGTACTCTTCAGTCTTGTAAGACTTTTGATAGGACAGCAAAATGACACACATACAGAGGGAACAGATTCTTATGCCATTTACCCAAATATTCAAGACCCTAAAAAACTAGAAAGTACTAACAACTTGAAGTTCTCTAGCTGGGTCTTCATTTATCAACTAGAAGTGTTTTTGAAATGTCTTTCAGGCTTTATCAGAAAGAGTAATCCACAGGCATGCTTAACAGCCTGTTTTTGTAGAGGCAGTAAGAGCTGATAGTGATCTTCCTGGGCTGCTGAGATACGTCCACCCTACCCAAAGATAACTGATATTTTGGAAAGTGAGGCAATTGGTAGGGAAACTGCTGAAGTTTTCTGGCTGTGGAAGCCTACTGCTTCCTGCCCTTTTTAAGGGGGAAGAGCTGTGTTTTAGAATGTTGTTGTTTGAGTTATAGCAGATAAGCTTGTGTGGGTGTCTTTTAATTTGTATTTTTGTTTTAATTGCCCCAGACTATATTCGCACTTTTACTTGGGACAAAAAGCTTGAAATGGTGGTGAAGTCAACTGGCATCTTAGGAGGACAAGGTGAGTCACTGGCTTACGAGGCTTGACTTCTATGGTTTCTGAGTTACCAGCTACTCACGTATAAACTTAGTCATACGAATAGAGATAATAGCAAAAAACCTTGACATTTGGCTTCAGAAGACGTTTTGTCAGTCCAGAAAATCGGATGTACTCTGAGCTGTTAGTGTGGAGGAATTCTTATCAAATGATTGACTGCTTCCTATATGTTGAGGAGTTCCCTTTAGGGAAGTGAGCAGAGTACCTTTTCTGTAGTGTTGCCTGGTGTTGGCCATTTGTTAGGAGGAGAACTGGAAGGAGAAGGGAAGGCAACAGAGTGTATTGCTACTTCAGTGTCTGGAGAAGTTGAGAGTGTGGGAGAGATGTGCATATCTGCTGGAAAACTCAGACCTGTAAATGGGAGAAGAGGAAAAGAAGTGAATTTGATTGGGGCTAATGTTAAAAGCCTATATGGTTTCTCCAACTTCAGGTGTCTCAGTTGAATATTAGGGGTTCAGACCTTGATCTATCTTATCTCCTAAATGTTCTAAACTTATTTTAAACAAAAACAAACCAAAAACACCAACACAAAACCAACCAAAAAACCCCAACACAAAACAAAAAACAAGCCCCCCTGAAAATCAACACCCCAACCACTGAAACAAAAACCCCAACCACTGAAACAAACAGAAACAGGAGGCAGCTGATGATGCTTGCTGGATCCATGACCATTCTGTGTGCAGTGTGTCTTCAGGATGATGCTGTCTGGTCTTGTAATCTCATGTAATGTCTCTGTACTGCAGTATACTCCATAGCTGTTTCTAACTGCTCTTGTCTCTCACATGTTAGGTAAGATGCCAACTGTGGTCTCGCCAGAGCTGTACCGGACCAGGTTTTGTGAAGCTATGGACAAGTATTTCCTGATGGTGCCAGACCATTGGACAGGACTGGGCCTGAACTGCTAAGCTAAAACCCATATTGGGAAAGCACAATGACATTTTAGACTGTTTCCTTCTTGCAGTCTGTCCAGCAGTAAGAAAGAGGATTGCAGTTCCATGTCTGCACTGGCCATGTGTTGATGTTGTGAGGTGTGAAATCTGCTTGTTGCACTTTAGTCCTCTCCTGGAGGCTGATAAGCTTACCAGCCTCTCTGAGGATCTAAGCCGTTAGGGTTCTACTGAACAGCATTGATAAGAGACATCTTCTGTCAGTAGGGAAAGTGACACTATCTCCATGTAAGAACACTGGAACAGATACTATCTAGTTCATGATGGTGTAGAAGAACATGATCTCAAAGTCTTGAACTGCCTAAGTGGTGCTGAATATGAGCAGCTCATGTTTCTATAGTGGATGTATACTGCAAATGTGAAATTACCCCCTGCCCATGTGTGTGCAGGAGGGAGAGAAGAATGAAGTTAATTCCTGAGTTCTGCTGTTGCAGAGGTCGGTAGCGGATCTGCTTAGGATCCATGAATGTCCTGCTTTTGCTCTGTAGCTTTGGTTTGTCCTGGGTTCTGCAAACTTTTTTTTTTAAATTTTTTTTTGGGGTATTTTTTAAAAAGGCAGCTCCAGCACTATCATGCCATACCATGACATCTTTTAAGTTACCTTACTGCAGTACAACTCTGTCTTCATCTGTTGTAATTTCATTGGTGGTCAGTCATAAGCATACTGCAAAACCCCAAACATATCACTTCAATCCTGAACGACTCTTTGAGCTGAATGTTGCCCAAATCCCTGGAAACAGGTCACTGGAAAATATGCCCTTTAATTTAACAAAACTTGATTAATTAAAATTTTGAAGCCCTGTCCTTAGCAGAGGGCACTAAGTTGCTGGACAAGATGCAGCATACTGCCTTACGGTGACAAATTTCTCATTATGAAGCCATCATTCCTGACTGATCAAATCCATTTTAATTCTCTAGGACTTTCAAACAATGCATTTGCCTCATGGTGGAACTTTGCCAGGACAGAGTTTTTTTCTTGCATTCATGATGTGCTGAGAATGAGCATCCAGATCTCGTCACACTGTACAGTTTCAATGGGGGAAAAAAATCTTCAGCAGTATTACTTAATATTTCTTTTTTCCCCCACCCTTGAGATGAATGTAGTTGTCATTTTCTGTAAAAAGAAAAACCTGAACTAACAAGTGTCTTGAATGATGGGTAAGATGTGCAGACCCATCAACCTCTGTTATGGCAAAAAGTAGCACTTCTTTCCATTTTAATTGATTTTTATCTGGTTTTGTGGGTGATGAGTTCACTTTTTAGCATCAGTATAATATAGGCCAGTAAGTAACAGGGGGTTTTATGAGTCTGAGAGGCATGAATAATGTTTTTCATCAGTCCTTGATGGGGGGACTTCAAACAAACATGGAGTCTGGGACATTACAGCTCTTTGTGACTACTAGCTCAATCTGACCAGTTGCCTGGTAATGCCATCTTCACTGTAACTTTGGATTGAAATGTGTATTTTGTTTACTGCTCCTGTATTCAGTATTTTCTTCTACAGCAGATGGCTTTGTTCAGAAATGACAGCTGGGCAGCAGTCAGAATTGAATTGTTGGCTCCAAAAACAACCAGTGTAATTCAGGTCTGGGCTGCCAGGAGGCAACAGTTGTTTGTGTTGGAAGAGGTCTTCCCCACTCTATTGCAAAGCCCTTCTGGAGGATGAGCAAAGATGCTGACCTTGAAGCAGCAGAAATAAAGTATTCTCACTTCCTCTGTACAATGTAATCATTGTTTCTGGGGTGGTGTGTTGAAGGCTGCAGTGATGTGTGCTGTGGAAAGATGACATGGTACTTCTTGATTCCTCTGACCCAGAATCCTTTTTGGTCCAACACAGTGCATCAGGTACATGATTACTTCTGGGACTCATCTTGCCCCTTGTGTGGAAATGCACTCCTAGAGTGACTAGTGGTGTGTGTGGCTTTGTTTAGTGAGGAACCAAGGGTCCATCAGATCAATGCTTCTCTTACTTCTGTGTCATCTGGCTGCAGTCTTGGCCCATCAATGTGAAAAGGCATGCCATGCAGCCTGAATCTGTTCTGGTCTTAGTTTAAAGTTTACATGTATTCTTCCTCTTTCCCCTCCTGAAGTTTACAGGGAAAAATCTTGACTTGCCTGAGTAGCTAAGGTGACCCAATAGTAACTCTTTGTTATCTTTCACCTTTTGTCAGTATGTGGATTGGTGGTTGGAGCGTGTGTGATGTGGGCAATGTCATAGCATCTACACTAGTCTGATCTAGAGCTGGGATGTGCTGGCTGTGCCTGGTCACCAGTGACCCTTATTCCAGTGATGTGTGGCTGCTCTGCACTGCTGCTGGCCAGCTGTTTTGCAGCCTGTGAACTCAGAGTCCAAATGTGTGAATTGTGATTGTCTGGGGCTGAAGTTATAGCAGTTGGAGAAAGTTGCAGGAGGGATCTTGAGTTAGCATCAACAGCTAACTTTGGTCGTTGATAGCTAGTCCGTAGTATCAACCTGAACTGGGACATCTTTGGATGCTATGTGACATAAAGCTGTAAGCACTCCTAGTTCAAATCCCAGCAGCTGAACAGATCTAATATATACTCCCTGTTCAGAAGAAGACTTGTCCTGGTATTTCACTTGCTGCAAAGCTGACTTTCTCGAAAGAACAGTGATACTTTATGCAGAAGAAATTTTTGAGATAGCTCCTTGTGGGGCTGTTAGGTCTGTGTCCCTGCAGCATGCCTAAGGATCTCTCTGGGGAACAGCCTAGGTATGACACAAGGCCTTTGATTAGAGTATTGTTTCTTTATAACACAGGCTTGGTATATGTGTGCATCAGCAAATCCCAGTTGCAGACAAAGACAGCATTTCTTCACATCTACACCATCTCTTCTGGTGTTTTGATCCGAGGCCTTGTGACAGATGTCTAAATCTTGTCTCAGTCAGAAGCGATGACTTGCTTTGAGTCATCATGTAGACAGCAGAATGCCTTGTAGTAGCCTGGGGATGCATTTTTGTCTCTCAAAAGCACATGAGGTACTTGCTGATTAAGTAACTCTACTGGGCTCAGGGGAGTTACCAGTGGAGAGGACTCCTCTGTGAGAATGACCAAAACCAAATCAATTGCTCACTAGCAGGTGGACAGACTAATAATTATTCAAAGCACTTAATGTATCATAAAATATGTATTTCTAATTTACCTTGGGTTGGCTGTATTTTATAAAATTGATGTACTAAACTATTTGAGAATAGTACTTGATGCCCTACTTGGAGAATCAAAATGTAATGTATATAGATACAAATAAAGTGACTAAATCATACTTGACTTAATTCAATGTCGTAGAGCATCCCACTTTCTTGATTAGAGGCTAAGCCCTCTGCTTGCTCTGCAGATATTGCACTCTTGGAGGTTGCCAGCTTTGTGTACAGTGTAAGCATGCATGTCGTGTCTCTATAGCTTGCAGCTTGTCTCTTCTAATGGGTAGGACCTCTGGGCAGTTCTCCAGGTCACATAATCTCACAGTATCTAAGAAAAGACCTCAAAAGATCATCTAGTCCAACTCCCTGCCAGAGCAGGATCACCTAGAGTGGTAACACAGGAATGTATCCAGGTGGGTTTTCAAGAAGACTCCACAACCTCTCTGAGCAGCCTGTTCCAGTATTCTGTCACCCTTGCAGGCTTGCCCTGAGGGCCCCAAAATTGTGGTACTCAAGGTGGGGCCTTATCAGTGCTGAGTATGGGGGATATCACTTCCCTGGTCCTACTTGTCACAGTATTCCTGATACAGGCCAGGATGCTGTTGGCCTTCTCTACTACCTGAGGATACTGCTGGCTTGTCTTTTCTCTTAGATGAGATTCTTTCCAGCTGGTCTGTGTCATTTGTGAAGCTGCTTTCATTGTATCTCCTTTTCTGTGATTATAGGTAGCTTCTCTGTTGGAGGCCTTGCTTGGAGTTATCTGTAGGTGAACTTCTGTTACCAGAATTAGCCGACAGAAGATCTCTGATCCTGATCTGAAGGCTTTTTCTAAGGCCAGTCTGAAGGCTGCCTAACTAGTCTTTAGTTCTTGGAGCTGTAGCATGTTGTCCTCTGACAACTCCTCATTGTTTACAGCTACATCAAGTAAACAAGTTCTGCAAACAGAAGACATATGCCAGGTATGCAAGGGCCTGTCCTGAGGAGAAAGAATGGAGCTTTGGCAGTGAAAAGTGTATTGCAGTCAATACTCAGGATGACAGAACCAGCTGTATGTGTAAATGCACGATGAATTGTAAAATCTCATTGCCTTTCTGAAGATGTCTAGACCTAGTAATTACACTCTCACCTTTGAAGTGCTGGAGATGACTTGTGGAGGGAAAACAGCAAGCCTGTAGAAAAGCAATTGTGTCAGCAGGAGAATGTGAGAGAAGAGCATAAAAGCTGACTTATGCCAACTATCATATTGGAAGGTTATTCTCACAGAAGGGTGGGATTTGGCTGCCAGTAACAGAATCGTCCTGCTTCATCTGTGAAGCTGACAGAAGAGGGGGGAAAGAGGCACAAATTCCCCACTGCTGCAGTTGGAAAAAAGAAAAATGGGAACACCCTGAAACGAGTAAGAGTACCTGTGGCTGAAGTAGTAAATGACTGACAAATACACCCTACCATTCCCTAGAAGTGCTTAGCCTTTGATTACTTGCATGTGATCCCTGAAATTGCAGTTCTGAGTGCTTTCTTGGACTTTTCAAAACAGAACTCCTTGTGCTACACGGTCCTGTATGTTATTTTTGTTTAGCATAGGCATAAATAATTTTAATGTTGGTAAGGTCTTGTCAGTGAACAGGTAGCTATGAGGAACAAAGCACTGATTACTGTATTGTTACAGCAACAGCTTACAGATTGTTCTGTTTCGCTGCTTGAGGACCTGCCGGAGAGCAGCTGCCACCTGCTGGCCATCCACTTCTTCGTTCACCCAGCGTTCGCTGTAGCTTGCTTAAAACTCACAGGACGTTAACAGCTTGTTGACCAATACAATTCTTCACTGAGTTTTGGAGAAGAGTTTGTTATGCTGGGTGATCAGGCTCTCAGGGGCTGTTTAATTTTTTTATAAATTTTTTGGGGTGTGGTGGGTTTTTTGTGTAATTTGCTGATGCTTGCACAGTTCTACAGGAGAAATTGAGGGACATGGCTACTTTGGGATATTCTTATTGAAAAAGTGCTGCAAGGGCAGAGCCTTGAATAACCAATTTAAACCATTCATTAATAAAAATTAGATTGAGTAATTATGTGAGTTTGTCCTTAGAGAAGGTTGAAGATTATACAAAAGGTTTTTAGGTGTATTTATTTGTATGGCTAGGAATAAAGGCAGGATTTCATTACTCACTGCACTTCCTCAAGATGCTTACTGAAACCTTGCAGAAAAGGGCAGCTGGCAAAAAGACCCCACAAAACAAATAAACAAGACTACTTGGGGAAAAAGTCCTAACAAGCTGCAGCTTTCTTTCTGTTCTGAGGATTGTTTTCTGCCCCCGGACATCCATTTGGTCTCTAGCTTAGAAATGTAAGAAAGTGGATGCAAAGAGAGTATCACGATACAGTACTAAATCTTAAAAATGAACTTTATTGGTATTTAAACTAAGTCCTCCTCCCCACAGCCTAAATGAGTTTCAAAACTAGTTGCCCCTACAAAGTAAGTCAGCACAGAAGATACTTTGATTAGGATAGTAGTAGTTTACTCATCATAGAATCAGTAAGATTGGAAAAGACCTCAGAGATCATCAAGTCCAACCTATCACCCAACACCTCATGACTAAGCCATGGCTTCAGTGCCACGGTGAATCCTTTTTTGAACACCTCCAGGGACAGTGACTCCACCACCTCCCTGGGCAGCACCTTGCACTGGCCCCATTCCATGCAACAAGTGACTAAGCCAGAAGGAAGTGATAAAGTAAATTGTTTTCAAAAAGCTGAAGTATGATTGCAGCCACAACAAAGCCAGAAAGTTCTTAAGTTCCCATCACTTTATGGAGGAGACTGATGTTGCAGCACCTTTTTTTTGTGTCCTACTAGTCTGTTCCTGTTAGCAGAAACCCAAACTGTACATGAACAGGAAGAGAGACACTGCACATGCCTATTCCAGTTTGGTTTTTTGACACTTAGATCATAGTATGCCACTATGACCTTCTTCAGACAGAAGGTAGGAGGTGGGAACTGAAATTGCAGTTACACATATATGCAAAACCTGACCAAACCAGATTTTGTCTAGAAGTCACAAAATACAAAAGTTTTTCATTTTTGGCTGTGATTGAGTTCAAAGTTTGATGTAGAATAATCTCTATAATAAAATAGGTGCAATACATTCTCTTATTTCTCAGATTAATGCACTGCAACTGAGGCAAGCCTGAACCCAGGGGAGAAAGGATTTCAACATCTTAAGGTTACTAGAATATCTTCCTTGTACTTACTGCTTCCTCCTTCATAAAATAAATTACTTGCAGGTAACAGTGTATTTACAAATTTATAACACTCACACTATAGTGACTAGCCATGCCAAATCTAAACACAGGGAGAGGATGGAGAAAAGTCCATCTGACAAGTTCGCAGCAGCATTTTATTGAAAAGGGGAAACATTTGATTGCTGAATGTCTAAATGCAGCACATATTTCATTGTCTTCTGTAGTACTTCTTGTCTGTGAAGCTATGAAAAAATATTATGCTGAAGAGTGGGAATTCCATTAAGATGTATGAGGAGACATTACAATACACAGTGTTTCTTTTTTAAATTAAAAAGGCACTTGCTCTCTTGCTTGCCTTAAAGATCTATAAAAAGCCAACCAACCGAACCCCCCAAAACATGTCTGCAGAGAAAGGAAAAGTGGTAATAGCAGAAGAGGTTAAATATGTCCACAGACTACATTCATATTTAAAAAGACAATAATAAAAGTTAGTCATGACCTATTTACCTTAAGCAGATGCTTCTATGGCGTAACTTACATTTTGAAAGTCAATGAAACACTGAGTTTGAAGGTTGGAATTTTTTTTTTGTTATTTAAAAAATAAAATAGAAAAGGTCCAAACCAACCAACCAACCAAGCTCTTCAACGTTCTGTTCAGCCAGGTACCGCTGCCAGTGCCACAATACAGTAATCCACCCCAGGGTAGGAGAAATGTAATTCAGTAAACATCTCCTGCTACCAATCGACAACACAATAATGCAACTCTAAAGCAGATTAATCATGAGGTAACTCTGTCCTTCCAGTAGACAATCCCTCGTGTTTCTGCATCGCAGAGTGGTCTGAGTGCATATTCAGCCACAGGCTGAGTCCCACATTCAAAAAGCATTTGAAAAAAGACAGAAAAATATAAGGAACTAGTAAAGGGGTAGGCTAAAGTGATATCGTCCACATTTCTGGTCAACTCCAATGTCCGACTAGAAGAGAGTAGTTGTTACATCAGAAAAGGGATATGCAGAATTCATTTACAGAAATGGCAAATGCCTCCACCAGACCCAAAATGCTTTAATCTCGCCACAGTTAAAACAGAATTCAGACAGTCACACATGCCTCTGAACTCAAAATAGTTTTCAGCTCTTCTGTCCTGTCATGAAATGTACTCAGCCTTATATTTTCCTCCTGGTGTCTTCTATTTTCACAGCTTCAGAATGTTTGAATTGTTTCTATCTCCAGAACCACTTACAGTTCATCCTAGTGACAAGAAAATAAACAATAAAGTTATAAAAATCACTAATGTTACTGTGGTTTTTTTCCCCCTGGATTTTGCATTTCTCAGGTGGACAAATGTTTCTTCAAGGGAATTCAAGATACTTCTTAACAGCTGTGTATAGATATCTTCTGAGTTAAAATGTCAATCTCAATCCTGCACTCAGCAGTCCCTGTAATTTGGTGCCCGCTTGCTAAGTCTAGTCTGAGGATCACATTTAAGACGCAGTGCATCTCAACCATCTGTCTCTAGCACAGCTGTTCCACAGCTAGCTGTAACTCTGCTAAGGCTTGCCAGAGCTGCAGCGTGCTCTGCTTCATCTGTGGACAGGGAGAACTGACTTTGAAGAAATAACAGTAACCAAAACAGAACCGGAAGCAAAATGTGCCTAGTTCTGTTTGGATATATGGCATTTAATACTTCACAAAGAGGAAATACTAATATAATTTTAAAGGGCTATTCTTTACAATAACAAGTCATTTGCAAAACACTCCACAATAAGTATTCTTACCTTATTTCTAGATTTTTTTCTTTTTCCTTTATTTTGAATTGCTTCTAATTTTTCATTCAAAAGGTCAGCAATAGTTTTTGCATCTCTGCTGTCTATGTGTTCACCAAGAATGTTTTTCTGAAAAATTACAAAACCCCCCCCCAAGCCATACCATATCACCAGTGTGCTACACAGAACATAAAATCTGCCTATTTTCAGATAAAATTTAGGAGAAAGACCTAAGCACAGCAAGATCTATGATAAAGACCTAAGATAAGGCAACCTCTAGTCGGTTGATTTATGTTTCAAGGTTATTATTGTCTCCATTTAAACAATTCTTATTGTCTTCATCCTAAGAACCACTCTTAGCTGTTCATTTTCAAAGCCACACAATTTTTGTCTCGATCCTTAAGGAAACCTGAAGTAGTTATAATTTTCTCACATTTATTCAGCTAAGTATTTAATGTAGACAGCCATTACAAAGACTGCCAATTCATAGTCTACATTCGTGCGATTTGTCAGTGTGGATCACCTCCTTCTCAGACCTGAAAATCCATTACTTTTTACCACAGAAAAGTCTCAATGAATTCGATGGGATTCTGGGAGGGAGCTTCCCATAAGAGATTCATTGAAAAAAAGTATAATGAAAAGAACTGGCTTCACTATCAGAAGGCATTAACCACTTCTTCAGCATGAATACCTTTAGAAATGACTACTATTCTTAAAATGTAATAGTTTTACAAGAATAAAGGCGATTTCCTAGAACTATCTGGATATGTTTAATTTGTTTCTACTAACCTGGTAGCAGGACATGTCGATCTCAACAGTGACACTGATAACTGACTTGGTTTTGTTCATGAGACAGAAAAACTAAATACTTTTAAACAGTTTTCTACCTTAAAATACACATTGTTCAAGTCAAAATTAGAATGAAGTACTATGATTACACTGAAAGAATGCTTCTCCTGAGCCAAAATGAAGTTGTCTACATTTCATTTAGGGAGAGACTTTGCCTGCTTTTGGTGACTGGTGGTGGAATTGATGAAGGTTGAAAAACAATTTGTCACGTAAGACCTCAGCAAAATTAAAGTCTAATTCTGGTTAACTCCACATTTTAGCCAGCTATTATTTTTCCATGCCACCTTACTACTATATAATTGTCCTACTGTAAGTACTATTAAAATTAATTTTCTCCCCACTAAATAATGCACTTTAATATTTTACAGAAATAGTCCCTGAAGTCTTAATGTGAAATGAAACCCATCTCCTAACAGTACCTGCTCACCAGTGTCTGCAAAGGAGGCACTTTACCTTTGTTCCTTGGTAGGGGTAAAACTTGACAGTAGGGTAGGCTCTGATATCAGCAGTTTGACAGGTCTGAGCATATGCCTGGCAGTCTACTTTCCCAGCTTTTACTTTTCCTTTAACCGTCTAAAAAGAAATATTTATTAGAAACAAACTTCAAGTTTCCATTGGTGACTGTAAGCAAATAAATTACCCAGCAGTGCAGCAGAAAGTAAACAAAAATGTCTCAAGCATCTCAGAGTAGTTGCTTGCTTCTTAGTGCATTTTTACCCTCCTATCAGAAGTCAGTCAGTGAGGTAACTTAGGGCAAACACATCGCAGTTTTACAGGCTGATTAATGGTATTTTAACCGTTAAAAGTATAACGGTCTGCTAACACAGTTAAAAACCTACCCTTGCAAGGATCTCAAATTCAGGAGCAAAATTTTGGCAAGGTCCACACCAAGGAGCATAAAAATCAATGACCCAGTGATCTTTTCCATTCAGAACTTTTTCTGTGAAACTCTGAGGAGTCAAATCTACAGACACTTGTGGTAAGTATCTGTGGAAAGGGAAGGATAACAGTCATAATCCACTCGGAACTTAAAATGTATCCAATTTCCTTTTAATCACAAGAAACACTTCTGAAATTAACAATGTCAGTAGCCTGAAAATCCCTCCTGTAGGCAATCTCTTTATTCAAGTGTTAGATAGGATAATATGGTCTTCAGAAATGATTGGGTCATAAGGAGGATGCTTTTTCTCCAAGTTTTAAAAGCTTGAATTAAGAGACATTGGAACTGTAAGATCTTGAACTAACCAATACATACACTTCTGTGTTTCTAATTCTGGATTGACCTAGCATTTAAATAGTTTCTCCCAGGAAGCAAACTATGTAAGTGGATTGTGAACAAAATCTAATGCAGCAACTTACCCCAATGCCCAGCCTCTCAGTGAGTATGAATCTCTGTGCCATCCGTTGTAGCTACTAGAAAAATAAAAAGCAAAAGTCCTATTGCCACACTGGTTTGGAACAGAGTAAGAAACTTGCTTTGGAGCACATAAGCTTTGATAGATAGAACTATTTTGAATGCTGGTTCTTTGATAACAACTCCAGCTAAAACTGCAGGCTCTAAGAAACACGAGAATTAAATTGAAGTATTTTAATATATTTTCTAATTGATGTTCATTCATGACAATAAACCAATTATATACACAGTAGAAAAGCCAGGCAAATTTGTAACTTGGGCAAGGATTTATTTTTGGACATTTGGGGCATTTTGAAATTCCACTGAAGAGTTAGAAAAGAGATTGAGGATTCATGTGCACTAACTTACAAATTTCTAACAGTATTTTTGAATAGTTACCTGGTCAAAATACCACTTCATAGTTTTTGGTGATCTTTATTGGAAAGGATAAATTTCCTTATTTTTGCAGGAAATATCTAACTCATGTTTGGGACTCTGGCACATACCAGTCAGATTCATCAATTTAGTTGTGTTTGACAAGAGAAAAAAAATACTCCAGTTTTAAGAGAAACTTCATCTAGAAGAATTCATGAAAGCAAGCAGTCCAATGACGAAAGCCACTGAAATCTGCTATTACACACTGTGATGAAGAGGTATCACAAGTTATTATCTGCCAGCATTTAGTAGAGCTTGCTTCATTGATTTACAAGTTAGGAACACACACATCTACTGCTTCAGATGGTTATCTACCTTTAAATACGCATGTGCTTCCTGAAATCCCTGGCCCTTCAAACAGTACTGGGAAGTGGAGGAGACAGCCTGTTTGCTTTTGGCCAGGTTTTATTTCACAGGGACTTCTCGTTGTTGTTGTTAATGATTAATGCTTTCATGCTAATGATACAATGAATGAGGTGACTAGATGTACGATGGACAGTTTTTGCAAGAGTGCTAACAGACTGTTGGCAAAGAGGATGATCAGAGAGGAACATCACTCTGTTCTCTAAAGCAAAAGCTGCAAGCAACTGGGCCTGGTCGTATTTCTTATAGTATATGATTTAAGTCATCTATGTTGACAGTTAGAAAGCTGGCAACCAATAAAGAACAAGAAAGAAAAGCTAGATTTCTGAGGCTGTCTCAGTTCAAGTTACTGAAATGAAACGGCAAAGTAAGATCACAGCAGTTGGAACTAACAAAGTGGATGACATCTATGGCAGTAACAACCTATTTTAAAAGCAGAGATGAACCTTTTTTACACCACAGAAGATGCATATTTGTCTTGATCCACATCATCTAACATTGCCCAAGCTCAAACACTTACTAATATTGATGAGCTGTGTTCGATTTTTGAGGAAAGAGTCTTATTTCAGGATATCCCCGAACGCTTTCTTGGTGACAGAAAGAATAGTATTTTTGACAATCCACACTGCCCACACTGATTAATCCATTTAACATCTGGAAAAAAAAATAATCTACACTCAAATTTGCTAATCAAGACTACTACAATTTTAGTAATACTTCAGAAATTTAAGTCATAATCACTCAGTTGGGGAAAAAAAAAAATAAAATCAAACAAACCAACACAATCCAAGGTTATCCAGGGTGGTGTTCTTTCACTGGGTCACTGGGAGCTGGCCACCCAGGTGCATTCTCATCATGCATATGTATTTTAGTACAAAGTGCATGTGCATGGCTCATGATGCACTTACCATGCCAAAAAAAAGTACGTAGGAATGTGATTTAGTATAAAGACTACTGTATGACCATGCTTCATATCACAGGCTCAGTAATTACAGCAGATCCTGATACAGCATAGATGTGCTGTCAGTTGCACGCTTGGCCCGTGTCTTGAACACACTGTACCTGCTGCAAATGCCCAAACAACCTGGCATGGGCTGGGAAGCTGATGATTACTGAATGTGTAACTATAGACCTACTTCACAGACATTTGACTGAAATACAGAATTCTGGCTAGAACTACTAGTCTAGGTGAGTTCAAAATGTCTGGAAGTCATGGATTTGTTTACAAAGATGATGGTATTTCCTCCACCCCCCCCCCAACCCTCCCAAAGTTTCCAATAAATATTCCTGGAAACACATCCATGAAAACCTAGATGGTTTTCAGTAAAGTAATAATACTTTAGCACATGAAAGAACACTTATGACCTTGTAAAACTGAAGCACCCTCTCCCATCCCAACAACTTCATATTGAAATCTATGTGATTCAGTAAACTGAGGATAAGCTTTGAAGTGTGAGGTATTTCATGTTTAAGTCCTTTCAACAAAGAAAACAAGACCTCAAAAAAAAATTCCAATCTTCCTAATAATGGAAATAACTAAGATGGATAAATTTTCAATTCTATTAACCTGAAATTCACCTGAAATTCACCTCAGGTTTTACCAAGGTCTAAGTGCTCTTAAAGATGATTACTGATCATAAAGAATATAGAGAATAAAGTGGCAAATTATTGCAGCCAATTCCCAGCTAGCTTACGGTAAGTCTTTTTTCGTATTTTAACAAATGCAAAGTAGTTGTCTATAGAAACCATTAAGCATCAAAGGAAGTCAGTTACTCTAAAGTTTCTTAGGACTTGGAAAACATGCATGTATCAGCAGGAAGTAAGATTACATTATCAGTGAACTGAGCCTTTAAAAAAGAACAACCACCAGGCACCACAAAGAACAACTTTGTATTGGAAACAATATAAAAGTCAGGTAGGAATTCTCTGATTTGTCCACAGTATTAATCATTAGACTTTCTCAGCTGACCAATCTCTAAGACAGCAGTTCTACCATCTGAGTAATTAAGTGGAAGGTGACACAAAACCAGAAAAGTGATTGAATGTAATTTACCCTGGCCATTTTTTTCCATTCTGGCATTAAAGCCTGACAAGGTCCACACCACGGAGCATAGAAGTCAACCATCCAGATTTCCTCTCGTTTTCTTCTCTGAACTAATTCAACGAATGTCTCTGGTGTTAGTGAGACCACTGATGGATTCCTAAGATCCTAAAGTAAAGACAATTTATAAACATAAACTTTGAAACAGTAAGTTATCCCATATCTTGTGCTATCACATGCAAACAGACTGCACCAAATTCTGAGAATGTCCCTCTTGCAAGCGAAATTTGGTTGCTGCTTTGGTATGGAAGACTCCACACCACGGAAAGGCATGGAAGCATGAAAAGTCATCCCTTCAACCTAACAGTCATATGCCTGATTTGCCAAGAAAAGCTGTAAAAAAAAAAATAGAAAAATACAGCCAGGCAGCAAAAAGGAAGTTGT
This sequence comes from Dryobates pubescens, assembly GCF_014839835.1. Classification (NCBI taxonomy): domain Eukaryota; kingdom Metazoa; phylum Chordata; class Aves; order Piciformes; family Picidae; genus Dryobates; species Dryobates pubescens. Next base: position 29,323,310 of record NC_071613.1, read on the forward strand.
CTGCCTCCTCTCCATCAAGACAGACAAAGGCAAGAAATTTAGCTTATGTTGCAAGAACAGGCATTATGAGACTGAGCCATGATATTTAGGCTGGGATGCAGGGCAGCACTAAGGAAATCCAAGTATCACCTGAAAAAGACCATCTCCACCTGCTCCTGTTTAAGAGAATGTGTGTGCCCTTAAAACTGCTTTCTTTGGGTTCCCTGGAGAGAATGAACAATCTCTTTGAAGGCTGGAGAACAGCCCACGGATCTCTACTGTGAGAGATCCTGAATGCTGGAGGAAAAATGAGTGCCAGAACCCAGCCAGCAACAATGATAAGTACCAGTGGTTTGCAGTTCCGTGAGCTAAGAAAAGTTCAAGAAAACAGCTGAGAAGCATGGAGGGCAGCAAACTGATTACAAAAACCGAGCTGCTCTTCCTGTGTCAAGGTGTGTGAGGCATTTTCACCTTAGTATTACAGCACTTCGTCATTTTGATTCCTTTATCATCTCCATGAGATACAAATCATAACTATTACTTTGCAGATTGGAAGGGTTCTTGAGATCTTTGTTAATGATCTCAAAGAAATTACCAACAGAGGAGGGAAATCAATCCATTACATGCCAAGTCCCACATTTTTCTTGCCCAAGGTTTTTTGTCACTCTTTATCTAACTAGTCTAATTAATTAAATACATTTAAAAACTTTAGAATCTCCTACCTAAAAAATCATGTTTGTGCATGAGCTGTGTACAGAGTAGAACTGCAACAAGGATTATAATTTACATACCTCTATAAACTCCAAGATCTGCTCAGCAGAGTGATGTCCTTCGTATTCATGAACATCGGATTGATTGAATACAACCGTTGTAGGATAGGCTCGAATGTTATGCTAACAGAACAGACAAGAAGAAATTCCAAGGAATTACTATTAATTATTATTAGGCTGCTTCTGCTTTCCTGCAACTACCACTGGTATTGGTGGCTCACAGCTGTTCATCTACCCAGTTTGTACAACAGCCCAACTGCTTAGACTCACATGCAGATGGGAATTTGACACTGTTACAAATCAGTACAAAAAGATGCCAATTGTATTCAGAGATGGCACAGCTTGGTTTGAATTTAAAAACCTTCTTTTATCATGCTCCACAATACAGGAATTAATCCCTGGACCTTCTGAGCCTTTAAAGCTATAAGCAGTCTTCAGGTGGAAATGCCAGTGCTGTAAAATAACTGTATTGTTTACTATTGGACAGAGACTCTTCCATGATTTTAATTCTTTGTGTAAACACATCTAAATAACACTTGGAAAAGCTTGTCCTTTTTGGCCATTTTTCATGTCTTTAAAGATATTATTAATTTCAAGGTAAATACAATGTAAAAAGCATTCAAACATTGTAATGTTAAAAGCTCTTGTGAACAACAAGATGTGCAGCTGCAGGAATGCTGTCAAAATGTAGTATTTTCTAGAATTCAGAATAAATTCAGTAATTCCTATACAACACAATATGTATACGAGGACGGACTGAGGGAGCTGGGGTTGCTTAGCCTGGAGAAGAGGAGACTCAGAGGTGACCTTATTGCTCTCTACAGCTACCTTAAGGGAGGTTGTAGATAGGCAAAGGTTGGTCTCTTCTCCCAGGCAACCAGCACCAGAACAAGAGGACATGGTCTCAAGCTGTGCCAGGGGAGGTTTAGGCTGGAGGTTAGGAAGAAGTTCTACACAGAGAGAGTGATTGCCCATTGGAATGGGCTGCCCGGGGAGGTGGTGGAGTCACCATCATTAGAGGTGTTCAGGAGGAGACTTGATAGAGTGCTTGGTTATATGGTTTAATTGATTAGGTGGTGTTGGATGATAGGTTGGATGTGATGATCTTGAAGGTCTCTTCCAACCTGGTTTATTCTATTCTATATGATACAACAATTCAATAATTTCTACTGTTATAAATTATTGAAGCAGAAGGTAAGCAAGAAAAACTGATCAAGATTTTAAGAAAAGTAAATAATTTTCATTCCTTTACTATATCTTTAATTAAATGTAAAATGGTAAGTAATAGACAGGGTTTTTATCTGAAATTGATCCTGTACTTCTTAAGCACTGAAAAATGACAAGCAGTTAGGGTGAGCTGAATTAGAACTGGTTCTGCAAACATCTTCAAGAAGTGCTGTGTCACTGTAAAACTTGTATTTTCAAATGTTTTGCTGGTTTTTATCTTCACGTGCGATGAAGAAAACCAATGGACATATTTGTATGCACATCAGAAATTTCTGCATCTGCTTTAATTCTTTTGTTCCTCTTAAAAAAACAGGAAACAGTAAATTTTAACACTTCTAGTCTTCCAATTAGACTATAGAATCAGACCAAAATGTGACCCGTATTTTGCACTAATATTTTATCTGCTACGTAATTTGCATTGAAAAAAATTATGCAAGTGTCCTGCTCAGTTTACTACCCTCCAATAATGTATATTAAAGAACAAGCATTGTCTGCCCCCATCCTCCTACCCTCAACTAGAAGACAACAATATTTCTTGAAAGGATTGTCTTCTATTTATTTGTTTGGGTTTTTTTGTTAGTTTCTGCAGCTTACCATGTTGCAAAGCCCTTCGTGGACAGTACAGTCTAGCGTTCCAAATTTAAGCTGACCATAAAGATGTACTGATGCTTTCCTCAGCTCTGGTAACAAAGCTCGACAAGGAGGACACCACTAGAAAACAAAATGCAAGTAAGTGCAATTAGTTTCCCCCCAGTTAGCTCTCAGGAGAATGTAAGCTGTTTGAGATGAATAATATGCTGCCCTGCCAACAGACTCCACTAAATACAAACCCCACAGAGTCTAGGAAGTAGTGCTGCCACAGAATGAGAAATTGTAATATTATCTCATGGTGCTTAAGGATACCTTCAAGATAATGCTAGTATTTTGGTACACAGTTAAATGACAGACTTTAGAAGGAGGGAAATGTAGGTATTAAACATTTACCGGTGCAAAGAAGTCTACAAGCCACGGTTCCTTCTCTTTGTCAGGAAAATTCTGAGGTCCCAGTGTGATAACATGAGAGTTGACACTTTCTTTGGCAAATGCAACAACGTCATATAAGATCTTCTTTCCTTCAAGGAACAATGTAAAAAGGAAACTTTATCTTTCCCTGTGACAGATCTCATTAAAAAAAGTCAGTGGTAGCAAGAGGAGAACTGCATCTTGCCTAACTACCTTGTGTCACATTCTGGATGAAGCTACACCTATGGCTGCAAGCTACAACCTTGCTTCAGGCTTCAAACAGTGTTTTTTAATCTTTTCAGCAGTACACAATAATGTAGTTCCAACCTTTCCTGAAGGGAAACTGCTACTTTGGGAATGTAAGCGGTAAGTCTCAAACTAGATTTTCTTGGATGGAAGTCAACTAAACATGGAATTAATTTTACTGCAGTGACACATGAAATCAGATCCAAGTTTCTCGAGTTGGCAGCACTGTGTAATTAGCATGTTAAGCCTCTCTGAAGGGTGTGCCTTACAACATTCTTTGGTTATGCTACCCAAAGCAGAAGCTCCCCTGATCCCCTTCAGAGACTTCATTTGTATGTAGCAATTTAAAGAAAAAGGATAGTAAAGACAAAATACATTTCTTGGCATCTGATGACTGCTTACCCAGGATAAAAAAACAAAAACCAAACAAACAGACAAAGGCAGTGGGTTTGTGCAAGGCCACAGTAAGGTCAGGGAAAAAATTGCAAATACTGAAACTACAAAACTATTCTTTGTGAAAGCAAATGCAGTTTGCCAAAGATAGTGTAATCTCAAAGTGATTACATAATGATTTAAATTTGCCAAAGTTTCTCTTACCATGATGAATTTCATAATCTCCAGTTCCTTTTCCTTTGAAGACTGCTAAACAAGGTTGATACACATACAGTTTGTTGCAGATGGTGGGTGAGGAAAGACAGTCAAACTTGCCAACCTATTTAACAGACAGTGACATTTTAATTAAGGCAGTGTATATATATATATATATATGTGTGTGTGTGTGTGTGTGTGTGTGTATATATATACACACACATACACAGAGTGACATATTTCCAAAGGCAAGAGTTAGGACAAGAAGGTAAAAATATGGAAAAGTAGCCTTTTTATAACTGAAGTCTTAAGAAAACTACTAACACACCTATATTAAATTCCTTGCTAATCTTACATTTAAAGGCCAAAACAGGGAACAACAGGTAACAGCTTAAAAAAAAAAAGACCAAAACCTTACAATAACACAATCCATATATCTTTTGTGCAAAGTTTGAACTTGGTTTCTTATTAAGAGAAATGTCAAGGTAATTGTCAAGTTTTCTGGACAATTAAAGTACAGTTTCACATACATCAATTTGATATTCAAGTGTTAACTTTTAATTGTTATCTGAATGGAATCTGCAGCAATATTTCCCATGAGAAAGCAGATTGAAAAAAAAAAATAAATAGATGTTTCCTAACCACTTCTAAATTATTCAAACTGCATGGGAAACTTCATTGCATGCTCTAAATGAGAGCCTTTCCTACAAATCTACCGTATGATAGTACCTCCTTTCTTTCAGTACTAGAGGTGGCAGTGGTAGTAAGTTAATAATAATGGAAAACATACTGACTTGTTCTCTGATAGTAAATTGCATTTACACTACGTGAGTGAACAGGCTTACCTGAATGTGTTCATCTTTAAGTAAAAATTTAAGTTTCTTAAATTCCTGCACATTTGATTTATCCTTTTCCCCAAACTGGAAGAAAATCAGCCACCGGTGATGAGCCAGACGGTCCTTTCAACAAAAGAAAAAAACCCAACAAAACCACAGACAAAAAAGAATTAAGTATTATTCCAAACTTGGAAATTCCCTTTCTGTTTTATAAAGGCAAGTGCCCAATTATTCATCTGTTCTTCGACTGAGTGGAGGAGGTCAAGTTCTTTCATGTAGCCCTTTTTCTAAACCTCCTTATACTGCATCATTAGGGGTAGAAAGGAAATACATCTGAAAACAAGCTGGCTACATGTTCCTCTTTTTTTTTTTTCACTGCAAGACACACAAGCAACTTCCACAACTTCTAGTTTCATTTCATAAATAACTTACCAGGATTGAAGAGTGCTTCTTCCTTTCTAACATTACTGACAAAATACATTTAAAACAAAATTCTCTACAGTGTAGGTGATTAAAAAAAATAAACAGAAATCCACAGTTGCAGACTGAGTTGCAGTGGCAATCTCTGCAGTTTTCTGTTTTCCTGTTGGAACACCACCCCTGCTTACTTTTGTTGATTTGCTACACAACAAAAGTAAGCACAGCCAAACAGTGTTAAATAATTTTGGCTACAGAGAAAATTTGTTTTTATAAAAAAGTAATTTTCAGTTAAATAAACACTGGTTTGTTGTATCAACAGGATTTGAAGAAAGTACCAATAAAAATAATAAACATACATTATTTAAAGAAGTCCTAATGTATTTTTAAAGAATTACCTCTAATGATGCTGCAGAGATAACTTCAAAGTCTGGCAGATGCTTCATTACTTCCTGATATATTTCTCTGGCATCCAAGGAGTTAAGAAACTAGGAAGGAAAGTTAACTGTGTTTATAATAAGGAATTACAAGCATGAACCTGATGGCTGATGATTAATACCCAAAGTCTCAGGGAGATGTTTTTTTCCTTTCTATCAACTGAACAGTACAGGATCGATCAGCTGCTTCTTCATGCATATAAATTTCACAGACATCACTCTCAGAATACTGCTTTTTATCTTGTTTTCCTACAATATTAAACTCTAGGTACTGTATTTTGTCCAAATGGGGGCTATAAGTCTCAAATGTGAATTTAAAGCCAAATCTGGAAGTCTTGTAAACTTGACCATAAGCCTAATCTTACAGCCATCATCAACTCTGCTGTACAGATACCCAAGTTCCAGTAATTTTTAAAATTTAGGAAGTACTACAAAACCAGTAATTCAGGAGCTGTAAGTTACAAGGAGGAAAGGTAGGTTACAAATTCAATTTCCTCCTCTTAAAGATATAGATAACAGTAGTGACAATACAGGAGCAAGCCATGCTCCAAACTGAGAAATGTCTCCCATCAATTAAGGAAGTTAGAACTGCCACACAAACGTAGGAGGAGGTTGCAGTATTAGAATAGAGCTGAACAGCATCATCTGTACTGACAGACATCGTAGGAGTACTTTCAGCACACATGTCAGCACTCTGCTCGGAGCAGCATCTCAAACTTGTGGTATCTGGGGCATATTATTCCTGGAATAAAAACTGGGGGCACATGGCAAATCACAGAATAATTTTGTTGGGGAAGACCTTTAAGATCAGCAAGTCCAACCGTTACCTTAACACTGCCAAATCCACCACTAAATCATTTCCCTACGCACCACATCTACATGTCTTGCAAATACCTCCAGGGACAGTGATTCCACCACTTCCCGGGGCAGCCTGTTCCAATGCTTGACAACCCTTTTGGTGAAGAAATTTTTCCTTATATCCAATCTGAAATAAACTTCTCCTGGCAAAACATGGAGCTATTCTCTCTCGTCCTACTGCTTGTTACTTTGGAGAAACTCCCAGGAGAGTCAAGCAGCTTTAGAACTAGTATTTGGGCCTGCCACAGAGCACATCCCACTCCTGGATTCCCAAAGCTGCCCAGGGAGGCTCCTGAGGTGGTGACTAGAACAAGCTACAGGCTGCTGCTACTCTAATGTGCTACTCTTTACTCTTCCAGCATACCAGCAAACTGGGGATCACCTCCAGGGATCACTGCCTTAGGAGCCAGGAGAGATATAAACACATACGAAGGTATACACATTTAAATGGAAAAAGAAAACAAGTAACTTTTCAGTTTTATATAATCAATCTGGAAATTATTTATACATTGCTTTGCCATTGTCACCAACTTGTTTTATCTGAAGACAGACAATTGAGAAAGAGCACGTACCAAAACACCTCCTTTCTCTTTGTTATTTATGGTGGCTCCAGGTGGAAAGTATGCTGTGGTACTAGTTGAGATATCTAAATTATCACAAAGCTCACCCTGGGTGCCACAGTCCATCCAGCCTACATTAGCAAGACCTTCCTGTAATAAAACAAATGAAACAAACCAAAAAGCCAAAACAAGACCCAGGGAAGAGTATTTTTTAATTTCAAGTTCAGAAATACTTTTGAAAATCCCAACACATGTAAAATACCACATTTAAAACAAACAAATGAAACCACATTGTAATTCATTAGTTAGTGTTTTATAAAATTATTTAAAAGTTTAATGTTATTCCAACAGTTCAGTCAAAATATTTCACTCTTCTGAAAGCTAATGGGTGAAATCTTTGTTCCACTAAACTCAATGAGAGTTTTCGCTCCAACGGGATGCTTTCGCTTCTGTTGTTTCATTTCACATCTAACAGGTAATGCTTTCAAAGTGAAACGCTGCTTACCAACATGCCAGCTAGCTTAAGGCGTGTCTGGTAACTCAAGCAATCTGAAAAATAAAAAGTATTTATTTTACAATCCTAAAACTTCAAATTATAAATCCACTAAACCTACTCTTGTTTCGAATTACCCCTTCCCTCCCTACAAGGGGGACCATTTCAAGAGGCATACTTTCTGACTTATTCACCTGGTATTTCAGTGACTTGAAGTTGTAACATCTAGTAATTAAGCACTCCATGATCATCTTGCTTCATCAACACAGAATTGTTTTAAAAATGACCCTTCAGACTGACCCTTAAAATTTCTTCTTAACCAATGCTTAAAAAAAAAAAAAAAATGACCCAACCCTACATACTGTCTTGGAATGAGACTTCAAAGGAAATACCAATTTTCTGTCATTCAAATAATAACACACTACAATAAATATCTAATGAGCTCCAATTAGTGATCCAGACTTTGAATAGTTACCTTCTGATACAGATTTTTTTTTTCTGAACTAAGAGGGACTTCAATTGGACCAAAGTTGAAAACTCAATACCAAAAGGATTGTAACTTAAAATTAAAATTATTTGCAAATGTAAACCCAAGACTATAGCTGTGGTTAGTCAGTTCACAGCACAAAGGTCTCTTCATAAGACCAGGAAATCTTTATTTGTCAAAGGTGCAGTGCATTTACTTAGCTCTACCAGCTAAATAAGGAAACTTTCTTGTACACTGTATCCAATACTGATCCCAAGAAAGTCAAAAAGCTACAACAAATAATACAAATACAAACTGTCATGACATCAGTGGTAAAAGCCACTTACTATGTCCAAACCTAACTTAAGAGAAAACATTCGATTTATTTTTGAGTAATGGTGGTGTGAAGGCAAGACACACCCTTTTTGCTACTCAGCTATCATGACAAGCTGTCATGCACCTATACAGTATCTATTATTTGTGCTGAGCTGCAAACTGAAGTTAGAGGCCTTTTCTGCCTGTTCCCTTCCTAAGAGGTTACACTTGAGTGCTGCTTTAATGACTCATGTGACGTTACAGAAGCAGAGTAGCATAATCTTTCCATTAATAGTCCTTTCGTCAAACTGCCTCTAAAATAACCTGAAATGACCCAAAGTCTAAATACTGTGATCATGTAAAATGTTTTAACTTTTTATGAGAAGCAAAATGGATTCTGCAACTATCAATGAAAATATTTCCTGTTTGCCTTAGGTGAAAATTATTTAATACACCTACCCCCACGTTCAGCACAGAAGGTGATCAGCCAACCAACACCAGAAGCAAATGAAGTTTCAATGGCATTAACAAAGTTTCCTAAGAGCAAAAAAATTTGCATCCGTTTGTGACCAGTTAAATGTGACTTTGAAACAAAAAAAGTTTTGTAGTTATATTAGCAAATTACAGTAAACTTCTTTTAAACTCAAAAAAACACACACTAACAGCTGACAGATTCACTTGCATAGTTTTTGACATATTTTATGTTGTAAAAGCAATTTCAAGAACAGCAGCCCAAGCAGAGCAGATGAATATTACCTGCCCATAACTCAGTAACAGTGCTTGTAACATACTGCATGGCAAAGTTCTTCAAGCTTTCTTTTGACCTATCTCCATAATACTTCACTGGTTGCTATGGAAAACAGAGAATAAAGTTTATTAAAAAGCAAACAAACAAAACCCCCACAAAACACACACCCAAATCTGTTGTTTGGGGTTTGTTTTTATAACAGTACTTATATAACTGCAGGACACCAACATCTCATCCCCCACTCCTCGCCCCTCCCCTCCCCCCCCCCCCCCCAATTTTAGCTCTGTTCTCTCCCTCCCACATCAGAATGTTTGGAATTTAACTTCTATGTAATTTTTTTAATGTGCTTTCTTTCCAAGTCCAGAAACAGAAGGATAAATTAATCTTAGAAACACCAACTCCTAATGATGATATTTCTGTTTAAATAAAAGGAGGAATTGTCCAAGCAGACTTACTGCTTTGCTACCACATTGCTGCCAACAGTGATTCCCAAATCAGAAGTGAGGTGTTGCATGGTAAAATGGTTCAAAAACCTGCTTTATAAACCAAGTATTTATTTCTGAAGTTAACTTTCTAAATTAATTTAAGGTGACAGAAGAGGGGTAATTTATTAAAAGGAAGTAATATATTAAAAGGAAGATCTTCTTAAAAACATCTACGACTGCATAAGTATTAAAGAAATACTCTTCCAGATTTCCATCTTTCTAAAAAAATGCCTGAAGTTTTATCACTCACCATTCCAGTTTTGAAAACATACAGACTTGGGTAACTGTTAATCCCTTTAATTCGACAAAGCATTCTGTTATCTCCACAGTTGACAGCTCCAATGCGTATTACTCCATCCATCTCCCTAGCAAACTCCCTCCACTACAAAAAAGGGGGAAAAATAAAGATATATCCTATAAAGACATAATAAAAACTCAGCACCTTAGGGAAAAAAAAAAAAGGCATCTTGAATGGTCTTTGATTTCAGCTTCATTGTAAAAATCCACTTCACTGGTTTTAACAGCATGAACTTAATGAATTTTCAGAGTTAATTTGCTTGTTATACTTACCGTAGGTGCTAAATCATGGCAGTGGGAGCATCTAGGAGAATAAAAATTCACAAACCACAGTTCTCCTGAGTTAACAGCAGCATCTAGATGGACAGAAGAAGACTCTCAGTAATGTAAATCTGTAATACACTAACACCTATAATGTTCATTTTACCCATTTTTTCCCACCCAAAAGCTGAATTAAGTATTTGTCAGACACAGTAAAAGTAATCAAGATGGGATACAAAGACTGCACTTCATTTGCACATACTTGCTCTTGTGGGTAAGTGCATAAAAATCACATTTCAGAGGGTATCAACACCCTGACTTTCAACATCTGCTCTCTTAATTAAGAACAAATGTAGTCTCTACAGATTAACCTTATTGAAATAGTGTAGCATGATAGTGTAAGACTAATTAAGCACAATTAAATACTCTTGCTTATAAAAGAAAGTAACAGCAATGACCTATACAAACACAGAAGTTGTTATCAGCTTGAATTACATAGCCTTCAGTCTCTCAATTTTTGGACATGATTTTTATAGTGAATTTTCTAAATTATATACAACCAAGGAATGGGTACGTTCTGCTAACCAGTTAACCAAAGCCCCTCCTCATTTGACGACTTTCTGACAGTTTTTTTGTCTAGATTTGCAACACTCTATAGATGAACAGCTCACAATGTAAAAACTGTTACATTGGGTTGCCATGTTGTCAACAGATATTTATTCAAAACTTACCAAATTCTCCCCTATCCAATGTTATAATTTCAGGATCATCATCATAAATACCTATTAAAAAAAGACAATGGTTTTATTTTTGCCGTCTTGAAAATGACAGAACAAGCTATCATTCACAACACAGAAAACAGAAGACAGTACACTTAGGTTGAAGTAGTAAGCTGGCAAAGATTGTTTTTACAACAAAGTTATACTTGTTTAGTAATATGTAACCTTAGTTTAATCTCTTGATAACTCCTGCACTACAAAAGCCACCATCAGCACAGAGCAATTCCTTTGGTGTTTTAATACATCAGCTACCAAGGGAGCAGTGAAGGTGAACTACCACTGTTACAGCAAGAGTGTTAGAAATAACATCAACCAGCTGACAGATTAAAACTGAAGAAACTTCACCCCTCAGCAAGAAAGCTACAGAATGTCTGGAAGCTTTTTCTTCTCTCAGCCTCTGGTTATTTAGATCACAAAGGTGTTTCAACCAGAAGCTTTTCCACTAACAATGTGGGAACTCAGTGGAAGGAAGGTAAGGAAGACAGCATTTCTAAAAAGCGAACCAGTCCTACCTAGAACATCACTACAAAACAGTCTACTACTTCAAGTACACAGGAAAGGCAGCGCAGAGATACCCAAAATACTATTGGACAGCATTATATTATGCTACTACAGCTATAGATCTTTTACAGTACCTAACATGGTGAGATGCCATTTCACCTGAGGTATACAAGAATTAAATGCAAATAAATAATGAGAAATTAATTTCTGCAAATGACAAGGTATTACTATCCATTTACATATCATGTAACATAATACATATACTCACCCTTATGTGTGTATATATATAAATAATTTGTATTTTAATATATAAACATATGAAACAAAAATTATAGGTGTAGATACTCTCCAAATCACTGAGTAACAGACACTCAAGGATGTATTTCCTCAATCAAGCTGTGCCACTTCAGGCAGATAAAACTTCTTAAATCTGTTTATCTAAAGTTTTAAAATAATTTCCATATTTCCTGTGATAGTTGCACCTCCAATTTATTGACACTGAAGTTCTATTTCAGTTTGACATTAATCAAATCAGTCAGACATGAAATTTTAGAGATGGGAACACATTAAATTAGAAAAACCAAAACAAAACATCAGCTTTTTCTTTCATACCAATCAAACCACGTTACTCAGTTCTGTATTTTAGCTTACTTCTGTTATAGCAGCTCTGTGAATGGTTCATTCCAGCCTTTCCCTACAACTACCTAAAATTTGTTGAGACCAACATTAAATAATGATTGATTATTTTTCCATTTTGTGCTACCTCTTAACTGATTTCTAATTGTGTAAGTGCACACAAAATAGGCAAAAATCTCCTCTCAAAATCTACTTGAGAATAGTTTAGATAAACAAAAATTGTCTTCCTGCATTAAAGACTTACAAAGAATACTGATCAAACATTAACACTGGAATTGAAGTGAAAATAAAGAAAATCAAACCCAAGAGAGTCAGATGATCAATAAGAAGGTAAGCAGCAGGAATAAAAGGCTAGGTAAATAGTTCAGTACATTTTTGGTATTTTTGGGTAGCCATTAACAGGGTAAATAAAAGACTAGGTCAACAGAGAGAAAAGTGACAGCCTCAGGAGAACAACAGCACAGGCAAGAATCTGGAGAGAAGAATCATAAACACATAAAAGATCTGCTATAGATTGAATGCTGCATTTACTTGTGATGGCTTTAAGTGAATTACAACCACACATCATAGCTTACCAAAATCATAGCGATAAAAGTGCCAGCTTTCATAACGGCCTCCTTGCTGCTGATCTTCAAGGCCTTTCTCTCCGTATTTATCGTACTTCTTCCGCAGATCTTCATCTTTAAGTACTTCATATGCTCTATTTATTTTCAAAAAATTTTCATGTGCATTTGGATCATTCTATATGAAGAAAACTGTAATTAGTAATTAATAAACCATATGGCACATGTAATGCAAGATAACAGCTATTTGGAAATATTTTTATATCCCTACTATAGATGTCAATTGTGAGGGATGCAGATACTACAGTGATCTCCAAACAAATTCCAGTAAAGGTTTGGTTTCCCAAAGCCAGATGCATAATTTTTTCACTCTCACTGAAGTACCAGTTGCAACACAAGGCAAAATGGTAGGCTGTAACATTCTCTCTCTCAAAAATGAGGACTTGGCATTTCCTTCGTGATCTTTTCTATTCTACAATCTCCACTCATCCAGTTTGGTAGTCTCTGCTACAAAGACAGGTTAATTCTTCCTGATACTATGGTGTAGACACAGGCCTCCTTTCCTATTTAAAAATCTTTCTGGTTCTAGACAGCTTCCAAATTATAATGTGAAAAACCTGCAGATGTATTTTAACCCCACTTTAGGTTATGAGCTGCTGCAGCGTAACAGTGGTGAGCAAAATCTGCAGCACTCTCTCACTTTTAACTTCTGCTTACACATTTAATTAAAGACATGCTTTTTATTACAGATTCTTTATTTATTTACTTAAGTATACCTGAAATGTATTAGCACTTTGGAATTTGTGTAATGGCTTCATCTTCTATATATCATCTTCAATACTGAAAATACCCTAATAAAAAAATCTTTAGTGGTATTTCTGTACTTGGAAACTACAGAATCTGACCCAAAATACCATTATTTTGAAAGTATCAACACAGAAAATGGAACTTGCAGTCAATAGCTACAAGTTGACATTTCTAACTTGAGATTTGGCTTTCTCATGTTCAAAGCCATTGTAAAACATTAGCACTTCAGAGGCTATTCTGTGCCTGTGGGCCCTGAGCTCATATAGAACATTACTGTCTTCTGTGTTTCTGTGCAGGTGCAGTTGCACATGTAACGATCCAAATCTTCACATTTCCTGTGAATTTCCAGTTATTTCAGGAAATCATGAGGAAAAACTGATGACACTTAAATTGAAGAGATTTCTTTGTACTTCAAAAAATTGAGTAACATGGACTGAGCTGTTCCCAGTCTTCTCTCTTGTTATTCTAGAGGTCCTTATTACACTCCCTCATTATGCCATGGCAGCCCTGTAATTCCTGCTTTGTCCTATTCAGTGCTCAGAGATTGATGGCTCAGTACAGGTTGGTGCTGTTTGCTTTTAGATGAAACTTCATGTTAGGGAAACACTCAGTTCCCCTAAAGAGACAAACTCACCAGTCTACCAAGATGGCAACCGGTATTTACAAAAACATAATTAAGAACTAAATTACTTCAAGGTGGTTTGTTGTTTTTTTTTTTTTTTAACCACAGCAACTTAATACGGCCCAAATTCAACACAGCATGTAAACCCCTTTTGGTAAATTTTCTCTACAGAAAATCTGAGCTGAGACATATTATCAGGTGGTCCCCTTCACAAGAACAGAGAAATACTGCAAATAAATTAAAAACACTTTTTATACAAACATTAAGATTCATCAACCCAACAACTTTGACCTGTTAAGAGGTGTAACTTACCTGATTTTTATCAGGGTGCAACTTTAGTGCCAGTTTTTTGAATGCTTGACGTATTTCTCTACTACTTGCTTCTTTGGATACTCCAAGTAAACTATAGTAGTCCTGATCAGTGCATACAAGAACTATTATGCATACTAAAACTAGCAAGAAAGATCTTTTGAACGATTTAATATAATCTCCTTTGGATAGTAAGAACTCCATTATGAAGTTTTGGTGAAATTTACAGGTTCTAATTCAAGCACGCTTTGAGAAGAGTCTCCAGTAAATCCGTCGACGTTCAGAAACAGATTTATGACTGAGCTCTTCAAATTGCTGCTGCCTGTCCTACTTCATGTCACAGGTCTCACAAAATGTATGGCCTGTAAGGAGAGTGATGGAAAAGCAATTAATTTTACTATTTAGTCAAGACATATACGTTACAAAAGAACCCTGCTGGCAGCTTGCGCAGACTGCACGTGAACATTAAGTTTCTTGATGGCTAATTACCTGCTTTGTGAAGACCACACAAGTGAGAGACCATCTCTTTATTATGTACACTAAACATGAGGCAATCGTGCAAAGCTTTAGTGAATGACATCAAGTATCAGCCACTTATATTAAAACCAGCAGGCTTCGCAAGGCTCACTTTTCCTTCAAACTTACTTTTATTAGCGCAGGGGCACATTTCTTCCGAAAGCGCAGGGAAGCTTTGAGGCAGCACAGTCCTCCGGGGCGGAGAACTGCTCGTCAAGGAGACGGCGGACGCCTCGCGCAGATAAAGCCGGACAGACCCTGAGGACTAGCGACGGGAGTCACCGCGGCGTTCAGGGCCGCCGGGAGGGCCGCGGATGCCTTCCGCCGCAGTGAGGACGGAGGTAACAGCCTCGGGAGGGGGCCGGGCTGCGGCGGGAGAAGGGGTGTGCGACGAGGGACCGCGGGCGGGGCTGCCGCGCCGTTCCGTGCCCTGCTTGCTGGCGCGGCCTCGGCGCTGGGCAACCTCCGGGGAAGCTACAGGGAGGGTAGCGGCGCCGGCCGGCAGCTGAGAGGCGGGGAACGGGCCGGACGCGGAGCAGCATGGGACGGCGGCGCCTTTACTTCGGCGCCGGGCGGAAGAGCGGCCCACGGCGGGATCCGGCTCTGGGCCGGAGGCGGGCGGGGCGGCCCCAGGGCTGACGTGGCTGCCGCGCCCGCCTCTGGTGGCGGCCTCGGCTCCTCCCGACCTCTGCCTGCCGGGACACCCCGGCCTTTCCAGCACCCGGATCCGCCCTATGTTGTCGGCAACCTGCCCTGAAGCCGGCGGAGGCCGGGGATAACATGGGGTAGTTGGCGATGTGGCGAGGCGTAAAAGCAGCCATCATGCGGGAGAACGCAGCCCCATCCCCAGGCAGTCCTCGGGGGTGGTCGAGGAGAGTGGGAATAAATGGCTCTCCAGATGGAGAGCAGTGGCAAGTGGTGTCCTTCAGGGGTCTGTACTGGGACCTGTACTGTTTAATATTTTTATCAGTGATGTAGACAGTGGGATTGAATGTGCTATTAGCAGATTTACAAATGACACCGACCTGTGTGGGGTTCATACGGGACGTCATCCAGAGGGACCTGGACAAGCTGGAGAGGTGGGTCCAGGTGAACCTCATGAAGCTCAAGTGCAAGGTTCTGCACCTGAGCTGGAACAATCCTTGCATCAATACAGTCTGGGGGAATGAGGTGATAGAAAACAGCCCTGTGGAAAAGGGCTTGGGGGTGCTGATGGATGGGAAGCTGGACATGTGCAGGCAGTGTGCACTTCCTGCCCAGAAGGCCATTCCCACCCTGGGCTGCATCAAAAGCAGTGTTGCCAGCAGATCCAGAGAAGTGATTCTACCATTTTGCTCTGGTGAGACCTCACCTGAAGTACTGTGTACAGGTCTGGAGCCCTCAATATAGGAAAGACATAGACCTGATGGATAGGGTCCAGAGGAGGACTGTGAAAATGACTGGGGGTTGGAGCACCTCTACCATGAGGACAGGCTTGGGGAGTTGGGGTTGTTCAACCTGGAGAAGAGGATACTCCAGGGAGACCTAATAGCTTTCCAATACCTGAAGGGGGCCTACAGGAATGATGGAGAGTGTTTGCAAAGGCCTGCAGTGACAGGATGAGGGGCAGTGGCTTCAAACTAGAGAGGGGCAGATTTAGATTGGATATCAGGAAGAAGCTCTTTACTATGAGGGTGGTGGAACAGTAGAACAGATTTCCCAGGGAGGCGGTTGAGGCCCCTTCCCTGGAGATATTCAAAGTGAGGCTTGGTGAGGTCCTGGGCAGCCTGGTCTAGTTGAGTATGTCCCTGCTGACTGCAGGGTCATTGGACTAGATGACCTTTGGAGGTCCCTTCCCTCCTCAACTGTTCTATGAAGTGAAAGTGATAGGGTTGAGGAGGAGAACACTCCAGTTTGCTGCCCTGAGCTCAGAACACAGTCAAAGATGCCTACTAGGTTTTTGCAGATAAAGGACAGCGAAGGGTCTTTTCTCAGAGTTGTGTTCCTGCAGCTTGCTAAGGCTGGTGGTGGACAGAAGCTTTCAAGAGTGGCTGGAGGGACTGTGGTGGGCCCATAATAGTTGGTCACTTGCCTTTCCTGAAATACATCCACAGTGGTGTAAATGTTGAAAACTAAGAGGCCAATGACACTTGTAGTGGGTTGGGGCAGATCCCCTCCCCACCACAAGCAGAAATAACGACTCAGACAAACTGATTGCAAAAGTAGTGGTGCCTGTGGTGGGGAGGGGATCTGCCCCAACCCATTACAACACTGCTGGAGGCTTCCAGCTGAGCACAGCTCTTCTTGCTGGGTGGAGGACAGTGAAGCAAGTCATACACAACTTAGTTCAGCTTACTGCATCCCTAGTGCAGGGTATTGGGTTGCTTGCCTCGCTGTGGTCGAGCAAAGTGATTGGAAGTGGTAAGGCATTTGGGGGAAATAGGGTGGACTGCCTTTAAATGTTCAAGAACTGTTGAGCTTGATACTAGTTCTAATATTTGTGGAGAAAAACACATACTTGGTTTTATGAGTAGGACCTGGAAAGCAGATTTGTAAATACATACACATTGCAAGAAGTCTTTGCAAGAATTTTCTGTTTCAAAGATAATTCTGCATTACATTGCAATGCCTATCATACAGAATTTCTTGCACTTTGCCCTCCATACACCTTCTCTATTTGAAACTGTGTCAAGTAGTCTTAGAATTCACTCTCTGAACTTTGACTTATGTAGACAAAATACTTCATTTTGATGTTAAGCTGACATAGAAACAAACATCTAAGGACTGTTGTTGAAGGTGAGTTGATACATACATTTTGTGTTTGCTTCTCAGTCTTAGCTATATCAAACATTTCAATTGTGAAATATTTTTGGGGAAAACTGCCAACAAAGACAAAACTATAGTCCTGTAGAGGGTACCTAAAAAATTAGTTTATAATTTTCATGTTACTACAAACTTATGGAAGTCAAAACTCTGTCAAACTAACGGTGAAAAACCTATCTGCTGAAACATTTTCTTCCTAATGGTTATGTGACAAGTTAGTGGATGGTTCCTTTGTTTTTAATTTTGAATTTTCAGACTTTAAATGAGACTTATAGAAGGAGTTTTTATTGCAACATTTATCTCTTTATATGCTGTCCAAGGACTTGGGATCTTTCAGTTGGTGTGGAGATGTTCTCTTGCAATTATTAAAGGCTCATTTAGCACATGGTGATACATACAGTCTCTCTGGACTCCACAACTCTGGGCAGCCTATTCCAATGTTCTGTCACCCTTACAGTAAAGAAGTTTTTTCTCATGTTGTGGTGGAGCTTCCTGTGTTCTAGTTGGTATCCATTCCTCTTGTCCTGAAACAGGACACCACTGAAAAGAGATTAGCACCTTCTTTTTGGCGCCCCACCTGCAGATATTTATAAACATTAATAAGATCTGTCTTTTTTTTTTTCAGGCTTCAGGTCTTTCAGCCTTTCCTCATAAGACACAGCCCTCTGTTGGACACTCTAGTATATCCATATCCCTCTTGAACTAGGGAGCCCAGAACTGGACACAGTACTCCAGATTGTCTCTGGTCTCACCAGACCAGAGTAGAGGGGGAGGAGAACATCCCTTGACCTGCTGGCTACACTCTTCTTAATGCACCCCAGGATACCATTGGCTTTCTTGGCCACAGGGGCACATTGCTGTCCCATGGAGCAGCTTCACAGCAGGTCAATCTCTAATCTGTGCTAGTGCATGGTGTTGTTCCTCCCCAGGTGCAGGACTCTGCTTTTTTTTGTTGAACCTCATTAGGTTCCCCTTTGCCCAGCTATCCAGTCTATACAGGTCTTCCTGAATGGCCGCACAGCCTTCTGCTTTATCAGCCAATCTTCCCGGTTTGGTATCATCAGCAAACTTGCTGAGGATATGCTCCAGCCTCTCATCCAGGTTATTGATGAAGATATTGAATAAGACTGGACCCAGTACTGACCCCTGGGGAAGACACATGTCTCCAACTGGGCTCTGCACTGTTGATCACAACCCTCTGAGCTATGTTGTTTAGGCAGTTCACAATCTGTTTCACCTTCCACTCTTCTAACCCAGACTTCCTGAGCTTGCCTACAAGGATGTTATGGGAAACAGTGTCAAACTTGGGGGCAGCATGGATTTTCCCCTCATGTCTGTCTCTCATGACATGAATTCTAAGCAATTTTTGTAAACCTTCAGTATCATCTCTCTCAAATATTTCATGCTTTTCAGTAGTTGTATCATACTAGCCTAGCAGCATCCATACCTATAACTTGTTTGGAGTTGGTTTTAAGGTCTTCATAAAATAAATTCCCTTTTTTATTTTATTTTTTTTCCCCTCCCCTCCTATGTTTTGTGTAGGGAAAATCTTAAATACTGGCTTTTAAATTAGGATTATTTAAAAATAAAGAAACCCAGTAGAATTATGAAAAAATCTTAGTATTATCGTGAAGAAGAAATAGTAAAGAGGTGGGCAACTAGATTTTTCACATGTATTTGAGAACTGAAACTAGATCAATTAAATAAAAATCCACATACAATATTCACTTATTTCTGGTTAATGTAATGCATATATAAAAATATTTTGTAATTTAAATTTAGAAAGCCAGTCAGAGTGCCATCAGATATAATTTTTTAAGAATATTTAAAATGTTTAATTAAACATAAAGCCATGTAAAACATCTGCTTCTGTTTAAACAGTCAAGATGTTACAGAGCCATTTCTTGTAATTTATAACATCTATGCATTTTTGATTACTTTAAAATCAGCATTAAGCTTTGCTAAGGACTGCCCCCCTCCCCCGCAGTGAAATGCACATTAATTGTCAATGAAGAGCATTTACAGGATTTTTAAGTAGAAATTCTGCTAATTTTAGCACATTTTGAACTTTATCAACTTTTGTCATTTAAGATTTTGTTCTTACTAGCAAGTTAAAGAAGAATAAAAAGCTGAAGTAGACTGCAGCAGTTTCAAGGTTTCTGTATGATGCATGGTGGGTAATTTAGGAGGAACTGGGACTTTTTTTTTCCATTTTCTTTTCATCAGCTGGGCCTTTTTCTGCAAGCTGTTTCATTGATGTGTAGTATTGCAAGATGCATCCCTCTCAGGCCATGGCATTTGCAAACTAATTCATGTTGCAGGGTGCTAAAAAATCGGTGTGAACTCTTGTTAGGTGGAGCTGGCAGAAATGTGACCAGAAAGAATGTCTCTTCAGTTGTTCCCACAGGCAGAATTCCTGGGGAACCCTTACACAAATGAAAGCCACCTGTCAAATCCAAATGAAACCCTTAACATTCAAAGGAGCCCACCAGGAATTCCATAGCTGTGTTAGCAGACTTCCAAAATCTTCTGTAAATTTAGTGTGGTCTGATAAACAGGCAGAGCTTTATTTGGCTGTAACTTTCAAACATATTTGGAGATTCTCTGATGCAATTGAAAAGCTATTTTCAAGGTGATTGTCAGAAGACAGTTTCTGACAGTTTAGGAGATAAAATGACAGATAAGAACAGATAAAATGACAGATAAGGAGATAAAATGAGGTATAACTGTGGGGGCAGACATTTCCTGTATCATATACTTCACAGTTTGAGTTTCTTTACAGATCTTGAGTGCAAAAGATGTACTTTCTGTCTGACTTGGCCTGCCAGATGTTGATCGATAGTTTGAATTTCTGATTATGGTGTTATAAAGTGTTTTTCCCCCATGTGTGTTTCAGCAATTTGCACCTCATTTTGTTTCTGAATGGCCTCCTAGAAATCTTTATATATGTTTTGAGGCATACTTTAATATATCCAGACATTGCTACAAGCATGTGAAGTGTCAACATTGTTGCTTATGTAAGTCTAAATAGGATGTTTTATAGAAATAAGTTTTGAGTTACAATATTTTATAGCGGACTCTAGTCCATAAAAGGTTTGAAATATTCACAGATTTCCCCTACCTTGTAGTGGTTTAACAGTTTGTCCTAATTCAGTAATAATTTAAGGGCAAGTGTGACTAATTTGTGTACAATGCATCCATAAATTTTGTTACAAAAGAACCCCACATCTCCTGAAGTGAGACTTTTTTTAGGGTGGGACATGCAAACTGCCACAGTGTAGCAAGTGCCAGATCTGTCCCAGTATTTCAACATTTGATGTTTTACATATTGATGATTCAGTTCCCAGTGTCCTTGGAGGAGTTTTTACTAAAGATAGCAGAAGAGTAACAACAGCGGTGTAGTTCTTCAAAAAGTCTAAAACCAAAGCAGAAACTTTAAAACACATTGATGGATGTGTCACTCTAGAGAGAATAGCAGTGGCCATGATCTGTAACAAAAATGTACCAAAAAAAATTAAGAAAGGAAGCAGATCTTAATATTCACTATATTTATTCAATATGCAAGATGGGCTTCCTTCTCATTTATCATTTAAACTTCCCTTTGGGAGCGTCAGATTTTTAGCATCCTACTCTAATTCTCCTGACTTACTACCACTTTGCATGGTGCACTGGCTCCTTTTCAGCAATTCTGGAAACAAAACAAAGCATTCTTAATGCAGCAGTAAGATTTCACATCTTCATAAAGTTTGGGCTATGGCTGTGGCCCATGAACAGCAAGTCAAACTATTTGACTTTAAGCTAATGATAGAGTTTGGACAAATGAGATGAGGCTCTATTTGTCCTGCTACCTTCCTTCACTGCACAGCTTTGTCACGCTTCAGTGTTAGGTCTGCTAGTCTGTGTGTATGTGCAACTGAATGATTTGTTATAGGCTGAAGCCCAGGTTTTCTGCCCCCATTCAAGGTATTATGCCTAGGTGGTGTGTTCTTCAGAGAGTGCGGTCATTCTTTGTAGCCTCTTTAGTCCAAAGTTAGCTACTTGAACTAGAAAAACCTCTACTCACAGGAAGGACAGACAAAAGTTAAAAGGGAGAAAAAAGTCAGTAATTAAGCAAATTGGGTTGGAGGAGATAGAGTTGGACATTTTTAGGCTAGAGGATATCAAATCATGCTTGTCAAAGGCAGTGAAAGTGACTGCTGGGCTTGTATTTGGTTAGTTATTTAAAGATTAGTGGCTTAGGCTGTGATCTTTTATTCTCAGCAATGAATGTTTATTCACAAAAATAGTTCCTTTGACATCATGAACATTATTCTTGTAAAAGGCTCTTCAGAGGAAGCGATTTGTGATGGAGCTGTATGGTGCTATTTATTCAGGATACTTCCCCTTGTCAGTGTACAAGCCTGCCACAATGGCATTCTATTTGTCTCTGCGCTTCAATATTTCCTCGTGGCTGTTGCATTTCTTCTAAACTTAATGATAACAGGTGTCCTCATCAGCTTGTTTGCAGACTAGAAACCCAACTGTTCTTTGTCACTGAGATTTAAAATCATCCTTCTTTTGGGCAGACAGGTTGTTCCTTTATTTATTATTTTACTGCAGAAGGATGGAACTGGTATTTGACTGCTGTAGTCCTGGTTAGCCAGGAGTGCTTATATATGATGGAAAGTGGCTTCTACCAGCAACCTCAGCAGGGAGTTGGTGGAATGTCCTGGAATAACTGGAATTGCAAATTACAAATGCCTATGTGCTGTATTAACATGACTTCTACCTATATTCTAGCTGTCTTAACATATAGTGGGGGTTTTGTGTTAGATACCATGCTTGGTTTGATTTCTGAAGATGGCATTGTGAGGAAAAAGTGTGCTTGGCTTGCCATCGTTGTTTATACATCTGACTGTACAGGGTGCTGCAGTGTTTAAGATAGTACAGAGAATCTGAAACATTTATTTGCATTGTCTATTTATTTACTTTGTATTTGTAATTTCTGATGAAAGAAAATGTTGAAAAAGCCTGACAGATAAGCCTAGTGTATTCTTTTAAATGTCTTATGATTGACATATCCTTAATGAGCCTGAGGAATGATAACCAACTAAATTCAGCTTATTAATTTAAAGCTGATGTTAATGGCATTATTTTTATCTGTATTCCTTTAAAATTGTTCCCTGTGCTCCTCTTAAAATTCATGATCCACAAATAGATTCCTAATTTGTGCTCTGAATCATCATATGGTTCTAACGTCTATGCTGAAATTGTAATAAAGTGAAAATTTCTAATAAACACTTGCTTTTTAAAGCATCTCTCAATTCAGTCACTTTGCACTTGAGACTCTTAGAATAAACATATATGCTAAAGTTGAAATACTGAGTGCTTTATATGCCTGCTCTGGTTGCTGTGTTGGATCATGAACAATAGAACTGCTTTCCCTGTGGTGTGAATTCATATAGTGCCAGAGTTTTTGAACTCACTGGAAATTGTTACACTGTCATCTTCACAGCTCTGGAAATCTGTTTCTTTACCAAGTGATATTTAAACTAATAATAAAAAAGCTTATGTTTGATTTTTAAGTCTGTCCTCTGTTTAAGGTGAAAGGTTCTAATAATATGCAATTTCTTATAAGCAAATTAGAAGGATATTAGTAGGGCTATTATTGCTTTTCAAAGTAAGAGGAAACAATTTTAGCATGAGGCCTCAGTTCCGTAGGCACTTTGCATTCTTATGCTTATGTGTATCGTGGGCTTTTAAAAAAAGACCCGTGACTGCAGTGAAGTGCTTTATTTATACTTAAAAAAACAACCAAAAAAAAGATGTGTGTGTGTGTTTGCAGAACTTCAGTCTGTACAATCAAGGTTTAACAGATTTAACAGCTGTAGAAATGCTGTAGCATATTAACATGATCCAAGATTTATCAGGATATGGTGGAAGCCAAAGTCACTGTGATTCATTTTTGTTATGTAAACTAGCATTCATACATAAATTGCAAATCAACGTGCTTCAGCCCTGACTGCCTTTGATATTTATTGTAAATATGGAAACCATTTCAAACTGCTTGGCATTCGTTAAAAAATGCACTATTTACCAAGAGCTTTGTAGTTTCTTTTAGAGTAAACATTTTTAATACCAATATTCAATCACTGATGTAGCTGAAGCTGAGCTGCATGGCTGTGCTGGGAGATTGCAGGTGTGGGCAGCCATGGGTGTGCACTCCACCGGCTCAGTTCTGCCCTGGAACAATAGAGCATCTGGAATAGCTTTCTGGAAGCACAGCTGAGATGTGTCTGGATCTCTATTTTAGTGCAGAAAGGTATCGCCAATGTGCGTGGCCTTTCAGTGGGACCTGGGCCTGCAGGTGGGGAGCCTGGGTTCCACCTAGGATCAAGTCACACCGGGACCTGCTTCCTTGCTACAGCCTGGGCTGTCCCTGTTGAAGTCAAGAATAGCTGACTGCCAGCCCGTGTCTGAAATGGACTGCAGCACAGAGGAGCTGTGCTTATCCAATTGCACTGATCTCAGCAGTGGGATAAATTAGCAGTAGTAGTGTTACAAGGTTCACTGGGTCTGAAGGTAGCAGGCTCAGCTGAAAGGAATATTTTACACTGTTGTCTCCTAGGAAGGGACAAAATGTGGTGCTTATTTCAGTTAGGATGCAGCAGTTTAATGTTCAGATCCCTGTGCTTTGACTTCTTCCCATCTGTCTTACAAATCAGAGCTCCCAGAAGTATGCTGCTTTGATTTTGGGCTGGGAATGTCAGATGCGTAGCCTTGGTTCAGCCACAGGCCAAACAGTCAAGTGACCTAGAAGCACTGAGAGCTTGAAGCTACAAAGTCACCCTGGTGAAGGTAGGATAGTGAGTTGACTGCTGTGGCTGTGGATTTCCTAAGGAAAACAGTAGGCAAGTGGTTTAGAGTAACTACTCAATTTATTCATGTTTGAACATATTTGTTGTAGGATGTTGTTATAAAAGTATTTTAATCACAGACTAAATGCTACTATGCTTTCTGGTGGTGTCTTGTAGGGTTCAATATATTCCAGTTTTGGGATGAACGTTGACTGATACACGTCTGAATAAAATACGTAGCTACCAAAAAGGGTTCTCCCTGGTCACAATTCCATTGATAGTGATTCATATGATCAATTATTTCTCAAAAATTTATCTTCCAAGCATGCTAACCCCCTCCCCACCCCCAGCGACATCTTGTACCCATCTTGTGAGGAGCTGTAGTACCTGTGATAGAAGAAAGGAAGCCAATATGAATTGAAGGCAGAAGGTCCTGAAGTGGTTTGTATTTGAAAACTTGTGTGGTGTTGCATGCAGTGTTTGACAATCACTTCCAACCCATCATAACAGATGCTACTTGTTTTATCAGTATGTAAATCTAGAAGGAAGTTGTAATTGCAGTAGCTTTTAAGCCTGTAGTCCTATTAACTGACTGAACTTTGCCATCTATTTATCAAAAGCCTAAGGGACTGCATGATGCCATCCAGCATATTCTTCTTTTAAGCAGTGCCCCTATTTTAAAAGAAACTATATAGACAGTTTTTGTGCTCAACCTAATAATTTAAGGAAGACTGAGATAGGGCATCACAATCTGTAGTCATTATACGTTTTCCTGGCCAGACTCTGCAGAGGGTGACTATATCAGCCCCAGCAATGCACTTGATATGTTGCAAAGGGAAAGTGTAAGTTAATTGATAATCTGCAGTGAGAAAGATAAATAGTCTGAAAACTATTCTTAACTGTTCTGAAGAAAATTTAATAGCCATCTTAATCTAGTGATATGATAGTTTAGTTTCTTTTGGTGTTTTTGTTTAAGTACAGTATAAGATTTAGGTCTAGTACTGTAGAGTAAAACAAGAGTATGAATCCTGGTATTAGGAAGTAAGTGAATCATTTGTTGTATCTCTTGTCAATGACAGATATTAATCCATGTATTTATTTTTGGAAATTATATATTTGCAGCTGTATTAGTTACATAATTGTAGTTGTCAGATTTCTGCAGAAGTAATAATCTCTTCATTCTAGAAGAGGCTGTCACATCTACAATATAATATATTTTCCTAAATGAGTTGTATGTTTTCTTTCCAAGTGAGTAGGAAATAAGAGGACATAGAAAACACAAGGCTGTGAAGGTACTAGATTTGCACTGTGATTTTATTGTTGGTGTTTTTTTTTCCCAGTTGTTTGTTTCTGTTTTACTAGTTTATAGAAAATGAAATGAAGCAGCTTCTTCTTTCAAAATTGTTGTATTTCTGGTCCCTAAGGTTCATCACTGCAGCTTAGGTGAAGAAAGAAGTACTGTTTATTTACATGGTGCTGCTCATGGAATTGTCAGTGACTATATTGTGACATCCACAACATGAGTTCCCTTTGCATATGGAAGCAAAACTAACAATGCTGGTGGTCTTCCTGGTTCAGAATACTCCCCCAGCTATTCTGCGTCAACTCTGCTTCCCTGACGTATTTGGTGGGAGAAAGGAGACATAGCTTAGACATAGTTCACCATCTCCCTCCACATATGCTGTCTTCCAGGTGGAAAACAAAAATATAGGCTTCATATGTATGGCTTTTATTACAATTTTTGCTACCTGATGGCAAAAATTGTCTGCTTAAACTTTTTATACCTTTTTGTTATTGCCGTGAACTGAAGAGTCTGCCTGCATGTTCTTGTGTTTGTGACAGTGGGAAAGCATCCACTGACCTGAGTTAAACAAGGTATACTTCACCTTGCTGTGAGATCTGCTTGAATTATTGAAACGACTTTCAGAGGTGTTCAAGGGGGAAAGGATGTTTTTTGTGTATACATAATGTAGTTGTTTAGAGATTAATGCAGAAAGAAGATTCTATTTCTAAACTTAGCCATCAGGTTTTTGAAGTATCTCAAAACGTATTTGTACCTTGTGATAGGTATATGGAAGGGCAAGAATTTAGTTGATCTGTACAAATGCATAAACCAATCTAGCTGGGAATGTGAAGGGTTTTTTTTGCTAGTGGTATCTCAGAACTCTTTTTTTTTTTTTTTTTTTTTTGGGAGGGAACTAAGTAGGTTGTTGGCACATATAAATGACCTATACAATCTTTTGTTAAGTCAAACTTTATGTCACAGATAAGACTCTAGAGGGAGCCCATCTCACAGTTTTCTGTGTTGAGAGAAATGGCTTGACAAAGAGAGAAAACCAATTTCTTTAAATGAATAATTTAAAGTGAATTCTCTTCTGGCTCTGAAATACAAAAGAAAATATCACAGTACTATAGGACATTTGATTTCAAGCATCTTTAGAAAAGTCTCAATTCGTGAAGTCAATTCTACTTTACCATTGTCTGTGTTTCTTCAATACTATAATAGAAGAATCTTCAATCTTGTGCTTACATAACAAAAGACAATTTATGACCCTTCTATTTTAAAGAGCTTTCAAGATCCTGTGAATGCAGTAACACAGAAGAAGGGTTTGAGTATGTGCATTTTGAGGCATTCTACTTGTGCAGTCTGTGTGGAAATGTGATATTTGAGGATAAGGAATACAGGATTTTACGTTTTTGTTTGTTTTGAAAGCCTGTATATTCCATATGTCAGTGGGCACATAAAATATGGGTTGTGCAGTAAGAACTTTTTTAGCCATGATTTCAAACTAGCTAGCTGTGTCAGTTGACACTGAACAGTAGATGTTGTATAATGTTACAGCAGCTAATGGTTTATTGGTATAGTGATTATTTAATTTTTGTCCTTTACCTGTTGACTGCAAATTTTTCTTCACTAAAGAGACTTTAGAATTTAGCAAGGTTTTTGCCCAAGAGAGGTTGTTTAAAGCTGCACTCCTGCACAACGTCATTTCCATCCTGTGTGATTTGGTTCCAGCTCATGATACTTAAAGGTGATAATGTCCACCCAGTCTCCTTCCATTACAGTCAGGATGCACACTCAAACCCATAACATGGGGAGCATTCCCAGTTTCAATCTGGATGCAGCTGGACAGATACAAAGTGAGAGTGAAAGATCAGAGTTAAAAGCAGGCTTTATCTTCAACTCCCAGCCTTTTATTCACTGTGCTGAATAACTTCATTTCAAAGAACTAGGAGATGGAATGTTTTAAAAAATTGTATTAATAGAGAATAGTAGGGATAAAAATATTATTTTTATACTAAAATTTAGTATTTGTTGCATCTGAATGACATGAAGTATGTCATGTAGCAAGTTGTAAGGGCTTTGGTACTGAAGACAATATTGTAATTGTGCTTTGTTTAGTTGCTTGGTTTATAAATGATGGAGTTAAATTCATCAAAATCTGTTTACAAAGGCAGTATTAACTACTTTGTACTTGCATTCAGATCACTCTGTCATGCTTCTAGGTAACAGCAAGCATATTTTTGACAATTTACATTAGCAGAAGATTATATAAGTGCATACTGTGACTTATTCTCAGGGTAACTTGTATCAACATTGTATTTACAATTCAAATAGGAACAGAGATGTATTTAATTCAACAGGACAAACTCCATCCATCTATTACACTGTGCTCTTTGAATGCTCTGTAAACTTAGAATATTCAGAAACTACTAACCTAAACATCTTTCCTTGGTGTATATCCCATTTGTCACCATGCACTAGTGGTTCAGTTCAGATTGTTTGGTCCAGACTACTGTGGTTTAGTTGAAGGTGCCTTCAAATCACAAAGAGCTTGACTGAAGTAGCTTTAACTTCACCAAGAGTAATATGAAATTACTCCTAACAGTAAGAAATCACAGCCACTTGTGAATATTTTTAAAGTTAGATGCTGTTATGGCTGTTTGTCTATATGTTCTAATGTATCAAAGTACATTAGTTAGAAAATGGTATAAATTTAGTGCAAAACTATTTTTTTTCATGTTTTGAAGAGTAGTCAGTGCTTTTTCTGCTCTCTGTCCTTAGCACAGAATGAACTGTTGATCTTATAGGCCGTTGTGGTGCTTTGCGTAGGTGTATGAAGGATTTGTAGTTATCAACTAGCTGATTTTCACAACATTCCTCTGAACCAAAGATTTCCATTCCCATTTCACAATTGGCAGTATGATACTCAGTATAATATTGGAGTAACAAATAACTTTATGTTCACCTTTAAGGAAAATAAAACTCAAAAACTACATAGACTTTTGAAGCTGAACATTAAGCCTAGGTGTGCGTCTTGTTCTCATTCTGCCTGTATCAACAGAGGTTACTTATGTTGCTTATGTCACAGACCTTCAGGAAATTTCTTACCTATTAGAGTAAACATAAGATTGGTTAGTTTAAACAGTAGGAATACAGTTCTTCTGACACAACTTTTCTTTCTTACTAAAACGGAGCAGGGTAAATTATCACACAAGCAACTAGGCATCAGATTTAGAAGGTGTAAGACCCTATTTCAAGGGAAATAATAAGCAGCTAGAGACAGAACAACTTGTTAAACTCATTGTCTAATACAGTAACATCAGGAAGAGAATGTGTCCCATGACAGTCACATTAGAATCATAGAATAGGAGGAGTTGGAAGGGACCTCTGGAGATCATAGAGTCCACCTGTGCTGCCAAAGCATGATCACCTGGAGCAGGTCACACAGGAACACATCCAGACATGTCTTGAAAGTCGCTAGAGAAGGAGACTCCACAGCCTCTCTGGGTAGCCTGTTCTAGTGCTCCATTACCCTTACAGAAAAGAAGTTTTTCCATATGCTGAGTTGGAGCTTCCTGTGTTCCAGTTTGTATCCATTGCCCCTTATCCTATCACTAGGCAACAGTGAAAAGAGGCTGTCCCCTTCTTGACATCCGCCCTTTAAATATTGTAAACATTAATAAGATCCCCTCTCAATCTCCTCTTCTCCAGACTAAACAGCCCCAGGTCTTTCAGCTACAAATGATTTAATTAGGAAATCTTTTGTAGCTACCTACCACGTAGTAGCCTTTTCCATTTACAAAATGATGTGCTGGTTTAACCCACAAAGGCAGTTCCTTACCCAGTGTTCTCAGTCTTTGCTTACTTGTCCTGGGAGATCTGGCTCTAAAAGGCACCTGATAGTACCATTCACATATTAAACAGTATTTAGATACTGGTGGAAGGCAGGTGAGATGTTAGTGTCTGAAGTTCAAAATTGGAGCGTCTGGAGAAATATGCAGACTTGATGATCTCAGAATTTTCACAGTAGCCGGAGATAAAGATTTCTGGACTTGAGTGAGAGAAACAACCTTTAACAGAACTAACAGCTCACAAGTAGTGAGGGACTGAGGTTAGAGAAGCTGTGAAATTCTTTCAAGAACATAATTTGGAGGAAAAGAAGTTATTTGCTGGTTTGACTGACAATTCCATCACTAGCATTTTACACAGCCTAAATGCTCTTTCCATTAGATGAAGATAAGTATATACTAGTCCTGCATCATCCTGATATATTTAGAAAACAATTCTAGCTTTCTGTAATTGTTTACATAACAACTTTGAAAGACAATTACTGAAAATAAATTGGTGAATCTACTTCATCATGTATACAATTGCATTTTAGGATAAAAGTCTCAATGTGCCCTTCAAACAAAACTGTCTTATGTTTTTATAAAAAATGTGTTATCTAACTTTCAGAAGTAAACCATAATAGGATTTTTCTCTTGCCACAAAAGAGGAGGAAAAAAGTCTCAAGTACCTGCCTACTTATATCATATGCTTCCCAGTCTATTCTTATGTAAACAAGAAAATTCATAATGACATTTCTTAGGTATTTACAAATACTTGGAGCAATATTTTGTCTGCATTCCCTCTCTTGGATGAGTGAAATTTGTGAAAGGGTGGAATTGCAGCTGCAGTAAGAGATTGCTTGGTAGAATATCATGTTAATTACAACTAATCTGGCAATGTGGAAGAGAAACAGTACACTAATGTGAAATCTCTAAGGAAACCTGTATTTAAGCATAGCAACAACTCCCCATGTTACTGAAATAGCATGTCCTGTGCCCTGTACTGCCCCATGTAGTAACCAGAAGGCTTATGTGTGCTTGAATTGGCTTTGGCTGGACTCTGAGGGACTTAGTGTATTTTGACTGCTGTGACTAAACACTAACTTTGAGAATGGTTTCCATTTAAAAAAGAGCAATATGCTGGCCAGCATGCATGAAATATGGAGTAAACAGATGATGAGCCTTGCTTCAGTGCCTGTCTAATTCTAACTGATTCACAAACTAGATACGATTTTGTTTGTTTGTTTTGTTAAATCCAAGTGCTGGGGACACATTTCAATAATAAAATGTCTAGGACCACATTTCAAAGGCTGTACATTGATGCTGTCACTATATTAATTACAGAATAATATACTTATTTAATCATTACGCTGAATGTTTAATGTTCCTTTTGAGGCATTATTTTTGTGTGACTGTTGTTACTTATGTCTGCATAATCATGAAGATTTATGACAAAGTAAATATACTTGAGAGGTACCCGAAGTAACTATCAATGAAAGATGGCTCATTAGAGGATTAGTTTTGTTTTGTGAGAAAGAAGCAAGCAAATACTTGTGATTTAAATATGAATTAGTTTTTCTCCATCCTGAGGAATTTATAAGGTAATTGTACTTTCCTGTTCTCTTGAATCCTTCATCAGGCTTCATTATCTATAGGCAGATACTTTTTGTACACTGTTATGTTTTACTGAATAGTAATTAACTTATTACTGTATAAAGACAGAACTCTATAGTCTAAGCCAAATGAAAAGGAATATTACTGGAACATAAACTGCCTTAACTTGGAGGGTACTGAATCTGTGGAAGAGAGTCATAACAAGGTGGTGGTGACTGTAAAGTAAGGAACTTGCAAAAGTAAGTTTTGAAGGGTGTCCTCTGTGATACTAACAAACCAGAAGCTGGAGGAGGACTGACAAGAGTCTTGTCCTAACCACTTGATCTTGCTGGTTTGCACCATATTTGGTGATCCAGAGAGTTTCCTGTCTCTTCTCTCCTTTTGCCAGACCCGGTGTAGCAAATTTGCTTCTATGGTTCTGCCCTTTGTCTGAAGCAGTGAAGGCTGAATGTGGAGATAATGTGTTTTATCAGAAAATATGACGTTGTTCTTTCTGTGATATTGTATCTCTTCAGTTTCAGACTTGGAATGACTTAGAATATTTTGAATCTGGACAGGAATTTCTGGTGACTGATAGAACACATTTTGATTGGTTTTGTCTAATTCTTGTAATGTAGTATGTTATCTATTTCAATGTCTTCTGGCAGCTTTATCTTCTGAATTCCCTGTTGTTCTACCTCATATCCAACTTAACAATGTCTTTGACTGTCTTGAAAATTAGAGGGTGTTTGGTAACATAAAATATTTGCATTCCTATTTAAGAAAAAAAGGCCTAATCCCCTAGATGGTGACCAGCCTGCTTGGTTCTGGTGACCAGCCTGCTTGGTTCTGGTGACCAGCCTGCTTGGTTCTGGTGACTTTTCATGCTTCATGTTGTGAAGAATACTTGAGTGAACCCCTTTCAAAGGTAACTTTAGCTTTCTGTTGGCATGATATGTAACAGTGCAGGTAAACTTCGGTAATGCTATCAGCATATAATCTGATTCTCTGTGAAGATCAATATGGCTATGGAGTGCAAAGTGATTATGGATTTTAATTCCTTCATGTATAATCTTTATTCCACTAAAGCAAGTTGTCTGTTTGCAGGATTTGACATAAAACTTCCAAATATGCTAAACATTAACACTCTCTAATGTATTAAGGTTTATATCCTTCATCTTATGCTTCTAGTGCTGGTACCGGCAGATACATTGTCCAGTCTTTTGTAGGAAATAGCTATTTATATAATCAAATAGATAATATTTTTTTTCCCCAGAATTTGTTCACTGTGTGTATTTTATGTAGACATTTGGGGAGCACTGCAAAAGTTCTTCTTGATTGTCTTAGTCTTCAAAAAACCTCCATCCCTTTGCCTGATTTGAATGGTAATTGTTCAGTTCAGAAAAGGTCATGTTACATGTAAGTCTGATACTAGATTTTTTTTTCAGAATCTTGCATAGTAGGAGCTATGTCTAGTGTTACTTTTGCATCGAATGACATGGTTTCTTCTTTATGTAACTGTAATTTCATAAGCTAATTAATTATTTTTGCAGATAAAACTGGGAATGGGTGCTGATAAATTATAATCCGGTGCTGATTAACAGCATGCTCTAGGGTTAGTTGATTAAATGCATTATGTATTTGTTTAGAAAGGACAGGTAGATTGTGTCACTTGCAGCATGGCTAAATTGCTATTGACATCATTGTTCTATTTTTCAAAAAGCAACCGTTAAATGCTGATTCTCAAATATACTGCAGGTGAGATTAATGTACATACAGAAATGGAGAAAGTACTTTCTTTAGTGATTCCAACATTGTCCATCAAGTGTAGAACAATGTGATGTACATAAGTCCTGCCTCAAACCATGGATAACTTATTCTTGACTTGATCTCATTGCTTTGTTTTGTTGCTCTAAAAATTGAGTGACTCAATTAAAAAAACTGAATGCAAGGAATCTTTATCCTTTTATTCATGTGTGCAATATGTTAGGGAATCCCAGTTGCACTGGATATAAAAAAATAGGAATACTTTTCATTGTGTATATATAAACATATATATGTGTACATGCTGTGTCCAGTTCTGGAGCCCCTATTACAAGAAAGATATGGACATGCTGGAATGTGTCCAAAGAAGGCCACAAAAATGATCAGAGGGCTGGAGCACCTTTCCTATGGAGACAGACTGAGAGAGTTGGGGCTTTTCAGTCTGGAGAAGAGAAGGCACCAAGGAAACCTTATTGTGGCCTTCCAGTATATTAAGGGGGCCTACAGGAAAGCTGGTGAGGGACTTTTTAGATGTTGGGTAGTGATAGAACTAGGGGGAATGGAGCAAAACTAGAAGTGGGTAAATTCAGATTGGATGTCAGGAAGAAGTTTCTCATCATGAGGGTGGTAAGACACTAGAACAGATTGTCCAGGGTGGTGGTAGAAGTCCCATCGGTGGAAGTTTTTATGGCCAGGCTGGATGTGGCACTGAGCAACCTGATTTAGTGTGAGGTGTGGTTGTTTTAGGCTGTGCCTTTAAAATTTAGTTACAGATTTTGAGCAGAAAAGTAGAAAAATACAAATAAATCACTATTGGGTGTAAAAAGGAAAACAAAAGATTATTCTAAACAAATTTGTTAGGTAAATGTCTAGAATAAGATGAGCTGTACTATAACAATTCTTCCCTTTTCTCTTCTCTTCTGATCTCTGGCTGCTTTTGCTTCGCTCGGGAGAGATAATCTGTGTGCTTTGGCTGGCCTTGGCCAAGTCTAACTTCTGTGCTCCTTTCTCTTGTCTCTTTCATACAGGGGGGTAAGGGGAAGGCAGGGGGGAAGAAGCTAGAAGCTTCCCCTGGTCTCTTGGCCCGGGGGGTCCTTGTGCTGTTTGTTAACTGTAAATATCTGTATAATATTGTAAATACTGCATATTTTATTCATCTTATTCCTTTGTAGAGTGTAGTTTTTGCTTGTAAATACAGCTTCATTTGCTTCTGAGTTGGTCTGGCAAAAGTTAATGTTGGGGGGAAACTTCAACCCACCACAGGTGTCTCTGCCCATGGCAAGGGGGTTGGAACTAGATGATCCTTGAGCTCTCTTCTGACCCTGACAATTCTATGGTTCTATGTGTTTATGCACGCATATATGTATGGACAACAGAATTTTCTGCTTTTTGCAGAATCATTGATACTTTTTTTTTCAAAGGAAATTCTGCTTCTTAACTGTAGTATCACTTGTTGTACCATTTAAACCAGGTATTTCTTCCTAAGTATTACTTGATAATAGTAGGCATTGCAACACTCTCGGGAGAACTGTGACTTTGTGGTGTGCATGTTTGGTTAGTACTGTGGCTAACGTGAGAGCGTGTTTCTGTAGATGCAGAAATCACATGGAAGTTAATATTATGAGTGGTGCAGCAGAGAACACAAGAAGAGCGCTTAGGTTAGGAGAGAGGAGTGCTGTATTAGAAATTTCATGTGACAGGAATCACATATATGTGTTTAATTTGCTTCTTTTAGTTATGTGCTACTATGATAAAGGCTACTGTGTAATTTTAGAATTTTGAATTTTTTTTTTTAACCTGTGCAATGCAGCTGTTTTTCTAGCATGCATTTATGAGCATTAGCATCTTGCCATTTCATTTTTAATAGGATAAACTCAGTCTGTTTCTGCCTTTTATAGAAGTTTGATTTTTATATGCCATACATGGTGGTGTCATTCAGAAGACAGGAAGGCAATAGGTATCACAAAAACATTCCACAAAAAAAATTGCCCTTTTTGGTTAATATATAGGTTATATATTTTTTTCAAAGCATTCTTAGTGACCTTTTTACCCCTGTGGTTTGACCTGAGTGACTGTAATGTGTTTTGTATAGTGAGACTACTAGAAACTTGCATTTATTAAAATGAAAACTTTCAATGGTGAGAAACATCTTAGTTCTGGACTGGTCAGATTAGAGTTGTGGGAGAAACCCATATCACTTTTGTGTTATTAGCTCTTGTATCAGATTGAGTGGAGCAAACATGTGGAGAAAACCTGTGTGTAGAAAATGGTGAGAGAAGGCAGAAAACCTATGCACTTCCTGCATGAAGGAACAAAATGCCAACAGAGTTTTATAATCTGGGATGACTGTGTAGATTGGTATAGTGATTTTAGCTGCTAATTCTTTTGAGCTATTGAACACCATCGGGATGCTGTGGTGCTGGAAATCCTGCTTTCTAGTCTGGAAAATTGTAACTGCAAGTGAATGGCAGCAGAGAATGGGAGGAATATATAGCTGTCCAATAATTTCAAATATGTGCATGTCCTTAACTTTTTATTTTACTGGTAGTAGTATTACAGCAGTCCTACAGGAGGGAATGTTGTAGATTTCAATTATGTCTGTATATGCCTTCTGCATCCTTTTCAAAGGTTAGATGCTATATAGCCATACACTTGTACTAGTAATTCTTTCATTTTTTTCATGTTTAATACTGAATATGTAACTGAACTTCCATTCAAGATACAGACAGCTGTAACATAATAAATTCTGGGATCAAAATTCAGTGTTATGGATATCTGTAATGCCAAGTATTGGAAGGATTTAATTAAATCCTTATACACAGTTGAATACCTCCTGAATTTCATTTCAGTTGCAGTGAAGCATCTACAAAGGCAGTTGGTATAATCACAGGTTTTGTGATATGTGCTAAAGGATTTTTATTAGCAATCTAAGTCAGTTACAAGATTTGAGAATACTTCTTCATTGCAACTTCTGCAAGTCCAATGGTAAAATATGGGGTTTCTTTCATGGGAAGTATAGTCGGTAGGATGTTTTAGGCAATGCATTGTTTAAGGGTTAAAGATCCTAAAGTTTTCATTCAGCAATAACAAAAAAAAAAAAGTTAATATTTAATGCTTGAGATTTTTTGTGCTTTTATGCAACTGCAGGACATTGGACTCACATATCCATTTCCTTGGGGAACTGTGGGCTCCAAAGTGCTTGTATCTTTTAAACAAGCCACACATCTCCAAAAAAGGCAAAAATGTCATAGGACCGACATTTTAAAATAAACTGTGTTTTTCCACATTAAAGTTCCATGTTGAAAGGCATAAGTTCCCTCACCCCCACCCTCTTATGGTAGAAATAGACACAGTTTTGCATAACCACTTCAGCATGATAAATTATCATGTTGGTCTTGAATACGCATAAAAACGTGACTACGGAAGAAACAGAATTGATGAAATTAGCATTGTACTTTTTGGTCAATAATAAAACTGAAAAGCTTTGGCTGCAGATATATCCACATTACATGAAACTAAAGCAATTCAGATGTTAGTTTCCCTGAAGAACTCTAAGCAATGCTGATGTCCTAAAGAGGTATGAAAATTTTGCTCTACCACAGAAATATATTAAAAAGACAATGAAATTAACAATTCAAAGTGCAGATCCTTTAGTTTCTCTGCTTTATGTATTGAGCTTCTTGCACTGATTAATTCACTCCCCACCTATGATTCATTCAATAGCATACTCAGCCATCGCTTTCATGTTTTGGAGCACTGACTACAGAGCTACTATTTTTGGTTTCCAAAGCAGGCTCTTGATTTTATGAAGTGTGCACCATTTACACCACATTTCACCTCTAGAATGACAAGAACAGTGGTACTTTTCACCTTAGTAAACTTACGTCCTTAAAGGAAATCGCAGCCACTCCTGTATAATCAAAAATGTTACTGAACCAAGTGTTTCTGATTTTAATTGCTAAGGAAATGTTGGCCTTTTTTTTCAGTACATCTTAATTGATTATAGAAGATGTACAGTCCTTGGATAGAATTGCAATTCAGACTTTTAAGCTCATACCATGTCTCTGACATCGATATTCTAAGAGATCCTGCCTTCCCTTTCATCCCCTTCATTCATTTTGCCCTGTCCTTTGGGCTGTTGCCAAGGGAGCACGCAGTATGATGGAGCAAGGAACCATGCTGATTGCAAAGGAATAATTTTTTATGGGCTTTTTCCTGGCTCAGTTCCAGCAAAACTGGTTTTCTGATAAGCTCACCATGTGGCTGCACAAATGCTTGCACAAATATAAGGGAAGCAGCAGTATCACACTACTTAGATTAGGGGAAGGATCTTGCCTCCTTAGGTAGCAGTGTGGAATTAGGTCAGATTCGTGTGGTCCATTGAAGCACATTCTTTGTTTTCTGGCATTAAAAAATTAAACCAGCTAACACAGTTGAACTCACGTGACTATAATCACTTATGTCCAGGATCCTTCAGAGGGTTGGAAGTCTCAGCTTTTCTACTTTCATTCTTCTGCTTTCCCCATGGGATCCATTGTAACAGGACTGTACAGGTCGATGCAGGGTGAAGCATGGCAATTGAAAGCTCCTTCCTTTCATGAAAGTAAGGTCTGTGTATGCAGCAATAGTTAGCCACTAATATAGTGATGCTGATGGAGCTTTAAGTGAGAGAAAGCAAGAAAACTGGCTTCCAAGAGAGGTAAGCACTACTATTAACAATCGTAGTGTTTGTAGTATTGTTGTAGATGCTATTTCTTGTTTATATCCGTAGTTAAATCATTGGTTGCTATTACCCAGACGATTTCCTGTATTAGACATTTTTCCTCTCTAATTCTTATTCATTGACATTCTCAGTAAGCTTCTCTTCTAAAACTATCCAAATTTTAAAGGAAATAATTTAATATCTGTGTTTTAGGCATTCTTCAATGGTCTAAGCTGTGAATTCAAGTCAGGGTTCTCAGTCCGTCTGCCAGTAGAGATCCTTGTGGCTGCTTGTCCTTTGTTTGGAAACATTTTATCCTGGCTTCCTGATTTTATTTATTTTTTAAAATTTTGTGTTGATGTAGCAGTAGTCTTTAGGGGGTGGCAAAGACAAGTCCAAGCAAAATCTAAAGGTGAAGCATCATTTTTTTTAAAACAGCCTTGTTCATTAGCCAGTCCCAACACTCAAAATGGTAGCCTTCAACCTCCTTTAAGGAGAAGTAACACATCTGATCTGACTAACTTCTGGCCAAATGTGTAGTGTGATGGAATGGAGCTGGTCTGGAAGTGTAGGACTGCTGCCTTAAATAGCAGTGAGTTATTACCACGTTCCTGCTGGTCTGTGGTAGCATCTACTTGCAGATACTTACCTGTGGCAGGTTCAATGCTGGTCAGAGTTGCTTACCTCTTGCTTGGGATTTCCTAGGCAAAGCAAAAGAAGCTGAAAGGTTGATTTTACTCATTGAAATCAATGACTGTTTCTGTTCTCAATGTGTATTCACTTAAGAAGCTGTCAAATTAACAGTAATTTATTTATTTATTTTAGAGCTTAGCCTTAGGTTTGTTGTTTTGGTGGTTTGTTTTGGTCTTTTTTTCCAAAAGTTTGAATGTTTTTTTGGAGGTCTTCATCCCTACATGACTGCATGTAAGGAGAACTGAATTCCAAGTTAAGAAGAGGTAGAAAGGAGCAAACCCTACAAAAATGAAATTGTGTCAAAACATGTATGAGAATTTTTTTCTAACTAGCAATTTATTGTTGTTTGAAATCCTCTAAGGCTTCCTGATTCTTTGCCAAACCTGTAATTAATTTGATTTATGTATTTATTCTTATAACACAAGCTTGTTCAGGGATAAAATAATTCTTTGATAAAGACTCATGATTATCTTTTGTTAACTGGAATAATAGGGGCTCAATTTAACTGTAGAAGAAATACAAAGCAGCCTTAAATGTACTTGTATTCAGATAGTGTTTTTAATGCAGTACACTATGTAGCTTTTTTTGATATTTCTTCAAGTAAGAAACCTTTAATCCCATATATGCAGTAGCATTTTTACAAAATAGATAATTCTTTGCCAGCCTATGGGAAATACATGTTATCCATTAATACAGCTATTGCTAGGTGATGTTTCTATTGTAGTCATTTTTCAAACATATGAAAGCTTGCACACAATCAAATGCCACGATGCATGATGAAATAGAGGCATTACAAACATGCGTGGCCGCCAATCTTAGATTATGTTTCACATTAAGATGCTTTTCTCCTATTTTCTTCAATTATACTCTCTCCAACCTTTAGATATTATCAGCTTTTCCAGTTTTGGAATTAATGTGGCCTTTAGGTATTTCAAGTGGGAGGGGAAAGGAGAAAAGAGACTTTGGAAGATTAAGTTCTGAATTTTCTCATAGGAATTGCAGAATTTCTGTAATAAGAACAGCAAACAGTGAAATGAGAGTGCAACAAAAGAGGATGTGAGAAGCATCTTGTTCATGATTAAATCCAAGTACTCAAGGGATGGTCACTGCCAAAACTGGTACAGTTTAAGTCTTCTACATCTTAATTACTCAGAAGAATGGAAAGATCATTTGCATGGCATGCTCTTGGATTTCATAAACCATTCTCTGAAGCATAAACTTCAGAGTGCTGCTAAAAATGTGTCCTTCCTGCTTGTTCATATCTCTGAAGAGTTGACAATTAAAAAAATAAGGAAGGACTCTTTAGTTGGATAGTATTTTGAGATTAAGTGAATGGAAATGCACTCGTGGATTATTTGGGTTTTTTTGGCCATTAGTTTGATCTATTACTTTTAGAATCAATTTAATGAAAGCAAATGTAGGAACTATTAATACAGTAATTCTTTGAGATGGTTGAGAAATTAATTAAGTAGGCACTTAGTGTAGGACATACACAATTGTTTGCTCTGCATGGTTCTTGCTGTCTATCTACTCTGAGGAGTCAGGTTTGTATTTGCATGTTTCTGTGAGCACAGGCTTCATAGTAGAAATATGGCATCATTATATCTAAGCTACTGGTAATATCCTCTATGGAGTTCATGGAATGAAGAACAAATGAAGTAAGTGTAATAACATTATACACTCATCACTATTTTCCAGCTTTTAACATTGGAACTGTGAATTCTTCAGGTAAATCTAGTTACAAGAACCAATATCCTGTCTTACCAAATTTGGAAACATTCAGGTGCTAGCTGATTTATTTATTTATATTCCCCCCTTCATACTGAGGCTATTGTAAGCTCTGGAAGTTTCTGGAGGATTTTTACTGAATGCTTGACTAGTGACTGTTTCTACTCACTTGAGTTTTTCTAAATGTGAAACTGTTGTGATTAGTCTTCGGTAGGATATGGGTATGGGTTAGGATCCCCAGATGATACTACTAAAATTGCAGTTTGTTGGGTTAATAGTCCCTGTGGGCCTGACTGCACATCTGTTTGGAGAAAGAAACCTTAAAGTCTAAGCCATGCAAATTGCTTTATTGCTGCAATAAAGTTTCTTACTATGACAGAGGATGGAGTTCTCTAAAGCAGAAAATTGGTATTTCAAATATGTCCCACAGAGTCCAGCATTGTGCACAAATGAATTGGAATTGATTGTCTCATGTTTATACACTGTAACTGTGATCTGGGAATTTTCATAGAGTTCAGAAGCGTCATGAATCCTGAGTGGTCTGTTGAACTGGGTGCTGGCAGTTTCAACATATTTATTCCAGGTCACTAGTAGATTTTAAATCATCTACACTCTCCAGTTAGCCAGTTTCTCTGCTGATATACATGTACCTTAGAGGATCCATTTGCAAATTTAATTAAAAGAAAATTAAACTGAATAAAGCCCTGAGCAATCTGATCTCATAGTTGACCCTGTTTTGACAGGAATTAGGACTAGGGATCTCCTGAAGCCCCTCTTTTTTTTTTTTTTTTTTTAATGGGACTGTATAGATGGACCTGAGAACTGATTTCTATTCATTTTGACAATGAAAGTAGTTGTTCCTCTGAGTAGTGCAAAGGGCTTTCCCTTTGGACTTTCATTGCAGCTTTTGACCTGGATAATCTTAGTTTAGAATCATGGTCAGAAAAGTAGACCCTGTGTTACCCACTGGGATTGTGCTGTCATTTGCAGTTCAAGTCTGTGTATCTTTTTAGATAAAAGTAATGCATATGATTTACACTTACAAAAAACCATGGCTCGGGACCCTTCACCAGATAGTGACATCTCCATCTTCAGCCTTTCTAGATATGTTTTGTTCAGAGGTTGTACATCTAGATAACAGCCGCTCCCTTTTATGTCTTTTGGAGACAGCATGCCAGCACTGGCCTTGACTAATTCCCAATGAAGAATCAAAATATCCCCTTTGGTACTACATGGGAAGAGATCTGACAGCACAGACATGTATAGTTTATCTTGCTTGAAAAAGAATTGTGCCTGTTCTCACTTTGGCATTACTTATGTGATCAGTTCTTAGTAGGGATAGGCAGTTTAGTAAGCACTTTATCATGGAAGTGGTGGTCAAACACGGGCACAGATTGCTCAGAGAGATTATACAGTTGACATCCATGCAGATATTAAAATCCTGACTGAATGTGGTCTTAGGAAACCTGCTGTAGATGAGCCTGTTTGAGCAAGGGACCAGATGATCTCACTGGATCCCTTCCAAACTCAACCATTCTGTGAAAGTTTCCTTGCAACAGAAGAACTGCAGTTGCTGTACTGAATTTGTTTCTACTCTCAATAATCCTGTCTTGAATGATCTCCACATTTTTTTCACTTATATATGTCATCTCTAAGGCATTTAATCACAGCTACTGATTTTCATTCAACATTTCTGTTGATTCCAAGGAGAATGATGGCAGAATATGACTCTAGGGAGATCAGTCACTATCACAGTGAAGTCTCCTAATTTCCTACATGTCTTATGAAATTTACTGCCTGATGATATTTTTAAAGGGCCATTTTGATTTTATGAACTGTCCCTAAGCAATCAAGGGACTACTTTGAAATAAATTACATTTTTCAGCTGGGAACCCTTGTTGTGTGTGTAGTGAAATATGAATATAAAGTGTAGTGAAACATGAACAGCAAATCAGTCAAAAGTTATCATTGCTAAAACAAGGCATCTATTAAAATCTATTTCACTTGCATGGGGAAAATTCAGCACTTTCACCTTTTCACCTGGAAATGTATTTTGATTTTAAAAATAGACTGCTGAGTTGGTTCACAACTGAAATTCAAAACCAATAATGATGGGTTTTATTTTAAGTTTCTCTAGCATAGTAATTATGTAGTTGATGATTCCCCCCCATTGTATAAAATACTTATAGGAAATAACCACCAGGTAGAAACACCTGGTGAAAGATCAAGGTGTAAAACCATGCTAAATAATGTATCAAGGTGGCCGCGAGTGGTCCCTAGGGTGAGGAGGGAGAAACCATCAATGTAGCATTACACTCCTTGTAAAAGGGAGAACTCCCTCTATACACACACACCCCCATCAGCATCACCATCATACTCCACCAAGTGAAGATTTGGGACACTGAGGTCTTCCTGTAGCATTCCTGTAGGCTGATGTGATTTTTCTTAGGACCCAAAAGAACAGGGAAAGGCTGAGTCTAACACCAGAGAAATGATGATGATAAAAAGCTTGTGTACATCAGTTTTTACTCAGTAAAAGCTGAACTATAAATGTTAGTATCACATTTTAAGTGGACAAATAATTCTCTGATTAGTCAGTTCAGGCACTAATTAAACAAATGCAAATTGTAGATTTGCATTTAAGTAGTATTCCCTGTTTTGCCTGCAAGATGTTGAGTGTGAGTCAGCAGCAGGCATGTGCACACACTCTGCTTCTTCCCCATTCATTTCCACAGCAGTGTAAGTATGTTTGCATCCTGTGTTTTGGGTATGTCTGAGTTACATGCCACAGAACTGAGTGGACTGAAATAATTTGTACCATATTTTTCCACCCTTCTTTTTTTCTAGGGTGATCTGTGTATGAACAAAATCTTCAAACACAGAAGATTCTGCTTACGACTATGCATCTATTATCTCAAAGGGCTCAAGAGGAAACATTTGGTTCTTTTGTGATTGTAGTATTTTTCTCTAATAATTTCTGTATCATGCTAACTGGCCTCTTACATCTACTCCTGAATGGCAACTGACAGCTTTTTTTTCATGAAAAGCAATTTTAATGGCCTGTACCATAAATAGCTGGAACTTGCTGTCTTATGTGAAAAATACAGGATATGAGTCATCATCAACAGTAGGAGACCTTAGATCCTCTGTTGCTTTGCATATCTTCTCTGGCCATATCAAGGACTACACTTAATCTGAGCAGCACTTTTTTATTCCAGATATCTGTAGGAGGTGATTTGGCTCCCACTGGCCAGGTTTGTAGTACCTGTCCTCTAGTGAAAAACTATTCCACTCTTTAAAGAAGCTACAGTACATTTTGCAGGCACTCAGTTTCTGGTACCTTAATGTTAGAGTGGGGAAAATTTAGTAATCACTGGCTTGTCTTTAGGACACCAGAGAGGAACAAGCTAACTGAAGAAGCCAGATTTCAGTTCTTTCAGGGTTTCTGATGTCCCATGATTTGCCATAGGAGCTGCTTTTGTGAATTGCTTTCAGTGAATCTTTAAAGACGTTAATTAGGCTAACATTTTTATCAGTCAAAGATAAATTCATTGTTATTAAGACAATGTCTGTAAATCTGTAATTTAGTGTTTTAAAACATACAATTAGAACAGTGTTATCCCTTTCTCAGTGTCTTCCATTCACAAGAGTTACATATAGATTTGGAAATTCTTGACTACTGTTTTGAATTGCTTTGCACTTCTGTCTTTCACAGATAAAGAGGCCACAGCTCAAACATAACTTATTTTAATGTAGAGCTCACCAGGAAAGAACAAAAGCAATATCTTCTAGATCTTTTGACTGCCAGGACTGTGCTTTTATACAGACACTATACTACTGATACGTGAACTTAACTTCAGAAAACCTTATTACTTGAAATCAGGGCTGAATAAACAGCTTTAATGCTTCACATCTTTTAAGGTAACAAGCTAAACGTGTGTTTAACACAAGGTGAGAAACTGCTAGTGTCCTTCAAAGGCCAAAGTCTGTTTGAAGTCTCTTCCAATTCTTGGTATTTCAGAATGTTGTGTTTTATTGTGTTGTGTTATTACAAAACACCAGAACATGGGTGATAAAGCAGTTGTCTATCCCCAGGATACTAGGCAGCTACTTGGCAATAAAGGTAGGCCATTCTTGTGTACATTCTATTTCTTATTCTTTTAGGCAAAATTTGCAACTTTTGAAAGAGGAGCACTGAATGAGTACTTGGGGTCACCTGTCCCTGTTAACCTGGTGGTTAAATAACCTTTTGACATGTAATGTGTGATGGTCACATTTTTAGGTCCCTTTGTGGGTCCCAGCCCAGAAAGACTTAGAATGAAAGACTGAAATGAATCTAATAGGTGTAAACTGAAAAATCACCTGGAATTTTCTCATAAAGGTCACTGTGCACGAGTGTGGTGTCTAACTTGTCTTTC
Source organism: Dryobates pubescens (assembly GCF_014839835.1). Taxonomy (NCBI): domain Eukaryota; kingdom Metazoa; phylum Chordata; class Aves; order Piciformes; family Picidae; genus Dryobates; species Dryobates pubescens. The sequence continues at coordinate 29,367,676 of NC_071613.1, forward strand.
CATCCAACCTCACATGCTGCATTTTAAAAATTAGCTTTCACAAGGAGAGACTACTTGATTGCAACTTGAAATTCAGGGTTGCATTTGTAGCTACATGTGGTCCTTCTCTCTGGGCCTTCTCTCTCAACCCACCACATTCCAGAGAAATCCTATCTTCTGGAGAAGTGAGTGGAAAGAACTCTAGTTATTACTAAGGGCTCTTCTTTCAAGAATGAAAGTGAATCATTCAGTCAAGATTATGTTTTCTTTAACATCCTTGATGTTCTGGGTGAAAATTTCTGAAGTCTGCCACACATGATGAATACATATATATTAAAAAAAAAAAAAGGGGGGGGGGCGGAAAAAAAGAGTTGAGTCAAACTGAACTTTAGACAAATACTAACAATATTTAGCATGGAAATTGCTAATTTGGATTTGTCCCATAGAAGAAGGCTCAGAAATGTGACTGCATCTCTGATAATAACACTAGCATATTTTTTTTGGCATCAATCATTACATATTGAATTTAAGTAGAAGCAATACTTGTACTTCAAATGTAGATAAAGGGTCTTTGCTGAGCAAAGGAATTTTCTGATTTACAATATTTATTTTAAATACTCATACATAAATTGCCTGTTAGATATTGATGGTAGCTGTCTGGTACCATGAGGTTATTATTTTCTCTTAGGAAAACCCACTGGCTTGTAGCCATGATATTTTACCATCACAGGAGCTAATAAATAGCAGTTTTCTGCTTATGTTTCAAAGGAAGAAGGAAAATGGCATGTAACAATGCTGATATTCATTGGGAATATTCATTGGATTTGTCAGAATAGATGCAGTGCTATGGATCAGCAAAGACATTGAATTTTTCTTAGACACAGTAAAAAGACCTGTAGCTGAACTTGTTTAAATGCTAATGTTTAATTTTATTAGGAGATGCATCAGGTATTCCTGCAAATAGCTTTTTAACTTTATGGTACATCATATCATTCTGGAAGATGGATTAAGTTGATTTCTGTGGCTGTGACAAATAATGATGTGGAGATTTCTACTGTAGAGTTGTGAAAATCTATATCATACTTACAGCAGGGTAACTGTACCTAGACTGGAAGGACATACACATCCAAAGAGAGACCATGGTGAGCTAGGGTTTAAATTCTCTACAGAGAGAGTGATTGCCCATTGGAATGGGTTGCCTGGGGAGGTGGTGGAGTCGCCATCATTGAAGGTGTTCAGGAGGAGACTTGATGGGGTGCTGGTGCCATGGTTTAGGTGGTGTTGGATTGGTTGATGGGTTGGATGCGATGATCTTGAAGGTCTCTTCCAACCTGGTTTATTCTATGTATTCTATGTAAATTCTGGTCTAGAGTGGCACCTAGCATACCCTGGTTTACATATGCTTTTGTTCCCAGGGAAGATACATCTTTGGCTCCAGGGGCCAGTATGTATCAAGTGAATATTTTTTCTACTGAGGGTGTGGAATAAAGCACTTCTAGGGAGGCTACTGCAGTCACTTAGGGGGTAGTCTAGAATGTTTGCACTGTAAGGCTAAATAAAAAAACCTTGGAGCTGTAGCTGACTAAGCTGCTTATGACATTCAATAAGTAACTATGTAGGACAGGGCTGATGGGTCCTTGAACTGTCAGATGTAAGGACAGAAAATGGATAAGTAATAATGTGCTTTTTATTTTTAGATGTCAGCTGAAGCTGATTTGTAGTAGCTTTGCAGTCTCAGGGCAAACTGCTTGGGACTTCAAGGGTTGGATTGGATGTTATGGACTTTTCAGCATGTACACAGCTCAGAGAGGCTTTCAGTACGGAAAATGGGAGGTCAAATTAAGGGATTTGTGTAAATTAATTCTCTGAAGTTAGAATTGGGTACCTCAGGTAGTAGGAAGACTAAAAGACAAAGTTCATAATCATTAAATTTGGCAAGTGCCACCAAAGATGAGCAGCTGTTGTGTTTCTTTCTGCCTTGATTTTCCATTTTTATTGGAACAGTTTTGATGTGCAAGATTACAGACCACTCACAGCCTTTGTGTACCTATTTTTGTTTGTTTGTTTTGGTAGCAAAATACCTCTGTATATTTAATGGTTATGAAGCCACCTGCAACACAGCAGACATAACCAAATCTTTTTGATCTCAGTTTTTATGGTCAACCTGTTGTAGCTGTGCAAAAATTAAGACACAAGCCTAATTTAGATAAACCAAATTAACACTTGTGCTTGCTTGGTAGCTAAACTGAGATGGAAGTAATTCTAAACACCTTTCTGTGGTGATGCAGTTCAATAAGGGGTCTAGCCGGAAAATGAAGGTGCATATTGCTTCTGTGTCCATCACTCTCGATACTCCCTGTTTTGTGGCAAGAGTTGAGTCTGACTCACAATTGAAGCAGTAGTGGCTCATGATGTTCACAAGGTGGCTGTCCCAAATTTCATGTATGCCTTTCTCCCATCTGGTAAGTATATGAGTCATTTATGACTCAATTTACTTCACTCATCTTAAGAATAATTCCTAATGAGTCAGATAGAATGTTTTCAGGGATTCCTGCTGTTGGAGAGCACTTCCCCTCTACTGCTCTCATCTTCTCATCTCCCATACTGTGGGCTACTGTCTAACTTCCAGAACAAGATCCTTCTGCCTGAAACTTGGAATTGGAGAAATTGCTGCTTCAGTGAGCCATTTCTGATTTAAGCATTACATTTTGCTTTCACTTAGTGAAGTGGGGTTCAGCCTCACACATGATAGTGAATTGGGCAGACAGGTTCCAAACCTCCTGGAAGTGCTTGTGGCACACACAGTGCTTTTGTTGGGCATGCTTATACAGGGGCATGACCTTCATGGTCTGTGTCCGCTAATGCCAACAGCTTGCTTTCAGCTGTAGGATATTCCAGTGGGGATAATTATGGTCCCAAGCTTGTTATTCCCTCTTTTTGAACAATGTTGGCCTGGGATTTTGTACTGGATGTCTTTTAATTCTAGGCAGATCTTTGTATGTTTGCTCTGTGTTTGGAGTACAAGTTGAATATAAGTCCTTGTCATGGACTGCAGTCTAACCCAAGACATGTGTGAAGGGGCAGGTGTCATATTGCTGATAGGCTCCTAACAGTCACTGGCAGGTTTTTGATTAGTGATAGGCTTCTGGAAAATGGTTAGGACTGCCAGGTTTGTAACGGTAAATTTGGGCAAACTGATCTTCCAGTATGCAACAACAGTCTGCATTTGTGCACAGCGCTTTGGTAATATTCTTAAAGTTGCTAGTAATGCCTATAGGGGATAATGAGGACATAAAGGGGTGTCAGAGAACTTATTTTTATTTTCATATGTATATATGTGCTTTCTTGACATACCATAGCTAAAAATATATGTAAATGTACACTTCCCATAGAGAAAAATACAGATAGCACAGCCACAGGTGCAAATAGCAGCTCACATGTCTTACTGTTTTCCCAACCATATATCCAGTCCTATGGATGTGCACCTTAGGAGAGACCCTGTTCTATGCTTTACTACTACATGGCAGTTCACTGGAAAAGGAGTTTGAGAACCACTGTCTGAAAGAAATTGCAAGTTTCTTTGGTATTTGAATCTCAAAACTTTTTACTTTCCACATAATTCCACTAATAATCAAAGTTCATACATTTAAAGCTGAATCTTCAGACTTTATCTCCATTTACTTATCTTTCTGCTTGATTGAAAACTAGATAGCTGTTTATCCTCAGCTCATTTTTTTGGCCCCTAAAGCAATTTCTTATATTATGTCCTCACTAATTACTAAAATCTCATCTAAATGGCATCCATTCCTGATGACTCTGTGATTGTTTAAGGATTCACCACCAAAAATATCATTTGCCTCATAATCTATATCTGAAATTAAATTCCTCCTAATAATGTCATTTTCTTCTTGACTTTATTCTCTTTTAGCAGATAATTTCTAATTAGAGATTAAAAGTAATATGGATATTGCCCTCAAACTCAAATAGATACTCAGGTTTTTTAGTGAGACTGAAAAACATAGAATGTAAAGACAACAACAACAACAAAGATGATTAACAAAAATAACTGCATGAAAATAAGGATTCCTATATCTGGAAGGAAAACCAAAAGATCACCTGAAAGGGATCATATTTCCTCTCCAGACTTTTGATAGCCATGGAGTGTAAAATGCTTTTTATTTAATTCAGTTGCTACCAGAAGACCGAAGAACAATGTTTAAAATAACTGAATTTGGAGAAAGAATTAAACAGACAAGCTGCAGAACTCTCTGTATCAAAATAATAATAATTTAAAAATCCTCTTAGCTGCATTTTTGAAGGTCAGAATAATGAAACAATCACACTTTGGGATAGTGCTTCTGGAAAAGATAGACAAAAATGGGCCTAAACAAAAGAAAAAGTAGTCAGGATGGATTAAGATTACTAGGTAATATGCCCAAATATTATCCTAAAACCTGGTCTTGGACTTTGGTGTTACTAATGGTTATAGCACAGAAGAAGTAGAAATGTACTGATTTCAGTTTATTCATGCCACAAGGCCAGGAGGCAGAAAATAAGGAGGGTGATCATAAATATCTTGCGTCAAAGCAGCTGCGTGACCTTCTGAAACAATAGCAACATGAAATTCAATAATGGAAAAAGTAAGGTTATGCCTCTATGTATTTCCAGTTATTAGAAATAGGACGCCTATCAGCTACAGGTGGTAAAGACAGACCGCTGATTATGAGGTACAAGATGTGTAACCTTGAAAAAGACAAACATTCTTAGGACCATATTGACTGAGATGAGTAACCAAAGATGGGTTAAATGTTGTTAAATAAGGGGCCTGCTAAGGTTTATGTGATTCAGCATGCCAAAGCCTTGCAAATTGTAACTGCATGCTGAACAATGTATACCGATTACATGCTTCCATGACTCTCAATAACATTAGTGGCTGTAGAGATAGCTTTTGCATCACTGGAGATAATGCTACTGGTTGCAGATTTTGTGGCTTGAAGAAGACACTGTTCTCTAAAATGTAGTTTTCCAAATAAGTAATTTGATTTATCTACTACTGAGCAGAACTACATTTCATTACTGACTTTAATGGAATCAGGAAGGGACCCAAGAATATCCTTATTGGTGTCTAGTGTTTTATAGATGCCTTTGGAAAATCTGGTATGCAGAGCTGACCAAGAATATCTATCTTCTCTTAGGAAGCGATCTGCAAATAAAAACAACTGAGAAAAAGATCTAACTATGTAATCGCTGCTTTATTTAAGTTGGGAGGAAAGGTAAGAGAAAACAATTAGTTTCACCATGCATACTCCATATTATTCTTTATTCACGCTTGTAATTTCAACAGCATAATCTGCCAGACAGAAATATACATGTTAAAACAAAAGGGGTGGGGGGGGAATTGGAGAGTGTCAGCCCATGGCTAGGACAGCAGCTCTCTGTCCTGGGTTAGGAACTGGCTGGAGGGCTGAGCCCAGAGAGCGGTGGTGAATGGTGCCACATCCAGCTGGCAGCCTGTCACCAGTGGTGTGCCCCAGGGATCAGTGCTGGGCCCCATCCTGTTCAATATCTTTATCGATGATCTGGATGAGGGGATTGAGTCCATCATCAGTAGATTTGCAGATGACACCAAGCTGGGGAGCAGGTGTTGATCTGTTAGAGGGTCAGAGAGCTCTGCAGAGGGACCTTGACAGGCTGGACAGATAGGCAGAGGCCAACACGATGGCATTCAACAAGTCCAAGTGCCAGGTGCTGCACTTTGGTCACAATAGCCCCATGCAGTGCTACAGGCTGGGGTCAGAGTGGCTGGAGAGCAGCCAGATAGAAAGGGACCTGGGGGTACTGGTTGATAGTAGGCTGAACATGAGCCAGCAGTGTGCCCAGGTGGCCAAGAAGGCCAGTGGCATCCTGGCATGCATCAAGAATAGTATGGCCAGCAGGAACAGGGAAGTCATTGTGCCCCTGTACTCAGCACTGGTTAGGCCACACCTTGAGTCGTGTGTCCAGTTCTGGGACCTCAATTTAAGAAGGATATTAAGATTCTTGAACGTGTCCAGAGAAGGGCAACAAGGCTGGTGAGAGGCCTTGAGCACAAGCCCTATGAAGAGAGGCTGAGGGAGCTGGGATTGTTTAGCCTGGAGAAGAGGAGGCTCAGGGGAGACCTTATTGCTGTCTACAACTACCTGAAGGGTGGTTGTAGCCCGGAGGGGGTTGGTCTCTTCTCCCAGGCAACCAGCACCAGAACAAGAGGACACAGTCCTCTTGGGAAAGTTTAGGCTCAAGGTGAGGAGAAAGTTCTTCACAGAAAGAGATGTTGGCCATTGGAATGTGCTGCCCAGGGAGGTGGTGGAGTTACCATCCCTGGAGGTGTTCAAAAAGGGATTGGACGTGGAACTTGGTGCCATGGTTTAGTAGTCATGAGGTGTTGGATGAGGGGTTGGACTTGATGATCTTTGAGGTCTTTTCCAACCTTATTGATTCTATTTCACCTGTATTAGTCCCATAGAAATCCTTCCTCATTTATTTAGAAGTGTTAAAACAAGTTTCTGTGTGATAGTGTGTGTCTTACAGCATTTTAAAATTCTTTGTATGTCTGGAACTGTAGATTAAAATAACTCCAACAACATCCCAACTATTTTAATTTGGTTTAATTCAGTCCTTTGCACGTGTATGTTTCAAGTAATTTTTCCCAGTGATCTTTGTAATGTTAGTTGTTCTCCATTTCCTTTGACAATTACCAATAAATTGCATATTGTCAGTAGGGATTTCCTTTTGGTTGTAGAGGAATGCTTCTCCAGTGTATTCCTGTTCCAGCCTTCCTTTCAAACCTATAAGCATATGCTCAGCTCACTATATCGAAGACAGATGGAACAGTAAGGTAACAAATCCTAGTTCACTCGTTAGGCCTTGCTTTAGAAGATGTTTGAATTTATTACTACATCATACCAAATAGAAAGAATGAAGCTTTGTCTTTCCACACTACCCCCCCCACCCCCATGTAGCAAGTACCTGGCAGGCAGCAGCAGCATTAACTTACTCACTTTGCTCTGGTGATGTACTTCACTCCTTTTCAGGAGCCATCCCCTGTGCAAGATAAAGAACTTTGTAGCTGTCAGTTCTTAGCATTTTATATAGGCACAGTGAAGGGCAATTCTACTGATGGATTTGTACTCCTCTAGGCTATATTAAGAATTCTCTTCCTCAGGAAAGTTGCTATGATTTGTATTTTAGAAAAAAGTGCAGGCCAAGTTAGAATTATTATAGGGATATGAGCTGAAACTGTTCTAAAGGGAACAGAAATTTATAAAATGATGATATTTGGAAAAAAAAAATCTGCAATATGATTTTCCAACTAATGAAATTAATTTTCTTAAGAATTAACACACCTGTATTTTAGAAACCTCCTGAACTCATTTTCTGGTTTTGCAACAGGAAAAAAACCCCGACACCACACAAAGACAGTTTGTTTGCACATGGCTTTCTCAATTGAGTGTACGTAATTAGTGCAGTTCATGCTGTCTGGAGTCATCTAAGTCAAGCAACATCAGCAGCTGATGGCATTGTGTTGCCTGACAACTTCAGAACAATTTCTCCAATTGTTGCCATAGTAATATCTGCCCACTGGTGGTGGACTTGCTTCACAAATTTAAATAAAACCAACTGTCAGACTAACATCATGACAGATACATTAGCCACAGCAACACCAAGAAACTGGAAATTATTACTGTCAAAAACATACATAAAGCTTACTTTTGCTTGGGATCATCCCTAGTTATATGTGTATTTTGCAATGCCCAACATTCTGCTGCTTTGTTTTTTTTGTAAATACAACTATGTAAATATATGAGATGGGCTCAGATGAGTCTGTGGGATTACTTTTTATCCACGATACCACTGTCTCCTCTTGGTTAGAGCGGACTAGATTTGCACCTTAATCTTGTGCTTTATATTTTGGAGTATTTTGGTATGAGACAGTTAGCATGAGTATCAAATATGATAGAATAGAATTAACTAGGTTGGAAGAGACCTTCAAGATCAAGTCCAACCTATCACCCAACACTATCTAATCAACTAAACCATGTCACCAAGTGCCTCATCCAGTCTTCTCTTAAACACGTCCGGTGATGGTGACTCCACCACCTCCCTGGGCAGCCCATTCCAATGGAGAATGACTCTCTCAGTGAAGAACTTTCTCCTCACCTCAAGTCTAAACCTCCCCTGGCACAGCTTGAGACTGTGTCCTCTTGTTCTGGTGCTGGTTGTCTGGGAGAAGAGACCAACCCCCTCCTGGCTACAACCACCCTTCAGGTAGTTGTAGACAGCAATAAGGTCTCCCCTGAGCCTCCTCTTCTCCAGGCTAAACAATCCCAGCTCCCTCAGCCTCTCCTTATAGGGCTTGTGCTCGAGACATCTCACCAGCCTTGTTGCCCTTCTCTGGACACATTCAAGTGTCTTAACGTCCTTCTTAAACTGAGGGGCCCAGAACTGGATATGGGACTCAAGGTGTGGCCTAACCAGTGCTGAGTACAGGGGCATAATGACTTCCCTGCTCCTGCTGTCCACACTATTCCTGATAGAGGCCAGGATGCCATTGGCCTTCTTGGCCACCTGGGCACACTGCTGGCTCATGTTCAGCCTACTATCAACCAGTACCCCCAGGTCCCTTTCTATCTGGCTGCTCTCCAGCCACTCTGACCCCAGCCTGTAGCACTGCATGGGCTTGCTGTGACCACTGTGTAGAACCGTGCACTTAGATGGGTTAAATCTCATGCCATTGGACTCTGCCTATCTGTCCAGCCTGTCAAGGTCCCTCTGCAGAGCTCTCTGACCCTCTAACAGATCAACACCTGCTCCCAACTTGGTGTTATCTGCAAATTTACTGATGATGGACTCAATCCCCTCATCCAGATCATCATTAAAGATATTGAACAGGATGGGGCCCAGCACTGCTCCCTGGGGCACACCACTAGTGACTGGCCTCCAGCTGGATGTGGCACCATTCACCATCACTCTCTGGACTTGGCCCTCCAGCCAGTTCCTAACCCAGGACAGAGTGCTCCTGTCCAAGACATGGGCTGACAGCTTGGCCAGCAGTTTGCTGTGGGGAATGGTATCAAAGGCCTTGCTGAAATCCAGGTAGACTACATCCACAGCCTTCCCCACATCCCCCAGTCAGGTCACCAGATCATAGAAGGAGATCAAGTTAGTGAGGCAGGATCTGCCCTTCCTGAATCCATGCTGGCTGGGCTTCATCCCTTGGCCATCCTGTAAGTGCTGTGTGCTTGCACTCAAGATGACCTGTTCCATAATCTTGCCTGGCACTGAGGTCAGGCTGACAGATCTGTAATTCACTGGTTCCTCCTTCCTCTGTTCTTGTGGATGGGCACTATGTTGGCCAGCTTCCAGTCATCTGGGACCTCTCCAGTGAGCCAGGACTGATGAAAAATGATGGAGAGTGGCTTGGCCAGCTCATCTGCCAGCTCTCTCAGCACCCTAGGATGGATCCTATCCAGTCCCATGGACTTGTAGGGATCCAAGTAGCTGCCCAGTTCTCTAACTACTTCCTCCTGGATCACAGGGGAACTGTACTGCTCCCTGACTCCAGCTGCCAGCTCAGGAGGCCAGTTGTCTGGAAGACAACCTATCCTGCTATTAAAAAATGAGGCAAAGAAGGTGTTAAGTACCTCTGCCTTTTCCTCATCTTTAGTTACAATATTCCACGTCCACTAAGGAGTGGAGGTTGTCCTTGCCCCTCCTCTTGCCATTAATATATTTGTAAAAGAATATTTGTTGTCCTTCACAGAAGTGGCCTAAGCTCTAAATGGGCTTTTGCCTCTAATTTTTTCCTACATGACCTAGCAACATCCTTAAACATTTCATGGGTAACCTCTCCTTTCTTCCAAAGATGATACACCCTCTTTTTTGCCCTTAATTCACCCAGAAGTTCATTGCCCAACCAGGTTGGCCCTCTGCCCTGGCAGCTCATCTTCTGGCACATTGGCACAGCCTGTTCCTGTGCCTTCAAGATTTCTTTCTTGAAGTAGGGTCCAGCCCTCTTGGACCCCCTTTTTTTTAAGGGCTGTTTCCTGAGGTACCTTCTGAGTTAGTTCCTTAAATAACCTGAAAATGTCATCACTGCTCATGAAGGACGGTTTTAATACTGTTTCTGCAACACACTTTCTTTTCCTTCTTTTTGATATGAAACCATGCTTTATTTTATTTCTTCAGCTTGCTGTAAATATTCTTGAGGTAATCCTCCTTTTTAAGCAGTTTAGTTATTTGCAGAAGATAAAGGAGAAAGAGAATGTTCATGGATATGATTTTAAATTATCTTTTTATTTTAAAATACTTCTGAGTTCTGAATGCTTGTGGGTCTTCCTGCTTCTTCAGAGTCTTTCAGAATGTATAATGTAGACGTTGTAGGGTCAAGCTTTTTTCTGCCCTAGGAATATATTGTAGCAGCTTTAGCCCAGTAATAATTATTAGCCCATCTGTTTTGCTTCACTGTCCTATTCAGACAGACAGAAAACCCCCCAAATCACTGTTTCTGCAAAGGACGCTAGAGACTTTACTTTGGATCCATCTTTCCAGAATTGCTCCATTTAACTAGATAGATTGAGAGAACCTTTTGCCCTCTGCTATTGAGTGTGTCTGTTTAGGTTTCCTGGATTAAAATTCCATTTAGTCAAATACTTGGATGAAATGATGCTTTAATTTGGTCTCCCTGACAAGGATTTTTCCTCTCCTAAGCAGCAACTGATTGCTTTTCTCAGTATGCTCTGCCTCTGTGGTATGAGGTGATAACTGACCCAGGTTTCTGTCTTGAAACAGAATTCCACAGGGTCAAAATCCCCATTTAGAAAGTATCACATTCTCATCCTACTCTGCCTTAACTATCCAAAATTAAATGTGATCAGAGTGAGACCCTGTTTAAGCAGACAGTGTGGAATATTAAGTGCTTGCTGATGATGTGTTTGCTTAGCAATTTGCAGGGTATCATTCTGATTAATAATAATAAAAAAATCCTCTGTATCTATGGAAACAAAGTGTGGAAAATAGCTTTTACGTCTGAGGAATGTTCAGGGAAAATTGTTAGGTGGTCTTAAAAATCATAGCATCTGTCTTCAGAGCAAAACTCAGGGCATTGCTCGTGTAAAAAGAATGTAGCAATGTGCAGCATGAGAACTCTAACATTTTAGCTGCATTCCAATTAAAAACTGTTTTAGCAAGTTATATTTATGCAAATCATTGCATCTGTGTTTTGGTTTTGTTTTGTTGTGTTGGTTATTTCCCCCCCAATCCTTAATGCTGTTGTGAGTTGCTATATCCTAATTAAGGATATGTCCCAGTAGAAGATTTAAATCATATTTATTATTAATTAATTGCCTCAAGATTTATTCTAAAAGAAATTTAAATTGCTACATGAGGATGATAAACAGTATCTGCACCAAATTTGACACTGCTTTTGCTCCTTTGAAGAGCCTCTCTGTGGAACTGTGTCTTGCCTGGTTTCTTGCTGTAGAGTTAAGAAAACAGTTATTTATTTATTTATTTACCATTTTATTTTTCTGGCTAACAGTGTTGGCCAACAAATGACAGTTTTAGAAAGGCTCCTGGCATTAAAAATTCTAATCTTAAAGATGTGTTTTCCCCTCAGCTTATTGACTCCTAAATGCTATTTTTCTTATGTGCTTGAAGCATCTGTTGTCATGTGCTGTTGTCACAGGAAACACAAGAAACTGCTGCATTCTTCTTATGACAAAAATAGGTGAATGAGTTTACTCACCTTCTTTGATACTCTTGTTGGAGACTGATAGTCATCATCCTCAGTTTCATGCTTCCTTGTATTACAAATATGTCTAGAGGTGTATGAACTTGATTCCATTTGGCTGAAAGCAAATAAAATTTGCTCTAGGAACATGCACAGTGATTTCTAGGCACTGAGAGGTAGCTGATCCAAAGGACTGGATCAGATCTTCTCTGGAGTAAATCTCATGACACATGTAGAGGAGATATCATTCTCTCAGCTGTGTATGGACTGAAGTAAAATCTAGCTTTCCTGGGAGGGTTTAGTAGTCATGTGGTCTTGGGTGGCAGGTTGGACTTGATGATCTTTGAGGTCTTTTCCAACCTTATTGATTCTACAGTTCTATGATAGCTCTGAAAAGGACATTTTTCCTTGGAAAAGAGAGAGTGAACTATAAAATCCACTTACTTCCTCAGCTCCTATCTTCACTGTTGTATTAAGCATATTCTTTAACAATTACTTTGAATGAAGAAAATGTCAGAGAAGAATATTCAGTTTGGTTAGTAATACATTAATACAACATCTTTTTAATTCAGATCCTTTATGGTTAGGTGTTTCTAATTTGGAGTTATTTCAGAGGGCTTGCCTGTTGATTTGCTTAAAGGAAAGACTTAAACTGGAAGAATAAAGAAAAGCTCATAGAGTGTATCTTACCTTGGTCAGTATTGATCATGAAACATGTGAAATCCTGTGATGTTAGTAATTTCTGAAGGTTTTGGCTAAAGGCAAAAAGATGGATATCCTTGGTTTGGCAAGGATGGAGTTGATTTTTTCACAAGAAGCTGGACCAGTCCACCTGCAGGATAGCCAGTTGAACCAACCAGTGGCCTATTGTATACCATACTGACTTCATGCTCACTGTATAAAGGGAGGGGCTGGCCCAGTGTTTTTTGGCAGGAGGGTGGTGTGGGGGGTGGTGTGTGTGCAGCGTGAGCAGCTGCACGGGGCTTGGCTACTGGCTGGGTCTAAATCACAGCAGTCCTTTTTGATGCCCAAGGTAGGGCATGAAGGGTTGAGATAAAATTTGGGTTCTTTCCATATGCTTCCAGGTATGATAAGAGTTTACAGTAATGTTTCCAGATCATCCTTGTAAACGATACCATGTGTGTAGTTTGGAAAGTCAAATGTCTACAAATGTGTCTGGAAGTTCCAGGCAACACTGGTTTGATTTTTACAGTGGAATTCTCTTGGATGGATACAGACTGAATTCCAACAAGAGACAGGAAATTTTTAAAAACATGGTGAACAGTCCTAACATAGAGAGTGTTTAGATTTCTAGCACTGAGAATTAGCAAAAAACCACAACCAAAACAATACAACCCTCCCCCCTAAACAATCATGAAACAAACCCCACCTCCAAAACAATCCTCAACCCCTAGAAAGCCAAACAGCAACAAAACCTGCTTGATGTAATACATAACAGAAAGCTGCAAAAATGCCTTTTTGTGTGTGGGTGTTGTTGTTGTTGCTGTTGTTGTTGTTTTTTTCTCCCCATCCTGATTTTCTCTCTCTTTAAGAAACATGCCAAGAAATGGATGAAAATGATAACTATTACATCAGCAAACCTATGACAGGGGACATGATTCACTTACTAAAGGGTTATCTGAGGCATGGGGAGACTAAACTACAAGTTAGGAAAGATCATACAGGAAACCTTTGACAAAAATAGACTCTGTCTCTTGATTCTAAGGCTGGTGTGCTTACAGCAACACCTTTTTTCACTGTGCCCATTATTAAACCAATTTAATTGGGAAGATGGCATTACTGTTAACATGTAAAAAATTAAAACGATGAAGTGTTGAGAAAGGCTCCTGGTAAATTAATGGTGTTTTTAGAACACAGTTTGGCCAGAGACCAGAATATTACTTACTTAAAGTCTAGGAAAAGTTACAACTGCAAATAAAATAGTATTTTATTTTAAATTTAGCAGTTACAAACAATTTGCAATAGTATGATTCGTGTAAATTATCCTATTCCTTTCAAAAAATGAATCACACCACTTCAGTGTTTCCACTTTGGATCTTTCTATCAATGAATATAAAGAAGTTGTATAAAAAATTAACCAGAGCATATTCCCATAAGCTGTAGAATAAGGTTGTTTATTGCATGTGATGTTTTTGAGCTTTTTCTTTGGTTAGTATGTAAGTTAAGCATTCATAAGCCCACAACTCTCTTGTCTGTGTGAGAGTGGCCTTGTGAGAGGGGCCCTACGCTATCTGCACAGTAGCAGGTGTCCCAACACTTTGATGAGTCATACTCCATGAATATATAGTAGGTAGGAGCAATAATTGTGTTGGGTAGGTGTGACTTTATGAAAATCTCATGTTGGGTCCCACTTGCACTTTTGGGAGCGATCCCACAAAGGTGCCTTATCTAGTGATAAATAAATGGAAATGCTGCTTCTTGTCTAAGAAGTGTTTTTGATTCAGGTGTCAGAGCTACCAGGAGTACAATTGCAAAATCACATTTTACCTACATAAGCATTTGACTTTATTTCAAAACCTTTTTCTACTATTAAAGAGGAATACTTTCATAATTTACTGGAGTAAGAGTAGGTGCTGAAAGTACACTGTGTATTTCTTTTAAGTTTGTTCACAGGCTGAATGTTATCTCAGGTATCCTCACATGCCCACACTTCTGTGTACCTGAACAAATTCTTTGTGAAGATGGCTTGAATTCTTATTTGATAGAATAAATCAACTGAAATGAATAAATATTGACATCCTATAGTATGCATCACAATAAAAATATATCCCTAAAAAGAATGGACTTAAGCAGAACGTGCTTTAGGTACAATACAGCAAAACCAGGAAAATGAACATGAGCCAAATGATTCTTGTCTAAAAAACAATCTGACAGAATGGATCTGAATAGACAGGGTGATGCCTTTGTTGGACCTTAATAGCTCTGCTGTCCCAGCAGAATGGCTGAACAGTGAAAAAAAATTCTGTGGAGGTGGGAATTTCCTTTCCTTATTTTAAAACCACAGCAACAGCACCAAACAAAGGCCAATGGCAGACTCTGCACTGCAATGCTCACCTCTGGAGAGACTTGCTCCTCCTTCCCCTCCCCCACCCCCAATGCCAAAAGAGCATAAAAGGATTCAAAAGGATTGCGCCCTCCAGGGTCTTGGTGTTGCATCTACCAGAGAAGACCCTGCTGGGTTACAGACCCAACACTGAAGAACTTCAACTTGGGATCCAAGGAGTGGTGGTATCTTTCTTTTTGTCTTACTTTTCAGCTCTCTTTTTCTCTCTATTTTTTCCCCTCTCCTTTTTCTTCCTTTTTTCCCTCTGCTCTGGTCCATTACTGAGAGGTTTCTAATAAACCCAGCTCATCAGCCATTTGGTGTTGGTTTGCTTTAATTTACTCCAAGAGAATTTCTGAATCATAACACAAACTCCCCACACCCCTGCTGCCCAGGGTTGGCTTGGGGCATCAGGTTGCAACATGAACGTTTTACTGATTACAAGGTGGCTTTGTTGGGATGATCTGAGTGGAAGCAATTTCTGTCAGTGGCTTTGGGTATGTGTTCACAAAAGGCTGCATCTTGCACCAATTCAAACAAATAGATGATCATACAGAAAACAATGCATAATCAAACCTCAAAACACTAGTGCCCTGTTATGCAAATGTGCTTTAAAATTAAACATTAGCCATTTCAATCTTTACTTCTAATACAGGTTTTTTTTGTGGGTTGCTGAAAGTCAGTGTGTAATATACAAATGACTGTAGTCTAGGACATATTTTATTATTCATGGTGCCTTTCTTGAGTTTTGCTGTATGCAGCTGTCTATGATTTTAGAATTTATTTTCCATTTCCAGATTGCTGTAAAAATTATGTCAAAGGGCTTTGCTTTTAGAAAAAAAATTGTTTAATGGTTTGTTTAGAAGAGAGGTTCATTGTAGCTTTGCCTTGCGGTTTTGTAGTTATAGAAGGGACAGGGTAAGTGCCAGTTCGAGTTTCCCTTTCCTGGAGGGCCGAGCCCAGAGAGTGGTGGTGAATGGTGCCACATCCAGCTGGCGGTCAGTCACTAGTGGTGTCCCCCAGGGATCAGTGCTGGGCCCCATCCTCTTTAATATCTTCACTGATGATCTGGATGAGGGGATTGAGTCAGTCATCAGCAAATTTGCAGATGACACCAAGTTGGGAGCAGATGTTGGTCAGTTAGAGGGTAGAAAGGCTCTGCAGAGGGACCTCAACCGACTGGACAGATCGTCAGAGTCCAACAAGATGACATTTAACAAGTCCAAGTGCCGGGTGCTGCACTTAGGCTACATGCAGAGCTACAGGCTGTGGTCAGAGTGGCTGGAGAGCTGCCAAACAGAAAGGGACCTGGGGGTGCTGATTGACAGCTGCCTAAATATGAGCCAGCAGTGTGCCCAAGTGGCCAAGAAGGCCAATGGCATCCTGGCCTCTATCAAGAATAGTGTGGCCAGCAGGAGCAGGGAAGTCATTGTGCCCCTGTACTCAGCACTGGTTAGGCCACACCTTGAGTCCCATATCCAGTTCTGGGCCCCTCAATTTAAGAAGGACATTGAGACACTTGAATGTGTCCAGAGGAGGGCAATGAGGCTGGTGAGAGGCCTTGAGCACAAGCCCTATGAGGAGAGGCTGAGGGAGCTGGGATTGTTTAGCCTGGAGAAGAGGAGGCTCAGGGGAGACCTTATTGCTGTCTACAACTACCTGAAGGGTGGTTGTAGCCAGGAGGGGGTTGGTCTCTTCTCCCAGACAACCAGCACCAGAACAAGAGGACACAGTCTCAAGCTGTGCTGGGGGAAGTTTAGGCTTGAGGTGAAGAGAAAGTTCTTCACTGACAGTCATTAGCCATTGGAGTGGGCTGCCCAGGGAGGTGGTGGAGTCAACATCCCTGGAAGTGTTCAAGAGGGGATTGGATGTGGCACTTGGTGCCATGGTCTAGTCATGAGGTCTGTGATGACAGGTTGGACTTGATGATCTTTGAGGTCTCTTCCAACCTTGGTGATTCTGTGTGAATCTGTGTGATTCTGTGATTTCTTGAAGAATTCTTTGATCACTTAGTAGATGCATCAGTCTGTTCACTTTTCAGTTGTCAAATGGATATTAAATTTCTACTCTTCTTAAACCTGAACAGTGCATTTGTGTTAACTAGTCAGAAGTACAATTTTAGGGTGCTCGTGCAGATGATTACACATATAAATTTAGTTGGAACTGCTTTAAAGTCTTTTAGGAGTTTGGTCTGCACAGTCATCGTAGGTTTTTTGTTTGGTGTGTCGTCCCCCCCCATGCTGTGTTTAAAGAAAAAAGAAACCCCTTTTAGTTTTAACCACTGGTACTTTCCTTTTAAAAGCTAGTTATTTTAAGGCAAAAAGAACAGTGCTCCAACACGTTGATTATTAAATAGTCCGCTCTGTAAGAAAGTGTGAGCAAATGTTATCTCCATCTGTGGTCTTCACTAAAGACTAAATAAGGGAAAACTTACATCTAAGAACATTTGGAACATGATGCATTTGCTACTTAAAGGCCAAGTTTATGGAACTTTTGTACTGCAGTATTAGTATTTGGAAAACCTGGAAACTGTATTCATTCATGTAAAGGAGACTGCTGATAAGGAAGACTGAAAGACTGATTAAGATAAGTTAAGATAAACTTGGTTGTCAATTTCCCATGGCTATGTTAGAATGTGTTTCACTTAACATCATTGAATACTAAAGGTCTTCTTCAGGATAAAGGTATATTGAATATATTCTATACTTTATTGTAATTTAGTTTTGAGGATTATTCTCATGTCTCTGTTCCTTCCCAGTTTTAAACTCTGTGAGACAAGATGATCACTTCTGCAACAAAGGAGAAGTACAGGGCCTAGTTTTAATCATTTGGAGGAGTATAAAGCATTTTCAGTAATACCTGACATCAGTGGGATTTAATCAGTAATTCCCGTGATCACAGGTTTAACTAAGGACCCAGATTGTTATGGCTTGAATTAACATTTTAAATTTTTCTTTCAAAACATGATTTCCACCTCACCCCCATGGTTCTATATTAGTTGAAGAGAATCCTAAGTCAGCTTCAGGTTCACTCCCATGTACAATGTCTGTCACAGAAAGCCCAGCCTCAAGGAATTGCATTATATAATACTGTACCCATGCTAGTATTTCTGTGTAATCCTTGCAACTGTCCTTGACTGCTTAACAATGAATGAGAAAGATTCATAAAGTGAGCTCATTGCTCACTTAACTACCCTAAAACATCCACTGTAGGCCAAGCTGCCTTGCTGGGTTGGCAGGCTTGCAATTCAGACTACAAGCAGATGTTTGTCTGCATAAGCATCTTCAAATCAGTATCAGTGTATTCCAAATTCTGCTCTATCTTAAATACTTTGAAGTAGGACTACAGTTACAGTTTATATTGTTTGCTTGTCTAGAATTCAGTGTGTAATTTATGGAAATTTCCAAAATGTTGTGTTTATCAGTTAATTAAAAACCAAAATACTGTTTTCCAAAATTATTCTCCCATTTACACTTTTTGTTCAGCAAGCGGATTCTTGGCTTGGAACCAAACAACTGTGTTTTCTGTATAGTTAAGCCCTAAAGGTAAATATATGAGAAGGACAAAAATTAAAGGAATAAGAGGGTAAAAAGGAACTATTCAATTTCTTTAAAACGGCAGTCATTTAAGTTTATTATTTTTCTTGATGCTGTTCTTGCTTTTAATAAAATGCCAAGTCTGATTAGAAACTTTGATGAGATAAAGTAGGGAGTCAGTGAAACTGCTACCATGGACTTCCAGAGGGCAGACTTCAGACTGTTCAGCGCACTGGCTGAACGCTGTCCCTTGGGAGGCAGTACTGAAGGGCAAAATGGTCCAGTAAGTCTTAGAAGTGCAGGGGCAGGCTGTCCCCATGTATCGAAAAATGAACTGTTGTGGAAGATGATCAGCCTGGCTGAGCAGGGAAGTTGTGCAAGGACTTGGGTTAAAAAAAAAAGGAGAGTTTGCCACCTTTGGAAAGAGGGGCAGGCAACTCAAGAAGAGTACAGGGAATCTAGTTAGGTCATACAGAGAGAACATCAGAAAGTCAAAAGCTCAGCTAGAGCTCAGTCTGGCTGCTGCCATGAGAGACAACAAAAAAGGTTTTTGAGGCCCATGACATAGTCAGGTGGATTCTTTGCTGGTTTAAAAAGTGTCTGGGTGGCTAGGCCCAAAGAGCTGTGATAAACGTAATTGAATCCAGATGGCAGCTGGTCACAAGTGGTGTCCCCCAGGGCTCAGTATTTGGGCCAGGTCTGGTTAATGTCTTCATTAAAGATTTGGGTGAGGGGATTGGGGGCATCATCAACAAGCTTGCAGATAATACTAAATTGAGTGGGAGTGTTGATCTGATCTAGGGTAAGAAGATTTTGTCTCCTTCTGGGGTTTTTTTGGTCATCTTATTTTTCCTTTATTCATTTTTCATTTTTTTTTTCTTTGATGGCCACCATATCATAATTTTTCTGACGCACAATGGATTCTAACTCTTTCTGTTTGTTTCCCATGTGGCTTGCAGCTGTCTAGATGTACTTTACTTGATCTAATGGTCTTGCCACATTTTTGCAGTGAGTAATTCCTACCTGACTTTTCCCAGGTGCTCCTGAGGTTGCTCATTCATCAATTACCCTTGCATCTTTGCTGGCCTGTGGGTTTCCATTCCCCACAACCAATCATACAGTGTACCGACAGACTTTGCCAGCATACCATGCTTCAAATATTGACATGATGCCTGTGGGCCTATTTCCAGCAAGCCTGGTTTTGTGCCCTTCCACCTTCAAATCTAGTTTAAAGCACTTTAAATGAGCCCTGCTAGTGCCTGGACTAGGATCCTTTTCACCCTTTGAGACAGGTGTATCCCCTCTGATGCCAGCAGGCCTGGTGTGCTTGGCACCTTTATGGCCTTCTTTCCAAATGCATAAATTAAAAAAAAAACAGTAGACTGGAGTACTATGTGTATGTTATGTTGCAACTGAAAAATATTTACTCTCTCAGATACTTACAGATAGAAATCCTAAGAACTATATAAATGCATGCTAAAGAGGATTAATGAGCTGTTATGTTTATTTAATTTGGCAAAATATCAGTCTATATGAACATATGCATTTTTCCCCCTCGTATTTTCATTTGCATGTGCAATTATGTGCTTGGAGCTCTCTCCATCCCCAGCAAATTCCAGTGTGGTCTTTTGTGGGATTGTAGAAGACAAAGTTGAAATCTAAAAAATTACCAAGAAAGCTTCTACTCATGCAATTTCCTGTCAACTTTGCAAAGTCAATAGCAGGCTTGAGCTAGCTTCCTTTTACCAATCTCACAAATTTAATCTTACCAAATGTCATGGAAGAAGGCCTACGGCAGAAGTTCTTCCCAACATAAATTTTCCTTTTCTTTATTCTGTGCTTTTCTCACTATGCCATACATCTGTCTGCAGTAGTAGGTATGTTTTTGCCATATTATATATCAAAAGTCATCAGATTGTGACTCAAAGCATATGCCTATCTAAAAGCAAAATATGCATTCAAAGGAACCCTCAAGTTCTGTGCTAATACTTACTTGGAAGGGCATAAACCATGTTAATAATAAACATCATCTGATAGAATGTTGTCTCAAGCCAGTTCAGCATATATTTTTTTCTATCCTTAATTTTAAGAACTGTTTACAGAAATCATACTTGGTTAAGTTACATTTTATTGTCATCAGTAAATAAAGTCAGTCAGATGGGTCTGAATCTGCAGAAGGCATTACTTTTACTAAAGCTTTACTGAAATTATATTTGGAATTTGAATTGATGCCCAGGAATGATGTCAACTATAGCGGATTAAATTTGTTAAGGTCTCTTAATTTTAAATATGTGTTGTGGGTTTTTTTTTAACACCCTCCCCCCAAAAGAAACCCAACCCAACAACCCCTAAACAAACAAACAAAACCCCTAACAAAACATTACCACCCCCATGCCCCCAAACACCCCAGCCAACAGAGAATTCTCCCAAACCTTGGCCTTTTAATGTTTTCAGCCTTTGTCTGAGTTGAATGAACCATTATGCTTTGGGTTTTTGAATGTTAAATTTAAAATCTATTCTCTAGTACATTTTCATACTAAAATATGTATTTAATAGATACATATGTTTCAACAGTAATTTGCAAATAATACAAAATTTCTATAGTTGATCTGTCTTTTGTACAGTGTCATAATTGCTCTTTTATATTTTGGAGAAATGAGTAAAGGGAGAGGCAGAGAAGTAATTGCTGGTATGCAATATTGTCCTTATCCTCAAAAATGAAACACAGGAAACAGTTCTTCCAATATTCACTAAGAAAAACAATATACAACATGTAGGAAAATAGTTAAATAATTCAAGTGTCTGTCTCTGACAGTACTGTGTGGTAGAGATACCTGGGCAGGATTTAGTATTTTTCTAACAAGACAATTTTGGGTTTTTTTCTCTGGTGATATGCTTATGGTCTGAATGAAGCCTGAAAATTGCTAGCCATTTTATTTGTATCCTCTGTTGCATTAATAGCAGTTGTCATTATTATTAATGCTTAACCTACTAAAAATCTTAATAACATAATTAAATCAATTGCATCCTGCATCAATGCAGGTAAATTACATTGTCCATATCCTGCTGCCGGGGACAAAGTGAAGTGTTCAGGTTTCAAGCAATTCTTTAAAAGAGCTTTCAAGTAACTGGAAATGAATAGTCCAAACTTACTGCAGTGCAAAACACAGCTTTGCTAATGCCAGTTTATCCATAATGGCAGGATTTTTTTGGTATGTTCAAATCATACTTCAGCCCCAGTTTTACCTGGAAGGGTCCAGTGGAGGTCATGTAATCAAACATGATCAAGGTACTTGGGGACTTGTTCAGCTGATCCTTGAACATCCACTCAGGCTGGCAAGCCTACAGTCCCTCTGGACAATCTGGTCAGTACTTAACCACTGTCACAGTGAAAATTCTTTTAAAAATATTGGAATTTCTCATGGTAATTTTACCTTCAAATAGCAGAACTTCTTACATTTCTACTTGTCTGTTGCTCTTTTGCCTCCTAGCTCCGTCTCTACTGTATCCTTTCACTAGGTAGCTGTAAAGAACAGTAATGTCTCTGCTGAACCTTCTCTTCTGTGGGCTCCCCAATTCCCCTGAGCTTTCATAGGGGCTAGTGAGCAGCTTCACAAGAACCTTGTCCAGTTCTTTCAGCACCTTTGGATGCCTCACATCTGGTCTTATGGATTTACTTCTGTCCAAGCTGATTAAGTGATCCCTTCCCTTTCTCCCCTTACAGCAACTACTGCTTCTTTCCCAGTGTCTGCTATGAGGCTTAGAGACTTGGATAGCCTCATGGCAAGCCTTTTCAGAAAAAAAAAAAAGCTCTTTTCTATTTTTTCCCCCCCGATGCCTTTGAAAGAAGA
Source organism: Dryobates pubescens (assembly GCF_014839835.1). NCBI lineage: Eukaryota > Metazoa > Chordata > Aves > Piciformes > Picidae > Dryobates > Dryobates pubescens. The sequence continues at coordinate 29,389,873 of NC_071613.1, forward strand.
TGCTTGGGAATCTGCTTTACCAGCTCTTCTTTAGCCATTTCCCAGATAATATGTTCATCTGTGTGTACACCTTTCTTTTACCAATGCTACTATGAGATTTTAATGGCTGAAACTAATCAAAGAATTCTGAGGGGGAATATGTTTGCCATTCCAACAGGAAAATGGTTGTTCAACTTGCACCTGTGTAGTTTTAGTCTCTTATTTCTGTGAGATATTAATACATGAGGATTCACCGATGCATAATGCTGAAATAAGATGGTACTATGACTACCATTATAGTCTTCTCTTCCTGAATTTTGACTTATACAAAGGTCTTTATGTGATCTGAGCTATTATAGTTTTAAAAAACACAAATGCACAATGTTATTTTCTGGTGCAAAAAATATCAAGCAGTAGCTTGCTAATGCCAGAAAATGTATATTTGGTTTCCTAATGTAATTAATCTCTTTGATCTAAGAAGTGGTACATGAATAATGTTTCACTTTCAAAACAGCAGAAACAATATTGATCTGCCTTCTAAAGACAACTGTAAAATTAAATCCTTCTATCATGCTCTGTTGTTGTACTTGTTCTCCTATGTTTTTGTCTTGTATACTCATCTGTTCCTATGTGTTTGTTTTCCTCATAGTTTAATATAATATCCCATACCAACACAAGTTATTGATGAAGTTAAAAAAGCCAGGTACAACATTCTTGTAAAACTTCTAGCTCCTTTTCTCCTTTTTTTTTTTTTTAGGGTACAAAACTGTGTTTATAGGCAAGGTGAGTATATCTTAAAACCGTATTAAAAATTGTGTTACCCACTACCCCTTAATTTTTCTAGTCTTTACTAAGTCCTTAATAGGGCAGGTGAATTTATATTTAACAACAACAACAAAAGTTCATGTAATGCATAAGACTTGTGAAGACCTTTGCTAATTTTAGCAACACTCTTGAAAAATCAGCCTCTCTAGCTTCAAAAGCTCTTTCCTCTTCAGAACTCATTAGTCACATTATTCAGTCAAGTTTTAACTGATTTGCAAAGATGCCATAGCACAGTTAAGTTCACAGTGAGAAAATTTTACTCTGACTACGCTGTTTGTACAATGCTCAAGCAATATTTTAGCTTAGTTACCTAAAGTGGGAATTCTCTGCTCTTGGACATCTAGAAAGGGCTGCTTCTTTTCCTGCACCTCAAATTTTGACCCTAGGAATGGTCTTTTTCTGAAAGTGAGATGGCAGTGTATATCCTCTTACCTCTGACTGTAAGCTCTTCTATAATAAGTGGGAAGCAGGGTTTGTGGAGAACTGCTTTTTTTTTGTCTGTGGAATGGGAGAAGGAATAATACTTTACCCAGCTGGGATGTGCTGAACAGTATCATTACTTTGGGTACTGTGTCACCAAACAGAACCACTGGGGACACTTAATGTTTTGAGACACCATAAGAACTCTAAGCTGTTTGCAGTTGTCTCATTGACAGGCTCAGTCCTGAACTGTGTAATTTTAAAATACCAAAACTGTTGACATAAAAGGAAGTTTGTAATTTGAGAAGTTTAGGCTTTCTCCTGTAAAAATCTGCTATGTCAGCATTATTTCATAGAACTGAATTGTTTAATTTCAATTATATTCACTATATATATGGTCAGACAGTCTCCCCTTGATGCCTGGCAAGATAATGGAGTGGATTCTCTTGGAGCTGCGAACATGGAAAATAAGGAGGTGACTGGTGAGAGCCAGCATGGCTTCACTAAGGGCAAATGGTGCCTTTACTGCAAGGGTGGTGAGGCACTGTAACAGGTCACCCAAAGAGGTTGTAGATGGGATATGTCCCTGGAAGTGTTAAAGGCTGGGTTGGATGGGGCTTTGAGCAACCTGAGCTAGTGAAATATGTGGGCAGATAGGTTGGAATGAGAAGACCTGTAAGGTACATTCCAGCCCAAACCATGCTATGATTCTGTGAGTATTTTTGCAAAGTTTCTTCAGGAAGTATAGGTTGCAATAATAAGCTGACATCAGTTTGAGATAGGTTACAGAAAGTGATGTATTTGGTCCAAAAATGAGGAAAATAATATATATTCCATGTTTTGTAAAAAAAAAAATCCACATGGCCAGGCCCAAAGAGTGGTGATGAATAGACTTAAATCCAGTTGGTAGCTGGTCATACTGGTTTTCTCCAGGGCTCAGTACTGAAGCCAGTTCTCTTTAACATCTTTATCAATGAGCTGGACAAGGGAATTGAGTGCACCCTCAGTAAATTTGCAGATTACGCTAAATTGGGTTGGAGTGTTGATCTGCTTGAAGGTTCTGCAAACTGATCGATCTGGATTGATGGGCTGAAGTCAATTGTATGAGTTTTAACAAGACCATGTGCCAGGTCCTGCAGCTGAGTCAGAACAACCCTATGTAATGCTACAGGCATTACATGGCTGGAAAGTTGCCCAACAGAAAAAGACCTGGGAGTGCTGGTTTATAGCTGTCTGAACATGAGCCAGCAATGTGCTCAGGTGGCCAGGAAGGCCACCAGCATCTTTGGCCTGTATCAGGAATAGTGTGTCCAGCAGGAGCAGGGAAATGATTGTGCCCCTGTACTCAGCACTGGTGAGGGTGCCCCTCAAATACTGTGCTCAGTTTTGGGCCCTTCACTACAAGAAAGACGATCGGGTCCTGGAATGGGTCCAGAGAATGGTAACAAAGCTGGTGAAGGGTCTAGAGAAGAGGTCTTAGGAGGAGCAGCTGAGGAAACTGGGGTCGTTTAGTCTGGAGAAAAGAAGTCTGAGGGAAGATCTTACTGCTCTCTACAACTACTAAGCCAGTTCAGGACTTAGCAACCATCAAATGACACATGCAAAGTTTGTAATGAAACATTACACCACTCTGTAAATACATGTTGTTTACTGTTGAATAATTTGAAACTCAGTGGTTTGGAGAATGTGAACGAGAAATAATTATCTAATGTTCTTCTAATGAAAGAATTTTGGGAGATAACGTACAATTAGCATCTGTTACCCTTAAAACATGCAAATGACAATGTATGGGTTATTGAAGTGTGGAATGAATTGCCCCTGGATATTGTGGAAAATAATGAATAAGGGAATTCAAGAAAGATTTAGGCAAATTCTTGTGGAATACATCTAGCAGGACCTATGGGACATGCTATCAAATGTAATCTCTGGCTCAAAAAGTCCCTTCTTTGGCAAGATGTTGGAGAAGGGTCATTTTATACTTACTTAATTTCATATTTGTTCTCTAGATATGTAACAGTGGCTGGTTTTGCAGGAAGGTCTCATATTCCATAAAGTGGGGCTGTTTTAGTGGACAAAAGGAAAGATATTCCAGCTATATCCAGCATTTTAGTGATCTCAGTAATATTCTGGCAGGTGTTTCAGTTTAAACTTGAGCTATGACTGCTTAGTGTAAACATTTGCAAGAATTAGAATACATAGAATACATAGAATAAACCAGGTTGGAAGAGACCTTCAAGATCATCGCGTCCAACCCATCAACCAATCCAACACCACCCAAACAACTAACCCACGGCACCAAGCACCCCGTCAAGTCTTCTCCTAAAAACCTCCAGTGATGGCGTCTCCACCACCTCCCCAGGCAGCCCATTCCAATGTGCAATCACTCTCTCTGTATAGAACTTTTTTCTAACATCCAGCCTGAACCACCCCTGGCGCAGCCTGAGACTGTATCCTCTTGTTCTGGTACTGCTTGCCTGGGAGAAGAGACCAACATCCGTCTGTCTACAACCTCCCTTCAGGTAGTTTGTGGAGTTACAGCTCAAATCATGCTGATATTAAAAGTATAAGATTAATGAATGGAGCACATTCTTTCTGGTTTATCTATCAAAATTTAATGCATTTACTTAAAAATAGGAACACAGGAGATACTTCCTGTCATGTAAAATTCCTGCTGTCTGATGTGAAGGCCAGATAGTTCATAGTGCAGGATGCCTAAGAGACTACCATAAGACCCAGCTGTAAAGGACAACCTAGTGCAGAGGATTGTGTCATTATGTGGCCTCTCTTTTGCAGTTTTGGTGTCAATTGTATTTTTGTGTCAATGCTAATGCATACAACAGTCTCACAAAGAAAAGTTCCCTAGGCCAGAAGGCCTGATTCAGCCTTCACTGAATCAGACTGGAACTGTATAAGTTATAGTAATACTTTCTCCAGAACACCTTAGTTTAGAGATTCATTAAAATCAGTATTTGATCACCAAAGTTTTTCTCTACATGAAAGGTAAATTAACTGCTTTTTGTGTGTATAAATACAAGCTAATGACATTAAGTTCACTGGCATAATTTAAATGATATAAATTGGTTGTTTATTAAAGTGGCCCAAGTAAAGTACATTAAATTACACTTGGGTATGGGAAAGGTTTTTAACTAGTTGGTTATGTTTGTTTGTTTGTTTTAAATGGCAACTTTCCTTCAAATTTTTGAGGAAGGTACACAGTTGCAAGGAAATCTTGTTGATCCTCAAATGGGCTCCATTTAGTGAAAAAACTTGTAGCCTGGAATAGAATACTGTTTCAGATCTTATATCAGACTAAAAATGTTACATGTGAACTGCACATTTTTTTCATGTCTATTGGAACCTATAATGAATGTTGATGTTTTTAAAATACAACTCACTAGATGTCATATTTTCTTCCAGTCATTCTGTATCACAATACAGTAAATACTTTTCATAGCCTGATGTACAGTCATCTTTAAAACAACACAACAAAAATCAACAAAAAAAGCTACATTGCCTTGTGATGTTTGACAAAACTATCTGTGGTATCAGAAAAGCAACATTGCACCTCTCTTGCTATCTATATTGATAATTACTTTTGACTTCAAATATTCCCTGCTTAGCATTTTGGAATTTTTAGAGGACATGCTGTCATTATTTTATCAGAAGAACCAAAATGACATGTTTGAATTCCATTTCTTGTTTTTCCTTTTCTGCAATGATACTCAGATATCTATCCCAATGGTTTGTCATTTAGGTATCAAATGAAAAGTGGTTAACAGTGTAATAATGCATAATTCTTAAAATAGTTCTGAACTAACAATCAATCACTAGTCCTCTATCCCATCTGAATGCATTTCTTTCTGACATATTCACCCAGGCCATTTTGTAGCTGGAAGTAAGAAAGAGCTTGCTGTCTCAAACAAGAAAAGGCTTCTTGTCTATTCTGTATGTGTTTTCTATTAAAAGTCATGTATATAATCTGCTGGAAGAACTCGTCAATGTTGGATGCTGTCAAACATATGAAACTTTTGCTAACCTCTAGGTACGAAAATAAAAATAATTGCATGAAGTTGATCTTTTTGATGACAAATTAAGTTACTTCAAGAAAACAGCTGTGGCAGCACAGAAAATAGAACTGAAGCCTCAGCTGGGACACTCAGGCTGATTTCACAATGAGGTTATTTTAGTGAGCACTGAAAATTGTCTTGATCCTGTAAAACAGTGACAAATGTACCTTTTTATTGGAGATTTAAGAGTTTTGATTTGTTGTTGTTGTTATCAACAAGATTATGTGCTGATTGGAATGTGATCATTAGGTACAGACAAGAGGAAGCGCTGTACTGCAAAGAGGATTTATAAGGTGAGATAAAAATGGAAAAAGATCCTATGTTATTGGCAATTGAAGCTTAACAGTTGGAAATGAAGGACAAGGTTTTTTAGTAAGAAGAATAATTAAACACTGAAAATTTAGAAACAAGTTTGGTTTCTTACTACCATCTATTAATATAGTCTGTAAAATAAAAAGAATTTGGTGGTGTTTGGGTTTTGTTGTTGTTGTTTTGTTTTTTCCTTCTTTTTTTTTTCCATAAAGTGGTATTTAATTGATAATATTGTTCTTGAACATGATGTGGAATTGGTCAATCTAGTGTCTTAATCTGTGCCCAGCAATGCACCTGACTAGATGAAACAATGCACAGCATTGCTGTCCATAGTTGTTTTGCAGGAACTCACAATTATTTTCAGTATCAGTGAAGTACAAACTGCAGTTTGTTGCTAAAATGTTTCTAGAATGTTAGATTGATAGCATGGACATTCTTAAGAACACTTTATCTTTTTATATGAAAATTATTGTACTTTATTAATGGAAATGAAATTTAGATTCTACGTCATGAGAATTCTCCTGTGAATAGCTGAGTGTACTTGTGCTTATAATGTGCTACCCCATTGCTTCTCAGTGAGACCTGCTGCTAACCTCTTTTTCATGAGATATATTTTAATATCTCAATCCAACCTAATTAAAACACCTAATTTCAAAATCAAGATTTAAAAAAAGGGAAGCAATAAAGATACAAATGACTGTGTGTATTTCTGATAGATTTTTCCCTGTCCTGTTCTTAAGACTCGGTGAAAAAGATTCCATTATCACCCTGGGTATCCAGCTCTAGTGTTTTAACTATTGTAATTAGAGACTGGGTCTTAATTTCTAGCCTGAACTTTGTTGCATATTAAACACCTTCTGCTACCCTAAATACATACTGACAACCACTAAGTTTTTTTATTAGTACTGGCATCCAATATATATATTAAAAATCATTAGCTCTAATCAAACTATTGTATAGACTAGTAAATACAATTGTTGTAGCATTTGTTTATGACAACTTTATATTTATCTATACTCATGCTATTTTTTGTTATTGTTCACCTTTGGAGCACTCTTAATTTGGCCAAACTGCTAAAGTTTGGTTCCTAAAACTGGACAGAAGAGTTTACCTGTGATTTCCTAAGCACTTCCTGTATGTTGTGTTTAATTACTTATATTCTGAAATATGCCCCTTTTTTGCAGCATGCTTACCATGTTCACTTAATAATGAGCAGGGAGAGGCCTGATCTGGTAAGGTAGCTCTGTCAAATCTAGCAGGGATTCTTCATCTCTTCTCACTTCTGCAAGATGATTAATACATGTTTGGTTTATGTTCAGCCTGTGTTCTATTCCTAAAGAAACCACCTCATTTATTTATTAAATATTTTTACATTTTAAAGCATAGTAGTGCGAGTTCACCCTTTCATCTCCCAGAGCTTGACATAGGTTCTGTCTGAATTAATCTCCAGCCATTTTCTTTTGCTATTGGTAGGAGATTTGCAACTATTTAAACATACGGAAAAAACCAATCTGATGATCTGCATAGGGCTTACTTTTCCTCTACACTCCTTTTTGTGTCTTTAGTGCTAATGCAGCTTCTCTAGTCATCAGTGTTAGTAACTGTACAGAGCAAATAAGAAGATGGAGTAATGGTATTTTGCAGTTCCCACTCTACCCAGCAGATATAGAATATTGTCAGGTAAAGAAAAAAAGAAAAGTAAAAACTGTTTGTTGGAGGAGTTACAGCTATTCTTAGAGTAGGAAGAGCTCTTTTGGTCACATACAAAAGATGTAAACTTACTGCTATGTACTGCTCCATCAGAAATGCATTTGGCATTAAGACTAGTTCAGTTGCTCTTCTGGCCTCAGGCTCCAAACTGTAAATGCGAGTGGGTTTTTAAAACATATATTTAACATTTAGTTGCTCAATGGTCAAAAGAGTACAAATGAACAAGGTAGACAATTAAATCATTCTTTTAGAACTTGCCATTCTAAGCAGTGTAACATTTAAGAAACAAATGTTTCATTTGAAAACTCATAATTTTAGTGGCTTTTTTAACTTGAACTTATATATTTCTCTGTTCTACTTTTTGTCTGGAAAATGTGTGCACCAACATTTATATCAAATCATGAGTTGATATGAAAAACTTGACAGAGACATGCTTTGCCAGCAAAACCTTAAATCTTACCTAAACTTTACCTTTACACTTTGGTTGAACTTTCATGTTCCAATGATATTAAACACATTTAAGTGATACTAAACATCTGACTGTCCACAGAGTTTTGTTCTCATCATTAATCTTTCTGCATGCTAGACTGTTGAACTGATTTTTAAAAGTGATGCTAGTTTTTACCATCAGTTTAATACTCCACTCATCTTTTAAAATGTTTAAAAGCCAAAAGCTGGAATGTGTCTTGCTGGAATTAAGGTTAAAATGCAGATTATGTTAAGAAAAGGCCCTTCTGATTTCAGATGCACTTAGATTTCAAGTTATGTAGCAGTTTCTTGAAGTGTAAAAGTTCTGAACAGACTAATTCTGAATCAGATACTACTGTGCATACTCCAACACAGTCATATAATGTATTTTTAAATTATCTTCTCTTCTCTCTCACACTGGCTTTGGATAATATTCTTTTGGCACAAATAATTTTTGTTTTTCTTTAACTAGAAGCTGTAAAGATTAAGCTTGCATTTGCTGATTTCTCCCATGTTCCTTATGTCTTCTGTAGTTTTTATACTATACAGCAAACTATCCAGGCCAAGTTGAAGGATATGTGTAACATACTGTTGGGTCTGTGTTAAGGACTGTCTATATATTTACTTTCTGCCATGCATATGCAGTACCAGTGACTCCATCATCTTATTTACTGAAGCAGAAGGCATTTGCAAAGATTTTACGGAAGACTACTGCTTTATAAATTGAAGAAAAGTACTGCATCAATAGGTACAGTTTTGGTTGTTTTTGTTTTTTTTTTTTTTTTTTTTTTTAAATCAATATATATTTTTTTTTCCTCTGTCCTGAGAAACACTTTGAATAAAGTGGATAAAGATATAAGAACTACCATTTTTCTACCACTTAGTATTCTTTTCCCAGTGATGGGCATGAGAAAATACCTAAGATAGGGCTATAACAAGAAAAGGTACATAGAGTGATCCTTCTCTAATACACTTCTTTACCTTGTGTAACATCCCCCAGTTTGTTCATAAACTGAGCTGGAGGGTTCATGTGAGCCATGTTGCTTAACAGCCATTGGTGGCCTTGTGGTTAATATTTTATGTAGTTCTTTTGGAAATAATTTATATTTTTGGTCTTCACCATTGCTTCATGATGGTGAATTCCATATTTTATAGCTCAGTAAGTCCAGAATTAATTTAGTCAAGAATTTTAGTTCTGTCAGTCATTAACACTTATATAAATTAAAATAGTTATCAAGGATGTTATGAAGTGAAAATAGAAATTTTCCTGTAAACTATTTGTTGTTGATTCTTATCCTCTGCCTTCCCTGATGTTTTACATGCCAGCCAACCACTACTGAATGCCCTTTTCCTCACATTTACTCTAGGGCTGAAAGAGATTTAGAGTGGGATTGGGGCTTTCTTCTCTCACTGGTAAGAAAGGTCCAGCTTAAGAAATGCTTGTCTTTCCCAGAATATGTAGAGTAGAAAAGAAGTTTTTTTTTTTTTTTTTTTTCTGACAATCCAAACCTCAAATCCTTTAGCTACAGTTTAAATAATCATGGTTTAGCTTTCTGTACACATCTTATGAAATTTTTTTTCCAAATTTTCAAATGCAGATTTTAGATGACTCTATGTGACTGATACTGGCGCCTTATACAGACGCCAGAGTGGGTCCTGATAGTATCTGCAATAAAATACATTTAGGGCATTTACAAAAAGAATCAAGTTGTGTGTTTAGTTATTTTTATTGCTTTCTTTTCTGGATCAAGTGGCTGTTTCATAGATGCAGTATGCTGCCATTACTAAGTAGATTTTTCCTTCAATACTTTTATAGCCTGAAATGAGGAGGTCATGGCCATCTTGTGTTTCTTTAAAGTATAAGCATACATGAATATAAACATTGATACCTTTGAAAGCACTGTCATCCAGAACTGCACCAGATTTACAGAAGATGCTTGGCATTATGATCCAGAATGTACCTTTCCCTTATGTTCTGAAAGCTCAGATTTGTAGTTCAGGTTTGAAAAGGACTGTTATGTGAGGTGTAATAAATTAATTCCACCTGTTTGGGGTCAACTGCTACTGGAAAGCTATTTTACATTTAAAACAGCTATGGTAAGAGTAGATCCTCTAATTTACATTGTAGTTTGAGATGAGACTTTTTTTTTTCTCTTCCGACATCTGTTCTGTTATAGACTTTTATAAATATCAAGAAACATTTTCTTGTTGCTATGGGCTTTGTGTAAGTAATGTGTAGCAAAAGGGAATGATTATCTTGTTTTTGCTGTTGAGTAGCTCAAAATGAATGCTTGAAATAACCTCTTTTTAGCAATAATTAGCTGGAACAACTTTACTCCATGTTGTCTTTGTCTACACATATCTTGACATCATTGGACTAGTTGTTTTCTTTGTCTGACGTAGTTCAGCGGGATAAACTGGCAAATGCTATGGATTTTCTAGTTCCTTTTGCCTTTCATTCTGTATTCTCTTCCTCTAGTTGTATGCCCAATACCAATAACTTGGCAGTTACAATTTTTCAGCTGACCACAGATTTTTTGTTCAAATGACTTTTACCCTACTGTTACATAATTATAAAAATTCTAATGGCTTCATCAGAACTCTAAAGAGGAGACTGAAAGTGTATGAAATGTGATAAAACAGGCAGGGGCCTCTAATAAAAGTAGAACAACTAACCTGGAACATTTATGGTTTTTCTACAATGTTCTATGTTTCTATGGTGGCAGTATTGCCCTTTTTGGCATTGAAAGCTACCAATCTCATGTTGTTATGGAGTACATTATTATCTTTGTGATTCTCTGTGGCAATTTCAATAGGTTTTATTTCAACACTGCCACCAGTTCTAGCATGGGTTTTAGTCTTTGCAAAAATCAGCATGCTACATTTGTAGCCAAATTGCTTCCTAAAGAGTTCCTAAAAGTTATTATTTAAGTAACTTCTTTACATTGACAGTGCTGCAACACTGGAACAGGCTGCCCAGAGAAGCTGCAGAGTCTCCTTCTCTGCAGGTATTCAGAACCTACCTGGATGTGTTCCTGGGCAACCTGCTCTAGGTGAATCTGCCTTACCAGGGGAGTTGGACTGGATCTCTAGAGGTCCCTTCCAGCCCCCTCCATCCTGTGATTCTGTGATTCAGGAATATTTCTCCTCCACTTTAGCCAATGCTTTTCAAACCCAGTTTGCCTATTCATTCTAAATAAAGAAGTTAAAAGCCATCAAACATTAAAAATCTGTAATCTCTACTTTCTTGAGTTGTACTGCTTGCCATGTGGTGACTTTTATGAACTACTTACAACTGCTTAAGTTCCTGTCTTCAGAGACTTTCTATAGTCGTTTTGAATGAGGTAGCCACAGCCTCTCTTTTCCTTTCTGAAGTAGTACCATTAAGTTACAATAGGTCACTCTCAATGGGAAAACTAAAGAAAACCTCAGAACTATTCTGTACAGTCCATTTTTTCTTCACTCAACATCCAGTTTGTTTCCTAGGTATGTGAGAGTTATCTTTCATCTTAAATTACCAATGAAATTCTGCTGACCAATATTCATATACCTGGAGAAAAACAAAGCATGCAACTGCCAGCTGAGTATCTATCTTACAAAGCAGGTCAAGATGATCCTTTTATCACCTTGGCTTGAACAGTTCTCCTGCTTCATTTCACTCACTGAGTGCAACATGCTTCCCACTGAACATTTGATTCCTTCTTGATTGACAACTGTCTGTTTTCAACACTTTTCAAACTCTGCTTCCAAGGCTTCTTTCCAAGTCCAAATGCTCACAAAACAGTCATCTTTTTATCTTTTTTTTTTTTTTTTTAAATTTTATTTAAATCTTGCCACTGATGATGCTGTAGCAAGTTTTTATCTGCAGTTCTTTTTGTTCAGATTATCTGTAGCACACCTCTCATTTATTCCCCATCTCTGCAATTACTCATCTTTTTGCCATCTCTCGATCTCCCAGAATTTTTCATATTGTTTGGTTCACAGGAGTAAATGAATAATTCCTTCAAGTAGATTGAGTGAAAGACACATTCCAAGTAAACTTAAAAATAGATGCGCCTACCTAAGGCACCTGAATATCTAAATTCTATTGACTGCAGTAAGGTCCTAGACAACATTAGTACAGATTTAAGAAATCTGCTTTAATCAACCCAGCTTGGCACTGAACAGTCTGTGAACACTCACACAGAGTCATGACAGACTTTTAGAACTGTTTACTTGTAGTAGGGGACAGTATTGAACAAGCAAATATGACCATGTCTTGATAAGTCATAAGGAGATTTATAAATATTTGTGCCCTGAGATCTATCAGTTAATTTTGTTGCAAGCTTTCATGGGTATTTGTTTTTGTTTTTAACTGCCTAAAAGCTTGGATAAATCTGACTCCACATTCATTACCAATATGATATTCCATGCAAACAGCAAATGAATAGGTTTTTCTCCCTTCTATACTTTAAGCTTTGTACTTGCAGGACACATGAATGAATATACATTAGTGATTATATGAAGAAGTCTCAAATACAGTAAATTTGATATAGAAGAAAATACTAAAATAAATTTGAAGAATGAGATAAAGAGAGAATATTCCTTTTTGGGTCTCCTTATTTAGATGATCTAACCACTGTTGTTATATCAATCCCAACTATTTTACCTACTTAACTGAGTCAGTGCCAATGCACTGTGTAGACCATATGTGTAGATCTTTAAAGATGCTCTTCCTCAATTATGTAACTCTACTGATTTTATTAATAAACTCTATATAGAATCTGAAAAGCCAAGATTGATGTAACAACAATATTTTTCCACTTCCAGATTGTATTTAATTGAAGTCTATGAACTTTATGAAGACTAAATATTAATTTTTCCTCTGCTATGCTTCTTATTGATTAATAATTCACAAATCTGAACACTGCAAGCAAGCTGGGAACTCTGCTTGTGAACAAAGGAATTGCACATAACTTCATAAATGCAAATGCAATAGACAATGAGGAGGGAAGAAGAATACATGGAGAACACTGTTTAGCAAAACATTCCTTTTCTGCAAGGTCAGAATTTGATGGGATCTCTGTTCTATCTTAAGTCCTCTTCACAAAGTACAGGCAATTCTTAGTGATTAAACTCCATTATTTGCAATGGTGCTGAACTCTCTTACCTGCTTTACCTGCTTGAACTGGAATGTGTATTAATACTTGCTAGATCAGGGCCAGGGCAGTAAACATACAGATCTAATACTTGCTGTCACTGTTTTAAATAAACCTGTCTTATGTTTTTGAGGGTTTGTTTGTTTTATTTTCATTTATTTGGGCAGGTTTTATTCTTACCTTTTCAGATTTCTTTAATTGGTTCATGGCTGTCCTACAGTTCTGCCACAGGGAGATTTGTGTTATCAGGTTTGGAGGGAGGAAAGGTCCTTTCTTTCCCCATGTCTCCATAAGAATTTCTTTGCTCGTGTTTCTAAGATAACTGTGTGCCTAAAAATTATTTGCTTGTTACTTTGAAATGGTTTTTCTCTCTTCTTAAGCATGAACAGGGCACCAGTTCTGGCTACTTCCATGATTTTCTAATGCCTTATTTACCTTTCTTTGTTTGTGTGCTTGTTTTGTCTCTGTGTTTCCTGCTGTTTCCTTCATTTTCAGAGACACAATTTCATTCTTTGCTGTCATCTTTGGTGTTTGGCTATATTGATTTCTATGATAAACCTTTATGGAGGAGACTGTTTTGTTTGTCCTCTGCTTGAGCCAGGCCAGGTGCTTCCTTCCATTCTAGGAATTTCTATTGTTGCAGTGATGTGGTCCTGCAGGGAGCAAAGTTTTTACAATTTTCCTTCATGGAGTTCTGGTGAAGTAGGAGGTATATCTGCATTTGTAGTGATATTGTTTGGTCAGTTTGTTCTGTGCTCCATCCTTGAAGGATGTAACCTGCTCATAATAGTTTTCTCCAGGTAATCAAAGCATTATATTTTCAACTACTTATTTCCTTGTGAGGGGAAGAGAACAGCTCACAAACACCACTATTTTATTGTTGTAGAATGTTGTAGAATTGGACAACAAGAGCTGGGAATACTTTATGAGAAAAAATATGCCCTTACAATTCCCCTCTGTCCCTGGAGGTTTATGTGGTTTCTATAAATACTTGATTTCTTTGTGTTACTTCAGATGTCTGGCAGTTTAAAGGCAGAGAAGAACCCAGATTTGTGTGAGATGTTCTCATTAGTTATTCCATGGAAGGATATTTATACTCTTTCTTACAAACTTTAATTTAGAGTCCATGCATAACAGGACTGGAAGATTTGGAAGTTTTGAAGTGGTTCGTCAGTGAAGTTTCAAAGATACTACTGCTGCCTTTAACCAAATAAATGCTTTGCAGTTTCTGAAGAAACAGCTGTTTGTATTTTTTTTTGGGTGTAGTCATGTGATGCTCTTTGAAAAGTTGTCATTCATGGGACATTGAATTTCATGGGATTGACTTTTATGTGTCTGAGTCAGGAATAACTCTGGGAAAGTCCCCGAATTAGTATCAGTTTAAAATTGCGTATGTGTTAAATCCATAGAAGTAAATGAAATGTACGATTTAATTATCCGCCTGAAATCAGTGTGGAAAAAAATTTCTAACTGATTTGTAACTCTCACAGGGTAATGTGTGTAAAAGGTATCCTAGCAAAGAAAAAAGATTAGGAAATTCTGAAGTGTTAGGATTATTTCAAAGCAGTGAGTGAGCAGTGAGTCTCTCTTTTTATTCTTCTGTAAGATTCTGAGTACTTAACGATACTATCCATTTCTGCCAATTGCATCAGATGGATACTTCTCATCATCTTTGTAAAATTTAACATAGATAAAGCTGTCTAGTTAAAGCCATACTGAGATATGAATCTCAGATTCTCTCATCGGCTATGCCCTTAGGCTTCTTCCATTCAGCATCTGAGGACACTCATTCTCACTGTTCCATCTTGGACCCACAGCCCCTTTTCCTGGCGGGCAGTGACACCAGTAGCTGGCAAAGCTTAGACATATTTGTTCCTGCTTGGCACACATCTCTTGCCTGGATTCTTGCACAGCTCTTACACTGATTGAAACAAACATGATTACTGAGATAAGTCTGTGGTATATTTGATTATTTGGCTGCTGCTTCAGAAATGAAGATAGTTACTGACTCACCAAACAAGACAGGTCCTATTTACAGAGTACAGGAGCTGCTAAGCAAACCCAAGTCTATGGCTAAGCAAGCAACAAGGAAATCCTTTCTCTTGCCCTCTCCAGAATCCAGCTTTGGCTGTACAACTAGTTTCTTAGGTTTGCACTTGAAAGGCAGAGCTGGCAATCTGCTGCACAGCTGGCATACCATTTAGTCCTCAACCGTTTTGCTGTTTGCATGCACTTAATTGTTTTCTGCTGGCAGACACAGAGTTCAGCATCAGATTTTGACACATGCATGCTGCTATCTTGAAGGATTCGCAAAGTGGGCTGTCTTGCAGCTGCTGCATTTTCTTCCAGTTAAATTGACAGTTACCTACTGTGTGGAGTTGCTAGGAGAAGGTGAATAGTCATCATTACAGCATATTCCTTCAAAACAACCTGTAGAGCTCTCTGATTTCTCTTCTGCAGGAATTTTTGTGTCTTCACTACTGACTTAGTATTTGTACAGTCTTTTTTTTTTTTTTTTTTTTTTTTTTTTTTTTTTTTTTTTTGAGAGGCTGGTAGATACTTATGTGTTAAGAATCAGGATAAACTAGAGAGGAAAGCTCTGGCATTTGAACATGCACTCTTTTTGTAGGGTGATGTGTCTGATACTGGCTTATACCATCTGCTTTCCTGTTGCAGCCTGTTTCTCCAACCTGCAGAGCAGAAACCAGCATTTCTTTCCTTCTGGATTG
This sequence comes from Dryobates pubescens, assembly GCF_014839835.1. Taxonomy (NCBI): domain Eukaryota; kingdom Metazoa; phylum Chordata; class Aves; order Piciformes; family Picidae; genus Dryobates; species Dryobates pubescens. The sequence goes on from NC_071613.1 coordinate 29,405,521, forward strand.
TTAAAGCCACTCAGATTTATTACGCACGGCAATGAATTATAGTCCATTTTAAGGAATCATTTTGTGCTTCTGTGCATATGCCTACAGCAGAAAAAGTGCACGAGAAAGGAGCTTGAGCAGTCAGTAGCATAGTAGCAGGCTCACACGAATGGATTAGACTCAAAGTCAGAGGATCTGTGTGTACTTGCTCTGTGCTTGGGGGGGAGGGGGGGCAGGGAGGGGGCGAAGAGTGGATTTGTCTATCAAAGTGAATAGCGTTCAGTCAGGATCGTCCCTCAGCTGTTGTAATTCTGATGTGTTTTGCTATGACAGCAGCTACTGCCTAACATGCGTGGATCTTCTGACATTTATAGTGGACTAAAGAATACTTTTACTTGCTGCTGAGCCTGACTGTAACTGTATCGCTGTAGGACAATAACGATGGGGGCTCGAGTGACAGAAACACCTCGGGAACTGGAAAGTGCCTCTATAAAGTATCAAATTGGAGGACATGCAGAGAAAATGTGGCAACGATTCAAAGGAATGTGAGTAGCTTCTCTTGGCTTTTGTTCTATTCCTTGGGAAAGATTGTTTTCATCTGTTTGTTAAAATGACTAATTAGCAAATGGGACAGTTACCTCTAAGCTGTGATTAGTATTTGCTCCCCTAACACAGTACATCACTCCCATATATAATGGTGCTTAATATCAGTCTGTATAAGGTTCAATAGCCTCATTTTAAAAAAAATATAAAGCCATATATATAACTAGTGAGAGTTACCATCCAGACTGACATGCAGGTAAGTCCTTTCATGTTAGCTCTTCCATAGCTCTGATGTGATTTTGTAAAGGTTATCTTCAGAATCAGCATTGCTGGTGCTGTTTCATCATTCCTGTCAGTATGTAATGGTGAGTACATTATTGCAATTCCATATGAGGTATCAACAACTTGCCTTTTTACGGTGTTGGTAAGAAGTCTGTATTAAAAGGTGCTTAGCAATTGGGAGCATGCTGTGTCTCTATTTTTTTGTGTCATTTGTGTGGTGCTCAATAATGCTAAAAACTGATTGAAGGTCTGTTTGAAGGGGCCACTAAGCACCTGCTGTGTCTAATTCAGTCCTCTCAAATGCAGACTATCAGTAAATAAACCTCTGCAACCTGTCAGAGAGAAACTCCATCAAACTAGTGTGTTCCAAACCCCTGAACTTCAACACTTCAAGTATTTTTCTAGTTTTTGCTTTGACAGTTGATGTCAGGGTATTACAAATAAACACATTATACTTGTTGCTTTGTAAGCAAGGAAATGGCACTCTTATCTTTGCTGGAAAGGTATTCCATAGCTAATACTGTTGAAGACAAATGGGTTACAGGGCTAAAAGGTTTAGATGCATTGGCTGTGGCACTGTCTGGTTCCTCTATGCACTGGTTAGAGATTCAAATGAGCTGTGTGAAAGGATGTTTCCATCATCTGCTTTCTTTCAATAGAAAGTTGGTTTGCTTATCTGGACAGTCACTTTCCAGTTGTGACCAGGGATTTATCAGAACTGCTCTGTGATATGCTTTTGAATATTTGCTCTGAATTCTATCATCACTCTGTTTAAGATCATTCACTTGGGAGCTGTTTAGCCCCTAGAAACCCCAAAGTGTACACAGCAGAGCAAACATTTTGATAATTTCCTGATGCTGCACATCTTGCCTCTGAGTTTCCGCTACTAGAGATCTCCATCAATTTGTGCAGGCGTCCATTTGTGTAGGGTCTAAGCTGCTGCTTGTGTTTGTTCTGTAAGTTCTCTGTTACCGCTAGGCTCTTGGATTGAAACATTTCCTTTCAGCTGCCTCTGGAATGGTTCCATTAAACAAACTAATGTAAATAATTAAACACTGGTGACACTCAGTACATCAGCTCCAGGAAATAAGGTTCATGCTTCTTTAGGAGCAGCTAAAATAATAGTTGGATTTTGTGGTGTAGCGAAATCAAATGCAGCTTAAGTGTTTGAACACTATGAATCTTTTGAGGGTTGGTGCCAGCCTTGTGACTGTTGTGGAACAGGATAAGAAAGTGCTAAAAGACTTGAATTTAAAAGAAACAGGTTATATTATTAGGTATGCACTCAGCTGGCTGCTTTTCAGACTTCCTGAAAATTTAATTTTATCTATTAACTAGTCAATTGTAAATCACTGTCTAGTCAATATTATGAACATCACATGGGAAATTTCAGAGTTGAGTTTTTCAGAGCAGCTTTCTGTTCTCAGTTTGTAGTGTACGCATCAGTCATTAAGGACAAGGACTCATTTTATTGCTGCACAGGTATTGAAGTGGAAGTATGTATGTGGTAGAGGAGAGGGACAGGTAAGTGGAATTCCACCAATAACCTGACCTGGGAAGAATTCTTTTATAAATTATCACTCAGGAGAGTTCTTTTATCTTAAAGAAGGGAACTGATAGTGAAATTGAGTGTGTGTGAAGCCAAATTACTGAGGTTTGAAACACACGTGTTTTCAACACAACATTACTGGATTTTGGCATTGAAGAATGCTGGCTATCTTTTTTTGCAAGAAAGTAATTATTTCTGAAGGAACGTTGGATTTCACTTAGGTAACTACCTGCATAATATTTAAAAGCCAGAGTGGGTCCTTCCTTAAAATGAGCTCTTATTTTCTATTAGCATTTCAGCTTTTTGTGAAATATACATTTAATTATGGATTTGGCTACAGCATCTCATATACATTTAACCTTATATGTTTTGGGGTGCTTTTACTGTTGATGCATTACTTTGTTTGGTTTGGGTTTTTTTGTTTTGTTTTGGTTTGGTTTTTCTTTGTAAATACAGACTCTTCTATGGGGTAGTTGAATTGATTAAGCTTATGGATAAATGAAATCCCTTAAAATTTGGGTATCATAGAAGCCTGACTGAAGGGCTTTCCATGGATTTTCTTCTCTATAGTCTTGCAGAGATCTTGCTAACATAATGCTCTCCCAAATTTGATCAGGACAGCAGCGATAAAGGCTTGGATAAAATGAAAACAATACCTAACATTTATCAGGTCCACGTGGCTCTACAGCCAAGCTCTGCCTTCTGCATTGCAAGTGAAAATCCAGCTCTATTTTCTTTACATTGCAATTGCAGTAGTGCTGCAAACAATGAGATTAGCTGGCAGCATTGGTCCTGGGTTTATTGATGCCTAACTGTATGAAACACGAACTCCCTGCAAAGGGACTTATCTGTGAACATGAGTTGTGTACATTTCTGTCTTGACTGGAGCTTCTGGTCTTTGTACTAAGACATTTTCAGTATGCAGGCTGCAGGCTTCTAATGTTTTTTAGTTCAGGGAGAAAGCAAAAACAGGTAACAAGTGACAGCTAAATAACTCATGTAATAGTATGGCTTATATAATTCTTTGTTATATAGAAGAGTAAAACCAAAAGCTATTCAAGCCATTTCCGGAATTCCAGCTGTCTGACTGAAGGGCAGTGGTGTACACCTTCCACTTCAGAAGACATCTTGTCACAGCCTAGCAAAGGGATCCTTCTCAGACCCTTTAATGCCACAGTTTGAACTTTTCCCTTAACGTTTCATTCTCTATCAGTTGTAATATTTATTTAGACAGTAACTTAATTTCCAACTTTTATGTATCCTGGTGTCAATGGGACCAGAGAGTTTGCTGTCTTGACAGATTATCTTTGATAGAGCATGGTAGTGGGTTCTGAAAGGGAATCAGCCTTTTTAAAGTGCTTTGATTCATAATCCAGACAACCAGATTTAAAGCAGAGTTCAGTATGATTACCAGCCTTACAATATTTTATATTCTCCTTAATCTGCAGGTAGATTTAACTCTGTGTTCTTTGTTATTTTGTGAAGTGGTGCTGTCTGTTTATGGCGTATGTTGGCTCTTTGCCACTTCACTCAGTGTGATACACAGAACTGTCTGATCCTCCCCCCCTTATCTTATTTTGCAAGCAAACATCTTCTTTACAAATAACTTCTTGTATCCCTACCACTGTTGATTCAGGGTGAGTTTAGTTTCTGAGCATTGAATTAATTATTGAGAATATAACTTGCTCTTCACACGTATGCATATTTGATGGAATTGTCTCTAAGAGGCCAGAAAATCTCTGAAAGGAAAAAGTTGCCATCCAAGGTCATAAGAGTGGGGAGGATTAGAGTTCACATGATATTAGATTACTTTATATAATAGGATAGTATTGTAATAGTATAATAGTAATAGAATAGATTACTTTATGTAATTAATAGAATAGATTACTTTATGTAATTGTTACTGATTTTAAAAGAGAATATGTTAATTGTTACCACTGTCCTAAAACTAACTTGTGTTAACTTGCATAGGAAAAGGGATTTGAGGAAAGGCATAAGCTTCTTTCTTTACCTTCTTCTATTTCTTTTCTTCCATGTCCAACATAATAGACCCAAATTTCTGCAGAAAGGAGACTCTGAACTGTTTTAGACACTAAAAGGGATTGACTTGTAGACCCAGATTGTTGATCCTAAAATGCTGCAGTGACAAATGCATATCATTGCATGCATATGCATCTTTTAGAGGCAAAAAGAGGCCTTGGTCACTGATTTGAAGAAACTTACCTTGATGTCAAGATAAGTAGAAAAATGGCTTCTTCCACACCTGCTGAATTATTGGAAAAGAGAATGCTTTTAAAGGCATGAAATAAAACCCAGATTAGTTAGGTCTAAAAGGGACCAGAATAGGTAACTTCTATTAGGGTAGCTCATCCAGTCCTTCTTTCACCAGATTCATGGATACTGGTGGAAGAGCTACAGAACGGTTTCCAAAACTTTATACAACAAAGACATCTTCCCTGCACCCCGCCCCAGTTCCACGTTCACATTTTATTTTATATTGCATTTGCTGTTTATTTATTGTCCTTTTTTGTGTGTTCAGTTTGCCTCAGCTACAGAAGTTCAGTAGAGGTTAACTGAAGAGATTATCAGAACTTAATATTTTATGAGATAAAGGTTTATAAATTTGTGAGTGCTGAACAAACAGAGAACACCTAGAATTACAGGTGGATAGCCATGATAAACAATGGCAAGACAGAAATTGTAACTTACTGCTACACACATTAGGAATAGCAATGGAGATCAGATATACATTTCAAGTAGGTTTTCACTTGTAATGTGTATTTTTACTTTTTCTGAATGTGAAAACTTTCCTTTAAAGGAATGTCTTAAGCTCTTAAAAGTAATCCAAATTGCAGCAATTTCTAAATGGAAGTAAAATTAAAGCTGCTATTTGTGAAATGTGGTTTCAGAAATATTCTGAACAGAAAACTGAAGAAATTATATACTGATTTACGTATTGATTGGTATGTATCCCATTAGGGCTATAATTACAGTAAGACTTCTTCTATTATAAATAGAGAATGACTTATTTTGAAATAGAACTGTTTCTGCGTCTGAGTTATAAAAGGTAAACACTTTATAGCTATAGCTTTGTAACCTAAAAATATGTATATAATTAAATTTATAATATAATACATGCTAGCATTTTCAGTAACTATAGATATTTTAACTACTTGGCATTAGCAAGTTAAAGATCTTTTTTTACCTGGTCATATTAGAATAATGGTATTATTTTGCATCTAGAATGCTATTTCCATTATTGTAATGTATAGGAGGCAGAGAAGTAATTTTCTGGTTCATAGCAAGTTTTTACTGCAGTTCCTGACACATATCAGTGCTTTCACTGGATAAGAATAAATGCTAATCCTCCAATTTACTTTGGGTAGGTAAATTACTGTTCTTATAGAAGCCTTACTAGAAATTCTTGCAAATTGAAGGAGTGGTGCACAAGCCATAATTTGCCTATGATATCACTAAGAACTGTAGCTGCATATCTTTATAGGTCTTACAGTCCCTAAATAATTCAATATCATATTGAAATTCCCCATTCCTAGACCTTGAAATGTATATGTACACACATCCCTCATGTATGTTTCCAATTAAAATTCAGTATTCTAAGAACACTGCAAAACAAACTAAAGATAACATTTTATGAAGCAGACTGCTAAGCTGCAATTAAACAGTCTCAAATTTCTGTCCTCTGCAGGTTTTTTTAGCTTAGACTTATGAATCTACTCATGCTACTTAAAACACTTCTAAGATTTCCTAAAAGATGCTTTCTGGGACTATTTAACTTACAAATGTTCATTTCAGATGTCTGCCTAGAAGGATATTGCATATAATCCACTAGACAAATAATTACTTTCCTCCTATTTTGAACTCCTGCCAGCTACTTGTGCAGGGCCCCTTGTTTGCCCTACAGACCAGCCAATTATTGCAAACATTTCTTTCAAAAACTTTATTCTCCAATTTAGCTGGGATACATTGAAGCCTGTTACAAAATGATTAGCAGTTTCTCACAGCTATTGGTCAAAAACTCAGAGTTCATTCTGCCCTCCCACATGTAATTCCCAATTTCTGCTCCACCTCCATGACAGAATGAAGTCAAAATAGGATAGGCAAGGAAAAAAAAAAGGCGCCTTTTGTCTTGATAATTATATAGAGTTAGAAAAATGCAAATGCCTAAATACTGAAATTACATAGTTACCAGTGGAAATTATAATAAAAATAGACATAGACTTCATACATTTGAAAGAAAAATATAACCTCAGGTTTATCAAAATTGTGCCTGACAGAGGTTTTCCTGTAAGATGTCAAAATAATAGTTTAGGAGTGAACTAAGCATTTAGTACTGTTCTGTTTTGTTTGTTTGCCATCCCACCTGGTTTACTCCTGATATTATCTCTGGAAGAGAGCTAGAACAATTGTAATTATTTCTGTGGCCATTTACTGGAGACTATTAGAAAACTAAATCTACAATTTTAGATCTATTGTATGGTAGCAAGTCCTCCAATGTTGTATTGATGTTGTATTGTTGTATCCAACATGCAATTTTTCTTTTCGTCAAAAAAACCCAAACAAAACATCCAAAGTCTGTCAAAAGGAAGCAAAATCAACCAGCCATGGACCAAATGAGATATGATTGACCCATAAAGTGCAAAGTGATGGAGTATTTTACCCATTTCCTGGTGACAGCAGATGTTGGGGAACTTTTTTGATTTTCCTCTACTCCATTCCTACACAATTTCATAGGATGGTTTCATGAAATGCTTGAGGTCACCAACAAAATTGGTAGAACTTTAATAAAAGGTCTCATATACAGGAGCTACAGAGGTGATCAGACCTTAATATAAATTAAATCCTTGAATTTTACTAAGGAGATAGGAAAAAACCTAAGTAATCGTGACTAAAAGAAGAGAGAAATTAGTTTTCTGCTGTGCTTAAGGGAAGCAGAACAGTAATCGGGTGCATCAGTCACAGTGTTACAGCTGAAAATGAAATGACTTGGTTTTCATGGTCCATAAAGCTTTATAATTAGTCAGGCAGTGTTACAGACTGAAAAATCCAGCCTTCTCCCCAGCCTTCATTTTCTTGTAGAAAAAGTACTTAGAATTACTTGTAAAAGCATTCAGTATCTCTTAAAGCCTGCAGCTGGCTGCAGAGTTTTCTGTGGCTCAGACTGTAGACACACATCCTCTGAGTATATTTATGCCAGGAGCGGTGTTCTTAAAGGAGTGTGTGACTTAATCCTGAAAGTTTGGGTGATTCTAACAGCCAGCATATGTAATTTGATAAATGTACATCAAATATTGTTAACATCACTTCTTCTGTTTATTCCTTGGAGTTCTACCAGAAAAGTGTTCTGTGGGCTGACTCCCCGTTGTCAGCTGTATGGTCCTTAAAAGAAGACCTTTTTCAGCAGCCACCATGCATTGTCTCCCATGATTTATTCTTGCCTCCCAACTCCAAGCTATCTTTCTTAGCTGTGCTAGTATGACTGGTTTTGATGCCATGCAGGGTTTCCTTCTGTGTTAAAAGTAACCCATAAGAACTTTTTTTAACCTTACTGTAAATATAAACTTCAGTCAGTTTCTAGGTTGGATTCCTTCTGTGTTTCCATACCTGGTCACATCTTTACAACGGAGGAAGCTGTCTAAGGGTGGGAATATTTGAAGTTAAAGGAGCCAGTCCTGCTTGAACAGGTTTAAACCAAAACAGTCACAGTCTTAAATTGATCGTGTTTTAAATCCTTAATTCTGTGATACTGTAAATCCTACTCTAGGATGCTTAATACTATATCAAGACATGACGTGAAGTGTTGATCTAATACGAACTTGTCCTGAGGGTTCAATTTTGTTCCAGTATTTTTGAAAGGCTAATGTTGAGCTAGCAGATTTTATGAAGATCAAGTATTGCCCATGTCAGTCCACCCTTATGATCCATCAGATAACATCTGTGTTCCTGTAGCCAACAGAAGGCTGGCTTGAAAGAAGGCCAGTGTAAACATCTGTGCTGTGTACTTTGGCTAATTCAAGACAATTGTTATCACATATTTGCACCTCAACTGAATCAGTTAAATGCTACTAGGTAATCTATAACTAGCAGTGTACAGAACTATAATCTAACCCCTCATAAGCCTATTGTTTGCCTTTGCCACCACTGGCAATAGTTCAGGTGTCTGCATATCAAAAAAAAAAAAAAAAAAAAAAAGGGCAAAAAGTGCTATATGAAAATTTTGATTCTTCTTGACCTGAATGCCATGTGAATGAGTACTTAATAGATATTATTATGTAGCAGCAATTCAACCTGCCAAGCATAATTCAGATAATATTCGTTGCAGTGTTATTTAACAGGGAGAGATCTAAAGGAAGATGTTTGTCTATGCAAGTGCTTACACTCCATTATCAGTGGTTTGACACTGGCTGCAGTTTGTTTGACCCAAACCTTCTCCAGACTTTTGGCGCCCCAGGAAAACAAGTAGCCTGCATAAATATTATGCAGACATTTAATTGTTGTGAATTTCTCTGATAAATAGTGTTTACACGTGAAGAGTTCACGGTTAGTATAACTTGTGCTAGAAAGACACCAAGGAACAGACTACTGGATTGTATTTGCTTCTCTCTTTTGTTCCTCTATAATATAGAACTCTTTTTTTTCTGCCTGTGAATACTAGTCTTGTGGGTTTTTTTTCTTTTTTTTTTTCTTTCTCCTGTGTTGTCTGCAGAGTTTATTGAAGATTCTAACATCATACTTACCTGCAGTTATATGTTTTTGTTTAGTGTTTGTTTTGAAGAATGGTTTGTTGGTTTTGGGATTGTTTTTTGTTTTCAACACCTCTGACACCACTTAGTCATACTATTTTCCTGTTTTTTTTAAAGGCTTGGTCAAGGTTTGAGGGTTTTTTCCCCTCTAAACTTAAGATTTTTATTAATATAACTGAATTTCCTAATCCCAAATATATTCAGTTAAGATAACTGAGACAACTGTTTCAATAGTCAAGAGATACCAAACATGTCAGGCTTTTCTGGAGCTGCAAATGATTGTCCCTTTTGACAGACCCTTTTTATCCTGAGTGTGTTATTTTCTGATGCACAGGCAAAAAGCATTGCAAAAAGCTTTGCAAAAAGCATTACATCATTGGCATTGATTTTCTTCATGGTGGGTTGGAGTGCAGAATTCTTGCTCTGAAGAAAATTAAACACATTAAAAAAACCTTGAAAAAGCCACCAAAATTTAATCTCTGGAAAAAGGAGTATTATGAAATGTGTTTAAAAAAATGTGAATCAACATCTCTTCCTGACTTTTTCTGCTTCCAAAGCTATAAACTGAGGTGGCAGTAAAGTGGTTATTTGAAAACCAGTGGTTCTAGTCCCTGTGGTGCCAAAGATGACTTGGGAGCACAGCTCTAATCATCCAGTGGAATAGCTGCCTATAGTAAGGAAACCTATGAAGTAGATATAATTTTATGAACACAAAATCTGAAAAATTCTATTGGTTGAAAAGTTTAACTGGAAAATTATTGATCAACTCTGAATTATTTTCAACTTAACTAGAAGAACCTTGGATTCTATGGGTAACTGGAAATTAGATATTTCCTTTTCATAGAAATGTGCTAAATTATCACAGAAGGTTTTCTCTGTTAATATATTCATTATTTGGTAATTTGGAATACATATTTAAATGGCTACTAAGACAACCTCACCAGCCCTAGCATCAGGTAAAATTTACAAACCAGGTTTATGGGATAATCCAGTAACAGTCAGTGATGATAAAATGGAGATATAATAACCTTTTCCCTATCACGTACTGATGTGACAAGGAACCTTTAGTTGTATCTCTTGAATAGATGTTATTGGTCTATATTCTAAATAACTGAAAGAAAAAAGAGACATCAAGTTAATTCACTTGTGACTATTTTATGTGTGTGTACTTACAGGTCTTTAAATGTATTTTACACAAAAATACATTTGTAGTTTGGGGTCTTTTTGCTGTAAAGATTTGCTTGGTTACAAGCCCAAATTAATAATGAGAAGGGATTTGTCTCAGGCTCTCCACATGGTGAATGTATTTGATGCTTTTAACAGTGGCTTATTACTATATTGTGCAAGAAAGTGTTGAGTGCTTCCTTCCTATTGCCACCACGAAGAGTCCTCAAAACTATGTAACTGTTTTGAGCTATTGAATGAAAGAGTACACTTATCTCTGGAAGGAAAACTGCAATTTTTAGGTGATAGGAAGTATTACTTAGGGTGGTGAGAATATCTGTAAAAGGAGTGCAAAAAAGTAATACTCTTCAAAATAATTTTATCTCTACAAGATACTTTCTGGTTTATGTAAATTTTCTCAGAAGTATTATGTTCTTATTTTAAAATGCTGTAGATAACTTTGGCTACTAGAGTATCCCCACTGTTCCAGAAATGGTTAAATATGTAAGGTGTAAAAGTAACTAGGCTTGAAAGTGTTAAAACACTTTGGTTTAAGGCACTTCTGAACCTATACAATTAATGTATTTCCTGCCTTTGTAATATAAAAGCCTGTGATGCACACTTAGTAGTGTTCTCAAGGAGGGTTATATTAAATGATCTTTTTGGTAAGAAATGTAAGATTGGTAATACATTTCTGTCATGTGAAACAGAAATTGAATTTCCAAGAATGCCAAAGAGACAGCTCATCAACACTTGCAGTCTAGGCCTTATGATTCCTAATTCTGGCTCAATGTATCTAACATTTCCCTTGTCCTTCACCAGTAATATCTTGTTTTACTCTTAGTATTCCAAGACCACACATATACACCCCTCTTGAGGATCAAGTATGGTTCATGTGCTCTATGAAACTGAACATTAATTAAGAGAAAGAATAGTTTACCTATGTAGCAAATAGGGACAAAATGGTTTAGAAGTGCATATGTGTTAACATCACATGCCAGCTTTGCTACAGTCAAATTAAGTTCAATACTAATAAACATGCTGTAAGATGATATTATGACGTTCTGGAAAACACTGGTAGCTCATTTGGGCAAAAGCTATACTGAGCATCTCTGTCACCTCTTTCTCCCTTGATTTACACTTTTGCCAGATTCATTCTGGATTACATGGGAGTCAACCTTCTCATATTTAGCCTTCTAGTGCTGTGCTGATCTTTGCTTTGTGACAAAGGGCTGTATCCAGAATTCCATTGTGTGTGGTTTAAAAATATCCTGGTGTTCACATTTAAGACAAAAGCAAAATGTAAAGACCAGATAATGAGTTGATGAAAGTATATAGTTTTGCACAAGTTTTATTTAGGATCTTTTAGTTTGAAAGTTCAGAATATTTTCATCACCAGTTTAATGCTAAAGTCATCTAGCCGTTTGGGAGAGGACTTGGAAGTTGCAGAGTTCTTGATTCATCTTACTATTTAGGGAAACATGGTTGTTAATAGAACTTGATTTTTAAGTACTTTTCAACCTTTGTCTTTATATGTAAAATGTAATCTCAAATACATGCTTAGTTTGGATCACCAAGAGAACAATATGAAATAATATATTTTAAGACATCAGCTTTACTAGAGGAAGATTTAAAGGGGAAGGATCTCCAGAAAAAGGTAGACTTCACAGACATTTTAGAGAAGATCTGTGTTCATTACAGTAATGAAAAACATTATTACAGCTTTACATATGGTGATTGCATTGAAGTAGACTCAGAAAGATACTATGTAAAGCTCTATAACGACAATGTAAAGTGACAACAGATGTGATTTCTCACACTAAAATACATTCTTATCATTTGACAATGATTAACATTATGATTATCCCTTTGGCATGGAACTCAAGTTTTTCTGCATTGTACAAGCTATATTAAATCTGTCTTCAACTGGCACCCATGCCTTACTGAAGTTGGCAGACTACCACATGCATGGGACTAGTTCCATCTTTATACATGGGCATGAGTGCAAAAATCTCCATATGATGCTTCACTTCTGAAAATGTAGTTGATAATTTTCACAAAAGGGCTGCCGCATAATTCAGTTATGTATCTCAGCAAAAAGTACTTCATGGCCCAGTGATGGGTTTTGCTTGCTCAGTCATCTATCTTTTTCCAATCCAATCCAATCAGATCTAATATCTAAAGGCAGTCAATTCTTGGCTGTACTGGGACTTTGTGGTTCGATCTGAAAGATCTGAAAGCCTAGCTTTGGGAGAATGCAGTTCAGAGATGTAAGAACATGTCAGGATCCAAAATTCAGTTTGCTCTTTCAGGTGAAATGTGGTGTTGGGCTACAGGTTTTTTTGTCTGAAATTGATAGTGTGAAAAAGATTTTTGATTTCTGAATGAGGCAAAAAAGATAATGTAATAGCTTTTGTGGCATAATTAACACAGTTGAGGTCATGCCCATAGAGCACAGAGCCCATAGAGCACAGACCATAGAAGTTCAGCCTGTGATTTCTCCATCAAGGCCATAATTTAATAAAATTAGCCTGGTTCTGGTCTCAGTTACACCAATATAATTGGGGGCTATTGAATTACAGTACAGTAAATGAGACTTCAAACCAGATTTCCTTTATTGTGACAGAAGAGCAAGAAGAGCACAGTATTTCAGGGATGTAGTGGAATTTGGCTGAGGTTTGTTGGTCACTCCTTTTTATGAACACCGGGCTATGTCACGGATGGTATAATTTTTCAGAGTTAGTTGTTACTGGATATGATTCTTCTTTTCTTAATTGCCAAGTGACAAAGTCACCTGACAGGACAAGAATGATTCCCTGAAGCATTTCCCTCCCCCGCCGCCCCAGTCTTTTTCTTCCCCCCTCCCTTCTCCCAAATGAAAGAAACATGTTTACCTCCTTTTGTCTATCACTTGGCTGCAGCTATTGTAGTAATACAAACAGATTGCAGCAAATTTGCTATTTATTGCTATAATTTTGGATTTTTGCCACTCTTGCTAATGAGTTATGTTTTTGCAGATAGACAAGATAAAGATGGGCCCCTCAGCTCACACGCTCTTGATTGTATCCCTGTTTGTCATTAAATTTATTTTTAACAATAAAATCTATTGATTGCAATTTGTATTATTATCATCATGAATAGACCTCACCATGTTTAATGCAACTGTGAAGCTTTGGCTGTGCAGATGAAAAGGGTTAGTAATTGAAAGAAAAACCAATTGCCCAGCACCATCTAAAATTTTATTTTAGCAGTTTTACTATAGTAATTTGGGAAATGGGAACAGGGTGAAAGGGAGAGATAGATGGGAAGGGACAGTTTTATCTAATGCCTGATTAATCTAATGCTCCCACTTAAAACAAATAATTACACTGCATTCCTTTCTAATATAGCAGGCAGCTAGCATGATATGCACAGCATTGTGCAGTGTTTAGTATGAATAGTTGAAGGCTTCTCGCTATACAGTCAGCAGTGCTAAAACTGTGTTAAAAAAAAAAAAAAGTTTAAGTTTGGGTTTTTTTCCCACTGAGTTGCCTCAGAGGAAAGTGTCAGAAGCACAAAAGCCTTTGTTGCTTCACTTTGTGATTAAATCCAGCCTTCCTCACTGAAAGAACTCTTTTAGTTTTCATTATTACCCTATTACAAAATTTCTTTTCCCATCACAAATATTTCAGTTTCCCTATGCTTCTCATCCTAATTAACACTGAAAGCCATTCCTAACATTGTGAGTCTAGAAACTGCGATTCTTTCATGTATAAAGCATTAAGCTCAGTATTTACACGTGTTAAAGAGATGTTTCACTCAGTAAACAATCTCTGTATAAAAAGTAGACTACTAATCAGCAAATACAGGCTACCATTTTTAATTTCATTATCTACAAAGCACCAATGCCTACACATGTGATTGCAGCTGCCCAGATTGCCTCATCTCTGTAAATGAGTAATGAAAATGAAAATGATCAAAGATATTATCCAAGTAGCAGTATATTACCAATTATAGTGCTATGATTATACAATTCTATCACTTCTATTCAGGTACTAGTCCTTCGGTGGAAGATATTTTGTTCCTTTGTTTGTCATTGTGGTGTTTTGTTTTGTTTTGTTTTTTAATTTCTGCTCACATCAAATCTTTCCTAACAGATTCAGAATGCATAAAGAGGTTACATTTATATTTTATGAAAAACTATTAACACCAGAAGTCATCCCACTTATCAGTATCAGCTTCAGTTTACAGCTTTGAATACAATGGCACGTGCCAGTTTCTTCTCTTTTATTTACTTCTCACCCTTTTTTGGAAAGAAAAGTTACCTTTAAATCAGATTGGAATGTAGATAATTTTTAAGGATTTTTTTTTTTAAAAAATAATTAAAAGGATAATGAATGTGATATAGATCAGGAATTAGCTGTCAAATCCAGGTTGCAAATACAGATTCACTTCTGAAACTGTTGTATTGAGAAACATACTTAAATTGTATTGAAAAGATGTTTCTTTAGTGAAGCTGACAAACACAGGGAAATGGTACCCTAGTGCCATTCACAGCAGTACCAGAGAGAAGCACTGTTGTAACAAAACCACGGGATTGCCTCCCTCCCCTAGTGCAACTGGAACAATAGAAAACACTGAATCAAAGATCAGTGTTTTACATTTGCTTGGCACCATGCTAGCTTAATCAAGAATGAACTTGCTCAAGAATTTTTTCTATAGAAATAGGACAACAAGACATTCTGGTACCACTCCCAGAGTATGACTCACAAAAAGAAAGCAGCAGAGAAAAAGACAGCATTTTCCCTTTTACAAAAGCACTCGCTTCCTTTCAAGGTTATGCACCTTTTTTTTTTTTTTTTTTTCCCCTAAATACGTTATTTGATTCTCTTCCTATTAATGTTTGGGAAAAAAGTATTAAAGGTAGATGACAGCAATATTTATGGAGTGAGTCGTCATCCCTCTCCATGTTTGCTTTCCATGCATGCTACATTCCTTCTGTGTTTAGTCGCTTTTGTACAACATGGAGCCTTGACATGACTGCAAGTTCCTTAGACTGCTTACCAGAAGTGTTTCTTCTAGCAAAACAGACCAAATGATGTGAATAATTTCTATTAATTCATTATCATTAAGAAGTACTGTGACAGTCAAGACTTCTGTGATAGTTAAGGTACTTCTCACTCAAGCTAAACCCAAAGGCTTCCCAGTCAGCTTCTAAACAATATACCCAAACAATAGGCTCAGATTGCCCTGCACTTAAAAACACCGATTAATGTTTTTGTCCTACAGAATGATTAGATTGCAAAGTCCTAAACTTACATTTACTTGCATTTAGTTGGTATAAATCAGGTCACTGTTCCACATTCTTATTGATGTTGTGTTTCCTGTTTACTGTGGTTCATTATGACTGTATTACTTATACTGTCTACATAAGTGGCAATCGAACAACTTCTCAAACATTTCAACCAGTTCTTTGAGCTCAAAAACTTTAATGTATCTGTGCAATTAAGCAGATACCTGTTGTTCTGAGACCAAGAGACTGAACTGATACCTGACCTTGAATAAAGACTCAATTTTAGTTTCAATTTCTTCCATTTTGGTCATGTTACTTCACCTCCCAGAGAAAGAGGCTGAAGTCATATGAATGATTGCTGGTGCTGAGGGACTTTTCAGCAGAAAAATCTGGTAAGTAAGCCTAATATGTTACAGACAAATAAATATTCATGGAGCTTTGGGAAATGTACACTTTTTCGGTGAATAACTCATTGCTATTTGTTTGCAAGAACAAAAGTATTAGCAAGGTATTTCAAAAGAATAGTTAAGACCAAATTTGAAAAAAAATTTTAAAAGGGGAAAATATATATATCTTAACAGGCATTATCAGGGTTTACTATTATGCCTAATATTTTGCTCTAGATAAGGAGGAAAGGAAAATAGGGAAGTAAGTGTTACACATATTCATGTTACCACCATGAGACTTGTCTCTGACTGCTGTTGATTCTGGATGTTTCTAATTATGTGTACAGAACTATTATTTGGAGCTGATGTGTAGTTTGGGCTATAGCCGAGGGTTGCACTCTAGATAATTGCAGTATCTGCATTGTCGGGGTTGATTTCTTTGTTGGGCTTTGATTTACAGGGACTTACAGCATTTTTTCTTGTTTTGCCTTTTTTTTTGTGTGTGTGTGGTGTGTGTGTGTGTGTGGTGTTTTCATCTCAGAAACCAGCCAACCAAATTATTTGACTAGAAAATTATACTGAATTCTCCTCACCTCTACTCTTGCTTACATCTGCAGTAAAACTGATAAAAAGAGGGAATATTGTAGCCAGGTGGGGCTTAATGTCTTCTCCCAGGCAACCACCAACAGAACAAGAGGACACAGTCTCAAGCTGCACCAGGAGAGGTTTGGGCTGGATGTTAGGAAGAAGTTCTTCACAGAGTGATTGGTCATTTGAATGAACTGCCCAGGGAGGTGGTGGAGTCACCATCACTGGAAGTGTTTAAGAAGAGACTAGATGAGGCACTTGGTAACATGGTTTAGTTGATTAGATGGTGTTGGGTGATAGGTTGGACTTGATGATCTTGAAGGTCTTTTCCAACCTGGTCTGGTCTGGTCTGGTCTGGTCTATTCTATTCAGGCTAGATGTTAGGAAAAAGTTCTATACAGAAAGAGTGATTGCACATTGGAATGGGCTGCCTGGGGAGGTGGTGGAGTCGCCATCACTGGAGGTTTTCAGGAGGAGACTTGATGGGGTGCTTGGTGCCGAGGGTTAGTTGTTTGGGTGGTGTTTGATTGGTTGATGGGTTGGACGCGGTGATCTTGAAGGTCTCTTCCAACCTGGTTTATTCTATCTATGTATTCTATTCTATTCTATTCTATTCTATTCTATTCTATTCTATTCTATTCTATTCTATTCTATTCTATTCTATTCTATTCTAAAATTCCTATCCCATAAGAAATGTTAAATTCTGTAAGTTTCTTACCAGATTGTAAATTAAGTCAAGGTTAGGATATCCATAAATATTTTATTTCTGTGCTGTTTTATGCAAGCAGCTTATCTAGGAACTCGGAGGCCCAGACAAACAATTATTGATTTGTTTGGGTGATTTAATATGTGGAATCAACCAAAGCCCACCTTGCAAAGATGTGGGAGTGGTATCTTGTTGAAACAAATGATGCACAGGGAGAACAAATTCTGAAACCTCTCCTCACTCTCTTCCCCCAAATCTGCAAACTAAAGATTCTGGAGAGTGGCCAGACTTGCAAAGTAGCTCTACACAGGTTTCAAAAGAATGGTATTTTAGTTTGATTTATCCTAGTGGATATATGTGGGTGCACCACAACCTTCCACCCTCTGCGTACTCATGTAGACTTACATCTCATTACTGTCTAGCTGTTAATTGTATGTGTCTGTGAACAATGATGGCTTCAAGTACTAAGCTGTCAATATGACTTTCTCAGATGAACATCTGAGTAGGCGTAAATGTCATGATAAGCATGCTGCCTTCATGTATCACAGAAAGTTATTATCTCATTTTTGCTGATTCTTATATAACTATGCTTTTGGTTGATAAAATATGATAAATACTTCTTTATTTTCTTGTATTCAGCTGTGTTATTTTCTCAAGACAGAAAATTGGTAGTTCAGACAAAAACTGGAAACTAAAGAGGCATCAAAAGTAGGGCAAAACAGTCTCCACATTTAGGATAGGTAATGGTAAAACAGATTTCCTTGCGGGGGAAAAAAATGCAAGATCATTAAGCTCTTGTACACATTATATCCATTTAAGCACTTATTATTATTTACAATTTAGCAACTAAAAAGATTTTAAAGATTTCTGGGCACCATTGTCTTTAAGTCCCAGGCTGCTGTCACAGCTGCTTGTCTGCACTGTTAGTGGTGCTTCTTTCCAGAAAGCAAAGTCTGACAGAGATGATGAAATGCAGAGTATTAATAATCATAGAGCCCCCCAAATTTGAATGCAAGAAGGATTTAGAACATTTGTATGTGAACTTAAAGGCTACCAATACATTGTTTTATGACATATTTGCTGCTATTCCAAACAGCCTTCTATTTTTGAGAAGATCTCTATTGTATTTTTTTGTGTCAGTCAGGAGTAAATGCTTGAACTTTCTTATCTCTTGTCAGATCAGGGCATATAAAAATCAAACAATGCTTCATGCTACCTTTAAGCCTTCTGGAGACCTTTTTTGTTTTCACTGGCTCTTGGAGAATGGAGGTGTGATCATTTTCAAACCAAATGTTTGCCAGGAGTGATCATGTAATCCAAGTATTTCTCCTTTCTTTTTTTCTCTTCGAAATATACTGTTGATTCTACTTGGCTGTTCATGCCACAATTGAATACATCAGAAAATGCTCCTTCATTTTGATATAACTATTCTAAACAAAAGTTTCTGAACATTGTTTTCTCAGTGAAGAGCATAGCTGTGTGCAGGACATAGGAAACTATGTTCATGAGTGACCAACTTTCGTCTTTTATTGTTGTTTAATTAAATCTCAGATAAAATGGAAAAGCAAAGGCTGTACTTTAAGGCACTAATTAGGGTGTTTAAGTGCCCACTATTTACATTTGTTGGAGATTAAGCAGCGGACTTTTGACAGTCTTGAGTCAATCTATGATGTTGATAAATTCCACCATTGCAAGATTCTGGTCAGACGATGGACTTAACACTAATTCTTACATTGAAGTATCAATGTATCGCAAGAAACAAACTCAACTTTGTCATCATAGCCATTTTCCTTATGTGTACTTCTAAGTGTAACTAGGTTTCAGCAGCTCTTTCATCATATCCCATGTCTTTAAACTCCTCTTAGTTCTTGTTCTGCATTTTTTATAAAGCTTTATCCATGTTCCCTCCCCATACTGATGTGGAGAACTTCATATTTTGGCAGTTTAAATAGAGCTCAGACCACGTCTCTAGAAATTCTTGGACCTCTTTTGTCATTGGCTTTTTTCTTGTCTTTGAGCAATTGCCCTCTTGTTCCATTTTTCCTGTGTGTCTGTTTTAACCCTTGTATCTATAGAAGATATGCTGCAGCTTTTTGGATATATGCCAAAATGAAAAGGGGAAAAAAAAAAGGATAAGTGCCAAATTTTTAGTTTTAAAATAAGACCAGCAAGAGAGTATGAAATGATTCATCACTTCCTGGCAAGTGTAATTATCACTGCAATCACCATTCATTATCTATCTGTACCCTTTAAAGATGTGCTAAATATTACTGTCAGTTCAGAAAGTTATCATTTCAACTGAATCCACTGAAAAAAACAGGTGTGTGCTTTAAACAGGAAACAGCATTGATCTCCAGGACTCTTAGAGCTGCCTTCTGTAAAATGACCAGCAAGAAATGTGTGGCATCTGCGTAAAAATGGTACATGCTGAGGATAGGGTAGCAGATCTACAAAAAGAAGGCATTTAATCCCATTTAACTATTGTGTTTCCCAGTGTTGGAAGCTGACTGCTGGTATGTGAAGCCAGTTCCACCTCTTAGCTGGACGTTTACTCATTGTCTAAATGTGGATGTTTAGCATTCAGTTTGTGGTTTTGCTTATCCTGTTTTAAGTAAATCACTTGCAGCTTCACTCCTGTAAATGCTCCCTGGCAATTATCTGTAAGCAAACAAAGAATGTTATTTCAACAAGGTATAGTTTTAATTTCTCTGTATTTTGAACTTTATAAAAATTACTTAAAGCACAGCTGATACTTCCTGCAAGTGAACTACTGCTGGATGCAAATTCATTCTCACCAGTCATTGCTGAAAGTTTAAAGCAGAATTCAGACATGGTAACGTATCAGTACACTGATTTCTCAGGTAACTCATATTGTGACATCTTTGGGTTAGCAATCTGCTTATTTTTTCAGTTTGTATAGCAGTGATATCTTCATCCACCACTGGGAATTTTGAATACTGTCACAGCAAAGCTATATTTTAAATACATTGTTTAAAAATCTTAAAACACATGATTTTTTAATTTTTATTTTAGAAGTTATGGATGTTTGCTATGTTAGTGAACATTTTTTACCTAACAAATAAATGCTATTATTTAGTATTTCAGCTTTTAATTTTCTATGTCACCTGAGCTCTGTTCATACTCAGAGAAGTTAGGCACAAATAGCTGCCTTTATTTCTCTAATCCTGTGGCATTCAACTCGAATTGAAGGTCTCTCTTCTCTGACCTCATGTTGTTGTACATTAGAATCAAAGCCTTTGCAAAACATGTCTCATCCTGGAATACTACTAAAAATTGAGGAATCAAATGGTGTGTAACAAAAGTTTTAAGAGTGGCAGGAAGGGAGATTACTTTGATGGAATTAGTGAGGGAGGAATAAGACCTAAAACTCCCCAGAAGTTCTGGGTGTAGGAATGATCCCAACCCACATTATCCTCTCAATTACTTAAGTCATGATGCCCAGCTGCTGATTAATTACAGTAGGACAAAACAGCATTTCAAAGTAGGTTTTGTCTTTAGAATGAGTGAATATATTATCTTTCTAAGAGAACTGTGTCATTTCACTACTTTTATATCAGGAAAATAAATTGAATAACACAATGCAAAAAATACTAATTTAGAATCTTATATGGATTTGCCTTTTTCAATTTCATAGTATCAGAAAGTGCTAGAAATTGAAGTAGATTTAACTTCATTCTCTATTAGAGTACTTAGAAGCTGGGAAAAGTGCTGAACACTCTCTGTGTCTCTATGTGTTTTGGGGAGTCCAGAATAGTTATGTCTTTGACCTCTTATCTGGGCAACCTGTATGAGACCAAGTTGTGAAATTTTAGTACAGATCCTCCTTACTCCTTCCCAAGTCAAAGATTTTAGAGAGGAGTCCTTTAAGAATCTGAAAAAGGATGATGCCTTCCCCTCCCCCCAACTCCCCCAACCTAAGGAGTTATTGACAGATGCTTTTCTTGTATTATAATGTTGTTTAGCTTGAAAGATTGCATTGTGCTGATGGGAGAAGGTAGGTAAGTAGGTTTGCTGAACTCCAGGCTCAGCTAAACATATTTCTTTATTTAAAACCAAGATTATGATTATGCAACAAATTACATATAACCCTGTGATTTAGTGAGTCAGCCTGGCCATGTGTAGTGCCGTTTTTCTACAAAGTTCTTCAGTTTTTCTCACTGTGATTTCAAGGTTTATTTCCATTACTGACTGAGCAAAACTCTGTCATAGATAGGGGTTGTCAGCAAGCTGGCAGAACATAAGTTTTCTTTTCCTGGCACAGATCACATTAAGAAATTTATCAGAGAATATTATGCAGACTCAAAATCTGTCAAAAATATGAATGATGGTGTGACATAAACCACCTGCATTGCTCATGATGTTCTTGCACCAAAGTACCATCAGGAAATTGCTGCAGTACTCCAAATAGTAAGTGTGGTTTGGGAACAAATCAGAAACTTTGAGAACAAGTTGATATTTGCCTTTTGTTACTTTAAAGCTATTCCTTAAAGCTTATACCAAAGGATATACTGAATTTTTGGCAAGTGCTAGTAAGAAATAGTGAGTTACATATCCATAAACTGACAAGATATGTATGAGACTAGGGCACCTGACACATAAAACAGATGAAAGAGAGATTGTTAGATATGACTGCTTAGGAAAACTGTTTAAAATGAAACTACTGCTACAAAGCCACCCAAATGAACATTTTCTTGATACAGGAGAGGAAACAAAGGTAAAAAGAATGTCTAGTTCTTATAAATAATTTTAGTCCATAAAAATTGAAGCACCTTTTAAAGGGAAGAAATTTCATCAGCTCCCAGTGTTGAAACATAGTCAGTCTGAGTTGACAGTGACTTGGCCGGGATCAATAGGCTAAGGAAAACCTTGGGGCTCTTGGGTTCCAGCTTGGAGTCTTATCTGTCAGTTCATACTGTTTACATTTGTACCAGAAGGAAAAATAACCAGTTTATTTTTGCTATGAATCTGTTCTAAATGCCACTTCACTTAACAAAGGACATTCTGTGAAGTCATCAGCTTGCATCATCAATACGGCATAAGCCTACAAGGGTTTGTGCAATATTAGCAATCACAACCTAAATCTCGAAGTTAGAACTGAAGCTGTCTCTCATGCACTTTGTCATAATTTGAGATTAATCTAACGAAAACTGTGAGGATAATGTACTTAACACTCACATGCATGTAGTTTCCAAGGTGGTTCTCCACAATTGGTAAAACTGTTATTTTTTAAATCCAGTTTGTATTTATACTTTCCTTGTCAGCATCACTTTATCTGGAGTCTGAGGAAGGGTCATAGTTTACAACAATTACCCACAGAAGAATATTTTTCCTGCAAATTTGAAGGTGTGCTTTTGATACTTGTTGGCTGAAAGAGTGTGAGTGGTGGCTTTGCCTTTTAGACTTAGTATTTCCTCTTCCATTGTCACTCTGAATACAGTGTCTTGCTACACCACCTCTTTTGTTCTACGGTTCCTTAAGAAACATTTCCATATAATTGCTTTTAGGACTTCCAGAAACTTCTAAAGAATCATATACTTCTTGGAAAGTATATTTGGCAAAGAGTTATCAAAAGTCTGTTGTCAGAATAGAAAAGTATATACACAGATTCCGAAGTGTTCTGACACAGGTACTCATTTGTTCTATAGTTTGTTCTATGTATTGACATACATTAAGAGCTGCAAATTCAGTAAGAGCAAAATTAGAATTCAAAATTATATGTGTGATCTAAAAATGCAGTGCAATTGCCAATCTTTTGAAACATTTAGGTGACAGTAATCAGCTGTGTAAACATAGGATGCGAAAAAATACCTACAATGCAATACCACAGAAAAGGGTCCAGGAGGTAATAACAAACTTGAACAAAAGTCGGCAGTATCCTGCCATTACAAAACAGGTAAAATATGGTGCCGGGAGTTAGAATCTCTGCTAGCGCTTGTGAAGGTTGTCACAGTGATCTAGCTTCTGCAGTTCATACATCTCTCTTAAACTCTGGCAATTGTCTTGGCTTACTTTATTTCTGTTGGTTGCGAAATACTACTTAGGTATCTGATTTTGAGCTCCACGTGCCCATCACAGTGCAATTCTTGAGAGATTTTGTACATTTTTTTAATGTTCACAATCAAAGTGCAAAGTGTCCTTTATTCGCAAATCTAACTGGCTGAGAGCAAATGTAGCCTTTCAGTAATATAGTTCTGAAATACTTGTTCCAGATTACCATCATAATTTGTTTGGTCTTGGTTTTGTTTTCAGAAATTCCAGAAATTCAGATTCCATGTTTGTGATCATGAATGATTAGTTCTCCCACTGTACAAGAATATGCATTTACAGTTCTAAATTTTTTATGTTTAGATGGAATGTAGTTTTATTCAGTATCTGCAATACAATTTCAGAGTTAGTCTCCTTGCTCGATCTAACAAAAATACTGAAATGTGAAGCACATCAGAAACAGTTATTCTAAGAATGAAACCTACTTTCTGGCTTATTTTCTCACTGCTGGAAGCCATTGCTAGAAGAGACCAATGGAGCACTATTTAAATCTGCAATTCTTACTTCTATTTCCAAAAGACCTCAGCTTGTAATTGCGCCCTTCTTGCAGTCATGTTTCTTGCTTTTGATACCCTAAGCTACTTGGAAGTCTAATTCATCATTATTCCCTATCATTATCCCCCTCCATGGCTTTGTAACATATGCACAGTGCAATCCCTGTTTGAACTCCCCCCGAACCTCTCCCCAAAGATATGGTTCCCCAAACCAAAGAAATCCAAATCACAAAAACAGTGATTTACATCAGAATATGAAAGACAGACAGTATCAGAAATAGAAAACAATTTGATTTTTTTAAGAACTATTCCTGGCATTTCACAGATTTACAATTTGCATCGTGTTGGAAGAGATGCTCAAAAGCCATCTTGTCCAATCCTTCTGCAGTGAGCACTCTCTAGCACATCCAACTAGATCAGAAAGCCCAGGGTCCCATCAAGTCTGATCTTGAATGTCTCCAGGGATGGAGTCTCAACCACATCCCTGGCAGCCTGTTTCAATATTTTATAACTCTGATTGTGAAGAACTTCCTCCTTATGTCCAATCTAAATCTACCCAGCTCCAGTTTAAAACCATTGCTCCTCATCCTATCACTATAAGCCCTTCTAAATAGTCCTTCCCTCACCTTCCTGTAGGTCCCTTTCAAATATTGAAATGTAGCTCTAAGGTCCCACTGGATCCTTCTCTTCTTCAGGTTGAACAGCCCCAACTCTTTCAGCCTGTCCTCACAGAAGAGGTGCTGCCCCAGCCCTCTGATCATCCATTTTCATGGACGTCCTTTTGTTTCTTTTCTAAAAATGATTATGTCAAAACAGCCAGAGCAGCCTTGAGTAGCCTGTAATGCTTTCCTTTGACCATGTTTGTGGTTTTTTTATGAGATGTTTTTCTTTGAGATGATCACTGTAATATTGTTAAAAGGAGTATTTCCTAAGGGTTAAAGAGTATAATGAAATAATTCATATAGCAGATATGGATAAAGTGTAATTAAATAGCATTGCATTGATCCAAGTGAGAAAATTCTTAGCTGTAGCTGACAGTTTATTGACAGAAGTCATGTGGGCATAGATGCTTGCTTCTATAGAATCAGGGTGAAAGCCAGGTTCATAAATGTCTGAAATGTTCTGTAAGAAAGGCTGTTAAATGAACAATTATATTTTAGCACCTGTCATAATCATTAATTGTAACATGCTCATTTCATTTTCACATGCTGTTTAAATGGTCACCATCATTATATACACTCTTGATTATTTTTATCTGTAGGGTGAAGTCATTCACTGCACCAAATCAGAATCATTCTGTGTTGTTGAATTTAAAATCTTTGATTTATTGTAGTGACCTTGCAATAAATATTGTGGGTTGCTTTCACTCCGGTGGTGGAGTCACCGTCATTGGAGGTGTTTAGGAGGAGACTTGATAGGGTGCTTGGTTGCATGGTTTAGTTGACTAGGTGGGTTGGATCATAGGTTGGACACAATGATCTTGAAGGTCTCTTCCAACCTATTCTATTCTAGTCTATTCTATTCTGTGAAAGTGAAAGTGAAAGTGAAAGTGAAGAATAGGAGCACCTATCTCAACCAAACACAAGACTTCAACACAAGAAGTTCAAGCAATGCAACCTCAAGAAACTGAACAGCAGTATCAGAGTAAAGGATGCAGACTCTGCAGTTTGCAATGGGGCACAGGGCATTGACAGAAAAGTGTTGCTACTAAAATGTTGATTTGATCCATGCCTAGTTATTTCATTATGAGGCTTGGAGAAGAGACCATACTAAGTACCCTGCTCAGGTTTGTGTGGTAGTACTAGAGACCATTTGTGTTTCTGAGCTACACTATTCCTGCTAACAGAAGAGATGTTTGGCATCTTCATGGCTCATATTGTTCTTATATAAAAGGATTTAATTCCCATTTGAAAAATGGCAGTGAGCCTCACTAATATTTCTGGAAGCACGTGTGGCAAGTATTTCCCAAGTTCAGGACTCTTGTGGAAGACAAAGGTTAAAATTCAGTGGCGAATGTGTTTTCCCATAAGTTTACCTCAAGATCTGCTAAAACTTGTTTCTTTAAAGGAATAGAAATAGTTCCTTCTTAAGACAATCTCAGATTACATTTTTTTTGTTTTCCACTGCAGCTGTCCTGATTAGGTAGGACCTATCCCAACTGGATAGGTCTTTTTGTTGGGATTCTGGTTTACTTCATACAGAATATTTAATGAATATTGCTTTATCTGTTCTTTGAGGACTGCACTGACAGTGAGTTACTCATGCAATGAATGCTACTGCCATCAGTGGGACTGATGCTATAACAACTTGTCTCTGACATGAATGAAAGGCTCTCTGTTTTTCAAAATACCTAAGTGGAAATACTGAATTAATTTTTTTTTCCCCTGCAGATTAATTGTAATGAATTGTAATTAGTTACCATTACAACTCCATGCAATATTACAGGCTTGGGGAAGTGTCTGGGAAGCTGACCCAATGGCAAAAAACCTGGAGGTGCTGGTCATCAGCTGCCTGAATATGAGCCAGCAATGTACCTAGATGACAAAGGCGGCCAACATTATCCTGGAATGTATGAGAAATAATATGTTCAGCAGGACCAGGGCAGTGATTGTCCCCCTGAATATTGTGTTCAGTTTGGGGCCTCTCACTACAAGAAAGACATTGAGGTGCTGGAATTTGGAAACATTTATTTATAGAAAGGGTTATAAAGCCCTAGAATACTACCCAGGGAAGTGGAGACAACCCCCTGGAGGTATGTGAAAGACACAGATGTGGTGCTTAGTGATATGGTTTTCTGGTGGACTTCACATTACTAGATTAACAATTTAACTTAATAATCTCAATGGTCTTCTCCAGCCTGATGATTCTGTGATTCTATTCTATTAATTGATGTTAAATATGCTGGGCTGCAGCTATGGTGGCTGGTTGGGACTAGTTACCACGTACATCTTACCTTTTTTTTTTTTCTTTCATTTTTTTCCCCCTATATGCATGAATTTAGAACTTGAATTTAATTCAGGCCAGATGATCTGAATATTCAAAAGTATAGAGTGGTAGCCAAAATAAAACTCTGGTAATAGCATAGCCACTAAATGCATGACGTTCCCCAAGGCACACCTACTGGGTTGCAGTGAAAACATCAGTTTGTGATACATGTGGTGGTATGTGCTATACATTGTTTGACAAGATTGGATATTGTAATCTTGGGCATGCTAATTTCAGTCCCATCTTGTCTTATCAGGATGATAGCAGAGTAGCTTTAATGAATGTAGACATCCCTCTACTTAATTATAAATTCTGCAACTAGATAATTAAAAATCTGCTACTTTACTATTTATATCATTAATTTCAAATTATTCTCATTATGCTTTACTGCTTGACAATAGTCTGTATAACAAAAGACACTTACTGTGCTCAAGGCAGTGGTATTTAAGGGATGTTGAGCACACATATTTTGTGTTAAAGGGAAAAATGTATGTTAACCATTAACAGAAAGCTGATCTAATTACTCATAAAAATGAGATTAGAAATTAATTGTTTCAAACATATACCAGGTAAGACCAAGGAAACATATACTGGTGTAAAATGTACTTTTCAGAGAATATATTGATGTCAAAATGACCCCTGATTTGCACATTGCAATGGCAACATACGCTTTTGTCATGGGAATTTGTAAAAAACGACGAAAGTGCACAATGTGCTGACTATGGGGAACCGTGAAGCTCCTGGGATTTAACAGAAAAATCTTGCGTCTTCACATTCATGATTCTCATCTGAATTGTGTTTCAGTGGTGTAGTTGAAATTGCTGGTTCTGATTCTAGTCAGAAGACACTAACTATAAAAATTAACCTATCTCAGCCTTGAATTTAGGCAGATTTTGGTATGCATTTGGGTTTTTTTTGTCTGCAATTTGTGGTTCTGGTACAGTTCCAGGCAACCAGCACCAGAACAAGGGGACACAGTCTCAAGCTGCTCCAGGGGAGGTTTAGACTCGAAGTGAGGAGAAAGTTCTTCACTGAGTCGCTTGTCATTGGAATGGGCTGCCCAGGGAGGTGGTGGAGTGACCGTCCCTGGAGGTGTTCAAGAGGAGATTGGATGTGGCACTTGGTCTAGTCGTGAGGTCTGTTGAGACAGGTTGGACTTGATGATCCTTGGGGTCTCTTCCAACCTTAGTTATACTGTGATAAGGTGATCCTGTGAAATTTTGCATGTATGAACAAAGAAAGATGTATCGCCATGAAGAAGGTAAAGAGAAAAAATCTTGGCAGAAACCTTGAAGGATACCATGACTCAATTCTTGTTTACAAAATATAACTTTTGGTGTGTTTCACACTCTCTAGTCAGGTTGTTTTTATTTTATATTGCTGACAAGCTTTTGACCCTTGGTAAAAAGTATGTGCACTGAGCTACTTCTGAGCACCATTTTCATATAAAAATATTGT
This sequence comes from Dryobates pubescens, assembly GCF_014839835.1. NCBI lineage: Eukaryota > Metazoa > Chordata > Aves > Piciformes > Picidae > Dryobates > Dryobates pubescens. The sequence goes on from NC_071613.1 coordinate 29,433,754, forward strand.
TGACTAGGTAAGTGACTAGGCCAGTCAGTCTCACCTCTGTGCCTGGCAAGATCATGGAACAGATCCTCCTGAAGGTTTTACTAAGACAGATGGAAAATGAAGAAGAGGTGATTGGTGGCAACCAACATGGCTTCACCAAGGACAAATCATGCCTGGTTAACTTGGTAGCTTTTTATGATGGAGTTACAGTATCAGGGGATAAGGGAAGAGCAACTGATGTTATCTACCTGATGTTATACTGTCCTGCATAATGTGCTGGGAAGTAAATTGGAAAAGCATGGACCTGAGGGGTGGACTACTTGCTGGATGACGAGTTGGCTGGATGGTTGCACTCACAGAGTTGTGGTCAATGGCTCAATAGTCCAAATGGAGACCACCGATGAGTGGTGTCCCTCAGAGGTCAGAACTGGGACCCATGTTGTTTACCATATTTGTCAGCGATATGGACAGTGGAACTGAGTGTACCCTTAGCAAGTCTGCAGATGGCACCAAGCTGTGTGGTGTGGTTGACATATTGGAGGGAAGGGATGCCATCCAGAGGAACTTGGACAAGCTTGAGAGGTGGGCCCAAGCCAACCTCAAAAAGGCCAAGTGCAAGCTCCTATACCTGGGTTGGGGCAAGCTTGAGGAAGGTGGATTTAGAATGTATGTTAGAAATAAATTCTTTACAGTGAGACTGGTGAGGCACTGGAATAGGTTGCCCAGGGAGGTGGTGGAAGCCTCATCCCTGGAGGTTTTTAAGGCCAGGCTGGATGTGGCTCTGAGCAACCTGATCCTAGTGTGAGGTGTCCCTGCCCATGGCAGGGGTTTAGAACTAGATGATCTTTAAAGTTTCTTCCAACCTAAACAATTTGAATCTATGAATCTATTTTCAGACAAGTTTATTGTAGATTTATTCAACGGAGTTAGAGGTTCTGAGCACAAGCACACTAACAATCTTCAGGATAGTCACCAGTGATTCCAGTAGGAAATATTTTGTATTTCTCACTCATATAATGGTATTCACTTTCTCTAGCAAGAGGTTGAAGGATTCTGTGTTGGTTTTGCACACATACTTTTACAATCAAATGAGCTGATGCATTTGAAATGTGTTTTGGAGTTCTCTCATATCTAGACTGCAGTTAGCAGGAGAGCCTCATTTTACATAATTTAGTCATACTAAGAGCTAACTTTACTGAGGGGGAGAGAGAAATATTTGATATACAAAAAGTTCACATTTCTTGTTTGCTGCTTATTTTTTCTCTCTGTAAATACTGTTGCCAAAAAATAGGGTGAGTTTTCTCCTGTATCTCCTTAAAGTTTTGCTAGAAGAGATAAACCTCTCACTACCCTTCTGTCATGAGTACCCATAAATTTGGCAGACTTGGAAGGATGTCAGCACAGTAAACAGAGACATGGCAAGAAGTGCGTGTGGTGTTGGATAAATGCTGAGCTGGTGTAAGGAGGAAAATAATGTAGGTAATTAATATGTAGAATAGCAGATATAACTCTGTGAGTCTTCTTATCTTTTCCAAACAGTACTGTGTATTGCTAAGGACATAATAGAATCTAGATAGAAGGAAAAAATGTCAGATCATTACTGTATGCGTTACATTTTGTGAATATCTTTGTAATAGAAAGATAAGAATGATCAAAATGTTATTGTGTTAGAATAATAGATTTCTGAGTCATGCACAAGACTTTTTTCTTCTATGGCCATGTTACATATCTGAGGATAGAGCTGAACTCAGAATCTCATTTATCACTATTTGTAAGACTTTAAAATGATGAATGTCAGATTTCAAGACATCTACAGGGAAACTGCTATTTAAAAGTAATTTTTGCAATCAGAAAGCAGAGCTCTGGTATTATTAGTGTTGCTGTTTCAACAGAACAGTTTTGTAAAATGATATACAATTACTTGTAGAATTTTTGTGGTTGCAGCTCCTTTTGTATCTAACCAACAGATAATGACAATGTGACCAAAGAACACAGTTGTTAGAAAATACACTGCAACAAGTCTTGGATACTACTAATCGCCTAGGGAAATGCATGTGTGTATAGTTCCAGATAGTTTCCATGTCTGTCAAACTGGATGCCAGAAATTGAATGAGCTGATGCACGGAAACCAGAAACCAGAAAACGTCAACAGCTGTTCATAGACCAGAGCATTTTAACCAGTGAAAATGAAGTATGTTCCAGAAAACTACAAAATAGCTGGGCTTGGAGGCTGTAGTAAAAACAGCACAAAATACTTTCAAAATACAAACATGAAAGAAAATCTTATTGTACCTAAAGCAGAATTACCTGAATAACTATTATAAATTGTTTTTCATATACCATTCATCAAAACAGGCCTAGTCTTTCCTGTTGTCTTGCTATGATTTATTTATTATGCGTGACTCATGGTTGTCTAAATTTTGTTTCAAGTTCATACTCTGCCACCTACACAGGAATTTTAAACTGGATTTGAATGCCAGTTAAGAAGAAAACCTATGTAGTGGTGAGGTAGTCATGATAGATTCTTGCCTCTTTATTACGTTCTTTCAGAGAAGAACTATTGTATATAGAAAATTAATACAGCCTATCATGCCTTTTCAGACTCCTTATAATCTACTCTCTGTCCTATATCAAATGCCCATATATTTTCCATGGAGAACTGCAGTTTAGCAAAAAAATTGTTTGGATCACACCCTTGCTATTGTCCAATAGCCACATATGCCACAGTTAACTCAAGTCACCCTTTCTGTATAATTTTGGAATTCTAAACTGGAATTCTACCTTTAATTATTGGACCAAATATTTGTGCTAACATACAATTTAACCATTATCTTTGTGTTAAAGATGTTATTTTTTGCTCAATATTCTGTAGCTCATCCGTACTAAGCATCTTGTTGCCCTTTTCTCGCTTAAAGAACAGGAGTATGTGTGCTCAGTAGTTGCTCTGTTGTCCAGTATGTAGTTGCCATTATATGTATATGTTTAGAAAACACATGGCACATCACTTACAGTGTTGTCCAATAAAGACTGAAATTCCATCCACTGTGGCCAATAATAATATTGCACTGGCTCAAAACCAAGGAATGCCATGTTTTGACTTGTGGAACTCAATGCTAATTTAGCATCGTATATCCCACAGGAATTTCTTTCTCCTCATTTCCTCTCCTTTTCATCCCCCTCTAACCCTTCACTGAAGATGCAGAGTATAAAATCCTAATAAAATCAGGTAGAATCAAACAAAATTAAACTCTCATACTGGTTGTGTGTGATAATTGTAATTTTTAGCATTTCTACTTATTTGCTTTGAGCTTTGATAGTATTCTTAAGATGTAGTAAGATATGAAAGCAGAAGTAAAGAGCTCATAAACTTCTTTAAATCAAATTCCTGTGCTCCAGAGCAGAAAGTCTCAGCAGGGACATTAATCTCCTGCATGATGTAAGCCTGAATTTCTGTGTGCATGTAAAACAAGGAAAGCAAGTGAGAAAAAAATCAATTCTTACTTACGAGAGGTAAAAATGGAAGCCAGAATTTAAGGGTTCTGGCACAAGTGTTTTCACAGAGTTTTACCATGTGTACGACAATAGATCCAGTATCATTTTTCACCTTTTATACCTGCATTCTGAATGAGTCATGATTATCTCCAGTACTGTCTAGTTTTTCACGCTTGGAGAGGTCACTAGGTTAAGATTTAGAATAGGTTTTACTGACGTCAACGTGAAGAATAAATTGAGACTGTCTTACATGTTTACAGAATGCAGCAAGCTGAATGCAAACCTGGTAGAGCAGGTGGATGAAAACCTGTTCTGCCTGATCCATGACAGGATGAACTATGCTGAGGAATAGGGGTACCAATATGTAGAATGTGTGTAACTGTAATTTCTCTCAAACCATTACAAAAATACAATTTTAGTAGGTTGTATTCTATATTAAGCATCACATGCTTGTGATAAAGATTTGTATTCTGCAGCAAACAATCACAGCATCTCCTATAACATATTTCTGGGCATAGTACAAGAGATCCAACATCTGAGAAATTTTATTGACTATAGAGAGAGATTTGGAGGGCCTTCATGTGGATTGGAAGCTGGTAAAAGGGGTGTCGAGAAATATATAACTCTCATTATAATGAAAATGCTGTGACAGCTATTCTGTCTTGTAGAGAGCCTTTGAAGACCCTTGTCTTTGCTGACACGACAATGATGACACAGGTGAATTTCACATCATCTGCTCCTGCTTCTTATACAGAGTTGAAATGCTTTCCTGTATTCAGCCTTATGGAGTGGGTTTAATCCAATAATCACATAAATAACTAATTTAAAATATTTTTAGGAGTTTCACAAGGTATGCTGACTTTCTACTGTAAAAAGTTTCATTTTCATGCTTTAGTTTGTGATTTAGTTATATTACAAATTTCCTACAGAGAAACGGTGCGAGGTACAGTGCTGAAAAGTAAAATAGCATTCTTGTCTTAGGTCCTGCTTTAAATTTTTACACATGAAACCTATAAATTAAAAAAAAGGTGTTAGATTTTGTTGCCAGGATTAAGGATCAAAGTTCAACATTTGTATGCAACGGCAAAGAGGTGAGAGTCAAAAGCCCAAATGGTATACTTGGTTGATAAATGGTTTTATGCATAGAAAAATCTCAAACTAAACAGCATGTTCAGTTAGAAGCTAATAATAGCAGTTGATTACTATAGAATTTTAGAACAGTGAGATTGGGTGGTATATTCTGAGATTATTTACTCTATTTCCTCCTCCAAGGCAAGGCTAATGGTTTCTGAAAGGCATTTATATAGCTTGTTAAAAATTTGCTCTGAAAAGCCTACTCACTGTCATTCTGTGAACAGATTCCTGCAGAAAGTAATGTGCATGTTTTTTTCCCTTTAAAAGCATTCTTTTCACCATTGAACCTTTATTACCACAACTTATGGCCCTATGAGCTATTTTACAGCCCATTACTTCCTGACCACAAGGATAAGGAGAATAGTTTGTTTCCATAAACTTACACAGCTATGTTTATAATCTGGAAGATTTTAAATTATGTTTGTGTCACAGTTTTAGGCCCAGCTGCAGATGAGCCCCATGCAGCTGCTTAGACAACTTCCCCCCAGCCCTGTAGGATGGAAATGAGGCTTTGCAAGTGAAAGGTAAAACCCGTGTGGTTTGAGACAGGGAGAACTTAACAGAATAGAATTAATATTGTTATTCCAGTTGTTCATTCAATACTAAAGTAGAATGGAAAACGAGTAATATAAAATGTGACATGATCACTTGATGCCAGTGCACCAAAACCTTGTGCCTCACAAACTCCTCACCTGCCAGTGTCAGTTTATATAGCAGGCATCAGTATGGTATGGAATAGCCTACTGCCTGACTTAGCTGGTTATCCTGGGGGTGGCCCATTCCAACTTCTTGTGACGAACATGAACCCTATACTAGCCAAACACAGGACAGTCGGCTTTGAGTTTTCTTTTCTTTTTAAAAGCTACATTATGCGTAACTCCCTGCTTTCCCTCATATAAAATGTTTCCTGCCTTTTTGTTTTCTTACGTTTCTATTGAACCCTATTGCCCCAAATCAGAAAAGAATGCTTCAGGTGAGCCTTAGAAGTACAGAGCAAATGGAAAGCTGCTTTTCTGAAGGATACTCCCCTTTATATGTCCCAGGGTGGTTGGTTTTCATAAGATTGTGATAGTATGTTTAGTTTATGATGCAATTCTACTTTCCATGCATTTTCTGAAGTGTGACCTAGCCAGCAGCTCCTTGTCCAGCAGATTAGTCCTGTGTGTATGCAGAACCTGGTATTTTTTATAATATCTTTTTTTTCCTTCCTGAACACTTCTGCATTTTTTTGAGGACATTCAGAAAAGCTTACTAGATTAATAGTGTCAGTGCTGGACCAAGTATTACATCCAAACTATTGAAGGTTTCATTGAATAGTGCTGACCCTGAGTCAGCAAGGTTCTTAAATAAATTATTTCTCTACTTGGAAAGAATTACCACTCCTTTGGTACACTTTACCAATTATTTCTCTTACTTATATTCAGGCAGTTTCATAAAGATAGTTTCTGTTTTCACATATAAGGCTGATCATGCATTTGTAGTATTTTTGTCTTCTCTTTCTGCTGGTCCTTTCACCTACCTTTCTACAGAGGTAGATGAGCCCTTGATCCTGAGCAGCAATGCCTACACGTATCTTCATTAGTCAGTAGATATTTTACCCAGAACACAGAAAGAGCCAACTGTCTTACACATACAGATCACTGGTTCTTAAATTTAAAATCTTAGTTGCCCATAGCTTTGAAAAGAAAGTGGGGAAAAATAATTTCTTTTGGCAAAGAGCTACAGATCAACAAGAAATATGTGGCATTAAAGCAAAAAGAATAAACTGTTTTGGAGTCTTGCTCACATGTAGCCTTATGTATTGAGGCACAGTATTATATACCAAATTACTTAACTGTTGCTATAGATCTCAAGGTTAGGGAAATTCAGGGTTTGTGAGCAGTAAAGTGTTATATGTTTTTGGTCCAAAAAGTGCTTTCATATGAACATATGCATGGGAGATGAAATCAAAATAGCTTGCATCCCATAGAAAGAGCAGTGTTCATCAGTTGTGATGGGTAATCAATAGCAGTAACAATTAGAAATTAAATTTAAAACCAAACAATTCTGGAGTTTTCAGTTTGAGTTGCATCCAGTCTTGGCAAATTAAATAAGATATTTTTAGAGCATCATTTAAATAGATTTTTACCATTCTAATTATTGCTGAAAGAATTAGGATGAAGTAAAAAATATTATGGAAATTATCTATAGAGGACTTTTTTGCTTGAAAGCGTTATTGTAATTTTAAAGGCTTCCTCATGCAAAAAAAAATGCACCTCTTCAATGCATTCTGTGTATCAGATCTCGGTATATCCTAGAATTGACAGGTACTACTCTGATATGCTCTAATATTGTAATCGGCAAAAAGTTACATGCTGGTGTAATACATGTGATTTTTCCACTGAACAATACAGGAATAATATTAGTGGGACTCGTGATTCAGGCAATCTAGTTACCCTGTCTTATCTTCCTGAAATGTGCTTTCATGAATCTGTGTGACTTATTGAACATGTAGACATGGTTTCTAAATATTTTAGGGAAACAGTCAGTGGCTTGTTACTGTGTTGAATGAAAAATTGCCCAAAAAGCCTCTTTGGAAGATGAAAAATAATGCAGTTAAAGTGATTTTATTACTATTATATATTAGTATTTTCTTTCCCTGTTGTCTTCTTCTTTTAATTTTTTATTTTAAACATCTTGAAACTCCATGTAATTAAAGTAATTACACTGCAGGAATTTCACCTTACCCAGTTAGTACTTTTTACAGTGCCATGTTTGAATGGAAGTACCATGAGCAACAATTAGCATTGGAATAGGCCCAGAAAAATTTACTTTTAAGCTGCATAATAGTTTCAGAACTGATAATACTTCTAGATAAAAGGTAGGGAAATTCAGTGGAAAACAAATATATTTGCTATATAGGTCTCACTATATTGGGAGTTTGGAGATTTTTTTTTTCTTGCTTTCTTGAAACTCTTAGAAGATAACAGGATTTTTACCCTGAGCTACAGATAATACCTCTGAGTAACAGAAGTATATCAGTTCTACACACATAATGTGAAACAGAAATAAAAGGGAGCTTTCTTTGTGATTTTTCCACTATCTGTATAGACAATGAGTAGACACACTTCAAAAAGCAGCAAAGTATTTAGAAATACTGAAACTCAGAGCAGGAATGTTTGTTGTGGTGAACGGAATAGAATCCATTTGAAGGTTGGTCACAAGCAGTGTTACCCAGGCCTCAGTTTTGGGGTTAATCTTGTTTAATATATTTATCAATGTTCTGGATGAGGGGATTGAGTAAATTTGCAAATTACACCAAATTAAGTGGGAGTGTTGATTTGCTCAAAGGTAGGAAGGCTCTGTAAAGGAATCTGGACAGGCTGGATCCACCATGTCAAAACCAGTTGTATGAGGTTCCAGAAGGCCAAGTGCTGAGTCCTGTGCTTGGGTTGCAACAACCCCATGCAATGGTACAGGCTTGGGGCAGAGAGCTGCCTGGAATTTTTCCTTTAGATAATTAGTCCATGGCTGTTTCAAGGAAGCAGTTTTATATAGAGAGGGGATCAGTATAGAATAGAATAGAATAGAATAGAATAGAATAGAATAGAATAGAATAGAATAGAATAGACCAGGTTGGAACAGACCTTCAAGATCATCACGTCCAACCTATCAACTAATCCAACCCACCCACTCAACTGAGCACCCTATCAAGTCTCTTCCTGAACACCTCCAATGATGGTGACTCCACCACCTCCCCTGGCAGCACATTCCAATGGGCAATCACTCTCTCTGTGTAGAACTTCTTCCTAACATCCAGCCTAAACCTCCCCTGGTGCAGCCTGAGACTGTGTCCTCTTGTTCTGGTGCTGGTTGCCTGGGAGAAGAGACCAACATCCGCCTGTCTACAACCTCCCTTCAGGTAATTGTAGAGAGCAATAAGGTCACCCTGAGTCTCATCCTCTCCAGGCTAAGCAACCCCAGCTCCCTCAGCCTCTCCTCATAGGGCTTGTGTTCCAAACCCCTCACCAACTTCGTTGCCCTTCTCTGGACATGTTCCAGCAAGTCAACATCCTTCCTAAACTGAGGGGCCCAGAACTGGACACAGTACTGGACACAGTTTCTGGGTCCTTTCAGGCTAACCAAACTTGACACTATCACTCTGTTGTATAAGCAATATATATTAACTCTAGAAAGAGATTTTACCACTGAACTGCTATTTTTTATTTGTGAAAATACATATTTCTGGAATGTTCATTATCTCTCCTTGTTATATATAGTATTATTTAATGGAAAATGCGTAAATTTAGTAATAATTTGTGAATAATGTGGTATGAAATTTTCCAGTCATATACAGCCAAAGACACAGTGTTACTTATCTTGCCTCTTCTGTGAATTTACAGTGTCCCTCAAATTCAGTCTGATAATGCTGGTGTTGTGCACTTAACCATGTAAGTCCACTCTTCTCTCCCTCCAACCAATAATACAGTTGCAAAAGATGCCCAACCTGATCCTACTTATCGCATGTCAATAACTTCAACTAGCACATACTGAGTGCTTTTCAAGAGTTAAGCCACAGGAAAGCTCAAGGGCTGGGTCCTAGGGAAGAAACAGCTGCAGCAGGTCCTTTCCTTCCTCAACAGGAAGGGGGCACACGGTTCCAGGGTACAGTGCAGCTGGGATGTACAGCTACACGATGATGGCTTGCTGCTGGTTTACTGCTCCTCTCACCCGGTTCCACGTTTCCCATCAAGCCCTGTGCCAGCACAGCTTTATTGTGGGCCTTTTTACATGCCCAGGAAATGGCATCTCACCTGAACCACTTATGACTTCAGCTCACTGAGAGCCACGGTCAGCCGCTTCTGCTTTATAGCTTTGTTTACAGCCTGTGTTCACTGCGGTTGAATTCTTCCTGATTTATGTCAGTGTGATGTCAGAGCAAGCTTCTCAGTTTGGATCTCTGTTGAAATCTTATCTTGCAAACAGTAACAGTTTGCTACTGTCACTATCTGAACTTGGTCATTTCTGTTTTCCACACTTATGCAGCGTCAGTTTGTTTTATGTAGTTATGGACCTACCAGCTGCAAACACCATATTCTGCTTCAGCCAACTCTAGGTTATTAGGTTATGAATGCTAAAAATTATGAGCAGTGCTTTAATTTGCATAGTTATATCCACACATCATCCAGAGTGAATAAAAGCCAGATTGTAAAATAATTACAATCTCCTGAAGTAGAGCCAGCCCCACAGACCAGATCCATCCATCTTCATTAATTTGTATACAGTTCTTTTACCAGAACAAACTTTCTGAAGGTACTCACATGGGAATGCTGAAACAGCTGCACAACTTTTATTTTGAAGAAAAAAAAATTGAGCCTCAGAACAGTGTGTTTTAAAGAGAGAGAGAGAGAGAGTGACTCTGCATTTAAGACTTTGACCAGCATGTGTAAGAAGTGCTCTCATGGCTGGAATAATCTGACAAATTTTTACCTGGGTAGCACTTGGCAAAGCTCCCCCTTTTTCTTGCACAGTTGAAAGGAATCCAGTACAATTCCGTGCTTCGATCAACTTGACTCCAGTTTTGCACAGACTGGTTTGGTACTGCACAACCGTGCCTGGCTTATGTGGCCTCTATGGCCCTTTTCTGCTCCACTGTCAGAAAAAGGGAGGGAGGCTTCCCCCAGCACCAAAATATCATTCTGTGTGTTCTCTGCAACACAGTAGCTAAGAACAAGTTTCCTGATTACTCCCTGGTCTTTTTGGATTTACTTGCTGGAAGAAGTCTTTTGCTCCACTTTAAATGGATGATTGTGTTACAATCAAGAAAAAGCATCTCCAAAGACCAATCTTTAGGTAAGTCATGCTGTTACTTTGAACTGAAAATGTCATGAACTTTACTCTCTGCAGCCTATATGAACTTAAAGTTCATATGCAAACACACAAAAAACTGTTTATGAGAAAGAGTGTAATACTGCATAGCCCAGTGATTATGTGCTCAGAATGGCCCTTTTTTTCACTTGTAATAAGAATTCATGGGAGTTGTTTTTCTTCCCTTCTCTGTCATCTGCATTCCCTAAAGTTTTATGTGGGTTCGTCTTTATTATGAAAGAGGAGCAGCATAGCTCTTGAAAACTTTTGTGTGTGTGTTTTGTTTTCCTACAGCTCTGCAGTCCCTCAGTGTATTGTGGAATTATAAAACTGTTTGAAAGTGAAACACAATTCTTGGTTGGTTTAGCTGATTATTTCTGGATGGCAGAATTTTAATCCTTCAAATGATGCACCTTTCAGTAGTTTGCTTGCTGGGACATGCAGCCAAGTGCTTAAAGTATAACTAGTCTGTAAGACTCTGATAGGATGGGTTCAAGTTTAAAGAGTAACAAGTTGGAGTTTTTGTGAAGTGGTTCTTCACTGATTCCTCCCTATGTTAGTTTGGGCTATGAAACATGTTTTTATTTTATATTTTCAATTAAATTATAAAATTATTTTTGCAGATCAGGGTTAGATCCAGTTTACTTGGGCTTTTTACCACAGGAGAGCCCTTTCTTTCCAATAGTCTAGCTTCAGACCAAGTGACTTTGGGTGGGAAATAGTTTGTCACTCTGCTGTGAGTAAGGAAGCAGTGGCTGTAAGACTAAATAAACCTTCAATAGTTCACACTTCTGTTTATGGCTGGTGACATCTTTAACAAAACTCCAGCTCTTACTAGGTGACTTCAATAGGATATTGTAACCACGTGTTAATAAGACAAATATTATAGATGTTCCTTCCCAGGGCAACAGGATTTTTATTTATTGGATGGCGATTACTGAGGTCATATATTATATGAGTACAGTAACAGTTGGAGAACTTGAGAGTAAGTTCAGATAGATAGTCATGCTGGCATTGTGTCCTAATAATGTTATATGTGGAGAAAGCATTCAGTAGTGTTACAGCTCTGGTACAGAAAGACAATCTGGACATTAAAAGGTTACTATGGGAGTTAGCTGTTAACCTTAAATTTGAATGTGCTGTGTGGATTTGCTGTGCAGTTTATATCACAGAATAGATTAAACATTTTGCACTTCAGTAGAGATAAGTTACTTCACAGAAAGCTTATGACTGACAATTAATTGATATTTTCTTCAAGTGCTGCCTTTTTATTTAAGATAATAGTTTAATAGATTTCTGTTTAAACATCCATAAACTGTAACTTAAAAAATAAAAATAAAAACAAGCACAATCTTAAAAATCTTTTGGGGCCATTAGAACTGTGGGTGAGTAAGTTCATGTTTCCTGGTGTGTTCAGGCATCTGCTGTAGAAATCTGCTCTAGCTAGTGTAGTACTGGATAGTTTGCATGAACTTTCTTGACAGATGTTTCCCTTAACTGTCTTGTGGGAGTGAACTTAACTCAATGAAATACAAGAAGTTTCAATATTCCTCACTGAAATCCATTCCTGCAAATCAGTTCTAAATACGGAACGGCAACTAACTACTATTGGCATGCTAAATTCAGAGCAAGAAAACCCCTAATATGGAAAGCCCCCTAAGAGTCCATGGCTCTGCAGTGACTCTTCTGGCAAGAGATCTCTGTAATACTACAGTAAATGCTTAGGAAACGTTTTCAAGGTCGAGACCAGCATAATAATTTAGGCAGCTGAAACAGAAAGACAATATCCTTATGCCATAAAGATCATATCATGTACAGTAAATACAGATGCTATCGTAGTGCATTAAAGAGCTGTTTTTTTAATGTGTGTTCATTTTCCTTATGACTTTGGAAAATATTCTCTAGTGAAAGTGTTCTTATGTATGAATTGTGAAGATTTTGCCTCAATTATTAACTTTAGGATTAACTCTCATTTTAACTTTAGGATTAACTCTAGTTTTCCATCCCTGTAGTTTAAAGGGTGTTACTGGGCATAAATCTTACACTGAGGTAAGTGAATCAACAGTCTAGTCAACTGATTCCCCCCAAAAGAGTATAAAAGAGAAGAAAATATAAAATTATCCCAATTTTATATATATTTGTATTTGCCCATGTTTCGCCTACAGCCAACATTTATAGCTACTCTTAGATACTGGATTTTGAGAGCTGTGCAGAACTTAAAAAGTGCTTGTAAACTTCTGCTTAGCAAAGTTACATTTACAGTGGATCTGTACTTTTACTTGAGTTACCTTCCCAATAATGTGAAAAAAATGGGTTAAGTACCTATCCTAAATAACCCTTCAATATCACCAATCCTTTACACAAGATTTGGATTAGTATTATATTTCAAGATGGGAAACGCAATAATAAAATATATTTCTCACTAATTTTCAAGGGTGGTTTGTAAGTTCTGAATTCATGAGAAAAAGTAAAATTATAAAAATACTGAGAAAGAAGTGTAACTTCTGGTATTTGCTGCCCAGTAATTCTTGGAAATAATTGAACAATTCATTCACAAATACAACTGTGTGAAAAAGGCAAGTTTATGAATCATGTTGAACTGATTACTAATGCACAGCAATTTTGATAACATTTTGTAATTGCATCAGAAACCAGCTGCCAAATACTTAGAAAGTCCTGCATTCCTTAATATCAAAAGAGGAGTCTGCTATATGATAAGATGTATTTCAACTTGTAGCTTGGATATAACACTGGCTATTTTAATGCTAACATAAGCATAAATTACTGAGGACATTCCATATTTTTATTATGAACAGCATCTTGAACATGTTTGCTATAACTGGAGATGGTGAAATTAATTCAAACAATAAACAAATCAGTTTTCCCTTAGCAGTGGGAGCTTCATAGCTCTGACATTTGAAATGGGATTGAATAAAGCCATGTAACATATACTTTAGGAAACAAATTTTTCTTGACCAGCTGCATGTATTTAGAGGTGTTTTGCTAGGATTTCTGTTATTATAAGAATCTCGCAGTTTATACTGAAGCTATCTCTTCTTGGCGGTGTGTTTTATGACTTAGGTCTTCCTAGTCTTGACTGAGAATTGAAGTGAAAGGATGAGAGTATCACAGGAGAGGTTGTGGTTTTGTATCTCTGCCTTGGCAAGAGACCCAATGATCTTTTGAGATTTCCAGATCAATGGCAGTTGGATAATAACAAAAAAAATGTCCTCGCTGTGTAATGTCTTTAATTTAAGGCTCTTAATGGGTTTAAGAAATATTAATGCTTCAAATAACCTCTTTGTTCTGCTCATTTTCTGCGGTCTCGCGCAATTTTGGATCAAGGATTTTCAGTCAGAGCTGTAGGGACAGCAAATGAATCCTCATACTATGATAACTCATTGATGGTAATTTTTCTTTTTTTCCCCATTTGGGGGTTCCATCTACTCTCTTTATCCTGTGGCATCAATATAGCGTGTACTTAACTGAGTATTTGTTTTTCCATTGGTATAACTGGTGTGTGCATCTTTTTGAGTATTGTCTGTAGAAGAGGTACCAAATCAGAATACAAAGAGGCAGCACCTTAGATTTTTAGTTCCTTAGAAGCTTCCCCACACCCTCCCGCCCCCCCCAAAAAAAAAGAAGACTGGTTTCTCCCTGTATTTGTAGTGGCCTTCAAATGGGTCCAAATTATTGTTATCTTTATACTGTATGTAGGGAAATAGCAGATGTATGGGAAATGTTGCCAGGTTTGTGTTGAATTCTGCACAGGAACTGCAATGAATGTACATTATATATCATTATTGCTAGTGCTTTATTGTAAATTAATGTAGCATATTAATTTAATGAGTGACAGTTTTTTCCCATAGTGTAGGAGGAAGGTGGGCAGGGATGAGAAGTAGTCATCCTATGCTTCTTGCTCTAAGGCTGGAATTTAAAAACACAGCACCACAAGAAGACCATTAAATCACAGTCTGTTTCTTGGTTGCCCCTTGCTCTAACGGCTAAGTTTGCTGCAAGCTCTGTAAAGCTACATAGACTTGATAGCCATGCCCATCCTGTTGGTGATGTTGCTGAAGGTGTTTTCTGCCTACATGATTACTTCTGCCTTGTCCCGTGTGGCTTTAATGGCTACAGTTATGGGTAAATAGCCAAAACTATTGCATAATTTCATGTTGGTTTAAACCATCAATAGATTTTTTTAATAAGTGACAGTATCTTAGAAGAGCTAACTTTCAAATTGGAATGAGAAAGTCAGTGGTATTAAAAAGTAATAATTAAAAAAAATGGGCTTTGGGAGGAGGATCGATAGGACAGGAGCACCTGCTCCTAAACTGGTAAGAAACTATGAAAAAAAGAATTTGTTTGAAGCTATAAGTAACTGCATTTTTGAGGTGTATCCAGAAGACTGTGATTGCTCTAAAATGTTCTTAGAAAATCTGGCTAATAAATTACACTACTTTTGAGAACCATGGCACTTCTGGGAAAAAAAAAGTAAATTTGGACAGTAGGCCACATTTTGTAAATTAAGAAATCAGGAATTAAGGAGCAGGCAGAGTCCAATTTTCAGACAAATGAATAGAATAGAATAGAATAGAATAGAATAGAATAGAATAGAATAGAATAGACCAGGTTGGAAGAGACCTTCAAGATCATCACATCCAACCTATTATCCAACCCACCTAATCAAATAAACCATGCAACCAAGCACCCTGTCAAGTCTCCTCCTGAGCACCTCCAGTGATGGTGACTCCACCACTTCCCCTGGCAGCCCATTCCAATGGGCAATCACTCTCTCTGTGTAGAACTTCTTCGTAACATCCAGCCTAAATCTCCCCTAGTGCAGCCTGAGACTGTGTCCTCTTGTTCTGGTGCTGGTTGCCTGGGAGAAGAGACCAATCTCTGCCTGTCTACAACCTCCCTTCAGGTAGTTGTAGAAAGCAATAAAGACTCCCCTGAGCCTCCTACACAATGATACACATTTATTCAATAAAGAGATTAAAAAGTGGCAGAACCAAATATGTTAGAAATGCATAAGAAAAGGAACATTGCTTTTGCACTTACTGTTTGTAATTTAAAGTTCAGATACAGAACAGCTGTCCAAATGTTAGTATTCATCCCCTTGATCATATTAGAAATAGGTGACTAAATACATGGTAGAAATTTTGGCAAGACAAAACCTGATTCAGATTAAATGAATTGCTATGTTATAGCGTAGTGTGCTTTATAATGTAGGTAACTTGGCAATGACCAGGTAGGTTGTGAGAGGAAGTTAGGAGAATGTTTAGAGCCATTCCAGCAATGGTAATGTAGATTGCTATTGAAGTGACAAGGGAAATCCTGACTGGTTTTAAGAATGGACTAGTGAAAAGTGTCATTTGTTCTGGTGCTTTCAACAGCTAAACCCAAAAGCTTTTGATGGTTATGAGCTGTTGCACTTTTATATTTTGGACTACTGAACTTCCTAACTTAAGAGAGATCATTAATGAGGTTGATATTGTTGAGTTCTATATTGTATTGTTTACATTGAAGTGTGTTTATTTCTGTGTTGTGTAGTCTGTTTTGTTCCACACTGGGTAACACTTTGTAGGGAAAATACCATAGGAAAGCCAGTACTGTCTATGTATCTTAAGCTTTTTCTTACAACTTTCCCTTTACTTTGTTCCCATTTAATCAATAATTGATTTAACACTGTCTTTGATTGTAGACTTTTGAAGAGGAAATGTTAAGTGGGAATTGATACGTATTCAGCAATTAACATTTTCATCTCTAAGGATTACTGTTGGAATTAAAGTATCCTTTTCTTGCTTTGGAAGATCATTCTCAGGAAAGTCCATTTCCTCTTAAGGACAATCAAGAGGAGACTTTTTCAGATAGTAGCCTAAGAGCAGCAACAGAGCAGGCATAGACAGTTGCTTTTCAGAGAAGTTAAGAAAGGAAGAGTGGAACTTCTATGACTCCTGAACAAATAGGAGCTATGAGCAGTGATTGCAGTGTCACTAGACTGTCACCTGGCTTTGAGGTAGTTAATTCTTCGAAAGGAGAAAGAAATGAAGAAGGGTCAAGAGAAATTTCAAAAGACACCAGACAATGAATCTTTTGCACATCTTACAAAATGGAGAGGCAAATAAGCACCAGAGAAACTGAATTATGTGGGGATCTGAGGCTGAATTAGTTTTTCCCTGGTGGGCTAATCTTATTTTTCTCTGAAAAGTCAGGAATCAAAATATAATTCTTTCTGGGGTGGAATTAATTTGTTCTGGAGGCAGATTGAAGAAGTAAATTATATGTACAAGTATTTGTGGTCCTGGAATTGTGAAACATTGTATTGGAAATATGTTTAATCAGATCTAGCAGGCATAAAAAACTCTGTTATGCTCTGTTCTTCACTTTTTTGAAACAAGGCCAATGAGTGAAGAAGAAACACTATAAATGGATGTGGTGAAAAGAAATCACTGGCCCACCACACAGATTAGCTGTGATTTTCAAACTGGTAGGAAACAGAACTGTAGCAAAAGATAAGTGTCACCCTTATTTCACCTACATTGCAGCTCTCAGTTTGATGGGAGAGATTTACTTTTACTCCTCCACTGCATTACCCTTTTCTTGAAAGTCATAGGCTTAAATCACCTGATATGAATACTACTTTCTGCTTTTCCAAAGCAAGATTTCCTGCAGCTCTCACACAGCACCTGTCTTGTGTCAGGTTAGCATGTGTCTTATCCATCTAAGAAAGCCATTGATGAAAACCATAACTCATTCACTGCAATGGCTCCATCAAGAAAACATAAGGAGTTAGCAGAGGCAATATTCTGTCTTGCATATATAAGTAATAGGCAGATTTTACAGCTTGTAAAGGTAGATTTTTAAACTGTCTCTGGTGGTGAGAAGGATGCATGGCTATGCACCTGGCTGGGGTCATGGACCAGGATGAATGCAGGAATGTAGTGAACTTCTTTTATACA